>NW_027492406.1:0-631483 GCF_021521415.1 Bidens hawaiensis | reverse complement strand
CCATTTTTTGAATTTTTATTTTTTTATTGTATAAAGTTAATAATATACTTATGGTTTGAAATTAAATTGTTTCACAAATAAATGTGATGTTATAATCCGGTTTAAAAGCTATATGAGTTTGATGAGATCCAAAACCCGTTATTTTTTTTTTACTATAAAATTGGTTTTTTAATTATAAATAATATATATCTTTTTTAAATAAATTGTATATTAATTTTTGGTATATATCTACTTTATAGGATTTTTGTATCAAATATTTGGTGAGATTAGTTTTTAATTTAATGAGATGTTATAACCCGTTTAAGAAATATCTGGGTTTGATAAGACCCATACCCATGAATTTGGGTCAAATGCATGAGAAGCTTACATTTAAAAATCAAGCAAATCTGGTGACTACAAAAGAAGGGGTGAGCGACCACATCGCTACACGTAGGATTTTTGTATTTCGTTTATATATATTATAGATATATAACACAAGTTGTTTATCGTTGACAATTAATAAATGGCGTCTATATAACACAATTAATGTTATAGTTATCAATAGGTTATAAAATAATTATATTTATGAAAAAAATTTTATCAAGGCAGCACTGTACTTAAGTATACACAAGTCTGGTTAAATTTTGGATCGCATACCTATTTTTACACGAATTCATTATATATTTTAATTACTTTTAAATCAAATATATATATTAATTTTTGTTATTTTCCTACTTTATAGGATTTTTGTATCAAATATTTGGTGAGATTAGTTTTTAATTTAATAGATGTTATAACCCATTTAAGGACTGCCTGGGTTTGGTAAGACCCATACCCATGAATTCGGTTCAAATGCATGAGAAGCCTCTATTTAAAAATCAAGCAAATCCGATGACTCCAAAAAAAGGGGAGAGCGAGCACATTGCGACACGTAGGATTTTTATGTTTTCGTTTATATATATTATAGATATTATATATATATATTATATGTATATATAAGAGATGGTTCAAGAGAGAAATGATATTAGTGTGAGAAATGCGAGAAATGAATATGAGCCACTAGTTTTATTTTAGGTTTTAAAAGCTTAAAGATAACTTAAGAAACTATAAATGCATTATCTCTCTTCAATTAATATAATTAATAAATCACAATAGTTTTTTATTCAATTAATATAACTAATCAAATTACTATAATTGAAAAGTGTTAAGAATTCATTTATTTTTATAACTTTTTGTCTCTTAAATTTTTATCCTACACAAGTACAATTTATTAATACGTTAAAATTTCTTTCTACTCAAAACCAATTTATTCTAACTAAATATATTAATATCCATCAACACGTAGTTACATTGTGATAAATAATGCAAAAACTATTTTACATGTGTTTGCATTAAATATTAACAAAAAAAGATACAACATACACAAAAATATAGCTTACACTTGTTCTAAGAATAAGAAAACATATAACCTACACACAAGATTTATCATCAATAAAATACACACGTACACGAAAACATATAACCTGTACGCGAAAATTTTATCCTACACAAATACAGTTTATTCATACACTAAAATTTATTTCTATTTAAAACCAATTTCTTCCAACTCAACTTATCAATATCAATCAACACGTAGTTACATTGTGATGAATTATACAAAAAACTATCTTACACATGTTTGCATTAAATGTGAAATATACAACCTACATAAAAACATATAACTCACACTTGTTCTAAGAATAAGAAAACATATAACATACAAACGAAAAACATATAACCTACACACGTGTAGGATATGTGCATCTTTGTGTAGTTTATATAATTTTTGATGTCGAATTAAGTATGAAAATTGTATGTGTTTTGTATGTTGTACGTTTTTATTGCTCAAAACAAGTGTAGATTATATAATTTTGTGTAGTTGTATATTTATTGTTTATATTTAATGGACATATTTGTATGACTTTTTTTATTATTTATGACAATAGTTTTTCTAGATATATCAATTAAAAAAATATATATTATGTTTTGATATTTATTGTTAAAAATTACGCGTTGATATATGCTAATAAATTGAGTGGAAAGAAATTGTTTTTTTAATATAAAAAAACTAGTATTATATGAATAAATTGTATTTTTGTTGAATAAAATGAAGAGGATGTAAATAAATTATAAAACTATATTAGTGTTTTTATCTTTTTAGTTATTATAGTTAAATTAGATAGATATATTAATTAGAGAGGTATTTATTATGATTATATTAGTTGTATTAATTGAAGAGAGAGTGTGTATTTATTGTTACATTTACATTTTTTTCATTTATCTTTAAGCGTTTAAAATCGAAAATAAAACTAGTGCTTCATATTCATTTCTTGCATTTCTTACAGTAATATAATTTCTCTCTTGAACTTAAACCTATATGTATAGGGGAAGTTTTATTACATTTTAATCTTAACATGAGAATATAAGAAATAATATTAATTTATAAAAAAAATGAGAATTTAAGAAACAATACCAACTACAATGGCAATGTAAATAACCATTGATTTATATAACAAAGAAAAAAACCTAAAAATTACAACAAAATAATCAAAATAAAGAACAAAATAATAGCAAATACTTATAACAGCAAAAGAAAAAAATCTAATAAAGAAAATATAAATCGGCAAATACTTATAACGTCTCATAATAAAAAATGAGCAAATACGAAAAAAAAAACAGCAAACACCTATAAAAATAAACCTAATGAAAACAGCAGATTGGTTCTCACTGTTTTCATATTAAGAATAAAATGTATTTGATTCTGTTTCTATATATATATATATATATATATATATATATATTGCGTAAGTATTGTAAGAGTGATCCATTTAACAATATATTGCATAAGTATTGTAAGAGTGCAAATGGCGGTAGTTTAACTTAGATGCATCGTGGTGGTTACGGGTTAGATCATATGTTCCTTTTATGAAATAAAAATCGTCTTTTGCTTACAAAGGAAACCGTTTCTACTAGGGGATTATAAATTTTAGTATGACATTCTATCCCACATTGATCAGATTATTTTTTCGAAATCAAATTTGTAAAGTGAGTGCACATATTAACAATCTCCACACAACGCGTGCTTGGTTTACCATTCAACAAACTTGTTTGGTAGTGTAAGTGTTGTCTCAATCTCAGCAGAATTCAACATAATCCTTTCGTGTGCGTTTAGTAACTGGCTCAAACACGTGTTATAAGCATACCCGTTGAGCCAATTATTGCATAGGCACAAACATGTCTTTGACTTTTGATTTTGATGGTGTAAAATTAGGAATTGGCAATCATCTTACAACTCTTATTATGATTAACTAAGCCATAGCATGTGTGATCAAGATTTAGTGCATCTTATACAAGAATCTATAATTATATTATGATTAATTGGGCCATAGCATGTTTTAGTTGGACTATTTAACTCGTTTAGTTAAACATGTTGACACGCTAACCCGTGTAGCTCATCTTTTTGCAACACAGACCCAATTAACCTCAGTTAACCTGTTTACAACTTAATTAATACCCACAACTCGTTTGCCATATTTACATAACACGGTAAACGGGTTGTCTTCAAGTTACACAGCTTTTAAGTATATGTAGGTTATGATTAATGCTTTTGACATGAATAAATATAAGAGATTTCCCAGTTGAACAATGCAACCAGATTGACTAGTGGCGCAACGGAAGATTTTTTTTTTTTTTTTTTTTTGGGGGGGGGGGGGGGGTTTGCTTTGATTAAAAATCTCACTTTCGGTTCTCTTTGTTGTCGATTCCAATTCTTCTGAAAATTTAACGAACTCTGTGAACCAAAGGACTCTCTAAATCATAAATCCGTACTTCCAATTACACTACACCTGACAAGGCATTATTTCTGAGATCTATTCAGTTTCCTGATACATGTAATGTATGTATGGGTACAACTCCACACCCATGTAACAAATAACAATATGAAAAAAAAAAAAAAAAAAAAAAAAATCTAAACCTCAGCAACCTCTATTTTTATAATAATCCCCCTAATATTGAAACAAGTTCAAAATCAAGTAAATCTTCAATCTTTCATCACCTTCAATCGAGTGATCAACCGTCTGCCAAATTCGCTTTAGAAGTTAAAACGATGCTTTTGTGTGGCCATAGCCGTCACGGTGTGACTTCTGCCATTTCCATGCAACCTGCAAACTCTTTTCCAGATCAGTATACTTTGCGGACCACTTGAGTTCTCGTAGTATTTTTGACGGGTCACTGTACACCTCAGCATAGTCACCGGGTCTACGTGGCAGATACTCTACTTTAATTGCCTCCCCTGTAGCCTTCTTACAAGCTTCCACAAATTCTTTCACTGATCTACCTGCTCAAACCAACATAAAAATATTATTAACAAAATGACATGCTTAATGTAACCAGGTTTACATTTTACATGGGACTTACAGTAAGTGTCGGTTTTGATCCATTGCATTTGAATATATGAGTTCGGAGAACAAGAAGGGTAAAATGGTCATTTCATAAATTTTATTTTACAAATTGGGTGATTGTGAAAATTTAAGTATTTTTATTATTATATTTGATATTAATTTTAAATATGATATAAGGGGAAATTCTGTATTTACTAATCATATTGTGCCTATCGACCGTCTACAAAACAATTACCAGTTTTGACCCGAACCCATCTTGACCACTTACCTGCCCCCTGACCCGCCCAAATTGACACCTCTAATATCAGTTTAAAATAAATACCTTTTCCTGTACCAACATTATAAATTCCAACATGCCGGGTTTTGCATTCTCAAGTGCTTTTACATGAGCATCAACTAAATCAGTCACATCAATATAGTCCCGTATGCAAGTTCCATCCGGGGTTTTATAGTCGGTTCCGCGTAACTAAATCACATAATCAACATCAGAAAAAATCTATTTTCAAGTATAAGTAATTATCAGAAGGCGTATTACCTTAAGCCCGTTAGTAATCCCGCGGGCTGCATCGAAGCACGCACCCGATATTCTTCCGTGTTCACAGCAATTCGGGTCTTGGTGCTTCACCTAATCTTCCATCCGGGTCTGAGCCAATCACATTGAAGTATCTGGTATTTATTAAAGAACATTTTAAACATCTGATATACAAATATAACCAAATCATATTTAAATAATTATGTGACAAGTCAAATGTTCAAACCTTAAAATCATGACGGCCATGTCCGAGTTCTTATGGAAATCCAGAATAATATCTTCAGACATTTTTTGGCTTTCCCATATGGATTAATCGGGATCTATATACACAACACGAAAACTAGAATATAAGCAAGGCAACAATATATTAGACTAAAAAAGTGAAGTTACATATATGCCCCTGGTACCTGAGGAGTTTCTTCGGTAATCGGCATCTTCTCGGGCTCTCCATACGTAGCACATGTGCTTGAATATATCAGAGTATTCACATTATGTGCTGCCATTGCCTCCAATACCACAAGGGTATTCGATGTAATATTGTGATAATACCTGCATATTTGTAAAAATAAGAATGAATTACACGGATGGTCCTTGTGGTTTGGTCCAAATCTTGAATTATATTATACTATTAATAATAATAATAATAATTTATTATTATTGTTATTATTATTATTACTAGTTATTATACTTCTGGGAAGTTAAAAGTATATTTATTAAGAAAATGATAATATAAAAAGGCTACTTACTTTAAGGGATCAAGGGTTACTCTCTCCAACATATGCAACCGCTGCAAAATGTATAACCGCGTCAAATGCATTTTCAGAAAATATTTTGTTTACGGCTTTTGCGTCTCCTAAATCAGCATAGATGAACTGAAGTCTCCCGGGCTCAGGGAACAGGTCTTGAAGAACTTTGACAGCACCTATGTTTCCACGAGAAAGATTATCCTATAATATAAGTAAACAAATTTAGTTTGTATTGTAGTTGAATATTAATGAAAGATTAATAAAGTAAAACATAGAGATATACCACTATAGTTACACGATAATTGTCTTGAGAAGGCGCAGTGTAGCATGGGAACCAATATAACCGGCCCCTCCGGTTACTAAAACATGAGTAACCCCTGCTTCGGACCTAGAGAACTTCAACAAGAAACATGTAAATATATCAAAAAATGATGAAAATTGACTTCAAATATTCAATCTTTATAAATTACCATTGACTTTCCGAATTAGTTATTGAACTTTAGCTGTGTATGCGAATACACAGCTGGCAATAATGACCCATTCATCAAGAAGTAGGTTGACTTGGATAATTTTTGTGTTAAATGGGTTGATTTGGGTAAACTTTTAAGTGTTAGATGAGTTGATTTGTGTAAAAAAAAGGTTTTTGTTAGATGGGTTGATTTGGGTCAAAAAGGTTCACTCCTATGAAACCTGCTAACTTAGAACGGGTCCAAATAAGCCAACACCACCCACCGACACCTTCAGGTAGCTGCCAACACGACCACCACCGCCCCCGTTGCTGCCATTAGCCGCCATAAAAACAAATATAGTAGGTGAACCCATTTTAAATACTTTTTTTTTTCTAAAACGACCCTTTCTGACCCAAACCAAATTAATACTTTTTCAAAAGGACCAGTTTTGACCCAAACTAACCCTGTGACCAACCTTATGATGCAAAACTTATATGTGAAGTACAAAAGGGTAATATGAACACAAAAACAACTAATCACTCCATTATTAAACAATTAAACTCCATAACAAAGAAATATATAGACTAATTCAACCATTCAAGCAAGTTTTCTACTAAACACATCAATTAAAATGGATTTAAATCTTCAAAATGTGACAAGATTGGAAATTAAGAACAATTTTAAAGCAACTTAATGGTTTGTTGATTTACTTACTGGGCTAGGAGTCTTGAAAGTAGGAGATTGTTTGAGCACAAAAATGCATAGCGCGGTAAGCCCTAAAGCGAAAACAATCTTTTTTACAAACCCTTTTTTCTTAATCGGCTCTGCATGATCAACACCTTCAATCACAAAAACCAAAATTAAATTAAAAGACAGTCAAATCATCAAGTTTATGAAAAGATCACATAATAATAATAAAATTAGTAAACAAATTTCTAACCATACCTCCTAAAGCGTAAGACCTGGGAGGCCTTGGCTGACTTCTTGGCTTGTTCATTTAACTAGTGTTGATTAAACTTCTGCATCAAATTCAAATCATAAACTCAAAATCAGACTGATTGCTGGATAATTCGAATAAAAAAAGTTCAATCAAAAAGAGAAAATGATAATCAAATTCTAAAATCTAACTAAGGGTGTAAACGAGTCGAGTCGACCCCGGCTCGTCAGTCATTTTTTCAAGCTCGAGCTAGGCACGGATCGGCTTGTTTATTATTTATTAATTAATTCGTAAACACTTTTAATTATTTTTGTGCATTTTCATAAAACCATCACAGGCCTAAGCTTGACTCGAGCTCGTGTATAGTACCTTAAACGAATAAAGCTTGGTGCAGCAGTGTGAAATTAAAACGTAGAAGTCCAAAAGAGTTAAAACTTATATATACACTAGGTCTGTTAAGGTGTGACAAGCCTAAACGATCTTCCCATACAATGCTAGAGATTAGGCTCAATAACTAAACTAGCTTTTATTGAGCATGGGCTCATTTCGAGCGGCTCGGCTCATTTGCAACCCTAGATCTAACGAATTACTAATCAAACCACAAACATGCAATAAACGAAATCATAATCGAATTCTAAGAGCTCGAACTTGGGCGCTCGGCTCATTGCGAACACTTTTTCTAAAGCTCGAGCAAGGCTCAGCTCGGCTCATTTATTATTTATTAATTAACTTGTATACATTTTTAATCATTTTTATATATTTTGAGAAAAGCCTTAACAAGCTTAAGCTCTGCCCGAGCTCGTGTGAAGCACTTTACATGAGCGAAAGATTGGCTTGAGCTCGTTAAGTAGTTAAAACCTAAAAACACACCAGGCTCGTTAAGACTCAGCAAGCCTAAACGATCTTCCCATACAAGGCTCAATAACTTGGGCTAGTTTCGATTAGTATTATCGATCCAATCTCAAGTAGCTCGCAGCCAATTTGGTTACAATGTGAAAGAAAGCATGATGATGATAATAATATATTTATAAGGAAATGAAATGGGCATGTGATTGATTGTGAAATCCGAAAAGGTGTAATGTTAATTGCTGAATGAAGTAAAGGGTTTGAAGAAGAAGAATTGACGTAAAGAAGACAGAATGTATGAATGAAGAGAGAGAGAAGATGAAAGAAAGTGTTTGTTTAGGTTTTAGAAAGTGTGGGAATAGGAATCTCCGGTGATGCTGCCATCTGCCCATCTGCCATGTTGTTTATAATAAGTCAAACTGGAAGGAAAAGAAGAATGTCTTCTCACAACTCATAATAATAATAATAATAATAATAATATAACTTTTATTTTCGAATGGTTTAAGTTATCTCACTGCGCGAACATGTCACGCCCCATCACCCCACTCAGGCCAACTATGTTAACATGATCGGAATCCACGCTGACATCCGAGTTTGGCTTGGCATTCCCGGTAAAACCCAGTTGGCTCACCTCGCCCGAAGGCACGACATGTTTTTATGCTCCGGTAAAATCCGGTCGGAATCAGCATTCGAACCCGGGACATCCAGGTCATCCATCATGATCCTGACCATTGAAGCAAGCCCCACTGATTTTAATAATAATAATAATAATAATAATAATCTCATTATTTATTTATTTACATTAATATTATTATTATATAGTGACCAAAACCTCTTTTTTCTAATATGAAAGCCTTAAAATTATAAAATATCATGATTAGCAAGTCATTGCATATCTAGGAAGATTTGGGTTCTTTAGTGGAGGCTTAAAATCGAATCCATTTATATTACTTTGGGTGGATATTGGTAATGAAGGATTTGAGTTAGATTTTATGCAAAAGTTGTCAGTTTGAACTCTGAGTCCACCCGTGTTTTCGTCCCACCGTGTGTTACGCCAGCGAGTTCTGCCCTTGTGGTGGCACAATGATTATCAAGTGGTAATCGACAGTATGGTTTCCCTAGGGTACGCCAAAGTCAAACTCTGAAAGTCAGCTTTGACCCAGTTAAGACAACATAGTCTTGCTATAGTGAGCCAGCGGGGGCTCTCTAAATTTGGAGAGTGTTGTAACCTAAGTACAAGAAAATCGATGTTCTAATTAAAAACAAGCAAGTCAGTGCATGGCAATGAGAGCTTGTGGTGGAGCAGTGGAGAAGAGACTAGATGTTCAATGTGATTCAGGTTTAATTCATATTCTCATCATTTAGTTTCGACAGAACCAGGTGATGATGTGAGACTAGACGAGTATGTGGTGCTCACTAGTTAGATTTTTGGACTGAACGAGTTTTATCTCACTGAAAGAGTGTGCATCCTGGAAAATGTTCACATGTTTGGGCTTTAGATGAGGGTTTTCCAGGGTCAGAAGACGATGGTATCCTGATGTGGTGAATTTAGCCAATAGCTCATTTAAAAGATTTTTTGGTTGTTCAAAAATAATAAAGCACTTCATCAAGTTGGATAATTCTTTTGACATATCTGAAACAGGGTTTGTCGATCTTTAGGAACATAGACGTGGAAGAGACATGATGAATGAAGTCTGCTAGTCTAATTCATGATCACAGATCATCAGTGTGAGATAGGAAAATGTTGGTTATGTGCAGACCCGGCTCATGGGGAGGGCGACAGACCTAGGCTCACTCTTTCGATAGGCCCATAGTTATTAAATATATATATATTTTATATATAACTTGCTTTAGAGCTCGTGTCACACACGGGATAATCTAAATAATTAGGTTACAAATAAAGTAATATAATGTATATATAAACCGTATTACCTTTATGCTCGTATTATTATACATAAATTGATTTTATTTATATCACAAAATGATTTTTGTTTAAAAAAAATTAATAAATGTTCACAAACATACCCAAGAACACTCCATTTATTGAAAGTTTATTCTCAGTATCATATATGTATAACTGAAAGAAATTTGGTTAGAACCAATTTCGAAGAATACTTCCTCATATAATAATAGTTTTGAGTTACACCATGAAAATTTTTTTTATAAGTTTGAGGGGCTTCTCGACTTTGCTAATTTACAAAAAAAAAAAATTAGCAGGTTAACACGTTCAATTTTGTGAATGTTTTGCTTCACTTGAGCATAATTTTGTACGGCATGCTTCACATACAACATTCTGATCACTATTCAATGATAAGTCAATGCTCACTTGGAGGTGGCATGTCACAAGTGTTTGTCATTTTTTTCTTAAATCTTAATAGTCATGAAAATAATACTCATTGTGCAAAATCCAGAATCTTTTGACTATTTAAAAAAATATCCTTAAAAAATAAATTCGAAATCCAATCACATTTAAAATTCTAACTTTCATTTGATTTACATTTTCAAGTTAAAACTTTGAACTCGTAACAAGTTTGACGATAAACCTATTTGCATTTTCAGTTTTTTTAAAATATTCAGATACCCCTTTTTTACATGTAATAAATTTGAGTCAAATGTAGTTAATTTGTACCAAACGATCTATTTACTAACTTTTAACCCGTAACATTCAAATTTAAGTTTCACAAAAAAACCGAAGCAATCCTTGATAAAAAAAAACCCAAGAAACTAAATATAGTAAACTATATTATATTTGAAAGTGATTGGTATATATTATCCTTATAATTTAACACATATATGTATAGTTTACTAAATTAACCAAAAAAATAAGTAGATAGATATAAATCATATATTTATAATTTATAAATTTATATGACATTGTACAAAAATACCAATAGTAAATGGATTTATTTTAAAAATGGATCAACTTTTAAGCATATAGTTATACTTAAATAATTAAAAAAAATTACTTCGTAAACTGAAAGCATATTAGAGTGTTTTTTTGTTTTTTTATTTACAATCTTCAACGATATACATAGTATAATATATTAATGATAACATTTAAAATTATATTCTTTTCGATATTTAACACAGACGATTTGTTGTTGATTTATAGATTTCACTAAGTATGTTGTAAAATACATTCTAACAATTTATAGTAGTATAATATGTAAATATTTATTTTTATAAAAGTGTATAAATGTAACATAAATAAAGTTTAAAGAAAAGTGAATAATTTAATCATGTTTTAGATACAATATAAATGGAGTGTAAAAGGAAAGTGAATAATTATTAATCTATGACATATATTAGTTTTAAGAGAGAAATAAACTGTGAGGATTAACCACAAACCGACATATGTATACAATTATTTTATTTTATTAGAATAGGTAAATTTTGTTTTAACACAAAAACCTAACATGACTCTTTGGTTGAATAGAAAGTGTTCTAGACTACGAATACAGAGGTCATGGATTCAATTCCCATAATTAGTGTTTTATTTTTATAGAAAAAAACTTTGATTTGTGTTTTATACGAGTCATTTTAATTACATGTTTATTATTATTTGTTTGTTTTGAGCTTTTGAAATGCAACCTTATTGGTAGAATTTTCAAATTATCTATTACAAAATTAAACGCGATTTTAGGGGACCGTTTTTTTACTTGTCCTAGCCCCCAAAATTTAAAGGGGTTCCCCAATACAGCCTGGGCTATGTGAGAGGAAGGAGAGAAGTAGGATTCCTCCATGAGAAATGAAAGAGAACGTGGGTATTGGGGGGGGGGGGGGGTCGATGGACATGTGATGTGGAGTCGGCTCGTAAAAGGATGTGTTGTGTTGTGTATTCTATTAGGTAAATTAGTTGAACTATTTACAAATAGAGGAAGTACATCAATATAACATTATTAAAACTTGAATTAGTATTTCTAATTAGAAGAGTTTAGTCGTCTCCAAGGGTTGGCTAATTCTAACTATTTTGGTACCAAGTCCCTTCTTATTCATTTCATGATAAACAATTTTCTCATAGTCAAACTATTTTAGGTTTTTAAATAACCATATTCAAAAAGAGAAACATATTTAGACATGTTCGAAGATTTGGCTCTTTCAATTATGTAGAAACTTAGAGGCGGGTGAGTAGCTTTTTAACTTGTTTAAAAATGTTAATTTTGTTTGTAAATCTTTTGATTATTTAAGAAGTAAAGTATGCAAGTGTGTAAAGAGTATATAAGGGAAGAAAGTGACAAAACCAATTTATAAAAGCTCAAGTAGATAGTATCGAATCCACTCTACGCCATCTCCTCGATTCTTCAGTCAGGAGTTTCTCTTAAATGAAAGAGATCACTAGTACACTAAGCCTTTCAGTAATTCAATGATAGTGATTACATTGTAGAAAACGTTTCACTAATCAAAGGTATCGGTTACCTTCTTCGTCTCACTAAACTAGAGAGGCATTTATCACCTCTCTCACAAATCACCATATAAGCGTGGTGAGCAGGGCCATCTCTGAGAACCATTTAAAATTTTGGGACGGGTAAAAAAATGGGCTCCCTGAAATCGCATTCTCAATTATGTAATAGATAATTTGACAATTTTACCAATGAGGTTGCCTTTCAAAAGTCCAAAACAAACAAATAATAATACAAACGTTACTAAAATGACTTATATAAAACTATGATTAACGTTTTTTCTATAAAAAACGAGACTAATTGTGGGAATTAAACTCATTACCTTTGTTTTCATAGTTTAAAGCATTTTTCTATACACACGTTACCTTTGTTTTCATAGTTTTGTAAACTTTTATGTTTAAACAAAGTTATATAGAAAATATAAATTTTAACTTTTTAACCATTACGAGCCTTTCGAAAAAAACGGACCTGGTTCGTCGCCCTCATCGCCCTCCCAGTAGGGCGGGCATATTGGTGAGCCCCTCACAAACTAATCACTACAATAAAACTAGTGATATCTCATCATACAAGAATGAATAAGATAACACAACTTTTTAATGTTGCTCTTGATCTTCTTCTTAATCTCTTTTTTTATCAAAATGATGTTAAATATGAATGATCTTTTAATGAGAGATATATTCAATGTGTATATGTGAAAAAAGGAGTCATGAAAATAGGTTGTGAAGGTTCAGTTATAGGCGCAACAACACAACATTAACAATTGGACCATCCGCGCTTGCTATGGCGCTTAATCCTGTGACCGTGAACAGCCAGTCCACTATGTCTTGGTTGATGTGTTTGAGAATGTTGTACTTAGTCTTGTCCACTTTTGAAAGTAATTTTTCCAGAATTAGGACTAATTATTTTTAGTAACCAAATGATCCTAATCCTTTTCAAAAGATTTCATAACCATTATTGTGGGTGTAACTTTTGTATGTTGGCTCTTTGATTGTATTCTTCCAATTTATGTCAAAACTAGATCTCTTCACCGAATATATGTTTCTTTTATTTTAGAAACCTCAAAATTTGTTTGTCTTCTTTCAAAACTCGGAAGTCTTTTTTAAATAAAACCTTAAAAATCTCTGGTTAAGACCATGAGTAGTCATAAAGTCCGTGTCCCAGGCATTATGCGCGATGTGACGCCTAGTCAGAGTTATGACTTTTTACAAAAACATGGTGTAGTCATAAAGCCTCACCCCCAGACATTATGCGTCACGTGGCGTCCGGTCACTATTAATTTTATTTGTTTTTTTAAATAATAATTCATTTAAATAATTAAATATATAATTAAAAAACTACATTAAAATTAAAAAATACATTAAACTCATAAATAAAAACAATCGTTTTCAACTGAGCGTCAAGACGGTGAGTCTATTCAACTAAAACGGTTTCATTGCGGTACCGAAACTAGAAAAAACAAAACAGAAGCAAATTTGGCATTCGATCGGTCTCTGACACGTTTGTTACGGTATCAAAACAAAAACAAAATTGACATTCGATCGGGTTTTCGTTAACCACCAAGACACCAACCCAACACCCACCAAGATACCATCCCAATATTTCTTTTTGTTAACATCACCTCTTCCATTTCATTCCAAAACCAAATCAGAAACCAAATGGCCAAGACACCTCCTCGTTATCACCTCTTCGTCGGCTCGTTATCCACCAAGACACCAACCCAACACCCAAGACACCTCCTCCTCCTCCCCAACTGCCTCCTCCGTCGCCGCAAGCTCGAAGCCAAATCAGAAAACAAGGTCTCCTTCCAACACCTCCGCCGCAGCCGCTGCCGGAGTTACTCTGTAGGTTCCCTGGACGGATCACACGAGATATCCCGATATACACAGGTGCGGAATCCCTGTGTAGATCGTTACGGACGTAGAACACAATCACACGAACACACGAACACGATACGAACAAACACACGTTATATTAATAACTCAAACCGAGATACTTACAGACTCTCGACCTCACGTCACTTGACTCACTGAATTACACGTAACTTGAACTACTCGAACTCTTACGTAAACTGTAATCCGTAATCTATATAAATACACGACAACTTCGCCTCAGGCGAAGTTGTCCATAACTTCGCTTGTTCAACAAGTTCGCCTAGGCGAACTTGTCAACAACTTCGCTTGGTTAACAAGTTCGCCTAAGCGAACTTGTCAACAACTTCGCTTTAAACAAACAAATACATAAACAATATTACAGACTCGATTACAGACATTAGACATATGAACTACTGACATCTATGCACCAACAGACTCCCCCTTGGCAGTAGCTTCATATCTTGATCTTTCAGCTCTTGTCTCGTAATCCTGTATCTTCACGCGTGCACTCCTTCTCTAACACACACCGTGACTACTCGCTGATATTTCCTTGCTTCATCCTTCCAAGCAGGAATATAGAATATCTTCATTTCATTCAACACTTGCAGATCAGCTTTCGATAAGTTAACAAGATGCACCGGATCATACACCCTCAGCACTTCTTGTTCGTCTTCGTCTTCCATCACGGCTTCAGCAGTCTGGCAATCAACGTACCACCATTTTAGATTCTTCAACACATCTTGAGGCATAGTCTTCATTGGAACCTCCTTGATGCATCGGATCGGTTTGTACTTCATCA
Source organism: Bidens hawaiensis (assembly GCF_021521415.1). NCBI lineage: Eukaryota > Viridiplantae > Streptophyta > Magnoliopsida > Asterales > Asteraceae > Bidens > Bidens hawaiensis. The sequence continues at coordinate 616,485 of NW_027492406.1, read as the reverse complement.
CCATCCATGGCTTGCCATCTGCTATCATTCCTCTTTCTGTATCCTCCACGAGCTTTCCCTTCTGTGGCTTTAATAATTCAAACTTCTTCTCTTTTATGCTTTCTTTCCACACGATCTTCCCAATCACTCTTGCCATGTTGTCGTCACTTCTATTTATCAGGCCAACCTGGCCAAATCCTTCACCTCACATTCCGGAAACGTATTGAGAGATCTCAGGGTTCTTTTGAAGTATTGAATACCATCATAACGCTTCACCACAAACAACTTTATCTGTTCATCATATATCCAACAGATAATTCCCTTCTTCGACTCAGCATAGCCTTTGATGTTATAACTCTTCTTGAACATGGCTGGAACAGCAGGCTTCTTGGTCTTAATAAACCAATGAGCACAGCCTTCCTTCCACCTAGGCTGCTCCTCCCACTCAGTCTCATCCATCTCAGTACCCATGTCGGCTTTCTCAACATCAGGGATCTCGTGTTCAACGTCTTCTACTACTATCTCTCCCTCCTCAATCTCACTCTCAATCTCAATCTGCTCACCGATCTTCTCAATTACATCACTCGGCAGCACATCTTCATCAAATAACACATCGTCGCTGAACATATCATCGTCCAGTTCCTTCAACGCATCAATCACGTCATCCTCAACCAACACCACATCATCACCGCCAGAACCACCAGCCGCGTCGGCAGACTCCCCCTCAGCTGTGGAAGTACCAAGAGCTTGAGAAGTTCTTGGCAGCTCACCACCTGCATCTTTCGATGCATTGGGATCATCGTCTCGGTCATTTCTTCTTTTCGTCCTGATCTCGTCGCCCTTACAGCTCATCTCCCCCTGAGATGCCAAGAACTCCTTCAAGGCATCTATAATCTTCCCATGTTCAACCAGGAGGGATGACTGTAGTTGATTTGCTTCCACTAGGCGTTGAATAGTCTTCGATTGCTCTGCCACGATCCGCTCTAGTGAAGCTATTCTCTCTGAGTCTGACATAGGCGAGGGCGAGACATCAGAAGCAGGCGTAACCGCAGGTGGTACCATACCTGATAACCCTGCAGCAGTAACGACCGTTGACTCTACAAATTGTGCAGCTACCACCGACTGATTAAGCGTTGGAGGTGGTAGAGACACAATCTCCGGAGTCGACGTCTGGATAGCAGTGATGGATGGAATGCCAGCAGATGATGTAGCCACCACGGGAACATCCGCAGCGCTTGTACTTGAAACCTGTACAGAAGTAGGAACGATAGACATACCAGACAGTGCGGCCGGAGCAAAACGTACCATCCTTGAAGTCTCTCCAGCTCCCATGCCAGCACCTGTCCTTTCCCGTCTTGATCTTCTTATCAGCTTATGTATATCTTCTTCCTCTTCTGACTCATCATCATCCTCCGTTCTCTTTCTCTTCCCAACCGTTCTCTCTCGAGACACCATCAACCGTCTCCCCTCATTCATAATCTCATCCAAATCTGAGTCAGCCATCGATGTAGCTGCTCTAGTAGCACTCACACCCGAACCTTTTACAGCCGAGACCTGCACCTCTTCAACTTGATCCATATCGAAATAGCCTTGACCTCTAAAAACAGCGTCAAGATCTATATCCTCTGCAGCCGACACAACAGGCACAGCAGGTGGAGCTTGAGTTGCTCTTGCCTGTCGCGGTTGAGGATCTCTGAACTCGTCCCCACCAGCAGGAACATACTCTGGGTTGATTAAAAACCCAAACAATGGAGTATGCCTTGGACGACGTTCAGGGTTGCTCCTCGCACTCGAAGTGCGGCATTGAGCAAAGATACGTTTGCTCACAGATTCCACGTATCTTATCGGGCGTCTCTGAGGTAGATTCGGAGCTACATGGTTCAATATCATCTGGATAAAACGTGGGTACATAATGAACCGCTCCCGAGACATCGCCCTCCTCTGTCTGTCAATCTCGTAAAAGACCATCTGACTGAAACTGTAGCGTTTATTGTAAGTCAGAGCAGTCATTGTAGACTGCATGGTCGCACCCATACCATCAGTGCCCGCCTTCCTCCCAGACATGCAAACTATCATAACGTGCATGAGGAAGCGCCACTGATCTAGAAGGAAACCCTTCCTCCTCTGGGTATCACCTAATGGACCAGAGTAGCCCATTCGGAGAAACGCTCCATCACGGAACGGAGCCACAAACTCAGTTGGGTCGTCCCTCGTTTCTTCTCCAAATCGTAATGCCACCCGAATCTGTTCAGAATTGAACTGAACTTGTTGATTGTTCACAGTCGCTCGCATGACCGGGGGCTCAACACGACAATCATATTCTACCGTCTGCCAAAAGTCTTCGATATTTGGTAGAGATATCGGCAGAGTGTTCGTGATAGCATGAAAAATCCTCGAGCGTAGGAGGAAAGTTATGATCTCGCGGTAATCCTCAACGCCGCTCGCTTCCGGGTCAAGTGTAATGTACATATTGTGACCCGGGAAGAATTGACGTTGGTTATCACCATCGTCTCCTCCTGCACCTCCAGCACCAGCTACCACAGCCATATCTGCAACAAACGAACCAAGTTAGTTAAACATTAAGACTTAGCACAAGTTCGCTTAGTTACCATGAGCGAAGTTGTGATAAACTCATTATAGGCGAAGTTAAAGGTGAGGCGAAGTTGGGAACAACTTCGCTTCAGCTTTAAGTTCGTCTAATTAATATTCAAGAAAATTGATCTAGGCGAAGTTAATGTTAACTTCGCCTCATCACAACATCGCCTCAGGCGAAGTTAATGACAACTTCGCCTCAGGCGAAGATAAGCCTCAGGCGAAGTTACAGATAACTTCGCCTAAGCCTTAAGTTCGCCTGAATCTGAATCGGCGACGGTAAGGATTATGGAACAACGTGCAGTTGATGATTCGGCTAGTTTAGACGATTAAGTACTCTTAAACACAAGTTTTAAGGACATGTTGACGATCAGTATGTTTATTAACACGTAACAACAAGTTTTGAAAATCGGTTGAATGTCCGACGATTCGAGGTTAATAACCGGGTCGAAACGACCCTTGATTAGCATGAAAGAACTTGTAATATATGATTAAACGACATCTCGAACCTTTGAATCTGAGTGGAATCTGGGAAAAAAGAACAAGGATACGGAATAAACGATAAGTTCGCCGGATAACTAGGATAATGTAAGTTCGCTGATTGAAAATCAAGACCAGATTTGACGTTAAGTATCCCTTATATAGGGGATCTGTTGTACAGGCGAAGTTACAGATAACTTCGCCTAGGCGAAGTTATCCACAACTTCGCCTGTTCAACAACATCGCCTAAAATTTCAAAATTTAACCCTTAAAATGTTAACAGTTATCAATTAAGTTATAAATTTTCCTTTAAGAAATAAATAACATGATCAATTCTAAGTAACCAGTTAAAAATCATAAAACTATATAAGTACAAGAACGTAAAAAATTTAAAGTATAAGGGATCAAATTTCAGTCTAGTTAGGGACTACCACGTTTTAGAAAAGATCCGAACAGGAATCATATTAATTACGTGACTATCACATAGATCCGTGTTTAGCTGTATTATGACATATAGAGACAGGTTGTAAGCAGGTATAACTTAAAGTGGTTTTCATCGTTTCTGTTATACGAGTTAGGTTCGATTAAGCCTCAAAATTTAAGTGGGCAACAACTCAGAAATATTGATGTCTCCTATCTATCCTCAAAGCGTATTTGGCTTTCCCCAAGTCACCCCGAATTGACTTCGACCCATAGTGTCTGATTAAGTTGTAAGTATTCGTGATCTGCTTCCCGTTCTTCTCTCTTACTCAATGATTGTGAAGTCTTGATTTTGTCATCTCTAATATGTTTCAATAACTCCAAATATATATATATATATATATATTTTTGCATACAACCATCCAAAATCGGCTATTTCAATGGTTAAGACTGTAGTAACAAAACTGTAACCAATTGTAGGTTCCCTGGACGGATCACACGAGATATCCCGATATACACAGGTGCGGAATCCCTGTGTAGATCGTTACGGACGTAGAACACAATCACACGAACACACGAACACGATACGAACAAACACACGTTATATTAATAACTCAAACCGAGATACTTACAGACTCTCGACCTCACGTCACTTGACTCACTGAATTACACGTAACTTGAACTACTCGAACTCTTACGTAAACTGTAATCCGTAATCTATATAAATACACGACAACTTCGCCTCAGGCGAAGTTGTCCATAACTTCGCTTGTTCAACAAGTTCGCCTAGGCGAACTTGTCAACAACTTCGCTTGGTTAACAAGTTCGCCTAAGCGAACTTGTCAACAACTTCGCTTTAAACAAACAAATACATAAACAATATTACAGACTCGATTACAGACATTAGACATATGAACTACTGACATCTATGCACCAACATACTCACCGGCGGTGAACAGTAACCCATCTCCAGAAACACTTCCACGGCTTCCAACGGTAACCCCTCACCCCCAACGGATAGTTTTTATGATATTTGAGCCAGATCTCGCGTTATATACAAAACGCTCGAAAAAAAACCCCAAAACGCCGGGGGGGGGGGGGGGGAGGTGTGCCCCTGGCGTTATGCTCCAAAACGCCTGCTATAAAGTGCCATTACGGATGGTCTAAGACCTTTGTAAAAAGTCTTCTGCTTTTGGTAAAATATTATTTTATATTATGTTACTTTAGTTTCAGTCTTTCCAAGAGCATTCTCATCCTATCCTTCAATATTATATGAGGAGGGTTTGTAAATTATAGTGTGAAGTTTGAGTTAATGTCTATTTTTGTCCTTGTGGTTTGCAATTTTCGTCACTTCATCCAAAGTTGAAATGTTGTCAATTTAGTCTTCATAGTTTTAAATATTAGCCAATTACGTCCCATCCGTCTAACGGCATCCAGCTATGCCGTTAGTTTAAGGGTATTTTTGTCTTTCTCCTTTTTATTTTGAGTTAGTGCTACTTCAGTCCAAAGTTTGAAAAGTTATCATTTTAATGTTCAATTTTAATACAGTTTTTTTTGTATATAATCCTGAAGAGCATAATCCAAGCCCAAAACCATCGAGCATCAACCAAAACATGTATGCATTTACTATGTCAATCACATTAATTATACTCCCTCCCCTCGTATTTAGTTAGAGACGGTTCCTAAACTCTCCCCCATGGTGGAATTCAATGGTAAAGTGGTCAAAGCAATTCCCTAAAACCGAATTGTACGGAAAAAACTAAAAATCTTTTCTTTAATGAATGCATAATAGTTAAGGTTTAGAGATTAACATATCGTAACGAAAATTTGGGTCAAAATCAACATTTGGGTCGAAATAAACTATTATACATTAATCAAAGAAACGATTTTTAGTTTTTTCTGTATAATTCGGTTTCAGGGAATTACCTTGACCATTTTACCATTAAATTCCACCACGGGGGAGAGTTTAGAAAATGTTTAGAAACTAAATACGAGGGGGGTATGATTACTGTTGTCAACAGAGTACTTGTATTGGAGGTTGCTCGATGGTTTTGGGCTTGGATTATGCTCTTCAGGGTTATTGACAAAAAAAAAACAAAAAAAAACTGAATTAAACTTAACATTAAATTGACAAATTTTCAAACTTTGGACTGAAGTGGCAAAAGTATCAAACCACAGGGACTAAAATGACCATTAACTCAAAATAAAAAAGAGAAAGGCAAAAATACCCTTAAACTAACGGCATAGTTGAATGCCGTTAGACGGATGGGACGTAATTGACTAATATATAAAACTATGAGGACTAAACTGACAAAATTTCAAACTTTAGACTGAAGTTGCGAAAGTAGCAAACCACAAGGACGAAAATGGCCATTAACTTGTGAAGTTTTCAGTGGTTGTGAGTGTAATTAAATTATACGGTGAAGAGAGAAATAGCAGTGAGATGTTTTGTAAATTTGAGGAAACAAAGTTTGCCCCTATTTATTTTTTAATATTTGTTGAATTGGTTGTGAGTAAACGAAAGAGAAACTGTAATGATAAAAGTATAAAAAATTTTATTTAATTGAACATGAGAAAGAAATATAATGTTTTTTTATTGTAATTATAGAGATAGAGATGTGTGATAGGTTGAGAATGCTCTAAGATTAAGCATATTTATGTTGTATATCCACTTTGTGAAGTTCTTACATTTCTTAATCTTAATCTTCATTTAATGTTTAAGAACACTTATGTGACATATAATCATCATTAATGAATAATTTACAAATCATTTTGAGTCGGATCATTATCAAACCAATTAAATTCATTAAAAATATAAAGCAAATTCAAAACTAGTAATATTCGTTATAGATCTTGAGTGATTGTATCAATCCAATCTTATCCACAAGATGGTGAGAGCGAGAGGATGGGCGTTTGTTAAGCTTATTACATTATTATTCACAAACACTAACACAAAAGAGGGGTGAATTATAGATAAAATACAAGGGACTATAAAGATGATCACCGCCCTCTCAATGAGACGTTTGTAAGGTGAACACTATTCATCTTAGTAAGACAATCACAAGATGATCGCCCATCCGAATACGATTGGGGTAATTCTTTAGACATTCATACACGTACGAAGTTGCGGTAATCACTACCCTTAAAAATTTGTAAATGTGACCACTATCTTGCTTAATGAGAAGTTTGATAGTGAATATAAACTATTGTTGCATACCAAGGAGTGGGCGTAAGATGGATTTGTGTCTTTATATTGATTTATTCTTTACTTCACTCACCATAATATGATCTCAAAACAACAATAACTTTTGATTAATATTGGAAAATACGAAATTATCCAAGAGATTGTTCATTAACTATCCGGATAAATTATTTAGAGATCGTTCATTAAACTTGAAGTATTATTTATTAATTCGATTTTGACTCATAACGTATATTGTTAATAACAAATGATATAACAACACGTAATTCTTATATGATGCGTGACAATTTTTTGATAGCTACATGTTTTATTTTTTTTTCAAATACCAACTACATAATTACTAAATATTAGGTCAAGTGTAGTGGGCGGGTAATAAAGACGAAATAGGACGAATTTGAGCGAATTGGGGCGAGAAGGGGGTGGGGGCAAGGAATATTACTCGCCTACTTTTAATATTGTTATATTAAAATGACTGTTGGAACGATCATAATTTAAAATAACAATAATAATAATAATAATTAAAACAATATATATATATATACACACACACATTTTCTTCTCCAACCTCATATCCATTTCATACAAACCATTAACCAAATTTTAAAAAAAAAACATACAAAAATGAATCCTAGAAACCACCCAGACCAACCGAACCTATTCCCTCCTTTCGGTCAATATCATGGTTCGCAAAACCAACGTAACCATGCAATGGATCCCGAACACCGGAAACCAACCAAACCTAAACTATATGTATCATTTTCCCAACCCGAACTTAAACATGTATGCCAACTATATGTATCTCATGTCGGCGTTCGGGTCTACCCAACCGGAGCCGGATCCCGTGACGGTGTCGGAGACTCAAACGACATGGGCCTCCGGTTCAAGCCAAAAGCCGACCCGTAAACACCAAAAAAAACCAACCAGGGAGCCGATGGCACAACATGATCTATACAAGCGATGAACCGAGGACGAGGAAGTAGCCCTCGCAAGGGTTTGGATCGTCGTTTCAGAGGATCCCGACGTTGATAAGTATTTTTATATTAAGTATTTATATAACACTATTTAGTGTTTATTAAAAATGTAGATTAATTGTGACAAATACTTTTAATTTGGAGCTAACTTTCAAGCCGTCAGAATATTTTGAAGCAAAGTATTTGAAGCTTGGCTCGCACTAACGGGTAAACCGGAAGACTACCGGGTTAAAGAAGCGGTTCAAGCCCACTAGAAGGCCGTTAATTCGGTATGCCAAAAATTGTCCGGGATATACAACCGCTTGCGTGGGAGCGGTTGGCGTGACGGGCAAAACGACACTGACATCCAATCTAAAGCGTTAACCGACTTTCGAACTCATTGGCAAACGGAAGGGCGGATCGGGAAAACTTTTAAGATTTTATGATGTTGGGTAAAACTAAGGGTATGCCCGAAATGGAATGGGGCACCCACCGCACTGGTCGCTCGACGAGCCGGTGCATCATCTGGAGCTTCAAAAAGTTGTGGACATCGTCTACGACAAATCCGAGCACACCAAACACACCCTCCGATGCTCGTAACTTCAACCTCATTGACAAACACGACGCGGTTAATTTAGACACCGACGCCGACGAAGTACATGAGTTGGCTCGACCCGGCGAGAGAGCAAGAAAATATAATACAACCAAAAGGGAGGGTTATTCATCGTCACAAGTAAATACGGCGGCCAGTGAAGAAGTCGATCATCTAAACGAGGTGTTCGGTCGTTTCAAAACACATACCATGGAAATGGTAAAGGACATGAAAGAATCCAACAAATACCGCGAAAAGCTAGCCATGATGTTGGAACTACGACAAATGAATAAAGATTACGAATCCCTCAACGCGGACAGGTTTCACGAAGAAGCTGCATTATTGCATCGACGACGTTTTGAAAAAATGCACGAATATTATGGATATTAGTTTTTTTTTGTTATGTATTTTTTTGTATTTCTTTTTTAATTTTAATGTATTTTTATTAATTATTTAATTTAATGGGTTTTTATTTGTTTAGTTTAATTATAAAAAGAAAATAATAAAAAATGGTGACGTGGCAAAGGAGGGGCTATAACACCATTACACCCAAAACACAAAAACCTACCATTTGCTGACTGATCGTCACGTGTCGCAATTCGCCCCAATTTGTATCTACTCAACTACACATAACCTTAGACTATCATCTATGGTGGGGGCTTCAAAGCCCCTCCACAGTGCCACGTCAGCATCGGGGGGCATCGAAGCCCCAACCAATAATGTCCCGCTATGGTTTAATGCCCTAAGGGCGCGCATATATATATATATATATATATATATATATATATATATATATATATATATATATATATATATATATGATGGTTCAAGAGAGAAATGAAATTACTACGAGAAATGCGAGAAATGAATATGTGCCACTAGTTTTATTTTAGGTTTTAAAAGCTTCAAGATTAATTAAGAAAACTATAAATGCATCTCTCTCTTCAATTAATATATCTATTAAATTAATATAACTAATCAAATTACTATAATTGAAAAATATTAAGAATTCATTTATTTTCTATCCAAATTTTTATCCTACGCAAGTACAATTCATCCTACACAAGTACAATTTATTCATACGTTATAATTTCTTCCAACTCAATATATAAATATCCATCAACGCGTAGTTACATTGTGATAAATAATATAAAAAACTATTTTACATGTGTTAGCATTAAATATCAACTAAAAAATACAACATACACAAAAATATATAGCTTACACTTGTTCCGAGAATAAGAAAACATATAGCATACACACAAAATTCATCATCAATAAAATATACACGCACAAGAAAACATATAACATACACATGAAAACTTTGTCCTACACAAATACAATTTATTCATATATTAAAAAAAAATTCTATTTAAAACCAATTTCTTCCAACTCAACTTATCGATATCCATCAACACGTAGTTACATTGTGACGAATAATACAAAAACCTATCTTACATATGTTTGCATTAAATGTGAAATATACAACCTACACAATAACATATAACACACACTTGTTCTAAGAATAAGAAAACATAACCTACACACGTGTATGATATGTGTATATTTGTGTAGTTTATATAATTGTTGATGTCGAATTTAATATGTAAGTTGTATGCTTTTTTGTATATTATACGTTTTTATTGCTCAAAACAAGTGTAAGTTATATAATTTTGTGTAAGTTGTATATTTGTTGTTTATATTTAATGGACACATTTGTATGACATTTATTATTTATGAAAGCTAAATTTGTATTTTTATCCTTTTAATTATTTTAGTTAAATTATGTAGATATATTAATTAGAGAGAGATTTATTATGGTTATATTAGTTGAATTAATTGGAAAGAGTGTGTGCATTTATTGTTACATTTATATCTTTTTCATTTATATTTAAACTTTTAAAACCTGAAATAGAACTAGTTGCTCATATTCATTTCTCGCAGTATTTTCATTTCTTTCTTGAACTTAAACATATATATATATACATATGTATGTATGTGCGTGTGAGAGGGGGGGGGGGACTTATCGCGCTATATATATATATGTATGTGTGTATGTATGTGTGTGTGTGTGAGAGGAGGGGGACTTATCGCGCCGGCCGTTCAAACGATGGGCACCCCGGTGCCCCTTGGTGATGTTCCACACCCAAGAACGCCTGCCATCCCTCTAAGCACGCCCCATAGCATGTCGTCTTATAAATGCATTATTCCTTATTTTAGTTTTAAAGGTTTCTTATGACTTGTTGAGGAATTATTAAATGTGCATTTTTTATGTGGTCAATGGCCAGCAGAGACTTGTCCGGATAATAAAAGCGAATCATGAATCATTCCTTGTTATATAATCATTTTACAGGCTTGATTTGCATGTAACCAAAATTACTGGATACACGATTATACATGATACTTTGATATTATATATATATATATATATATATAGCAGATTGGGCTGGCTGGTCAAATTAAACATGTTTGTTTGGGTCAATATGGGTTCCGCGGTAGCTTCGGGTCACAACATGTTCTGACCTTAGGGAAAAAAGAACGTATCAAGTTGAAATGAGTCGTTTTAAAAAAAAAGTATCAAAGTAGGTTTACCCGCGTTGTTTTGTTTATGGTTGTTGGTGAATATGGCGTCCGCTATCGCATGTAAATAATTTTTGAAGTCATTATCTTGTATACCCTTCATCATTGATTAATGAACTTATGTGAATTAATAATTAAGTTTTCAAGGTGAGATCCAAAGATATATTAATTATTAAAATTTTAATATAATACGAGTATATTTTAGATAAGTTAAAAAAATAAAGAAATAATTAAAAAAGAACAAATAGTTGGTGCAACTTTAGAAGGAAGTGTGTCTCCTCTCTTAATTAGCATCCAATGGTTGACCATCGTAAACAATCATTAACAAAACATCTCTTTTTGATCTCTCTTTCCCAATGGTCTGTTCTTCTTCAATCTCCATAACATTTGCAGGTTTTTTGTTGATGTTGATGTTATGGAGTAGTTCTGTGTATGCTCAAGGATGCTATACGTCCATAATAAGCTTCGGTGACTCCCTTGCCGACACTGGTAACCTTAAATACCTAGCCTCCATATCCAACCGAGAACTGTTATTCTTTCTACCCCCTTACGGCCAAGACTTCTACAATCATTCCACCGGTCGTTGTTCCAATGGCCGTCTCATCATTGATTTCCTTGGTAAGTACATTTATCTAAATTTACTGGTTGGTTAGCTGGTTATTGGCATGGTCCCATAAGTTTCATGATCTAATAGTATCTGACTATCTGATTCAACTTATTAGCGGGGTATTTATGGACGATGGTGTTCATATGTTTTTATTAATTATTTTTTATTTTCAAAGTTGTACTTTGGTCTCGTTATAATAAAAATGAATATTGGCACCTTTAGTTATCACAAATTACATTTATTTTACACAATTTCCTGGTTTATGTAGCTAGAGTCTCGGGTTACCGTTGATACCGCCATTTGTGTCATACAATGAGAGTGACACCACGGTGACATTTAACCAAGGAGTTAATTATGCAGTCGCGGGTGCAACAGCATTGGATTCATCAGTTCTTGAACCAAGAGGGATTCTAAATACCGTGACAAATGCATCTTTAGGAATTCAATTAGCATGGTTTAAACAATCACTACCCTCTATTTGTGGAAACTATTCGAGTAACTAATAGTACAATTTTCTTGATTCAAACACACAAACACAAATTATAGGTTCTCCTTTATACACGAACCGATTATAATTTTTGGCAGATTGTAGAGATTTCATTGGACGATCTTTGATTCTTGTGGGAGAGATTGGAGGAAACGATTACAACTATCCAATTCCCAGAGGAAAAACAATAGAAGAAGTTGAACCTTTAGTTCCTCTTGTTATTGATACAATCATCTCAGACGTCAATGTAAGAACCTACGTAAATCATACTAGATAAAATTTTCAACTTAATTTTATGCCTTGTTCAAGCTGTGTTTTACCATATCTCATTGGTTAGCAGAGTATTGGATGGGCCAGTGATTATTTTAACGTGTTCAAATGGTTATATCATTATCCGATTAATTGTTTTATTTGTTTAAAAGAAAAACGGAAAAAATTGAGATAGTTATGAATTCCATCAAGTTTCCCTTATTATATCGAACAACCCAAAATTCAGTTATTTCAACTACTTTAAATGATCTTTCAAATTGGTCAAGACTCTCTAGTTTATGACCGCTTCTCTATGATCCAGAGTATACTTCTATTCACCGATTAAGTAAATAACTATCAAGAACGAAGCAATCCTTTAACTTTGTTTAAAGGTCCCCTGTTTTTGAGAAAGGAGAATAGGAACGAAAAAAAAGCAGTCTTCCTAGGAAACTACTTATTTTTTAGGATAACCTTCTCATATATATATATATATATATATATATATATATATATATATATATATTGTCATACCCTCAGAATCCACTAACGGAGTTTTACCGTCAGAGGGCGTGAACTAACAGGATCGGAATCATTAGTTATAATCAAACCTTAAAACAAAGTTTCAAAACCATGAAAACGTTTACGAGTAATTAAACGCGGAAGCGTAAAACCATAGAAAACAATGTTACGTCACGCAAGACGACTTAAAACCCAATGATCACAGTTTAAAATAAGTTTGCATAATTAAAAATGTTTCAAGCAATGCATGTTCCTAAACCACGCGCCCGCCTCGGCTACCTGAGAATAACATACTAAAAGTGTCAACACAAGGTTGGTGAGTTCACAAAAATAAATGTTTAGCGTTTGCGTTACAGCGTTTTGCGTTACAGCGTTTTGCGTTACCAGATAATGTTATGTCAATTATATATCTATAGGTAGCTAGCCTATAAAACAAGTATCACTAAGTGTTCGACACCGAAGCTGACTGTTTATCATTTGCCTTGCCACCAGGTCATCCAGACCATGGTATGTGTTTAGCCAAGATTACACCCACTCGACCTCCAGTCGAGTTTAGCGTTGGGTGGGGTTTGTCAAACCCAGTAGTACTACTCAACAATGACTCGCTATTATCCAATATTAAACGGTTCGATGTGAATGAAGGACTTTAGTTAACGCGTTTGCCACTTAGTCTTTACAAGTGATATATAATCTATATTAACAAAATCTTAAATGAGTTTTCGGAGTATGTTATCTCCCCCAAGAGAAAAGCGTTTAAAAAGTTTAAAAGGGGAAAGTGAAACTCACTGTTTGCGAAGAAATTCCCAAATTAAATCACCAAGATGCGCGTCACAGAAAAACTCTCTCTAGCGTTCTAAAACAACAAAGAGATTTTTCTAAGTGTCGGAATATTATCGAGTCTCTAGACCCGGCACATAATACCTATGCACATAACATGTTTCGTGTTTCGTTTGTGGATCGTGTGTGACTTTAACAAGTGTATTTGTGACACGTTACATGTGTAAGCAATTATTTACGTGTCACGTATTCATAAAGTACATCACTAGCAATTACTCCCCGTAAGGGCAATTTGGTCAACACATAACAATTAACTAGCCATTATTCCCCACGAGGGCAATTTGGTCAAATCATGACAATCAATTAGCAATTATTCCCCGCAAGGGCAATTTGGTCAAAACATAACAATTATATAGCAAGTATCATGTTTCATGCATTTTCACAAAACTCAGCAGCTAGTTTCACCGAGACAGAAATTCTACTTGAAAGATTGTACTATCTCACCGATCATAGCATCACAATTAATTTACCAAAAATCATCACAAAAGCATATGTCTTAGGTTTCCAGAACATATTTTATTATATTTTTATTCCACATAGGTTTCTCACAATCATCAAATCATTACAGCAAACTCATAACAGTCAAATTCATGAACAACAGAATGTTATTTGAAATTCCCGTTAAACGAAAAATCCAATAAATGCAAAACCACTTGGGTTAGGTTCCTAACTCAATAAGTCAACTTCCAGAAGTGGAACCAACCCAATTGGTCACGTATTTCATGAGATATAACATTTACAAAACAACCTAACAGCAGGTCTAACAACTCAGCTTTGCACAATGTTTTTGTAAAATCATAAAAGTTAACCTTTACTTGTCCAAAAATTACAAATTTATATTCTTTAGAAACTAGACTCAACCTAGTTTACTGTAGTATCAATAATCTCAACCAATTTTCACATTTACACCTCGTTACAGTCAATTAAACATTAATAACACAATCTGTCCAGAAACTGTTTGCATCCAAACTCAACATATTAACTATCTATGAACCATAATTCATTCATATAACACTCTAGACTTCATAATCACTATCCATGCACATCAATTACACATTACATACATGGTTAGGGTTTTTGTTTGAACTCAAATCAAAGACACAATAATTAACATGTAACAATATCAATTCTAGTTATCGAATCATCATCAATACATCATCAAATCAAACAAAATCATATGAACACACTAACATATAAAAATCAGCATCTAGGGTTTGTAATTAACCCAATAAAAGTCAAGATTAAGTATAAAGGATGCATAGGATAGTTGATTATACCTTCCTAGCACCTTAATCTTGAATCAAAAGCTTGAAATTTGTTGTATGTATGTGTGTGTATGTCGACGGCAGCCAAGGAGAAAAGGGGGGGGGGGGGGCTGATCGGTTTGTGTAGGGAGAGAAATAACAAGTTAGGGTTTATTATTATTATTATTTATAATAATCTATGTTACACTTTGGCCCCTCCACTTCTAAGTATTACTTATTTAGCTTAAACTAACTTGTTTACATCTTGAGTTAGTGTTTATAACGATGTTATCACACAACACATAAGTCTAACACATAATTATCACATAATTACTGTTTTGACGTTTTTCGTTTATTCACCAATCGTTTGCGTCAACTCGTTTGCGTTTCGGTGCAATTCCCGAAAGACTACACATGTAGTAAGTGTTAAGCGTCATTTAAACCCTAGTTTAAATGTAATGAGGTGTGCATTATAGATTCAATGATCTTAAGTTTGAATTGACGGAGTTGAGTTAACGGAGTTAACCTGAAATTGACGATTGTCACATATATATATATAGGTTCAAACAAAAATAAAGAGTTTTCTAAGAATGGTAAGAACCAACAGATTTATGACATGTGGCATTACAACCTATGGTGAAAGAACAATTATAAGAAACTATATCGGTTATAATGTTGAAAGAGTAATTCTAGAAAACTATGTCGGTTTTTAATAATTTTAAAACTTTTAATTACAGGATTGATTGAAATGGGGGCTAAATCACTAGTTGTTCCCGGGAACTTTCCAATTGGATGCTCTGCAAAATATCTAACAGTTTATGGTTCAGAGAAAGAATATTATGATCCTATAACCGGTTGTCTCGTTCAGTTAAACCGATTTGCTGAATATCATAACGAACTGCTGCAAACTAAGCTAAATCAAGTTCAATATCTTCATCCTGATGTTAGCATGATCTATGACGATTACTACAATGCCGCCATGAAAATCTAACTTTCCCCATCTAAATTTGGTAAACAAACTCGAGTTGACGAATAATTCATTTTCATATCTACATTATCGACTCACATTTGGTAATTTTTTTCAGGGTTCACGAATGGTGGTTTGAAGGCGTGTTGTGGCGGTGGAGGCCGGTATAATGTTAATTTAGCAGTGGTATGTGGAGACGCATCTGCAACGTTGTGTGATGAACCAGACACGTATGTTAGTTGGGATGGAAGACATCTAACCGAAGCAGCATACCGAATAATTTTTAAGAACTTATTTCCTACATCTAAATTTAATTCATTGTGTTCTACGTCAACTTCAGAAGTTGGATTATCTATTTCTATGTAAGTACGTAATTTGTGTGAAGTATTTGTTAGTACTTTTGTAACATATGTACTTTATATCTTCATTTTACTACTAGTTTACCTATTTTGTTATATCCATTTGTAAGAAAATACCATAATATGAGTGGTAAAACGGGTTGGATTAAACTGGATTCATGTCAATACGGTTTAAACAATTAAAACCACAAATTGACATAACTTCTTCTTCGACCCAGCAGGGACGACTATCAAGACCGTCAACCAAATCATTTGAGACAATAAGGCCATTGGTCGATCTCATAGTTGAATCGTCAGGCGATTGTATCACTCCTTAACATATCGTTGAAGAACTATTTAAACGATTAGATATGTCGAAGCAAACCATCGAAGTTAAATACCACTTCTTCTTCTGACATAACTTCTTCTTCGACCCAGCAGGGACGACTAACAAGACCGTCAACCAAATCATTTGAGACAATAAGGCCATTGGTCGATCTCATAGTTGAATCGTTAGGCGATTGTATCACTCCTTAACATATCGTTGAAGAACTATTTAAACGATTAAATATGTCGAAGCAAACCATCGAAGTTAAATACCACTTCTTCTTCTACCAGCTAGAAGCTTCCAGCTACAGCTACCATCTAGTTTTGTCAAACATATCCTTTATAGATATTTTCATATTATGAAAGTAATTGCCAGGAAGCTTTTAGGAACTTCTAGTTTCAAGCTTTTAAGATAAAAATCCTACTCAACTAAAAGCTTTGTTTGGTTCAAGGAGCTTGAAGCTTTTTGGTCAGGAGAAAAAGCTTAAGGGTATGTTTGGCAATGAGCTTTTAGGAGCTTTTAAGAGCTTCAAGCTTCAAGCTTTTAAGAAAAAAATCATATTCAATAAAAAACTTTGTTTGGTTAAGGTAGCTTCAAGCTTTTAGTTTGGTAGAAAAAGCTTCATATTTGAACGCTACTATTACTAGCTTTTGAGAAAAAGCTAGCTACAAGCTTTTACATTTGAATTTACAAGTTTGGTACTTGAACTTCTATCAACTTTTGTTAATTTATATAATTGTTACACATTTAACCCTTATTCAAAACTAACTACCCCCATGACGTTTTTAGGGGCCGTAACTTTTTCACATTTTAATAATCTTTTAAACATATTACATCATTAAAACGAGCATTTTATTCTCTTTAATTTGAGTATGATATTGTTATACTTCTTTAACTTTAAAAAATTGATGTTACCACGTGATTATTAGTTAGAATCGGTAACAAGTCGAGTCAGATGTAAGACCAAATTAGGGTCAGAACGAGTCGATACAAAAGGGGTTAAATTAGTTCATTTCGTGTCGGTACGCTTTTGAGTCGAATGGTGTCAGGTCAGCATGTTTCAAATTAGAACAGTGCATGTTTAGAATGGGATTCAGATCAAAATAGGTTGGTTTAAAAAATTATCTATTTGAAATTACTATATATTTCAGCTTTGTTTCTTGATTTTCGACATCAGTTACACGCTTACTGCATTTCCATGAATTACACGTCTACATTCAGGTTATGTGTACACTGTCATCAGGTGAATCATGTACCGACACTGATTATGCAGTTGATGTTAGGTTGTGCGCCCATTTCGCCGCACCACGTACCCAGCTAGTTTTATTAAAAGCTTCTGCTACTCTGCCAAACACCTAAAGATATTTAAAAAGCTACAGCTAACAACTACCAGCTTCCAGCCTTCGGCTTCCAGCTTTCAGCTAATAGCCATCAGTTAGTTTTCCTAAACATACCCTAAAGCTTAAAGCTTCTACTAGCAACGTTTAGAAAGAGCTACAAGCTTTTTGTATTTTAATTTACTTAAATAACCTTCCAAAATAAATATATTTACTATTATTAGTTTTAATTATGTAAATTTTAGTAATTTAATACATTTTATTAAAAGCTACAGCTACTCTGCCAAACATCTAAATATATCAAAAAAGCTACCAGCTACCAACTTTAAGCCACAAGCTTCTAGCTACAGCTAGCAGCTAGTGTTGTCAAACATACCCCTAGATGAATTTTTAAAATAAAAATCTTGTCAAACACTAGTTGTTAAACGTGTCCAACACCAAATCAGATTGAAGACTCCTAATATCTCAGAAAATATTTAATATAATAATTAGTTTATTATTATAAGATAAGTTAGTCTTATTTAATCCTATTTGTTTTGGATTCAAATTCTGTATTTGAGTTAGTATAGGATTAGGAACCATGGGTTTATATATACCATTGGTTCAATGTGTTAGTTAATTATTAAGTTTTTCTCGTTAATCGTTTTCTTAATAAAAGAGTCGATCGTGTGTTGATCAAATATCGTGTTCGTATTCTTGATTCGCTTGCTCAAAGTTTAACAAGTGGTATAAGAGCTAGGGCTCGTATTGGGAAGCGGTTTGAAGATCGAGGCAGCCTCCGCCGGTGGGTGTGTCCGCCGGTGGAGGGCAGGCGTGAAAGAAAGACTTGGGTCACAACTAGAAGACTAACAATGACACAGTAGAAAGAGGCGGTGAGGTGTTTCGCGCCAATCATTGTCGTGCGGGAGTGCCGCTTATGACGACACGGGTGACTTGTAGTGTATCTAGTTTTTCTTTATCGTAAGTCAATTAATAAGAAAAGCTCCTCGAGCAAACCGTGTGTCGGTGCGTGTGTGTTGCGTTGTTCTAGATACCCATTTTCAAGTTTAACAACATTAGTAGGTGGAGATAGTGAGTCGTTTCAGGTCTACCATTTTCGTACCGGAGTGCCGTTTGAGAAGACAGGGGTGACCAGTATTGAGCATCTAGGTCCGTGGCTAGATATATAGAGGTTGTCAATCTTGGTCGGCTAATGGCTCATGTCAAGAAGTTTTTCATCAGTTGATTTTCTTAGTAAGAGAAATTATTGGTTTTTTGTTTGTTGAACCAAAACCTATGTGCGCGATATTGTTGTTTATGTAACAATTAATTCCTCCTTGTTCACAAAGATTGAACAAAGTTGAGTCCGAGTAAGTTTTCGATCGAAGGTGTGCCCGATCGTGAATGATTTGCGACTTGTTTGTCGATTTAGTGATGGAATCGATCAAACGAAGGTGTGTCCAGGTTTCAATCGCGGTACGTTTCCGATTGAAGATGTGTCCAGGTCTCAATTGCGGTAAGTTTCCAATTGAACAAGGTGTGTTTCGGTTCATATCGAATGAAGGTATGTCCAAATTTTGATGGCGGTATGTTTTCGATAGAAGGTGTCCATGTTTTGATTGAATTATGAATTCGATTGAGTGTAGAAGTGAACCAAGAATGGCAATAATAGCCTTTGAGTGGTAAAGAAAACAGAGGACCTACTCATGGTTGAAAAGTTTGATGATGATCAATTTTTGTTTTTGATCAATTTATGGTAAAGTTGGTTCTGATTGAATGCATTAATAAGATGGTACATGAGCTGCATGGTACTAAGCTTGAAGCCGTTTTTCGAGAGATGTATAACTTATTCATAGCGGTTGAGCGGCTAATTGGTGATAGTGAGGGAGGTACAAGTTGGTTCGTGTCTGTCGATATAGCGGGGTACAACGAGGTTGTGTGTCAACTTGGTTTTTATGTTCATCGAGTTGAAGGTTTCGATGATGATGAGCCATCACCGTGAGTCGGGATGGTTAACTCTCCATGTGTCGGGCATTGATGATGTGCCATTACTGTGTGTCTGGATGGTTAAATCTTCGCGTGTCGAGCAATGATGTTGTGGCATGATCGTGTTCGGATGGTTAAATCTCCGTGTGTCGGGGTAGTTTAGTGGGTTGGATCGATGACCCAATAGTCCCGAGTGGTGACCCAATAGTCCCGAGTGGTAGCGTTGCCGGACTGTCTAAATGAGACATCAACATCATATGTTCGGGGCCGGTTTTGGGACCAAATCGTAACGTACAGGTCAGCAGTGGTTCAGGTTGTTGACAACAGCGAGGGATGGGTTATGGAGCTAGAACCGATGGCTAAAAATAGCCACATAGTTATGGTTTTGGGCTGTCAAAATAGAAGACAACGGGCTTGATGGTTTCGGTTTGTACGAAAAGTGGATTCATAGGAAACCACAAAAGATTATCAAGGCATGCGATAAGGCTATTTGGAGGTGAGTTGAATATATTCTAGATCTTGTGTAGATTAAGGACTAACAGACCAAGAATAATGTCTAAAGAGATACGAGTGTTGCGGGCTGTGAAAGACCTTAAAGGAACAAGTTTGGATCTAGAGGGAGTGTTGGAATTCAACATTTAAGCCGATGTCGGAAGACGTGACTTGTTGTGTTGAGTCGCGAGTTGTTTTGAGTCGAGGTGCTTCGTGTGTGGCACGATTAGAAAAAGTTTGGTTTAGAGAGGGAGTGTTAAACGTGTCCAACACCAAATCAGATTGAAGACTCCTAATATCTCAAAAAATATTTAATATAATAATTAGTTTATTATTATAAGATAAGTTAGTCTTATTTAACCCTATTTGTTTTGGATTCAAATTCTGTATTTGAGTTAGTATAGGATTAAGAACCATGGGTTTATATATACCATTGGTTCAATGTGTTAGTTAATTATTAAGTTTTTCTCATTAGTCGTTTTCTTAATAAAAGAGTCGATCGTGTGTTGAACCAATCTCGTGTTCGTATTCTTGATTCGCTTTCTCAAAGTTTAACACTACTTGCGTTTGGAATATTGGGGATGTGGCCATCCAAGTAAGAACAAAACAAGCTTCCTTTTTGATATACATCTATTTATACATCTCGAATCCCTTGTAAAGTTATGTTTATTCAATGTTTTGAGTTCGGTTTAGTTCGTGTTTTGTTCTTCTTTTATTAATTTAGGTTTTGAGTCAAGTATTTTATAATTATCATGTTTTAAATTGTTTGATGTCTTGAATGTTAAGCTTTAATTCTTTCTATCATTCCATGAGAAGTTTGAGTTCGTTTTGCTTGTTAATGATTACATGATTACTCCACTTAGTGTTTGATTTGTTTTCATGTAGATGATGGATTGAGAGTTAAGGAAAACAAGTTCTAAAAGCTTCATTGCTTGGAGTTCAATGAAGAGATCTAATATGATTAAGCAATAAATAAAATGCAAAAAAGAAAAAAAAACGAAATTTTCCCGCTGGCACACGCCGCGCCGTGCGACCGGGAAGGCCAAGCCCGTCGTGCGGCGCTTAGAGCCCCTGATCAGCTATATTTTGCAATTTAAGGCCCAGCTACTTTATATATAAAGAGGATTATAAACCTAAACGAGTTAACAACTATTGGCAGCCGATTTTCCAAGGGTTTGAAGGTTTTTTGGAGGCTAGGGAGAGATAAGATCATAAAGCTTTCATACAAGTGTTCAAGGGTCGATTAAGACGGGTTCTCTCGTTATTTTTCATTGTTCTTGTTCATTATCTTTCATGATGTTTCTCTTTGTTCTTTGGTTTAGTTATTTATCTTTGATTATGACTATGCTAGGCTAGAATTCATGTCTATCTAGGTTTGATGAACATGTTTTTGATTTGATTCTTCCTTTGGATAATGATTTGATTATGGTTTCGTTGTATTAATAGTAAAGACTTGATTTTGTTTTCATGATGCATATGAATGTTTGTTATCTTGATTTATTGTCAACAATTGCTTCACATAGATCTTTTATCTCTTGATTTTGTTATTTAGATTTAGGGTTTATGTTTAATCATTACTTGGTGTTTTGATTATTATGGTTGAATAGGCCTATTAGATCATAGAAGCTAGTTGATAGTTGGTTAGGGTTTTAAATGTTCTGCTGAATTCCAATAACTGTAAGATGAGGAGTTGTTCATGTGTCTTGGTCAATCGCATGCTAGGATAGATTAGTGAAAATATTCTTGCTTATTGTGTTGATCCTTGTTCATGATGTCGTGTTTTGCTTATCAAGTCATCTAGGGCTTAGTGTTTCGTAAGATTGCTTGCTTTAGATACTATTAGTTAACCTTAGTTGATAATTGTGAGGAAATCAATATAACTGATTGCTTAATAATCTAATATTCATTCTTTGGGATTTTACTTGATGCGATTGAGGGTCCTTTAGGGTTTGATAGATGGATATATTTAGAAATCAGTTTCCATATCATGTTATTTGTCCATTGCTTGATGATTGTTGATGCATGGGATTCTTACCTCGGTAGATTCCTTCTCTTATTGGTTTCGATCTTGTGTTTAATTGCTTGTTTCTCGTTTACTTGTTTATTTAATTTCTTAGTTTAATATTAGTTTAAAAATCACCTTAAAACGTTTATAATAAATAGTCGTGTCGTTAGTTGTGTCTAATTAGTTAATTAACGTAATTCATAGAGTCCTGTGGGTTCGATATTCCGAACTTACTTAGCTTTAGTACAATTGGTCGGTTCACTTGCCGGTGTTTTGTGTAGTTGAGTCTTAAGTCTAGTTTTTATTACTTGTATAATTTAGTTAATATATAATTGATTGTTTTAAGTACATCAAGTTTTTGGCGCCGTTGCCGGGGACTCTTGGCAATTGCGTTATTTGCGTTAATTGGACTTATTTGATACATACGTGCTATTTGTTTTATTTTTGTTTGAGTCGTAGGAGTCTAATTAAATTTTAGTTTATTTTTGTTTTAGTTTTTATTTTTAGTCTACTCACTTGGTCCGTTTCGTTTTTCAGGTTTATGCCACATCTTCGTTCGCAAGGACCACCGCTGGAGAATCTGGATTTTTCTCCGTTCAAATCCGAAGCTAGCTCGTCAGCAGAAAAACAACCATCAGAAGCCAGCTCTACACCAAAGTCGTCACCACCAGAAAGTCCGAGAAGTCAACCAGACGTTCAGATGGCCGACGATAGAACAGTTGCTGCTCAAGCCTTCGATGGTTTAACCGGATTCCATTCATGCATAGTCGTTCCCCATATCGACAACCACAACTCGTGGCAAATTCCGTCATACGCCATGAACAACATCGTTCAAACTAATCAGTTTCATGGGCGTGATGACGAGGATGCACTGGCTCACATTAACCGACTCTACCGCGTTTTGAAAACTTTCAATTTACAAGGTGCTACTGAAGATGCTATTTTCTTACATCTATTTCCGTTTTCACTTGCAGGTAAAGCTGCTATTTGGCTTGACACTCAACCACCTGGCACATTTACTACTTGGGAGGCGTTACATTCAGCTTTTATTAAGAAGTATTTCTCACCTGCTAAAGCGGCTGTTCTTCGAGATCAAATTCATTCTTTTCACATGGAACTGGGGGAGAAATATTATCATGCTTGGGAGTTTTTTCAGAACATGCTAGCTCGTTTCTCACATAATGGTCTCACACCATGGGATCTCGTGGAAAAATTTTACAATGGGTTGAACTACGAAACCCAAGTTCGGTTCGACATAGCCGCGGGAGGAAGTTTACTAGCAAAGAAGAATGTTACCGAATGTAACGAGATGTTTGAGAGATTTGCTCAATCCTATTATGCCAAAGAGCCACATCGCGGGAATTCCATTCCCGTCACTAGTACATCATCGTCCGCTCAAGGTGTACACCAGGTTAATCTGGATACCAGTGTGGCTGCTGCATTAGAATCACTAACTAGAGTGGTTAGAGAGTTGAAGGCTAAGGTGGATAGGTGTGAGTTTTTTAGGGGTGGACATGGTACGTTGGAGTGCCCGGTGATGAATCAACAGGTCGATTTTGTTGCTGGACAGAATAGGTTTCCCAACAATTACAATAACAACAGTCAGAATTAGAACATTTACAAGAACCCGAATCAGAATTCTTATAATCAAGGACAAGGTCAGTATTTTAATGATAATAATACCAATGGTACTAATGGTCAAAATAATGTGCAGGATTCGAATGGTGGAATTGGACGTTTGGAAGAGACGATGAAGCAAATCCTGGAGAGAGACCAAGCTACACAAAAGAAGTTCTCTGAGCATGACCTCCTTTTTAAGAATCAAAAATCTTCTATTCTTGATATTCAAAGAACTGTTGGTGATATTGCTCGTTGTTTAGAAGAAAGGCCCCCAGGTTAGTTTTCGGGTATCCCTCAAACTAATCCTGCTGCTCAATTGAAAGCCATCTCCACTCATAGTGGTAGGGTTTTTGGTTTGGAGGTAGTTAGTAGAGAAATTGGGAAAGATGAGGACGATGAGTTGGTTGATGAGGAGAAAGAGGTAGAGGCTCCGGTTAAGTCACAAGGTACAACACCAATCATAGAGCCACAAGTTGAGAAGAATCCGGTTGGAGTCCAACCACCACCAAACCTCATTGACCTTGCCCATGACCCATATCCCGCCCGTCTAAAGAATCAAAAGTATACAAAAGATTACGAGCATTTTCTCAATATATTTAGCCAATTGAATGTCAACCTCCCGTTCGTAGAAGTGTTCCAGCATATGCCTAAGTACGCCAAATTTTTGAAAGACCTTCTTAAAATAAAGGATAAGTTGGAGGAGCTTTCGACTGTTCCCCTAAATGAAGAGTGTTCTGCAGTAGTTCTCAATAAAGTACCGGAGAAATTACCCGACCCCGGTATTTTTACCATTCCATGTCTTTTCGGAAGTGATACGACGTGTCAAGCATTAGCCGATCTAGGAGCTAGTATAAACCTCATGCCATACTCTTTATATAAAAAGTTGGACCTAGGAGAGCTCACCCCCACTCGTATGACGCAGTCTTTAGCCGATCGTTCCGTTACGTATCCGAGGGGTGTCGTAGAGAATTTGCTCGTTAAGGTAGATATTTTGGTTTCCCCCGCTGATTTTGTTGTTTTGGATATGGAGGCCGACGAGAGAGTTCCTATCATTTTGGGTCGTCCATTCTTGTGCAACGCTAGGGCGGTCATTGATGTGTTTGGAGGTAAGATCACTCTTAGAGCCGGTGATGATAGTGCCACCTATTTGGCGAAGTCCTTGAGACATCCGAGTGGTCAAGACGGTCTCATTGATCCATGTCACCCAGTTTACTCGATAGAATCATTTATCTCGGGCATGGATCCAAGTCTTGACGATTCCCATTAGGTGAGTATTGGTTTGGAGAAGGAACGAGAGGTTTCGAGTTCTCGAGAAATGGAAAAGTGTGTTAGAGAAAGAGGTGGTGGTAAGAGAAAGATTGAAAGGGTTCGTGGTGTTAAAAAGAAGAAGACAAAGGTTAACGAATGGTCGGATCGTGATTCAAAATCTTTAAGGGCATTGGAGTTCTACCGAGGTGTAGGAAGCTCCACTCGGTTCGCCACGTGATTCGAATAAACATGGGTTCTTGAATGAAAACTCAAGTGTATAGTTTGTAGATTTTCCTTTTTTTAATTTTTATTTTCTTAGTTTCGTTGAGTCGTCGAGTCGTTTTCAAGGAATCATCACCATCATGGAGAGAGGAATTTACGAGAATTCTAGAGGTTCCAGGTAAGTTTTACATAACAAATGACATAAAATGGGCATAACAAATACTTGGTAATTTTTTGGAAATTTTTCTATGGCAAAATGGGGAAAAAATGAAAAAACATTCTGTCAAAAGTGCCCGTCACGCGCGTGAAGGAGTATCTGTCTCCTAGCCGCGCGATGCGGAGGTAATGGTCAGAAGGGCACCGCGCGCCGCGACTACCACTACCATAATGCCTGCACGGCGCGGCCTTCTATGCACATAAATATTTTTTGGAATTTTTATTTATTAATCATTCCTTGTGTTGTCATTCGGGTGTGATTCCTTGTGTTTGGTTTAGTATTTTGAGTCATGTTTTAAAGTCTAGTAGTCCGAGTCTTGTTTAAGTCATCGAGTTACTAACGTAATTTTTGTAGTTCGACTTTGTTTTGTGTTTTTAAGTTTTGTTAGTTTGACGTTTGTATGAGCTAGAGAGACGATCCCCAAGGAAAAATTTATTGAAAAAGATAAGTGTGGGGGTGGAGTAGCAGTGGAGCCGTATACTTTATATTTATTTATTTGCTGCTAATTATTCATGTGTTATTTGTTGATTGATGTGAAACACTTTAATTGCATAATATCTATCATTTTGATAAGATACATCTTTAGACATGTTTATTTGGTTTTGCCGCTTACGTTCGTGTGTGGGGGTAGGAGTTACCATTTGCTGAACATGTTTGTAGTTGGAGGGCATTCTTGGATGATGACTTTGGCATCATATTTCATCTACATATTACCAGCTAAGTCTTTTCTATTATCTGACCTTTTGACTGTTTATTTTGCTTTTGTTTTTAACTTTTAAGTTCTTAGTTTTTTGTAGTCCGACTTTATTTTATTTTTATTTTTATTTTAAGTCGTCCTTATCCTTGCATTGAGGAAAATGCAAAATTTAAGTGTGGGGATAGGATATTTGAGACGTAATTAAATCGAGTTTTTGCTTTCAAAAAAGTTATAAAATAATGAAAAATGTTTTAAAAATGTCACTTGAATTTAGTTTTTTTGATTTAAAGTAGGAGATGATGATATTTATCGGGAAATCGGTTTTCAAACTATTAATAGTATGAGATAAATAAAAGAAAATGCACTTAACTTGGGATGTGTCGGTAGGCTCAGCCTTGAAAATGTAAGGGCAAATTTGAAAAAAATGGTTAAAACGGAAATCTTTTGTGGGTAAAGCGTTTTGTCTGTGGAAGATAAGTAATGAAAAGTCGGGCCATACTTAAGCCTCAATTATTGGTATGAAAAGTGGAAATATTATAAGTTTTAAGAAATCTGAATACGTTATCATATGATGCTTGGGTAAGTTTAACGTTAGAGTATGTCGTGTAGCATGTGATATAAATCTTAGACTGCTATTTTAGTGTTTTACACCTCATTGGCGTATGGTTTTATAACCTTAAATCTTGTATTGATGGGATGCTTCGAGTCCGGAGACCATGGTTCTGTATGCAATCTATTCATCTGGGTATTCACAATTCCTAAGTGGGGTTGTGGATATTTAAAATAAAGCCAAAAAGAGCAAACCCTTATAAGTATTTAAACATGATCACAAAAGTACAAAAGTACAAATACACTACAGACTTGATCATCCACGCTGTTAGCCATGTGGGGTCCCCTTGCTCGCGTCAAATTACCATTAAGAAACGGACCAGAAGGGACACACTACATGTAAGCCCTACAGATGAAATTTTGCATGCTCACCAATGGTGATGGGTTCGGGGTATTTCTTGATAACGGGGGTATGTCATGTTGTGGGGAACACTAGCTATTAATTAATTGAACCTTAATCGTATCTAATGGCTGCTTGGTAAACTTTGATGCTTAAGCTTAGGTGGATAAACAATACCCTTGATCGTCTTAACTATTCATGAAAAAAAGGAGCAACAAAATTTTTAATTCTGCTAATTTTGAGGTTTAAGTCAAGTTGGGGTGGCCTGGTCCGGTAAAAGATGAATATAAGAGGGTCTTAATTGTGCAAACCGCTGAGTAATATAATTGTCGGATCTTATGTGTCCCGGTAATGATTAAGGCATGGGTTTAAGTGGACAACAATATCGGTGATCGCGGTTTTTGCGTTATTCTAAGCTTTAAAAATTAAACTATATGTTTTTAAGACTATATTTTCCTATTTTGATCCAACTGCATCAGACTTTTTTAGGGAGGAGAAGAGTAAGTGTGGAGATATTTGATATACATCTATTTATACATCTCGAATCCCTTGTAACGTTATGTTTATTTAATGTTTTGAGTTCGGTTTAGTTCGTGTTTTGTTCTTCTTTTAATAATTTAGGTTTTGAGTTAAGTATTTCATAATTATCATGTTTTAACTCTTTTGATGTCTTGCATGTTAAGCTTTAATTCTTTCTATCATTCCGTAAGAAGTTTGAGTTAGTTTTACTTGTTAATGATTACATGATTACTCCACTTAGTGTTTGATTTGTTTTCATGTAGATGATGGATTGAGAGTTAAGGAAAACAAGTTCTAGAAGCTTCCTATCGTTGCTTGGAGTTCAAGGAAGAGATCTAATATGATTAAGCAATAAATAAAAAGCAAAAAAGAAAAAAAAATGATAATTTCCCCCTGGCACACGCCGCGCCGCGCGACCGGGGAGGCCAAGCCCGTCACGCGGCGCCTAGAGCCCCTGATCAGCTATATTTTGCAATTTAAGGCCCAACTCGTTTATATATAAAGAGGATTATAAACCTAAACGAGTTAACAACTATTGGCAACCGATTTTCCAAGGGTTTGAAGGTTTTTTGGAGGCTAGGGAGAGATAAGATCATAAAGCTTTCATACAAGTGTTCAAGGGTCAATTAAGACGGGTTCTCTCGTTATTTTTCATTGTTCTTGTTCATTATCTTTCATGATGTTTCTCTTTGTTCTTTGGTTTAGTTATTTATCTTTGATTATGACTATGCTAGGCTAGAATTCATGTCTATCTAGGTTTGATGAACATGTTTTTGATTTGATTCTTCCTTTGGATAATGATTTGATTATGGTTTCGTTGTATTAATAGTAAAGACTTGATTTTGTTTTCATGATGCATATGAATGTTTGTTATCTTGATTTATTGTCAACTATTGCTTCACATAGATCTTTTATCTCTTGATTTTGTTCTTTAGATTTAGTGTTTATGTTTAATCATTACTTGGTGTTTTGATTATTATGGTTGAATAGGCCTATTAGATCATAGAAGCTAGTTGATAGTTGGTTAGGGTTTTAAATGTTATGCTGAATTCCAATAACTGTAAGGTGAGGAGTTGTTCACGTGTCTTGGTCAATCGCATGCTAGGATAGATTAGTGACAATATTCTTGCTTATTGTGTTGATCCTTGTTCATGATGTCGTGTTTTGCTTATCAAGTTATCTAGGGCTTAGTGTTTCGTAAGATTTCTTGCCTTAGATACTATTAGTTAACCTTAGTTTATAACTGTGAGGAAATCAATATAACTGATTGTTTAATAACCTAATATTCATTCTTTAGGATTTTACTTGATGCGATTGAGGGTCCTTTAGGGTTTGATAGATGGATATATTTAGAAATCAGTTTACATTTCATGTTATTTGTCCATTGCTTGATGATTGTTGATGCATGAGATTCTTACCTCGGTAGATTCCTTATCTTATTGGTTTCGATCTTGTGTTTAATTGCTTGTTTCTCGTTTACTTGTTTATTTAATTTCTTAGTTTAATATTAGTTTAAAAACCACCTTAAAACGTTTATAATAAATAGTCGTGTCGTAAGTTGAGTCTAATTATTTAATTAACGTAATTCATAGAGTCCTGTGGGTTTGATATTCCGGACTTACTTAGCTTTAGTATAATTGATCGGTTCACTTGCCGGTGTTTTGTGTAGTTGAGTCTTAAGTCTAGTTTTTATTACTTGTCTATTTAGTTAATATTTAATTGACTGTTTTAAGTACATCACTTTTGTTCTAGGAGGAAAGATGCTTACCCATACAAGATATTGACAAAAATGATCGTGTTAGAACGGTCGGTTTGGTACATTTATTTTATTTTTATCGAACTATCTAAGTCTCAAGTTGTCTTGTTATTGTATTTAAGTAACTTAGCTTCTTGCTAGTATTATTATTTCACCATTTAGCATTGGTTTCTCTCATGTATTTTATAGTCAAAACCAGTTGAACTAGTGATATGCTACGGTCGATGCATGGTTCGCCGTGGCATCGACCTTAACGCAGTGACGGAAAATTCACCCTCTCCCCCTTCTTGACCGTTAAGAAACCATTTTTCCAACATATTGATTTACACACGTTTAATTGGTTAAATTGGCTAAATTCAGTATACGTTAATTTTATACACACGTATTGATTTAATTAGAGCATCCATAATAACTAGTTTTATACCCGTCCGGTGGACGGGTGCTTTAAGGTTATAATAACATAACTATTTTCTTTTCATTCGAAACAAAAAATATTATTTGCTTACAAAGGCCCTCACAAGTCACAACCGTCCTCAATCGATTTATCTTCCTTGGCCTACCTTTTGTTATTACCAACACGCCCTTAATAATGACCCACTTTGTAATTAGTCAATAATCCTCTCGAAAAGCTCTTCTCCCGCGGCTTACTTCATGACTATTGTGTGTTAGTAAAGACCTGATAAGTTATTAGCATGTAACCCACAAATACATTTGAAATCTCTTCTAATAACTTGAAACACATTTCATAGTTTAACTGCTTCAGCAACATTGCAACAGATTATTTGAAAAACAAATGACAATCCACACCTCAGAAATTTAAAAAACTGCAGGTTCTATTTCTACGAACTGTTTTATAATAATAGGATGGTTAGGGAGTATTGTGAACATCTTCTTCACCTGCTTTACAAGTGTCTAATGCCTACAGAAATTAAATTTACCTGTAATATATTAACAAATAAAAAGTTCTTATATTAAATTCACAGGTAACATGTTAAACAAATTGCATCATCATCATCATATAACAAAGAGAGACATTCAAGACTACATGTGCAGCCCACGGAATGGTAATAACTTTTTCATTATTCCAATCCCTAATTAAGTTGATTATATAAAATATGAAAGAAGTATCCCTTGTTCATTTGATCCTTCAATGTTTAAACTACTAATATATTATCATAATCAAACTAAAAACCCCTAAATTCTATGGTTTGGCTTAGGGTTGTAAAATGTTTTATTTCAAACTGAATCAAACATGTATGGTTTTCGGTATAAAAAAAGCCCTGTATTACGACAAAACAGTTTGTATGAATATTTTGTCAAAGGAGATTTATACACATGAAATGTATTCTAAATTATAGCAATCATCTCAAATGGCAATCTGAATCAAATAGTTAGCTTATGAAGTGGCAAATCAATTTATCATTTACTAATGTTTGATATAATCACATACATAATAAGGGGGTGTTTGGCCAAGCTTTTATTTTTTTAGCTTATGCTTATATTTTTAAAGTAGCTTATAGCTTATTTTCTATTATTTGATAAGCTCTTTTTAAATATTTGGATTAGCTTATATTCTACAAGTTGATTATACTTCTTAATAAGTTGTTAAATTCATCATTTTTTAATTTGTTTTAGTAATAAGTTGCTTCAATATTATTAATCCATCATCATTTGAAGGCAAATGAAAAACTTACCCCTTAAACAAATAAGCTTATTCAAATAAGCTAAAAAAACCATCTTCAAATAAGCTTATTCAAATTAGCTTATATAAGCTTATAAGCATAAGCTAAAAAGGCTAAACCAAACACCAAATTAAGCTTATTTTATAAAGAAAAGCTAAAAAAGCTAGGCCAAACACCCCTTAAGTTGCACCAATAGAAAGTATCATGGCTTGAAAAGTAGCCATGTTGACCAAGTCAAAAGAGGGATAACCCTGTGCGTCCTTCACTAGTGTGCTAAATTTCTCAGCTCTGATCCAGTTTGTTTCAAAATCAAACAAATTGATTGAAAAATAAGTTATTTGTAAATTTTAAAAACAATTTGTAGGCAGTGAAATTGAAATCGAAATATTATTTACCTAATGAGGAAAAAGCAAAATGATTTGACCATCAAGGAAAAAACAGCCATTGATGAGCAACCGGCAACAAAAAGTTCCATAGGTTTGTGTTGCTTGTTGTCACACCCCTGTTGAGTCATGCAATTGACCTAAGGGGGAGATTGTTAAGTCAAAGACTGGTTCTATGGAACATATAGAAGATTGGAATCTTCTCAACCTCCTCAGAATTTGCTAAGTATGGATCCGGGCACACCTTAGACTTCCGAGCAAGCTTTTACTTAGCCGGGTACGATACTTTGTCTATCGGGCACGGTTATCTTCTTAAAGTCTTCTTTAGTGGAAATCCGGGCAGGGTTTGCAAATTAGTGTATTACCGGGCAAGGTTCACTAGTTTATGCAAGTCCGGGCATGGAGCACTTTATCAAGCAAGTTTGTTCTTCATAGCCAAGTAAAGTTCACTTCCGAGTAAGCTTTAGGCTAACCAAGCTCATGAAGCCAAGTAATTGGAAGACCGGGCAAGGTATTCATTAATAAGTATGGTCCAAGTAGGCTTGATGATTTAATGATATATCTCAAGTATCATCGGGCAAGGTTCAACTCAAGCAAGGAACAGTGCTACCAAGCACACTTTGCTAATAAGCTATTCTCTAGCAAAGGGTTGAAAGAACCATTGAAGAACAAGGTTGCTCGTATGGGTTTGTCGGGCAAAGTCTGGCAAAGTCAAGAAGATTGAAGTCTACCTGGTGAGTATATATTTGGTAAAATACTCTTCAAGAAAAGTCTACTCGGAAACTGATTCCAAGCACACTTCTATGTTACCAAGTTATGAAGGATGGCAGAGCATACTCGGAAAGACAAGATTGATGCAAAGCCTACCCGGAAGACTTGTTTTACACTTAGGATTATTTCTGAATATGTAACTTGAATATGTCTTATCATTTAGGGTTTCTAGAAGGAATGACAGCTGTCCACAGGCGTCAGGCCTATAAAAGAAATAATTAGGGCACACCTGAGGACAGCAGACAACACGGAAAAATAGGCGGTTGAGGAAGGTGCAAATACAACTGGAACTGCTGCTGTAAGAGAAAGAATGAGAAATGTGGATGACAGGGCCTTAGCTATGATTAAGCTAGGACTGTCTTGGGAGATTTTAACCAAGGTGGCACATCATACAATTGCCAAACAAATGTATGATGCCATACTTGAGATGTATGAGGGGAATACTGAGCTGAAGAATATAAAGAAACAAAGATTGAAGCAACAGTTGGAAAGGTTCAAGTATAAGGAGGGAGAAAGATTGAAATCAATACTAGAACGTTTTCTAGCTATTGTGAATGAGTTGAGGACAACTGATTATGTCATGACTGATTTTGACCTAAGTACCAAGTTGCTCAACTCAATGCCCAAAGAATGGTACACGGCCTGCAAATTCATCCTTCAAAAGCCCAATTTCAATGAGTTGAAGGTGGATGATGTAGTATGTTTCCTTCAACCTACAGAAATAGAAATGATTGAGAATGAAATGATTAAAGAAGAGAAGCCATGTTTTCAAGTAACCAATGCTCTCATTGCACCTATGGGGAACTTGTCAACCACAAACCAACAACAGATTTCCATCATTGAAGAACCAAATGAGCATGGTATTGATACACCTAAGGCTTTTGTTGGTGGTAGTTCAAGC
Source organism: Bidens hawaiensis (assembly GCF_021521415.1). Taxonomy (NCBI): domain Eukaryota; kingdom Viridiplantae; phylum Streptophyta; class Magnoliopsida; order Asterales; family Asteraceae; genus Bidens; species Bidens hawaiensis. The sequence continues at coordinate 583,350 of NW_027492406.1, read as the reverse complement.
AACTCACAAAATCAGCAAAGGTTTAATGTCCAACTCCTAGAAGAACATGATTCAGCCTCAATGGCTAGTGGACATACACCTTTTGTTGGTGGAAATGGAAATCATGGATCAGACTATCATGGTTTATTCTCAATGTTCACTGAATCTTATAATGCTTTTGTTGCAAAGAACATGGTTCATACAAGCATTGTTCAAGATGATTTAGAGCAAATTGATGCAGATGATTTGGAGGACATGGATTTGAAATGGAAAACTGCCATGTTGGCACTCAGAAGCAAGAGGCTGTATAACAGAACTGTAGATCACTTCTATCAGGGCCAAATGAAAGGATTGGATTTGACAAGTCAAGGGCCATCAGTTACAACTGCCAACAGCCAGGTCATTTTGCTAGAAAATGCAACATGCCAAGGAACTATCAAGTGAACCAATTTCAAAACCAACCAAGAAACCAGCAGCATCAGTTTCAACAACAGACTCAGCCAAGGAACAACTTCAATAACAACAACTTCAACATCTATAACCCCAACTTCAACAACTTCCAACAGCCTCCAATGAACAATAATCAACAAGTTGTGCCACAGAATCAAGGATTTCAAAGGAACAACTATCATAATAATCAAACTATTCCAAACAATTCAGTTCCATCCAACCAAAGTCAACCAAGAAATCAAGGGAATGTGGCTGTAACATCACAACATGAGGGTAACTTTGATCGGAGTAATCATGAAAAAGACATTGCAGATGACATCAAGAGGGCAAATGTGGCTTTCATGGCCTTAATTGAAAAAGAAGGTGGTTCATCATCTCAGGTACACTCTGCTCCTACTGTTGATTTAAATGAAATTATTAATGAATTGAAAACAAAAGTAGGCAAGCTGGAAAGTGGGAGTTTTAGGAAACAGAGTATCATCAATGGGTATGAAGCTAGTGAGATTATCAATGAAGAAAGGATTAAAAGTCTGGAAGATGACTGCATGATTAGTTACAGAACCCAAACCAGATATATCACTGAGATCAAATGGACTAAAGAAAATGTTAGTTGAAGAAAAGGTGAAGAACACAAAACTGCAAGTTGAAGTTGTATTCCTGAAGAACTTGATCTCTACAGGAAACATATGTGGTATACTAAATCAAGTAAAGGACCAAGACAAATACAAAGCAGTTCCACCACCATTCAACAACAATTTTATGCCAAAAGTTGACAAAGAGAAAAGAGATGCATACCTGCAACAGTTCAGAGATGTCTTTCAAGATACAGAAGATCTTGTTGATCTATACAAAAATATTGAAGTAAATGAAGAAGGTGAATTTGTTGTGAAAGAATAAATGAAAGAAGATAAGTTAATTGGAGTTCAAGTCTCTAAGGATAACTTTGATTCTAATGATCTCAATCAAGATGATTTGAGTGATTTGAGTTATCAGATCACAGATGAACAGATCAAAGAAGCTGAAAAAGGAAGAAGATATAAGAAACCAGAATCCATTGACAAACTTCCTAAGTATCCACATGTAACACTTAGAATGAAGAAGCAGAATGTGAAAATGAGAAGAGAGCATGTGTCTTATGACAGTTATGAAAAGAGAAAGGTAAGCTACAATGCAGTCAAGCCACCAAGCAAGGTTGTGTTGGAAATGATAAAACAAAATAAAAAGAAGAGAGTAACTGAAGAAGTTGATTCAGAAAATTTTATCCTTGTTTATCCAATCTTTTCCAGTCATGAAGTACTTGATGTTGGAGAAGTGGAAACCATGGAAGAATATGAGAAAAGACAGTCAAGACACAGAGAAAGCAGTGATGAGGAACCTATGAAAATGGAGAAAGTTGTCTTTGTTAAAAGCAAAGTTGAAAGACAAAACATCAAAATTGAAGAATTTGTGCCTTTCGCTATTGATTTTGATAGTCTGAAGACTCAGAAGACTCTTGGAGTCAAGACACCTAAACCAAGTGAAAGGTTCAAGAAACCAAAAGATAATGAAATTTTCAAAGGAAAGGTTTGGTGCAGAAAGTGTGATGAGTATGGTCATCACACAGACTCCTGTAATGAAAGACTCAAATTCAAGCCTTTTCATGTCCCTAATGAAACAAAGTATGGACAAGACTTTGTTTTGTACAAAAAAAAGTATGATGAATACCTGGGAAAGGGAAAAGTTTGTGAAAAGGAAGTTCTGAAGAAAGAAACCCAAAAAGGATCAAATGAAATCAAAGAAACTTGTGGATAAGCATGCTCAAAGGAGTAAATCTCTTGTGAAGTGTGAAAGGAAGTTTAAACAGAACTCTCAATCCTTAAGAATCATTTCCGATAAAGATACTCAATCTGTTAAATCTGATAGTTCTCAGGGATCATCAAGCAGTGAGAAAGCAAGAAAAAGAGGAGCATTTCCTAGAAAGAAACCAACAAAACTCACTGATGATGAAAAGTTTCTGATGAAACATGAATTTGAACGTGAAGGATTCCTTTGGAAACCTAAGGTTGGAACCAAGGTTGAGACAGTCCTTGATGTGAGATATTACACTGAAAAGAAAGACTATGTAGTAAAGGAGTGTGACATAGCATCAGAAGATTGTCTAGGTTCAACCTCATTCGTTAAATCTCCAAGAGAATGTGCGTATGAAACAGACAATTCAGACAATATAGAAGTCACACATGAAGATCCTGAACCAACAACACTCACTTCCCAAGCTGCCTCTGAAACTGAATCTTATGAGTTGCAAGTTGATACAGCTTGCACTTCATCACTAAACTAATCAAATTTTCTTTTGTGCAGGAACAGCCTACTCTTCTGAATGACATATGGTACATGGATAGTGGTTGTTCTAGGCACATGACTTGTGACAAAAGATCACTTGTCAATTATGAAGAAAAGTATGAAGGTCCCGTAGCATTTGGGAGTGATGAAAATGGTGGAAAGATTGCGGGGAAAGGAATTTTAACAAATGGAAAAGTCTCATTTGATAATGTATTTCATGTTGAAGGTCTTCAGTATAATCTACTGAGCATATCACAAATGTGTGATAAGGGTTACAAAGTCAGTTTTGATGATTCTCACTGTTTTATCTTAAAACCTGAGTTTGTGATTCCACCTGAAATGGTTATGATGATGGCACCTAGAAATGGCAACCTATATGAGCTCAACATGAAAGAAGCTGTTTCAAGAGGTGGTACATGTTTTTTTTCCAAAGCCACTGAAAATGAGTCAAAATTGTGGCATAGGAAATTGTGTCATGTGAACTTGCAGAACATGAACAGACTTGTGAAAGGTGAGCATGTGATTGGAAGATCATTGTAATTCATGTCAGAAAGGAAAACAACACAAATCTTTTCATAAGTCAAAGCTCATCAATTCAATTGATCAAATACTAGAATTACTTCACATGGATCTTTTTGGTCCTTTGAGTGTGCCAAGTATAGGAAAGAAAAGATACTGTCTTGTGGTCATTGATGACTATTCAAGATATACTTGGGTTTATTTTCTAAGTACCAAAGATGAGACTGCAGATTTGATTAAGGGATGTGTAACAATGATTGAGAACAAATTGAATAAGAAGGTTAAAATGATGAGAAGTGACAATGGTACTGAGTTCAAGAATGGAGTTATGCAAGAATTTTGTGTAGAAAAGGGAATACTTCAACAATTCTCAGCTCCTAGAACTCCTGAACAAAATGGCGTTGCAGAAAGAAGAAATAGAACTTTAATTGAAGGTGCAAGAACCATGTTAGCAGATGCTAACTTGCCTGTTACTTTTTGGGCTGAAGCCATAAATACAGCCTGCTATGTTCAGAACAGGGTGCTTGTCAACAAAAGGCATAACAAAACTCCATATGAAATATTCCACAACAGAAAGCCTTATATCAAGTTTTTCAAGCCCTTTGGATGCAAATGTTTTCTTCTAAACACATGGGATTATTTGAACAAGTTTCAAACAAAATCTCTAGATTGTTTCTTTGTTGGATATTCTACACACTCAAAGGCATACAGGGTATATGTGAAAGACCATCTGAGTGTCAGAGAATCATCTGACATCATATTTAATGAGAATCAATTCAACACAGTGGATGGTGCAGCATGGCTGTTTGATCATTAAAAGTTAATAAGGTCTTTCAAGATTTACCCTGAAGACTTTGATGACTCATTCTACAAGACCAGTGTAATTTAAGAGAAAAGGAAGGAACCACTGGACTTAGAAAAATTGTGGAAAAAGGTTGCTAGAAAAGAAGAGGAATATACTTTTGTGAAGAACTCCTCAAGTGATATTATTGATCAAGATCAAGAAAATGATCAAGAAAACAATCACTGGTCTGAGAATGATCATGCAGAGGTTAATCAAGACAATCAAGAAGTAGAGAATGATCAGGTTCAGACTGAAAAGAACCCAAGCAACCAAACAACTGAAGAAGATGTAACTAATGCAAGATTTCAACATTTGTTTGAAAGCTTGAATATCGGAAACAATGCTGCATCCACCTCAAGACAGAACATTGAAGAAGCACCAGAGTTTCATGATACTGAAACAGAATTGATCATTGAAGAATCAGATCTCAATGAATCAAATCTTGACACAAATATGTCTACAGATATGATTGTTCAAACTCCTTATGTGGAAAAGAATCATCCTTCTGAAAATATCATTGGAGAATTGCATGAAAGAGTCACAAGAAGTCATTTAGAAATTGCAAACATCTGTCTTTACTCCTGCTTTCTATCTCAAATAGAGCCTAAGAACATTGCTCAAGCACTAAAAGACAATAGTTGGGTAGAAGCAATGCAGGAAGAACTGACACAGTTTAGAGATCTACATGTGTGGGATCTTATTGATAGACCAATTGACAGATATGCAATAGGAACCAAATGGGTTTTCAGAAACAAAAGGGATGAGAGGGGTTTGGTGATTAAGAATAAAGCTAGGCTTGTGGCACTAGGATGCCTTCAAAAGAAAGGAATAGACTTTGAGGAAGTCTTTGCTCCTGTGGCAAGACTTGAAGCTATCAGGATTTTTCTTGCATATGCTGCCTCAAAGAACATTAGAGTATTCCAGCTTGATGTAAAGTCTGCATTTCTAAATGGAAAGATTGATGAAGAGGTGTATATTGCTCAACCTCCAGGTTTTGAGGATCCTATGTATCCAAACAGGGTGTATAAGCTAAACAAAGCCCTTTATGGATTGCATCAGGCTCCTAGAGCATGGTATGATGAGCTGTCAAATCATCTTATTGAAAATGGTTTTCAAATGGGAGCCATTGACAAGACACTCTTTTACAAAAGAAAGGGATCAGACTTGCTGCTGTTACAAGTCTATGTTGATGATATCATCTTTGGTTCAACAAATGAACAAATGTGTTAAGAGTTTGAAGGGGTGATGAAATCCAAATATAGCATGAGCTCTATGGGAGAAATGAACTTCTTTCTTGGACTGCAAGTTCAGCAAAAAGATGAGGGGATCTTCATTCACCAGACTAAATATGTGCAGGACATCTTGAACAAGTTCAACTGTCATGAATACAAAACTGCTTCAACTCCAATGGACACCAAAGAAAAGATGATTTCAGATGAAAAGGGGGAGCCTGTGGATGAACAAGAATATAGAGCCAAAATTGGATCTCTGATGTATCTGACTACTACAAGACCTGACATTATGTTTGTTGTGTGTGTCGGTGCAAGATTCCAATCAATTCCAAAAGTCTCTCACATGAATGCTGTTAAAAGAATATTTAGATATTGAAGGGAAGACCAGACTTGGGGATTTGATATCCAAAGAACCAATCTTTTGACCTTATTTCCTACACAGACAGTGATTATGATGGCAGCAACATGAGCAGGAAGTCAACCTCACGAGGATGTCAATTATTGGGAGAAAGGCTAGTGTCATGGCAATGCAAGAATCAAACAACTGTCTCAATCTCAACTGCAGAAGCTAAATATGTTACTGCATCTGCCTGCTGTGCACCAGTTCTATGGATTCAGAACCAGATGCTGGATTATGGTTTGAATTTTCTTAATAACCCTATTTTCATTGATAATACTGCTGCATACTTTACTGTAAAGAATCCAATCCAACACTCAAAGACTAAGCATATTGAAATCAGACATCACTTCATTAGAGATTGTAATGAAAAAGGTTTAATTGAAATGCAGAGAGTTGACACAAGTGACAACTTGGCTGACCTATTCACCAAGCCACTTGACAGAACCAGATTCAACTTTCTTCTGAAAGCTCTGGGTATGATCAACTCAGATGAGGTCTGATTGAGGATGTGTACTTAGTGTGTGTCTCAATATACTAATTGATTATTTTTTATTGAGATCACATACTTTGAATGTTGAATGAATATATTGAATGAATATGTTACTTGTTTACTGTTATCTGTTTTGTGCTTAACTGATTATCTGTGCTATTTATGTGTCATTGATGCTAATGATTGACTATCAGTTAACTGTTTTGACATTATGATAAGCAATGTTGTAAAAGTAGGATTACAAGGCCGAGTACTCTCCGAGTACTCGCTACAAGGTATGTCACCGAGGCGAGTTTCTGTAAATCCGCCTAGTTACTAAGAATTGATCAAATGTGGTCAATCTCAGCCAGAATCACATCTTATCGGTGAACTTGGGCCGATTTTGACTCAAAAAAATAAAACATAATTGTTATTTCAATAATATTAAAGAACAAATATCATTTTTTAATTAATTATTAGTAATTTTTAGAATATTTTATATTTAAAAATGTATTTTTTTATTTATATTAATATTCACCTATTTTGTTATAATATCAGTAAACTTATGATATTTGACACATATATAATAACCAAATATTAATTTTCTTTATATTTACCATGTCCCAGTACTCTCCGAGTACTCCCCGAGTACTCCGAGTACTCCCTCCAAGGGGGTCGGCCGCCTAGGGACCGCCTAGCGACTTTTGCAACATTGATGATAAGTAGTTTGGATTGATTAAACTGATTAAATGCTTATCTGATGTCATGAGTAATCACTTGATTATGATTGCTTGAATATGTGTGTTATTTGATCATCTTGATGTTATTAGGATAGGTTAGACTATGATTGTTAAGAATGTCTACTTGTTTTGATTATGTTGAAAATGATTAAGATTTGAATATTTTACAACTGTTTATGTCAAAATATGTTTTTATGTCAAATTTAAAGGTTTCAAATGAATCATCAAATGAATTTTGCATAAATACTTTATTTTGATCAAAACATGAGCAAGTTGTTAGTGGTGCTGAGACATGATAATACTATTCAGTTCAAGCTTTAAAGAAGCTTAAAAGAAGGATTTTTCAATGAAAAGTCTCAGGTAGTTATCTTTGCTGAAAATTATGTCATTTGCCCAGTTGGAAGGACATACACTTGTGTATGTTTGGTCCTGCAATCTGAAAAGATTAAAAGGATAGCCATTAACCAGAAAACTGAAAGCATTTGGGGCTATTATAACTTGTTTTCTATTCCTTCACTTAAAACTATGTCAATAGCTCTGACTTTGAAAGGACATATACTCACAATGTATGTTTGGTCCTGTTGACCACCTGTGGTCAAACAGAACAGCCATTTACCTACCAATTAAGAGTCATTGGGGTGATTGAATATTAAACTGAATATTTTGGGAAATGATAGTACATTGATTACTTAGCCAATCATATGGATTTATTAGGCTAAAAGGACTCTGAGTACAGTCATTAACATGTATGGTTGCTTTCTCATGATATGTAAAATCTAAGGTGATATAAACATAAAGAAAATGCTAAGATTTATGTGGAGTTACATTGTTGTCTATGCATGTTCCTAGCTAAATCTTTTCAAATGATAGGCAAAAAAGTGATTATCCAGTCATATACAAGCCTGTTGGTCTTTGGTTACCCAGAATGAAACATCTTTTAAAGAATGACAAAGAACAGCTGTGAACTACTTTAATTTCAAATATTTTGTCAACCAAAAGTTGATACATGTTCACAAATTTTTATTGAGAAAATACAAACATGAGGGTTAATTACAGAACTACAAGGGTGGAGGCAATAATATAAGTCCATTAAACATCCTGAATGAAAGGCCTGTAAGTCCGACTTGCGTGGCATGTAAGTCCAACGTTCAACCTCACATATGTTTGTGGATTTGAAAAGATATATCTTAAAAATTTTTCAAAAGTATGTTCTGTCATTAAAAGTTTTAACCAAAACCAGGGGTCAAAGTCAAATTGGGGTGATCTGGAGAAAGCCAAATAAGCCTTGAGGATAGATAAGGAGCATCAGAAAACAATATGTGTTATCCATTGAATTTTCTACAAAATTAATTGAAATTAATCATATCACCAAAGAAATGAAAATCATGTTAAGTCTAGACCTGCTGTTGACCTGTCTTTGTAGTCATAATAATGCTGAAAATGAAGTATTGAGAAAGCTACTTAGTCAATATGATCCCATTCCTGAGATCTTTTCAGTTTACAAAAGAAATTGTTTTGAAGAGAAATATAACTGAAATTTGATCTCTAAATGCACCATTTGCTCTTAAACTATGATCTGAAATGATACATAACTTAGAAATATCTTTGACAAGTGGTTTAAGTCAAACAGTGTTGCATTTTGCCTTTAATAGGTTGAATATGTAAGTTCGAGTAAGGTTTGATGTTCTCTAACCTTTCCGGGCACAAAACAGTTGAATATGCTTGAATATGTATTTTCGGGTAAGGTTTAATGATTTATAACCTTTCCGAGTACACTTAGATGTTTTTATCTAAGTTTACTATTTTCGGGCATGCTTTGAAGTATTTGATACTTTTCGGGTAGAGTTACCATTTTAGTTACTTTCCGGGCAAGCCTATTTGCTTATGATTGAATATGTATTTTCGGGTAAGGTTTTATGATTTTTAACCTTTCCGGGCACACTTAGTTGTTTTTATCTAAGTTTGTCTTTTTCGGGTATGATTTGATTATTTGAATTTTCTCGGGTAGACTATCATGTTTAATTTAGTTCCCAAGCATACCTGATGTGTGAATATGTTAATCCTAGGAAGCTTAGTGCTAACATAGGATTGTCGGGCAAGCTCTTTGAAATTTTAGACTATAGTACACTTAGGTGTTTTATATTTAATTTCATTCCGGGCATGCTATGTATTACTTGTGATTATGATTGCTTTGAAATTACAAGTGTTTTCGGGCAGACTTTGTCTTCCGGGCACACTTTATATTCCGGGTACACCATTGTTCCCTTAATATACTTGGTAATTTCAAAATTTGACTTTCCGAGTACACTGTCTACTAGATATTATTTAGGGCACACTTTATACTCTAGGAAGGTCATTCGGGTATACTTTGCTTATGAAGGGTGTTCGGGCACACCATACATTAGAAGGTTGCTCGGGCACACTGTTCATCAAAGTGTGTTTGATTGAATGTGTTTCTGATTTTGATAGGGTTTATGCTAGATTGAGTTACTTGATTTATATTTGAGAAATTTATTTGGGTATCTTATTTGATTCCTAGCAAGAATGCTTATTTAATATTTTATACTTGATTATTTATCTTGTGATTAAGTTCTCAAGAAATATGGTATTTCGGGTAAGATTTCTTCATATTTACTTGACTTTAAAATAGTTAACTTGACCGAGCAAGGATTGTATGTGGAAGATGCCGGGTAAACTTTGTCAATTAACAATGAAAATTTTTTCGAGCAAAGTTTAACTTCTAAATTTTATCGGGTAAGGTTTTAAATTGGATAAGATCATTATGTTTAACAGCTAATAATTCACTACACGACAAAATGCATTTAAAACCCACTTTCTAAAGGTATATAAGGGGGAGTTAGGAATATTTTCAACATTATTTCCCCCCCCCCTCTCTCTCTCTCCTTCCACTGCAACTGCTTACTATCAAAGAAACCCAAACTGACCTATCGCATTCGATTATTCCAAACCCTAACTTTACCAGCCCACTAATTCCGACTCGGTAAGGAATAATAACTTGTTTTCCGACCACAATTAGTTGATTACGGGCTTCGATTATGTACTTGATTACTAATATTCTGTTTTTGTGTTTAGGTTATTAATTTGTCGAAGATCAGGTTCTTAATAAAATTTCTCTCTTTCTTCTATAAATTTATACCTTGAAATTGTGTAAAGTAATAAACTTTTATGCTAATTTCACTTTGAATATGTTTGATTGTGTTGTTCAGATATGGCAGAAGAACGAGAAGTTCAACCTAAGTATGCCTTTGAACCAAAGCACAATATGTGTGCACTGTTGGAGGTCACTCCCAATAATGAGCCAATGGAGAGGATGATTTCTTGGATGGCTAGATAAAATGTGCGGTTTGCTCTAACAGAATCCCCAATCATCTACAGAAATCATTCCCTAGATATGTGGCGCTCTACAAGACTTGTGGATGACATTCATGGGAAAAGAATTGAAGCAACAGTTGCAAGCCATGAGATTCAGGTTACAGAAGGGATGATAAGAAGATGTCTGCAGTTACGTGATGATGACCACAATCACATTAATTTCAATACTGAACATTTGTTAAAGATCTTTGAGCAGACAATGGGGTATCAGGGAACTGTCCATGATGGACAATTTCAGAAGGGGATGTTTTCGATGCTGTATAGGTTCTTGATTTACCATGTGATACAGGGGTTTGCTCCAAGAAAAGGATCATGGACTCTGATGAGTCGTGATCTAGCAAATACCAATGTTGGTATTGTATATGATCTGCCTTTCAACTTTTCTAAGATGATATTTGGTGGAATGATTGGTAATTTGAAGAAAGCAGAAGCTGATAGATTCCTGCAATACCCTAGATTCCTACAGATCATCTTTAACAGGGAATTACAGGGTCTACCCACAATTGGTTTGACACATCAGCTGCAGGATCCTGATACTTATAGAAGAATAGCCAATCCAGGAAGGGCAAACAAATATGATCCTAACATTCCATATGAAGTATTACCATGGCTGTTGAACCATGATTTGGAAATAATGCATGTACCTGAGTTAATCTGAGAGGAGGAAGAAGAAGATGATGATGAGAGTAATGATGACAGTTCTGATGATGGAGATGATAATGCTGATGATGGAGATGGAGGAGGAGCTGGAGTAGCTATGAATGTTGATGCACCTGATCAGGGGGAGCAACTTGAGGATCATGAACAACCTATTCCAGCACCACCACAATCACCACCACACATTGACCAACCCATTATACCATCACCACCACAAACTCCACCACATCAAACCACTCAATCCCCACCCCAAACCCTAACCATAAGCCAACCTAAAACATCAACACATGTATCCCCAACACCATAAACACCAACAACATCAAGTCAAATTCATTCTGCTCCATTTATTCCAAGCCCACATCATACACAATCACCACCACAATCCATTTTCCAAACTCACACCACGACCCATGACAAACTGAATATGAACTATTTTCTACATCACAACCTACAAGACCACCCACTGACACTGACTTATTGACCTTGTTGAAAGAAAATGATGAGTTGAAGAGAAGGAATGAGGAGGTCACTATGGAGAATGTCATGTTATTAGATCAGTTGGTAAGGGCAAAAGTGAGAATTCAAACCCTGGAGCAGGAGGTTGAGAAGACCTCAGCTGCCCCAAAACAGGGGGAGAATGAAAAGATGCCAACTGACTCTGGTGGAAATGTTGAAACTGAGAGGGAGATAGATACAAGTGTTGAAACTATGGATGCTTTGAAATTGATTTTGAATGTGTATGATAGTGAGGATGAGGATAGTGAGGAGAGGAGAATTGAAGAGATAGATTATGAAGCTGATATGTCTGATGGTGCAGAACAGGATTATGATGTGAATGATGAGACTATGAGAGTAGTATGGAGTGAGGAGAATATTAGGGCAAGGAATGAAAAGGAGATTGAAAATGAATCAGAAAATGTGAATAATGAAGTGAGAAATGAGAATGAACTTGAAAAGACAAATGTTGAAGAGAATGTAGCTGCTACTGATATAGCAACTGATGTCTTAACTGACATACAGACTGATGTAGAAACTGAAGTAATGAATGAAGAAGATACTGCTACTGAGGAGTTAATACTCACAGAACCAGAAACTGAACAAGCAGAAACCTCCAAGACTGTAGAGTATGATGAAGAAATGGAAAGACTGGATAGAGAAATTGATGAAGTTGAGCCTGAAACTGAAGAAGAGATCCAGAGAAGATTGAGTAAGGGAAAGGCTAAAGTTACTGAAAAGGAGCCTGTTAAGGCCTATCCAGAAAAGGATGTTTTGTCTAGAGAAGATGCTGAAGCTGCTGCTGCTGCCTTAAGAGAACAAGAGAATATTTTGAGGGAAACAAGGGATAGGGAGATACTAGCCCAAACCTTAACTACAGAAGAATTGGTAGAGTAGGAAGCTTTGATCAATCAAGCCACCCTAAAGAAATTATTGAAGAAGTGGATGGTCAAGATGTGATTGAGGCTCTGATAGATCTGAAGAGAAATGAGGAAGTTGACAATTCCTTAGCTATAGTGGTTAGCATGTTTCAATCTCAAAGTAAATCAACAGAAACTACTGAACCTACAAATCTGAATACTGAAATGATGAATGAAGAGGAAATTGGTGAGTCCGTTACTTCAATTGCTGCAAAGAAATAGGCTCAACAGATTAAAGATGACATTAGACAAAATCCTGATGAATGGGAGTATGTGGATGATCCCAAGTATGGAAAAAAATATTCAAGAAAAAGGGATAGACCAGAAACATTTATGCCAGCTGGAGGTACTGAGTATGCAAAGAAAGGAAGATGAGATGATCAAAATAGATACTTTGTAGAGACTCCTGATGATAAGGCAAGCCCAATCAGGGCAGTCCCACTACAAACCTTGTAACCAGGTGATAGAGTTCAAGGTGTTCCTGATGTGCCTATCAGAAGTGAACCAGATCATCCACCCTCTGATGAACCCAAGATTGATGTTGTAAATGATTCAACTGAAGAGGAGGATGAGTCTGATGAATCTGATGATAATCCTGATGATAATCAAGGTGAAAGTGTTAAAGATGCAAATGTTGAGACTCCACAAGTAGTAATGACTGATGAGCAGAGAGCAAACATTGAGCAGAGTTTGTTGAATGCTAAAATGAACAATCCTTTGATTAAGAAGCTGAGGGCACTTGGTGTGAACTTTGAAAGTGTGGCTCATATGAATGATAGTGAGTTGAATCAGAGACTTGAAGAAGAAAATGAAAAGATCAAAAGAGCCATGCTACAAAAGAATAAAGATGCTCAGAAACATAGAGAATATCTGAGAAGGCATGGATATTCTGAAAAAGATTTGAGCCATTTCAATCATGATAAACTCCAAGACCTTTACAACAGTGAAAGAGAAAAGGTGATAGAGAAATGTGTAAAGGAAAATGAGAAGATTCAAAAGTTGGAAACTTTGAAAGAGAAGTTTGGAGGTATGTGTGGATACCTGCTGGAGAAAGGATTGAAACCTGAAATAGTTGAGAACCTATCTAGAGAATCAGTGTTGGACCAATACAATAAACTGAAAAGAAAAGAAAAACTGAAGATGGTCCAAACTGAGAGCTCTGCTAAACAATCTGAAACATCTGTTGAGCCTCCAATAAAGAAAAGAAAGATAATGACTCCGAGGGAGAAATAGAAGATTCAGAGTGAAAAGGAAATGTCAAAGGAAGTACCTGTTGTTGAAACCCCAACTCCTCAAAAAGTTAAGCCTGATCCTGAAGATGAACTAATTGTTCCTTAGGAGAATGAAGAAATGATAAATATTCTGAGGGGGATTATGATTAATCAAAGGGGAATGAATGAAGCCTCTTTTAATACCTTGGGAAAGCAAGACTTGAAATAACTATTCTATATCCAAAAGGCTGAGTGGGAGAAAGCTCTAAGGGAAGGTGATAAACCTAGAAGCTTTGTGGATGGAAAATTTGTTCCAGCAGGATTGTCAAATAGTCCTGGGATAGCAAAGATGATAAAAACTCTTAATGAACAAGCTGGACAGGATATGGTTGAACTAGCTAATCTTCCACCTTAGATGGTAGAGGCGATCTACATCAACACTTTCAACTTAAGGCCTGAAAACCAAAGAAGTCTATTCCATTCAGGCCTCCAATCTCAAGAATACATCCACAAGGTGGAAGAGGTGAAGGTGGAAGAGGTGAATCAAGAAGATCTGGACTACAAAGAACAGCAAGACCACAATCAGATGTGGATCTTCCAAGAGAACTCTATTATGATTCTGTATCTGAATGCTTAAGAGTGATTATGGAAAGCAGAAAGCTAAGAGAGATAGTTGTGAGAAGTGACTTTTATGAGTATACTCAAGAACAACTGTAAAGAATGGCCACACTTGACCTGTATGATTATAGAGATTGAAACAAGATGGCAGGTAGGCAAATGAATGATCTCTCAAAGTTTTTGAAGAAAGAAGCTGACCAGGGATTCCGGTTCTTAAAAGAAAAGAGAATTTGGAGAATGATTCAACTTCACAAATCAAAAAGGTCAGAGAAGTTATTGAAAATGGACAAAGCTGAACAGTACTACCAAATGAATGTAAGAGACAGGAATCCAGTGTCAAACTTGAATGCATGCTTAAGCCTTGGAAGAAGAATGACACGCCCCAACTACACAGTCCAAAGAAATGGCATCATTACTGAAGTTGAATACAAAGAAAATGTTTACCATTACTTGCTGAAAAACTCTCATGGAAAAGTACTGGGGATAATCAAGAAGGATGAAGACTTGAATTGCTTGCATAATCAAGATCTAATGGATATAAGGGACTTGGTCATACCGGAAGGTCATACTCATTATCGAGCCCTTGATATATTTAAAATGAGATCTGCATCAGTGATAGCAAACAGAAGGCAAGCCACACACAATGCAAGGAAGAGACAAGATTCCTAGATTAGGATTTGATTTGTAATGTCGTTGGACAGCTTTTGAATATGTAACTTTGACTTTAATTTTATGTGTATTTTAATCCTGTGTAAGTAACTATAGATTTGTTTTGGTGTAGGTTCCCTGGACGGATCACACGAGATATCGCGGTCTACTCAGGTGCGGAATCCCTGCGTAGATCGTTACGAGTGTAGAAAGCAAATCAAACAAACACGATACGATAAACGAACACGTTATATTGATAACCGAACACGTGATATGATATCACTATTACAGACTCTCGTCGACTCGATCGACTCAAACGACTTACTAATTAACTGAACTCACGAACTTCTCCTAACAAAGCCGTAACCTAAGACTTTATATACACGACAACTTCGCCTGATATGTTCAGGCGAAGTTGTCCATAAATTGCTTGTTCAACAAGTTCGCCTAGGCGAACTTGTTAACAACTTCGCTTTAAACAAAAACATAAATAACATTACAGACTCGATTACAGACACTAGACTATGAACTACTAACATTTATGCACCAACAGACTCCCCCTTGGCAGTAGCTTCATATCTTGATCTTTAAGCTCTTGTCTTGTAATCCTGTATCTTCACGCATGCACTCTTTCTCTAACACAAACTGACACGACTCTTTGATACTTCCTCGCTTCATCCTTCCAAGCAGGAATATAAAAGATTTTCTTCTCATTAAGCACCTTCAGATTAGCTTGCGATAAGTTTACCAAATGCATCGGATCGTAAACTCTAAGGAGCTCTTGTTCATCCTCGTCTTCCATCACCGCCTCTGCTGTCTCACAATTCACGTACCACCACTTTAGGTCTTTAAGCACATCCTTGGGCATTAGCTTCATCGGTACTTCTTTCAGGCACCGGATCAGTTTATACTTCATTACCATCCAAGGTTTTCCATCAGTTCTTAGACCTATATCCTTGTCCTCAACAAGTTTTCCCTTTTGAGGCTTCAACAGCTCAAACTTCTTCTCTTTTATACTCTCTCTCCAAACAATTTTCTCAATGACTCTAGCCATATTATCTTCACTTCGATTGATTAACCCCAATCTGGCTAAGCCTTTCACTTCACATTCCGGCAGTGTATTCAACGACCTTAACATTCTTTTAAAATACTGAACGCCGTCATACCGTTTGAGCACAAAGAGCTTCAACTGCTCATTATAGATCCAACAAATAATCCCTTTCTTCGCTTCAGCATAGCCTTTGATATTATAATTCTTCTTGAACATGGTTGGAACAACAGGCTTTTTAGTCTTAATAAACCAATGAGCATATCCTTCTTTCCACCTAGGCTGCTCCTCCCACTCTGTCTCATCATTCTCCATCTCAGTACCAATATCAGCTTTCTCAACATCTGGGATCTCGTGTTCAACATTTTCTTCTACTATCTCACCCTCTTCAATCTCATCTTCAATCACAATTTGTGCGCCAATCTTCTCAATCTCCTCAATCGGCAGCACATCATCATCAAACATATCATCATCTTCTAGCATATCATCATTCAATTCTTTCAACGCATCTATCACATCATCATCATCATCAACCATCACCACCTCATCACCACCAACTGCACCCGCAGACTCCCCCTGAGCTGTGGAAGTCCCAAGAGCTTGAGTAGTTCTTGGCAACTCACCACCTGCACCTTTCGGTGCATTGGGATCATCGTCTCTGTCATTTCTCTTCTTCGTCCTTAACTCGTCGCCTCTACAGCCTGTTTCCCCCTGAGATGCCAAGAACTCCTTCATAGCATCTATAATTCGCCCATGTTCAACCAGGAGGGACGACTGTAGTTGATTCTCTGCTACAAAGCGCTGAATAGCCTGGGTCTGGATAAAGTTTATCCTCGATTGCTCTGCCACGACCCGCTCAAGTGCAACTATTCTCTCCGAGTCTGAGAGGGTTGCATCGAAATCAAACCTCATGTTAGATGTGTCTTGAGTATACTGAGGAGGGATCTCGAATGTAACCGGGACTTCAGAAGCAGTTGTGGACGTAACCGCAGGTGGTATCGTGACCGACAACCCTGCAGTTGCGACGACCGTCGACTCTAGAAACTGTACCACCACCTCTGAAGGAGTAAGCGTTGGAGGTGGTAACGACACAATCTCCGGAGTCGTCGTCTGTAGTATGATGGATGGGATGCCGACAGCTGATGTAGCCACCACAGGAACATCTGCGGCGCTTGTAACCTGTACAGAAGTAGGAACAATCGACATACCTGACAGTGCGGATGGAGCGAACCGTACAACTCTTGAAGTCTCTCCAGCTCCCATACCTGCACCTGTCCTTTCACGTCTTGATCGTCTAATCAACTTGTGGATATCTTCTTCCTCTTCTTCTGACTCACTATCATCAACCGTCCTCTTCCTCTTCCCCAACGTCCTCTCTCGTCTCACCATCATCCTTCTCGCCTCATCCATAACCTCGTCAAGATCTGAGTCAGCCACCGTTGTAGCTGCTCTAGTTACACTCACTTCCCTAACCTGTGCAGCAGAGACCTGCACTTCTTCATGTGGATCAAAACGATCCATGTCGAAGAATCCTTGGCCGCCAAATGCAGCATCAAGGTCAACATCCTCCTCAGCCGATACAACAGGCACAGTAGGTACATCTCGAGTTGCTCCTGCCTGTTGTGGTTGAGGGTCTCTGAACTCGTCCCCCCGAGCTGGCACATACCCCGGGTTTATCAAGTACCCGAAGAGTGGAGTATCCCTTGGACGACGTTCAGGCTTGCTCCTCGCACTGGATGTACGGCAATGAGCAAAGATACGTTTGCTCACATTCTCCACGTATCTTATCGGACGTCGTTGAGGCAAATTCGGAGCCACATGGTTCAAGATCATCTGTATGAATCTTGGATACATTATGAACCGCTCACGAGCCATCGCCCTCCTCTGTCTGTCGATCTCGTAAAAGACCATCTGACTAAAGCTATAACGTTTGTTATAAGTCAGAGCAGTCATTGCTGACTGCATGGTCGCACCCATTCCGTCAGTACCCGCCGTCCTCCCAGACATGCATACTATCATAACGTGCATGAGGAAGCGCCACTGATCAAGTAGGAACCCCTTCCATCTCTGGGTATCGCCCAATGGACCAGAATAGCCCATTCTTAGAAATGCTCCATCACGAAACGGAGCCACAAACTCCGTAGGGTCGTTCCGAGTCTCGTCTCCAAAACGTAACGCCACCCGAATTTGTTCAGACGAGAACTGAACTTCTTGGTTGTTGACGGTTGCACGCATAACCGGGGGCTCAACACGACAATCATACTCCACCGTCTGCCAGAAATCCTCGATATTGGGTAAGGATATCGGCAGTGTCGTCGTGATTGCGTGAAATATCTTCGAGCGTAGGAGGAATGTGATTATCTCGCGATAATCCTCCACACCACTCTCTTCCGGGTCTAAGGTGATGAACATGTTGTGACCCGGGAAGAATTGCCTCTGATTATCTCCTCCGTCATCTCCTCCAGCACCGGCAACAGCAGCCATATCTGCAACAAACGAACCAAGTTAGATAAACATTAAGACATAATACAAGTTCGCTTGTTACCATGAGCGAAGTTGTGATAAAAACTGTATAGGCGAAGTTAAAGTTGGGCGAAGTTGGGAACAACTTCGCTTCATCTTCAAGTTCGTCTTATAATTGTTAATTTAAAAAGATCCAGGCGAAGTTAAAGTTGGGGCGAAGTTGGGAACAACTTCGCTTCATCTTTAAGTTCGCCTCACCACAACATCGCCTCAGGCGAATTTAAGCTTCAGACGAAGTTGAGCATCAGGCGAAGTTACGGATAACTTCGCCTAAACCTTAAGTTCGCCTGAATATGAATCGGCGACAGTGAGTTTGATTCAAACTCGAAAATCCGATGTTTCGATTAATTTTGACGATTGAGAAGGCTAAAACACATGATATTAAGGATAACTAAACGACCAGGTTGTACATGACCATGTGAAAACAAGTTTTGAAATCGGGTTTAAGGATCGGTCGTCCGAGGTTATTACCCGGTTGTCGAAACAACCTTAGATTAACATCAATGAACGGATAATACGATGTAATAACCCAACCAACCTTTAAATCGGTTTGAGAACGAAGAAAGAAAACAAGTATGGATCTGTATATAAGTTCGCTGTGAAAACGGAGGATATAAGTTCGCTGAGTTGAGAATAATGAACTGTTTGACTCTTGAAAATCCTTATATAGGGGCGAAGTTATACAGGCGAAGGCGAAGTTATCCACAACTTCGCCTGTTCAACAACATCGCCTATATCTACAAAATTTAACCTTATAATTTTAACATTTTTTCAATCAAGTTATAAAACTTTCCTTTAAAAACTAAATGACACGATCAAGTCCAAGTAACCTGTTATATATAAAAAAATACAACTACATAAAAAGAAAACTTTAAACAATTTAAGTATAAGGGATCAAATTTCAGTCTCGATAGGGACTGCTACGTTTTAGAAAAGATCCGAACAGGAATCATACTAAGTATGTGACTGTCACATAGATCCGTGTTTAGCTGTATTATGACATAAAGAGACAGGTTGTAAGCAGGTAAATAACTTAAGATGGTTTTCATCGTTTCTGTGATACGAGTTAGGTTCAATTATGCCTCAAAATTTAAGTGGGCAACAACTCAGAAATATTGATGCCTCCTATCTATCCTCAAAGCGTATTTGGCTTTCCCCAAGTCACCCCGAATTGACCTCAACCCTTAGTGTCTGATTAAGTTTGTAATTACTCTTCATCTCCTTCCCGTTCTCTTTCTTATTCCATGATTAAGAAGTCTTGATATGTTGAACTCTAGAATGTTTCAATTACTCATAAGTTTTTTTTTTTATGATAAACATTTACATAGACTTCAGAGTAGTAACCAACTGCAAGTCCCGAATCTGGATCACTGCAGTTTCTTGAAACGCTATCTTCACGGGAATCAGAACACTTACGGGCTCGTGTATGACTGGGTAATCGCTTTTCTGCCTATCATTCGGAAAGATATATATGAAGACATGCAATAACTCGTAAGGAGTTTCCACGTAAAATCAAGTAGTTTTAGTTTGTATCACATCTACTTTTACGCACCATAAAAAGTTACCATGACATACAATGACTGTCCTAAAGCCTTTTAAGCCTAATAACTTCACTAGTTAAGCACACAGAATCAGTATATCTATCAATTTCCATGGTTGGATCAATTTTCTGTTAAACATAGCTAACGAACTTCTTACGAAGTAGTAGACTTGAAAAATAATTTCATTTCCCATAAAAAATTTTAACATTAATCGCCCCGACCAAAACAAAGTCTTCAGGTAAACAGCTATCCCGAAGATCCAATGGATCAGCTGGACCGACCACATACTAGTATGTGTCCTTCTAACTAAGTATGATCGACTAATTTTAAGCGAAAAAATGAAAACTCATCATAAACCGCCCCGGTCACTTTCAGTCCTATAGTTAATGGCTATTCTCAAGTTCTACAAGTAGAAAATGAGGACCAAAACATATCCGAAGACAAGTCCTTCAAACTGAGGTAACCGACATATTTTAAGCGATAGTGACGTGTTTTTTTTTTTAATATAACTTGAAAAGCATGGTTACTCGGGATTGATCATCCCATTCAACTCAATAAGGTTTTGAAATCTCGATTTGTCAAACGCTTTAGTATAAAGATCAGCGAAATTATCAAGCGTATCCACCTTTTCAAGCACAATCAGTTTCTTCTCAGCACAATCCCGTATAAAATGATGACGTATGTCAATATGTTTAGTTTTACTGTGCTTCACGGGATTGTTAGTTACTGAGATAGCAGCTGTGTTATCAATGCAAATAGGAGTGAGTAAGAAATTCAGACCATAGTCGCGCAAGCGTTGTTGAATCCAAAGAACCTGGGAGCAGCAGTTGGATGCTGCCATGTATTCTGCTTCACAGGTTGAAATTGCGACTGAAGTCTGCTTCTTGCATTGCCACGACACCAATCTGCCACCAAGAAACTGACATCCTCCAGTTGTTGACTTCCGACTCTGATTGCACCCTCCATAATCAGAATCTGTGTAAGCGACTAGCTCCAAGTCTCCTCCTCTCGGGTACAACAACCCCAGCTTCGGTTTGCCCTTGAGATACCACAAGATCCTCTTCACACCCTTCATGTGAGATTCCTTTGGGTTTGCCTGAAAACGAGCACAAAGACAAACAACAAACATTATATCAGGCCTAGAAGCAGTTAAGTACATTAAAGAACCTATAATAGCCCGATACTGAGTTGGGTCCACATCTGCATCACCGTCTGACTCAGCACCCAATTTGTGATTGACGCAGATAGGAGTGTCGAATGGAGTGCTGTCCTCCATCTTGAAGCGTTTGAGCACATCATGGACATACTTGGTCTGATGAATGAACATCCCATCCTTCTTTTGATCAACCTGCAATCCTAAAAAGAAAGTTAGTTCACCCATAGCACTCATTTCAAACCTTTTCTTCATGACGGCCTCAAACTCCTGACACATGGAGACTTTAGATGCAGCAAAGATAATGTCATCCACGTAGACTTGCACCAGCAGAAAGTCGCTTCCTTCTCTCTGAACGAACAACGTGCTATCAATCTTCCCTCTTTCAAAACCATTTTCAAGCAAGTAATCTGATAAAGTTGAATACCAGGCACGAGGTGCCTGATGTAGTCCATACAATGCCTTGCTTAACTTGTACACGTGATCAGGAAAGTCTGGGTCAGGAAAACCCGGAGGTTACTCAACATACACTACCTCATCAACTTTCCCATTCAGAAACGCACTCTTCACATCCAACTGAAATACCTTCATCTTCTTATAAGCAGCGAACGCCAAAAACAATCTAATGGCTTCCAACCTTGCGACAGGAGAGAACACTTCATTATAATCAATACCCTCTTGTTGATTAAATCCTTTCACAACTAGCCTCGCCTTGTTTCTTATGATAATCTCTTTCTCATCTCTCTTGCACTTAAACACCCATTTTGTGCCTATCGCATGAACATTCTTCGGTTTTTCAACCAAATCCCATACTTCCATTTTGTTGAACTGAGCCAACTCTTCTTGCATGGCTTCGACCCACGAGCTGTCCTTTAAAGCCATTTGATAATTCTTCGGTTCAATCTGGCTGATAAAGCAGGTGTACAAGCATTCGTTGATTATCCCTGTCTCCTTGATGCTTGTGTAAACACAGGTGTGCTCATTCAAGTTACGTCTTGTTTGTACACCGGAGGACACATCACCAATCACATTCTCCAAATGGTGATCTTTATGAATTCTCGTGGTCGGAACAGAACCGACATGTAAATTGTCTTCCAAGTTGGAAGAGAGCTCGTCAATGGTTGTTTCATGCTGAGAGTGAAATGGATTGAAAAATTCTTCTCCAGACGAGGTAGCAGGGGTATCGACAGCATTTGATGAGGAAGGTTGACATTTATCGATCAGCTGTCTTTGCAATAAGTTTTCTTCCTCATCCAGAATCATCTTCGTAGCAAATCTCTCTTCTTCTTCAGCAATATCCAAATACGGTATGTTAAAAGACTTAAACAGTTTAACATAGTCGAAAAACTCAGCAGGTCCGTTGCTTGGTTTTGGCGGTTGGTAACTTGTGATATCGGTGTTACACACCACCTCAACCTTGCTGGTCGATGTATTGAAGACACGTCTGTTGGGAGTCCCAACAACATAACCGACTAAGATTCCTTCATCGGCTACTTCACCAAATTTTGAATTTGTCTTCAAAATTGAACAAGGGGACCCGAATGGTTCAAGACCACTCAAGTTGGGCTTTCTCCCATGCATAAGCTCATAACAAGTTTTACCAAGTCTTTTAACAGTTAAAACTCTATTCAGAACATAACAGGCTGTAGCAACAGCTTCAGCCCAAAACACCACAGGAAGCTTCGAATCAGCCAGCATAGTTCTGGCTCCTTCAATTAATGTTCTATTCTTCCTTTCAGCCACTCCATTCTGTTGCGGTGTATACGGAGCGCTGTATTGGTGTTCAATCCCTCTCTGAAGGCAGAAGATCTCCATCTCAAAATTCTTGAACTCCGTTCCATTGTCACTCCTGATGAACTTAACCCTTTTATCCATAACGTTCTCAACTTTGGTAATCAAATTCTTCACCATCTGAGCCGTTTCGTCTTTTGATTTCAGGAAATACACCCACGAATATCGTGAGTAGTCATCAGTGATCACCAAGCAATAAGAAGTTCCTCCTAGACTTTTTGCATTCACGGGACCGAAGAGATCCATGTGAAGCAACTCCAGAGTACTGGCAATAGAATTGACTTTCTTGGTGAGATGGGATTTCTTGTGCTGCTTTCCCTTCTTCACGCTATACATTTATCTTCAAAATTGAAATTCTTCAAGGGAACGCCCAGCACAAGCCCATTCCTGACATGTGGTTCATCTTCCGAAGATGAATGTGCCTCATTCTCCTATGCCACAATTCGGACTCTGATTCACTCGCTTTTGTCATAAGGCATGATTCTGCCGTTGCCATTTCAGTTGATCTCATATCCATTATATATGTATTTCTTTCACGTGGAGCCTTCATCACAATCCACTCCTCTGGTATCTGAAAACCAGGTTTCAACACAATCGCCTCATTCTTCGTAAAGTGAACGGTGTACTCCTTATCACAAATCTGCGACACACTCAGCAGATTGTGCTTCAATTCTTCTACAAAGTTAACCTTCTCCAAAGTCATCTTTCCGTTTGACACCGTTCCCATTCCAGTAATCTTGCCACCACTTTCACCGGCAAAGCTAACTCTCCCTCCTTGAACAGGTTTCAAATCGTGTAACAAGTATTTGTTACCCGTCATGTGCCGGGAACAGCCGCTATCTACAACCCAAAGATTGTTGGCAGCCCTGTTCAACTGTTCCTGCATAATAAAACAAAAGATTAGAATTTAGGGACCCAAGACCAATTGGTCTTGGATCTATACATCCCAAACTTTGGCTTTCCAAAGTTAGTATCTCGGTAATTCCTGTAAGTCCCATTAGGATATCTCATTGAGGATTGATTGTGAAGCCTTCCAAACCTTTGAGAATTGAAAGAATTATAGCTTGTGGTTTGGTTATTAGCAGTGTAAAACTGAGATTTGTTTCTATGAAAACCTGAATTATTCACATTTTTGAATTTTAAGTGGTTTTCATTTTTAGCAGCATGATAATTACTATTAGGTTTATTCTCAGCTTTAGTAGGCCTTACACCTCTGAATCGCTGCTTCAGAGGGCAATTTGCAACAAGATATCCTAACTGATTACATCTAAAACAACACCTATTCTCAACTTTTTTATCAACCGGTGTTTCAGATGTCGAGGCTTTATTACCGCTCGTTCGTCTCACATATGGTGGGACGTACGGGTTTAGTGGAGTACTCTTTTTATTTGATTTATCTTTTTCTCCACTCTTGGGTAACACAACCTCCTCTTTTGCCTTACCAGACTCGGATGACTTATCCGAATCTGACGAGACTGGACTTTGATCAGAAATTTCAACACTTGAAACAGGCGAACTTGCTTCGCCTCTACTAACATTTGGTTCTTTAACAGTTACCTTAATTGGCACTGTCTGAGCAACCTCAAAATCAACAGATTTCTGAACACTAGGGTTAAAAGTGTAATTGTGATTGTACGGTGGTGGAACCTCATGATAACCGATTCCTCCTCTCTTAGTAGAGGAACCTTGATCACTAACAAGGTGATCAAGAATAGCAGAAGAATTTCTGAACTGCTCCAGTTTTCGATTCAGTTCCACCACTTTCACCTGGTGGTCAGCAATCTGTTTTTCTCTCTCAGCAATTAGTTTGGTCTTTTCTTCCAAAACTTCATAACTTAAATCAATCACTTCAATTTTTTCAGCAAGTTTTGTTTTTAGACTTTTAACATCTTTTTCACAAGCTTTTATTTTAATTTTGTAATTATTTTCTCTTGATTTAATAAAGTGATGATCTTCTTTTAAAGTTTTAAATTCAGCATCCAACCTAACATACTGATCGGTTATGGTTGCTAGTTGCTCAGACAAGTTCTCACATTTTGAACAAGTTGGTTTAGAACATACCTCGGAGAGCTGGTCATTAACGTCTGCCATTAGAGCTTTTTCCTCTCCGGTAACCTTCTCACTTTCTTCAGTTTCTACATTTGCCAAATTTGCCTGCTCAAAAGTTTCTTTAGAAAGCAGGTTCCAGTTGTATTCTCCATCTGCTCTGGACATCATCGCACTATAATCTTTTCTACCCTCACTTTGCTGTGGAGACCTACCCTGACTTCGTTCCACACGCTCATTCCTGCATTCTTTTGCAAAGTGACCGTTTTGTTGACAATTGTAGCATCTTACCTTTGACTTGTCGAACCCTGGTCTTCCTCCGACAAACTTTCTACCAGCCTTATTCATAAACCTTTTCACCCTTCTCACAATCATGGCCATCTGCCATTGTAGATCCATTTCTTCCATATCGTCAGCATCAATCTGATCGTAATCTTCATCCAACATAGTTGGATCAAAAATCTTCCCTTGAATGTAGTTCTCATAGGAAGCAATGAAAGAAGCATAGAGACCAAACTGCTCTTCAGCAGACTTGACACTCATAGGCATCTTGGAGTAGTTGATGTTGGGAGAACTTGGAGAGCAACTACTCTTGCTTACCTGGGGTTGAGAACCACTCGATCCAGCTGCTACATAGCAAACATCCCCATTTGTGTTAACTGACACATGCCCCTCATGTGATGAGTTGGGGCCCGACTCTCCCTTTGTGTAGTAAGCAGCAGATTCAGTCTTCGATCCTGAGCTAGTGTTGACTTTAGCTCCATACATACCTGGATCTTGAACCTGATCCATAGGTGTCTCTTTTCTGACCATGTTAAGCTCAAAGGTTCTGAGCTTGTTGACTGCCGTTTCAAGATCATATGTGGGAAAGTCCTTGTCTTCCCTCATCAGCACAGTGTACATCTCCCATTTTGGTGGGAGAGCATCTAGAAGCTTCTCAACTATTTCTTCTTCTCGGTAGGAAATGGAATAGTTGCTCAATTCAGTCATCAGATGGTAATATCGAGTGATAATATCATCTAAGGATTCATTCTTCAAATACTTGAAGACTGAGAACTGGGTTTTGAGCAATTTTATCTTTGAAGCACGGATTCCTACATTCCCTTCAAATCTGTTCTCAAGAGCTTCCCAAAGCTCTCTTGCTGATGTATACTTTCTGAACGTATGAAAGATCTCTTGAGGAAGAGCCATAGTAATAGCAGCATGAGCCTTGCTCTTGGCCTCATACATCTTTTTCTCTTCTTCTTCCATTTTACTATACTTTTTAATTTGATCCCGACCTTCATACTCCATAACTGGTGGAATATAACCATCCTGGATGCATACCCACATCTTCGCATCCTGGTATTTGACGTATTGTATAAACCGATCCTTCCATGCAACGAAATCGGTTCCCTTCAGCAATCTTGGGGCCTTGGTAGCTGACCCTGCTTCAACTTCCATCTTCACTAACTCAGAGATGTTGATCGACGACATCTTTCCCGAAAAGTAAGAAACCTGTAAAATTAAGAAATTTTTTTTTTTAAGTACTGTAGGCGAAGTTACGGATAACTTCGTTTGAAGTAGGCGAAGTTGTAGAGAACTTCACTGAAGAACTTCGCTGATTCTTAACTTCGCTTGAGGTAAGCGAACTTAAGAGGTAGGCGAAGTTGTAGAGAACTTCGTTTGAATTAGGCGAACTTGAAAAGGTAGGCGAAGTTGTGGATAACTTCGCTTAACCTTATATCTTCGCCGAAACCCTACAAACAGTGACGGCAACTTTGCCTGATGAACACGAAGTTTCTGAAGATCTGTAAATCGGATTTTAACGAGGTTTTTGACGGTGTAAAGGCTTGAACACGATGGTAGGAGGTAAGAATGATCAATAACACAGAAAACACGTCCCGCGAATAGTCGAAACGGGACGATTTCTACACCCGCGTGAATATCCCGAACCACACAATCGAGCAAACGCTCTGATACCAATTGATGGTTCCCTGGACGGATCACACGAGATATCGCGGTCTACTCAGGTGCGGAATCCCTGCGTAGATCGTTACGAGTGTGGAAAGCAAATCAAACAAACACGATACGATAAACGAACACGTTATATTGATAACCGAACACGTGATATGATATCACTATTACAGACTCTCGTCGACTCGATCGACTCAAACGACTTACTGATTAACTGAACTCACGAACTTCTCCTAACAAAGCCGTAACCTAAGACTTTATATACACGACAACTTCGACTGATATGTTCAGGCGAAGTTGTCCATAACTTCGCTTGTTCAACAAGTTCGCCTAGGCGAACTTGTTAACAACTTCGCTTTAAACAAAAACATAAATAACATACAGACTCGATTACAGACACTAGACTATGAACTACTGACATTTATGCACCAACATTTGGGTCAGCTGAGGTGTTCCAATCTAGGGGGAGATTGTTGACTCATGCAATTGACCTAAGGGGGAGATTGTTAAGTCAAAGACTGGTTCTATGGAACATATGGAAGATTGAAATCTTCTCAACCTCCTCAGAATTTGCTAAGTATGGATCCGGGCACATCTTAGACTTCCGAGCAAGCTTTTACTTAGCCGGGTACGATATTTTGTCTATCGGGCAGGGTTATCTTCTTGAAGTCTTCTTTAGTGGAAATCCGGGTAGGGTTTGCAAATTAGTGTATTACCGGGCAAGGTTCACTAGTTTATGCAAGTCCGGACATGGAGCACTTTATCAAGCAGGTTTGTTCTTCATAGCCAAGTAAAGTTCACTTCCGGGTAAGCTTTAGGCTAACCAAGCTCATGAAGCCAAGTAATTGGAAGACCGGGCAAGGTATTCATTAATAAGTATGGTCCAAGTAGGCTTGATGATTTAATGATATATCTCAAGTATCATCGGGCAAGGTTCAACTCAAGCAATGAACAGTGCTACCAAGCACACTTTGCTAATAAGCTATTCTCTGGCAAAGGGTTGAAAGAACCATTGAAGAACAAGGTTGCTCGTAAGGGTTTGTCGGGAAAAGTCTGGCAAAGTCAAGAAGATTGAAGTCTACCTGGTGAGTATTTTACTGGGTAAAATACTCTTCAAGAAAAGTCTACCCGAAAACTGATTCCAAGCACACTTCTATGTTACCAAGTTATGAAGGATGGCAGAGCATACTCGGAAAGACAAGATTGATGCAAAGCCTACCCGGAAGACTTGTTTTACACTTAGGATTATTTCTGAATATGTAACTTGAATATGTCTTATCATTTAGGGTTTCTAGAAGGAATGACAGCTGTCCACAGGTGTCAGGCCTATAAAAGAAATAATTAGGGCACACCTGAGGACAACAGACAACACGGAAAAATAGGCGGCTGAATACGATACTAAGTGAGAATATTTATTGAGCCGCTGCCGTTTTCCTACAAGAAAACCCTAAATTGATTACCTTTTGTATGATGAACATTATATAAATGGAAATCTTTTGAGTTAATCTTGTCTGTGTTAGTTACTTTGATTATTGATTGCAACTACCCTGTTTATTATTGATTCCGCCTTTAATAAACAGTAATCTTTCTAAATATAGCAACCCGTCATTAACTCCCTTGTCGACACATCTATTTGTGTGAGTTATGGCATGATTTGAGTAAGATCCAGCTGAAATCGGGGACCTGACAACCCCGACCAAAGGCGATGGAACATGCCGGGGTGCAACGGATTTCCCAAGAACACAAGACACTATTAAAGTGATAATATTTAATCAACTCATTAATTTCATTCAATCACCAAAGTAACACATATTGTTCATACAAATAAACACCAAAATATGAGAAATAAATATTGTTCATTCTTCTAATAACCTAGCGGTATCAAAATAGAATGACGTCTTCAAACTCCATAATAATCAAACCTGTAACAATGCATAAAATAATATTTGTCAACACGTATGTTGGTGAGCAATTTCATAGTTTTGAGTATATATAATATGAGCGAAATCCACAAACGTATATGAGACCATAAATAAAAGCATCAATCGTGGCATATAAAACATATGTAAATGAGGATCCTTTCTAATCGGTAACAACCGACATACTTGAATAATGAGGC
The DNA here is from genome assembly GCF_021521415.1 of Bidens hawaiensis. Taxonomy (NCBI): domain Eukaryota; kingdom Viridiplantae; phylum Streptophyta; class Magnoliopsida; order Asterales; family Asteraceae; genus Bidens; species Bidens hawaiensis. Next base: position 554,279 of record NW_027492406.1, on the reverse strand, counting down.
CCTATTCTACTAGCACAAGGCTAAGTAGTTAGGGGAGCGTATGATCATACTTAATGAGGCTCAACAACAACATAAAAATAAACACTCGTGCACGTAAAGCATATGAGACATATAACACACAAAAGAGCAAGTATTTTAAGTATCATACACCCTAAAGTTTGTGGTTTGAGAAATGTGTATAATCAATCATTCTTGTTTTGAATAAGTATGCATGTTACCCCAAAATATAAAAGTGAACACGAGGGATGAAATGTACTCACGTTAACTAAGTAACTTGAAAGATTGATTCGTGAATAATCGGAGATCGGGTTAATGAGCAAGACCTAGATTAAACGGGTCTTAAGTTAGTAGGTAGTCTTGAAAGGGTTTAAAGTAAAATATGACAAGTAAAGTAAATAAATGAAGTTTATGGTTTAAAAATGTAAATATCTGGGAAATCAAAGACATGTTCTAAAAAGTAAGTTTACTCGAAACCGGGTCTTGGTATTTCATTCATATATTACTCAACCTATGTCAAGTAACTTATGTGGGTTATAATGCACTAATGCAAGAACCTTGGTTATATAAATACCAAAACAAGGTTTTAATCGAGTGTTCGGATTTGTTAAGTTAGATCTAGATAATTAACTAAACTCAAAGTTAACTTTCCAAAATGTTTTGAGGTAACTCAATAAAATAAAAAGACGTAACCAAGTATATAGTTCTATTGTGAAGAACCTTAACGTCCGTTAAGTGAGTATTTGGTTTCACCGGTCCAAACTTGTTATAAGATCAAGTTGGATTCCTACACATCAAGTAAGTTGATAAAATACTTAAAATTGGTTTAAAATACATTCTTGAGGAAAAGATGAGTTTCGGTGGCCAAAAACACATTTGCGTGTCTTAAGCAAGTGAACTCGGTTTAGTTCGGTTTTGGTTCGGTCCTTGACTCGGAATGATACCGAGGATGGTTGCCACATACCCAAACACCATAGAACTATAAAAATGGTTTTAGAAGTTATAATATTCAAATATTACATAAACATGTTTATTTAACTATTTCAAACAGAACTAGTAAACAAAACTATTTAAAACAAAAACAAGTAAACAAGAGTTCGGTCTTGATTCGGGTCTAATCTCAGGATAAAATCGAGACTAGTGACTTCATACCAATACCATGAAACTCTTTAAACATGAATTAGAAACTAAACTACTTACAATATAAACAAGACTAGTAAAGCATTAAAGGAAAATAGTATAATCAAGAACTACAATGAGTCCTCCATGAAGCCTTGCCTTGTAGCATATCACCTCCCAGAGAAGATAAAAGCCGAAGGAAACAATGGGTGCATATTATATATATGTTGGACCACAAGATATGAATTAGTAAGTAACAAAACGAAATTTAAAGAAGGTTGTTGTTTGATAATTATGAACCTTGAAGGTTTGAGAATGGTGTTCTTAGTTTGAGAGAGAAAATAGATGAAATGAGCAAGAAGAAATGAAGAGGATAGGCTTGTATATATAGGGTATTGGTCAAAGTTGTTTTCCATGGTTTATATCAATACTTGCATGTATTATAAAAAAAAAGTTAAACAAGTCAAATAATATAAACAAGTAACAAATCCAAAAGATAAGAGATGATTATGAAACATAAAAACCAAAGATTCAGTTTACAAATCGGGTCGGGTTTTGATACAATACAAATACAAATACAAAAAGGACCGAAAATGATGAATGTTACATTGCGTTCACTATATACGAATTGAAATAAAATATATTTAAACTTAAATCAGTAGCTTTATCTAACCTGCCAACGTCAATTGAAGCCGCCGACCAGTTCAAGCTTGATCTGAAATCGATGGAATTTGGGTTTCTATAAAAGATTTGGATCGACTGGGGATTATGAAGGTGAATTTGTGTACACTTCCTAGTGATGTACCATCTTCAGCAGTTGTTGTCCATTTAGTGGAAGATATATGTAGTCATGGGAGAGGATGGAGCAACTGCTGCTACTTTGAAGGAAAAGCAAGAAGAAGGAAACTGTCGCTAACCGTAGCTTCTAGAAGGTTTTTGAGGAGTTTATGAGGCCCAGAATTCGTACTCAGACTGATCCAACAGTGGTAATTCATGCCAGAGTTGGTTTCCTTCATGGGGAACAATATATTATATAATGACCCCGAAAAACACCAAAAAACATGTCTAGTCGGATGACATATCATAAAAACACTCAAAACTCACACAATAAGAAATTATAAAAACACTTAACATTGTTATGTCATCAACACCTTTAACAATATATATATATATATATATTATAGAGGTAGAGTACCAAAAAGACTCAAATACCATTAAGAACATCACGCAGGTCAGAGGATCCCTCCTCGTAATACACCCGCTGAACATATGAATCACCCGCATAAGCGTCTAAGGAAGGAACACCCGTATAACTTATGTGGGAACACCATGGCACCCTCAGAAGTCATCCGCAGGACAAAATATTCGTCCGCCTGAATGACCAGGAGGTAATGCCTCAGGACAGCTGTAATCAACTAATCACTTTCTAGAAGATTTACAAAGATGCTTTCTTGGGCAATACGTGATATCTCGGCCAATGAATAAAGGACACCTGGCAAGGCCGTTATAACTATGCACATGGCTAGGGTTATTTACCATCCTATCTCATAAGAACGCGTGTCCAGGTTGTTATACATGCACACGCAACGTATAACTGAACCTATCATTTGAGGACACGTGTCCAGGTGGTTACGAGAGCATCTTCTGAAAAGGACAGCTGGCCCAATCACCTTCCCACATCTTTCGGCTATAAATACCCTCTCAATATTCATGAGGCATTCATTCACTCCCACTGTACTCTCTTGTAGGTTCCCTGGAAGGATCGCACGAGATATATCAGTCTACTCAGGTGCGGAATCCCTGCGTAGATCGTTACGAGTATAGAACATAAACCAAACAAACACACGAATAACCGAACACACGTTATATATTATAACTCAAACACGTGACGTAATATCACTGTTACAGACTCTCGTCCTCACGTTACAATGAACTCGAACTACTGAAACGAACTTAAACGACTCACACCAAGCCGTAAGCTAGGTATATAAATACACGACAACTTCGCTTGGCATGTTCAGGCGAAGTTGTCCATAACTTCGCTTGACTAACAAGTTCGCCTGTTAAGCGAACTTGTCAGTAACTTCGCTTAAACATACAAAACATAATTAAACATTACAGACTCGATTACAGACACTAGACTATGAACTACTGACATTATGCACCAACAGACTCCCCCTTGGCAGTAGCTTCATATCTTGATCTTTAAGCACTTGTCTCGTAATCTTCAATCTTGTCTCTTCACGCATGCACTCCTTCTCTAACACAAACTGACACAACTCTTTGATACTTCCTCGCTTCGTCCTTCCAAGCAGGAATATAAAAGATTTTCTTCTCATTAAGCACCTTCAGATCAGCTTGCGATAAGTTTACCAAATGCATCGGATCGTAAACTCTTAGGAGCTCTTGTTCATCCTCGTCTTCCATCACCGCCTCTGCTATCTCACAATCCACATACCACCACTTTAGGTCTTTAAGCACATCCTTGGGCATTAGCTTCATCGGTACTTCTTTAAGGCACCGGATCGGTTTATACTTCATGACCATCCAAGGTTTTCCATCAGCTCTCAAACCTCTATCCTTGTCTTGACAAGTTTTCCCTTCTGCGGTTTCAACAGCTCAAACTTCTTTTCTTTTATACTCTCTCTCCATAAAATTTTCTCAATGACTCTAGCCATATTATCGTCATTTCGATTGATTAACCCCAATCTGGCTAAGTCTTTCACTTCACATTCCGGCAGTGTATTCAACGACCTTAACATTCTTTTAAAATACTGAACGCCGTCATACCGTTTAATCACAAAGAGCTTCAACTGCTCATCATAGATCCATCAAATAATCCCTTTCTTCGCTTCGGCATAGCCTTTAATATTGTAACTCTTCTTAAACATTGTAGGGACCACTGGTTTCTTCGTTTTGACGAACCACTGAGCATAGCCTTTCTTCCACCTAGGCTGCTCTTCCCATTCAGTCTCATCATTTTCCATCTCATTACCTATATCGGCTTTCTCAATATCTGGGATCTCGTGTTCAACATTTTCTTCTACTATTTCACCTACTTCAACATCTTCTTCAATCACAATCTGTGCGCCAATCTTCTCAATCTACTCAGTAGGCAGCACATCATCATCAAACATCACATCATCATCTAGCATATCATCATCTAATTCTTTCAAAGCATCAATCACATCATCTTCATCATCAACCATCACCACCTCATCACCACCAACTGCACTTGCAGACTCCCCCTGAGCTGTGGAAGTCCCAAGAGCTTGAGTAGTTCTTGGCAACTCACCACCTGCATCTTTCGATGCATTGGGATCATCGTCTCTATCATTTCTCTTCTTTGTCCTTAACTCGTCGCCTCTACAGCCTGTCTCCCCCTGAGATGCCAAGAACTCCTTCATAGCATCTATAATTCTCCCATGTTCAACCAGGAGGGACGACTGTAGTTGATTCTCTGCTACAAGGCGCTGAATAGCCTGGGTCTGGATAAAGTTTATCCTCGATTGCTCTGCCACGACCCGTTCAAATGCAGCTATTCTCTTCGAGTCTGAGAGGGTTGCATCGAAATCAAACCTCATGTTAGATGTGTCTTGAGTATACTCAGCAGGGATCTGGAATGTAACCGGGACATCAGAAGCAGTTATGGACGTAACCGCAGGTGGTATCGTGACCGACAACCCTGCATTCGCAACGACTGTCGACTCTACAAATTGTGCCACCACCTCTGAAGGAGTAAGCGTTGGAGGTGGTAAAGACACAATCTCCGGAGTCGTCAGCTGGATAGTAGTGATTGATGGGATGCCGACAGCTGATGTAGCCACCACGGGAACTTCCGCGGCGCTTAAACCTGTGACCTGTAGTGATGTAGGAACAATCGACATACCTGACAGTGCTGGCGGAGCAAATCGTACAACTCTTGAAGTCTCTCCAGCTCCCATACCTGCACCTGTCCTTTCACGTCTTGATCGTCTAATCAGCTTGTGAATATCCTCTTCTTCTTCTGACTCGCTATCATCAACTGTTCTCTTCCTCTTGCCAAATGTTCTCTCTTGAGTCACCAACATCCTTCTCGCCTCATCCATAACATCATCAAGATCTGAGTCAGCCACCGTCGTAGCTGCTCTAGTAACACGCACACTCGAGACACGTTCAACTGGAATCTGAACGTTCTCCTCTGGATCCACCCAATCCATATCAAAGAACCCTTGACCTCCGAATTCTGCATCAAGGTCCACTTCCTCCTCCGGTGACACAACAGGAGCAGCAGGTATAGCATGAGTTGCTCCTGCCTGTTGTGGTGCCGGGTCTCTGAACTCATCCCCACGAGCTGGCACATACCCCGGGTTTATTAAGTACCCAAAGAGTGGAGTATGCCTTGGACGCAGTTCAGGCTTGCTCCTCGCACTGGATGTACGGCATTAAGCGAAGATACGTTTGCTCACATTCTCCACGTATCTTATTGGACGTCGTTGAGGCAACGTGGGAGCAACATGATTCAAGATCATCTGAATGAATCTTGGATACATGATGAACCTCTCACGGGCCATCGCTCTCCTCTGTCTATCGATCTCATAAAAGACCATTTGACTGAAGCTATAACGTTTGTTATAAGTCAGAGCAGTCATTGCGGACTGCATGGTCGCACCCATACCATCAGTGCCCGCCTTCCTCCCTGACATGCATACAATCATTACGTGCATGAGGAAGCGCCACTGATCGAGTAGGAAACCCTTCCTCCGTTGTGTATCGCCCAATGGACCAGAATAGCCCATTCTTAGAAATGCTCCATCACGGAACGGAGCCACAAACTCTGTAGGGTCATCCCTAGTCTCCTCACCGAACCGTAAAGCCACCCGTATTTGTTCAGATGAGAACTGAACCTCTTGATTGTTGACGGTTGCTAGCATAACCGGGGGCTCAACACGGCAATCGTATTCCACAGTCTGCCAGAAATCCTCGATATTGGGTAAGGAAATCGGCAGAGTCGTAGTGATTGCGTGGATTATCCTCGAGCGAAGGAGGAATGTGATTATCTCGCGGTAATCCTCCACACCACTTGCTTCCGGGTCTAAGGTGATGAACATGTTGTGACCCGGGAAGAATTGCCTCTGATTATCTCCTCCGTCATCTCCTCCAGCACCTCCAGCACCGGCAACAGCAGCCATATCTGCAACAAACGAATCAAGTTAGATAAACGTTAAAGCATAACACAAGTTTGCTTGTTACCATGAGCGAAGTTGTGATTAAATTTGTTTCGGCGAAGTTAAAGTTGGGGCGAAGTTGAGAACAACTTCGCTTCAGCTTTAAGTTCGTCTGGTAACTGATAAGTTAAAAGGTCCAGGCGAAGTTAATGTTAACTTCGCCTCACCACAACATCGCCTCTCAACATCGCCTCTCAACATCGCCTCAAGCGAAGTTAAGCCTCAGGCGAAGTTACGGATAACTTCGCCCAAACCTTAAGTTCGCCTGAATCTGAAACGGCGACAGTAAGGTCGATTACATTCCGGAAAATCTGGTGTTTCTGGTTAATGTGGAGATTAAGGACTCTGAAACACAAGTTTTTAAGGATAACTAGACGACCAGGTTGTACATGACCACGTGAAAACAAGGTTTGAAATCGGGTTTAAGGATCGATCGGCCGAGGTTATTAACTGGTTATCGAAACAACCTTAGATTAACATCAAAGAACAGATAACACGATGTAATGACCCAACCAACCTTTAAATCGGTTTGAAATCGAAGGAAGAAAAAAAAGATGATTGACAGATTGATCGATAAGTTCGCTGAAATTTCGGAGAGAATAAGTTCGCTGATATTTCGGAGAGAATAAGTTCGCTGATATTAAAGAATAATGAACAATTGACCTTTGAAAATCCTTATATAGGGGCGCTGTTATACAGGCGAAGTTATGGTTAACTTCGCCTAGGCGAAGTTATGCACAAGTTCGCTTGTTTAACAACATCGCCTATATTTACAAAATCAAACCTTATAATTTGAATCATTTTGCAATTAAGTTTTAAAACTTCCCTTTAAGAATTAAATGACACGATCAAGTCCAAATAACCATTTATAAAAGCATACAACTACATAAAAAGAAAACTTTTAACAATTAAAGTATAAGGGATCAAATTTCAGTCTCGATAGGGACTACTACGTTTTAGAAAAGATCCGAACAGGAATCATACTAATTACGTGACTGTCACATAGATCCGTGTTTAGCTGTATTATGACATAAAGAAACAGGTTGTAGGCAGGTAAATAACTTAAGATGGTTTTCATCGTTTCTTGTGATACGAGTTAGGTTCAATTAATTCTCAAAATTTAAGTGGGCAACAACTCAAAGATTATGATGCCTCCTATCTATTCTCAAAGCATATTTGGCTTTCCCCAAGTCACCCCGAATTGACCTCGACCCATAGTTTCTGATTAGGTTTGTAAGTACTCTTCATCTGCATCCCGTTCTCTTTCTTACTCCATGATTAAGAAGTCTTGATATTTTGAACTCTAGAATGTTTCAATAACTCATAAGTTGTTTTTTTTTTTTTTTTTTTATTCAAACATTCATATAAACTTCAGAGTAGTAAACAACTGCAAGTCCCGAATCTGGATCACTGCAGTTTCTTGAAACGCTATCTCCACGGGAATCAGAACACTTACGGGCTCGTGTATGACTGGGTAATCGCTTTTCTGCCTATCATTCGGAAAGATATATATGAAGACATGCAAAACTCGTAAGGAGTTTCCACGTTAAATCAAGTAGTTTTAGTTTGTATCACATCTACTTTTACGCACCATAAAAAGCTACCATGACATACAGTAACTGTCCTAAAGCCTTTTAAGCCTAATAACTTCACTAGTTAAGCACACAAAATCAGTATATATATCATTTTCCAAGGTTGGATCAATTTTCTGTTAAACATAGCAAACGAACTTCTTACGAAGTAGCAGACTTGAAAAATAATTTCATTTCCCTCAAAAAAATTTTTAACATTAATCGCCCCGACCAAAACAAAGTCTTCAGGTAAACGGCTATCCCGAAGATCCAATGGATCAGCTGGACCGACCACATACTAGTATGTGTCCTTCTAACTAATTAATATGATCGACTAATTTTAAGCGAAAGAATGAAACCTCATCATAAACCGCCCCGGTCACTTTCAGTCATCTGGTTAATGGCTATCCTCAAAATCTACAAGTAGAAAATGAGGACCAAAACATATCCGAAGACAAGTCCTTCAAACTGAGGTAACCGACATATTTTAAGCGATAGTGACGTTTTTTTTTTTTTAAATATAACATGAAAAGCATGGTTACTCGGGATTGATCATCCCATTCAGCTCGATAAGGTTTTGAAATCTTGTTTTGTCAAACGCTTTAGTATAAAGATCAGCGAAATTATCAAGCGTATCCACCTTTTCAAGCACAATCAGTTTCTTCTCAGCACAATCCCGTATAAAATGATGACGTATGTCAATATGTTTAGTTTTACTGTGCTTCACGGGATTGTTAGTTACTGAGATAGCAGCTGTGTTATCAATGCAAATAGGAGTAAGTAAGAAATTCAGACCATAGTCGCGCAACTGTTGTTGAATCCAAAGAACCTGGGAGCAGCAGTTGGATGCTGCCATGTATTCTACTTCACAGGTTGAAATTGCGACTGAAGTCTGCTTCTTGCATTGCCACGACACCAATCTGCCACCAAGAAACTGACATCCTCCAGTTGTTGACTTCCGACTCTGATTGCACCCTCCATAATCAAAATCTGTTTAAGCGACTAGCTCCAAGTCTCCTCCTCTCGGGTACCACAACCCCAGCTTCGGTTTGCCCTTGAGATACCGCAAGATCCTCTTCACACCCTTCATGTGAGATTCCTTTGGGTTTGCCTGAAAACGAGCACAAAGACAAACAGCAAACATTATATCAGGCCTAGAAGCTGTTAAGTACATTAAAGAACCTATAATAGCCTGATACTGAGTTGGGTCCACATCTGCATCACCGTCTGACTCAGCACCCAATTTGTGATTGACGCAGATTGGAGTGTCGAATGGAGTGCTGTCCTCCATCTTAAAGCGTTTGAGCACATCATGGACATACTTGGTCAGATGAATGAACATCCCATCCTTCTTCTGATCAACCTGCAATCCTGAAAAGAAAGTTAGTTCACCCATAGCACTCATTTCAAACCTCTTTTTCATGACGGCCTCAAAATCTTGACACATGGAGACTCTTGATGCAGCAAAGATGATGTCATCCACGTAGACTTGCACTAGCAGGAAGTCGCTTCCATCTCTCTTGAAGAACAACGTGCTATCTATCTTCCCTCTTTCAAACCCATTTTCAAGCAAGTAATCTGATAAAGTTGAATACCAGGCACGAGGTGCCTGATGTAGTCCATACAATGCCTTGCTTAACTTGTACACGTGATCAGGAAAGTCTGGGTCAGGAAAACCCGGAGGTTGCTGAACATACACTACCTCATCAACTTTCCCATTCAGAAACGCACTCTTCACATCCAACTGAAATACCTTCATCTTTTTATAAGCAGCGAACGCCAAAAACAATCTAATGGCTTCCAACCTTGCAACAGGAGCGAACACTTCATTATAATCAATCCCCTCTTGTTGATTAAAACCTTTAACGACTAGCCTCGCCTTGTTTCTTATGATAATCCCTTTCTCATCTCTCTTGCACTTAAACACCCATTTTCTGCCTATCGCATGCACATGCTTCGGTTTTTCAACCAAAGTCCAAACTTCCATTTTCTTGAATTGAGCCAACTCTTCTTGCATAGCTTCGACCCACGAGCTGTCCTTGAGAGCCATTTAATAATTCTTCGGTTCAATCTGGCTGATAAAGCAGGTGTACAAGCATTTGTTGATTATCCCTGTCTCCTTGATGCTTGTGTAAACCCAGGTGTGCTCCCGGAGGACACATCACCAATCACATTCTCCAAAGGGTGATCTTTATGAATTCTCGTGGTCGGAACAGAACCAACATGCAAATTGTCTTCCAAGTTAGAAGAGAGCTCGTCAATGGTTGTTTCATGCTGAGAGTGAAACGGATTGAAAAATTCTTCTTCAGTCGAGGCAGCAGGGGTATCGATAGCATTTGATGAGGAAGGTTGACATTTATCGATCAGCTGTCTTTGCAATAGGTTTTCTTCCTCATCAAGGATCATCTTCGTAGCAACTCTCTCTTCTTCTTCAGCAATATCCAAATACGGTATGTTAAAAGACTTAAAAAGTTTAACATAGTCGAAAAACTACGCAGGTCCGTTGCTTGGTTTTGGCGGTTGGTAACTTGTGATATCGGTGTTACACACCACCTCAACCTTGCTGGTCGATGTATTGAAGACACGTCTGTTGGTAGTCCCAACAACATAACCGACTAAGATTCCTTCATCGGCTACTTCACCAAATTTAGAATTTGTCTTCAAAATCGAACAAGGGGACCCGAATGGTTCAAGACCACTCAAGTTGGGCTTTCTCCCATGCATAAGCTCATAACACGTTTTACCAAGTCTTTTAACAGTTAAGACTCTATTCAGAACATAACAGGCTGTAGCAACAGCTTCAGCCCAAAACACCACAGGAAGCTTTGAATCAGCCAGCATTGATCTGGCTCCTTCAATTAATGTTCTGTTCTTCCTTTCAGCCACTCCATTCTGTTGCGGTGTATACGGAGCGCTTTATTGGTGTTCAATCCCTCTCTGAAGGCAGAAGATCTCCATATCAAAATTCTTGAACTCCGTTCCATTGTCACTCCTGATGAACTTAACCCTTTTATCCATAACGTTCTCAACTTTGGTAATCAAATTCTTCACCATCTGAGTCGTTTCGTCTTTTGATTTCAGGAAATATACCCACGAATATCGTGAGTAGTCATCAGTGATCACCAAGCAATAAGAAGTTCCTCCTAGACTTTTTGCATTCACGGGACCGAAGAGATCCATGTGAAGTAACTCCAGAGTACTGGCAATTGAATTGACTTTCTTGGTGAGATGGGATTTCTTGTGCTGCTTTCCCTTCTTGCACGCTATACATTTATCTTCAAAATTGAAATTCTTCAAGGGAACGCCCAGCACAAGTCCATTCCTGACAATGTGGTTCATCTTCCGAAGATGAATGTGTCCCATTCTCTTATGCCACAATTCGGACTCCGATTCACTCGCTTTTGTCATAAGGCATGATTCTGCCGTGGCCATTTCAGTTGATCTCATATCCATAATATATGTATTTCTTTCACGTGGAGCCTTCATCACAATCCACTCCTCTGGTATCTGAAAACCAGGTTTCAACACAATCGCCTCATTCTTTGTAAAATGAACGGTGTACTCCTTATCACAGATCTGCGACACACTCAGCAGATTATGCTTCAATTCTTCTACAAAGTTAACCTTCTCCAAAGTCATCTTTCCATTTGACACCGTTCCCATTCCAGTAATCTTGCCTCCACTTTCACCGGCAAAGCTCACTCTCCCTCCTTGAACAGGTTTCAAATCGTGTAACAAGTATTTGTTACCCGTCATGTGCCGGGAACAGCCGCTATCTACAACCCAAAGATTGTTGGCAGCCCTGTTCAACTGTTCCTGCACAATGAAGCAAAAGATTAGAATTTAGGGACCCAAGACCAATTGGTCTTGGATCTATACATCCCAAACTTTGGCTTTCCAAAGTTAGTATCTCGATAATTCCTGTAAGTCCTATTAGAAAACCTCCTTGAAGATTGATTGTGAGGCCTTCCAAACTTTTGTGAATTGAAAGAATTATAGCTTGTGGTTTGGTTATTAGCAGTGTAAAACTGAGATTTGTTTCTATGAAAACCTGAATTAGTCACATTTTTGAGTTTTAAATGGTTTTCATTTTTAGCAGAGTGATAATAACTATTAGGCTTATTCTCAGTTTTAGTAGACCTTACACCTCTGAATCGCTGCTTCAGAGGGCAATCTGCAACTAGGTGCCCTAATTGATTACATCTAAAACAACACCTATGCTCAACTTTTTTATCAACCGGTGTTTTAGATGTCGAGGCTTTATTACCGCCCGTTCGTCTCACATATGGTGGGACGTACGGGTTTAGTGGAGTACTCTTTTTATTCGTCTTATCTTTCTCTCCACCATTGGGTAATACCGCCTCCTCTTTTGCCTTACCAGATTCGGATGACTTATCCGAATCTGATGAGACTGGACTTGGATCAGAAATTTGAACACTTGAAACAGGCGAACTTGTTTCGCCTCCACTAACATTTGGTTCTTTACAAGTTACTTTAACTGGTACTGTCTGAGCAACCTCAAAGTCAACAGATTTCTGAACACTAGGGTTAAAAGTGTAATTGTGATTATAAGGTGGTGGAACCTCATGATAACCGATTCCTCCTCTCTTAGCAGAGGAACCTTGATCACTAACAAGGTGATCAAGAATAGCAGAAGAATTTCTGAACTGCTCTAGTTTTCTATTCAGTTCCACCACTTTTACCTGGTGATCAGCAATCTGTTTTTCTCTATCAGCAATTAGTTTGGTGTTTTCTTCCAAAACTTCATAACTTAAATCAATCACTTCAATTTTTTCAGCAAGTTTTGTTTTTAAACTTTTAACATCTTTTTCACAAGCTTTTATTTTGACTTTATTGCTATTTTCTCTTGCTTTTGTAAAATGATGATCTTCTTTTAAGGTTTTAAATTCAGCATCCAACCTAACATACTGATCGGTTATAGTTGCTAATTGCTCAGACAAGTTTTCACATTTAGAGCATGTAAGTTTAGAACATACCTCGGAGAGCTGGTCATTAACGTCTGTCATAAGAGCTTTTTCCTCTCCGGTAACCTTCTCACTTTCTTCAGTTTCTACCTTTTCCAAATTTGCCTGCTCAAAAGTTTCTTTAGAAAGCAGGTTCCAGTTGTATTCACCATCTTCTCTGGACATCATGGCACTATAATCTTTTCTACCCTCACTTTGCTGTGGAGACCTACCCTGACTTCGTTCCACACGCTCATTCCTGCATTCTTTAGCAAAGTGACCGTTTTGCTGACAATTGTAGCATCTCACCTTTGTCTTGTCAAACCCTGGCTTTCCACCGACAAACTTTCTCCCGGTCTTTCTCATAAACCGCTTCACTCTTCTTACAATCATGGCCATCTGCCATTGCAGATCCATTTTCTCCAGATCATCAGCATCAATCTGGTCATAATCTTCATCCAACATAGCTGGATCAACAACCTTCCCTTGAATGTAGTTCTTATAGGAAGCAATAAAAGAAGCATAGAGACCAAACTGCTCTTCAGCAGACTTAACACTCATAGGCATCTTGGAGTAGTTGTTGCTGGGAGTACTTGGAGAGCAACTACTCTTGCTTACCTGGGGTTGAGAACCACTCGATCCACCTGCTACATAGCAAACATCACCATTTGTGTTGACTGACACATGACCCTCATGTGATGAGTTTGCGCCCGACTCTCCCTTCGAGTAGTAGGCAGCAGATTCAGTCTTCGATCCTGAGCTAGTGTTGACTTTAGCTCCATACATACCTGGATCTTGAACCTGATCCATAGGTGTCTCTTTTCTGACCATGTTAAGCTCAAAGGTTCTGAGCTTGTTGACTGCCGTTTCTAGATCATATGTGGGAAAGTCCTTGTCTTCCCTCATCAGCACAGTGTACATCTCCCATTTTGGTGGGAGAGCATCTAGAAGCTTCTCAACTATTTCTTCTTCTCGGTAGGAAATTGAATAGTTGCTCAATTCAGTCATCAGATGGTAATATCGAGTGATAATATCATCTAAAGATTCATTCTTCAAATACTTGAAGACTGAGAACTGGGTTTTGAGCAATTTTATCTTTGAAGCACGGATTCCTACATTCCCTTCAAATCTGTTCTCAAGAGCTTCCCAAAGCTCTCTTGCTGACGTGTACTTTCTAAACGTATGAAGGATCTCTTGTGGAAGAGCCATAGTAATAGCAGCATGAGCCTTGCTCTCGGCCTCATACATCTTTTTCTCTTCTTCTTCCATTTTGCTATACGTTTTGATTTGATCACGACCTTCATACTTCATAACTGGTGGAATATAACCATCCTGGATGCATACCCACATCTTCGCATCCTGGTTTTGACATATTGTATGAACCGATCCTTCCATGCAACGAAATCGGTTCCCTTCAGCAACCTTGGGGCCTTAGTAGCTGACCCTGCTTCAACTTCCATCTTCACTAACTCAGAGATGTTAATCGACGACATCTTTCCCGAAAAGTAAGAAACCCGAAAAAATCAAAAAATTTTCTGAAAAGTACTGTAGGCGAAGTTACGGATAACTTCGCTTAAGCCTTAACTTCGCCGCTGATTAACTTCGCTGAAGAACTTCGCTGATGATTAACTTCGCTTAAGGTAAGCGAACTTAGGAGGTAGGCGGAGTTGTAGAGAACTTCCCTGAGTTAGGCGAACTTGAGAAGGTAGGCGAAGTTGTGGATAACTTCGCTTAACCTTATATCTTCACCGAAACCCTACGTATCCTGACGGCAACTTCGCCTGATGAACACGGACGTTTTTGCAGATCTGAAATCTGGATTTTACGAGGTTTTTGACGGTGCAAAAGGCTTGAACACGATGGTAGGAGGTAAGATTGACTCAAAAACACAGAAAACACGTCCCGCGAATAGTCGAAACGGGACGAATTCTACACCCGCGTGAATATACCGAACCACACAATCGAGCAAATGCTCTGATACCAATTGTAGGTTCCCTGGACGGATCGCACGAGATATATCGGTCTACTCAGGTGCGGAATCCCTGCGTAGATCGTTACGAGTATAGAACATAAACCAAACAAACACACGAATAACCGAACACACGTTATATATTATAACTCAAACACGTGACGTAATATCACTGTTACAGACTCTCGTCCTCACGTTACAATGAACTCGAACTACTGAAACGAACTTAAACGACTCACACCAAGCCGTAAGCTAGGTATATAAATACACGACAACTTCGCCTGGCATGTTTAGGCGAAGTTGTCCATAACTTCGCTTGACTAACAAGTTCGCCTGTTAAGCGAACTTGTCAGTAACTTCGCTTAAACATACAAAACATAATTAAACATTACAGACTTGATTACAGACACTAGACTATGAACTACTGACATTATGCACCAACATCTCTCTATATACTTAAGTACTTTATCTCCTTCAGAACTGTACTTATTCTCACGCCGGAGGGTGGTTACGGGAACCCCCCTCTTGTCCTTCCCGTAACGAGCTCACGATGTTGGTTTTGCAGGTTTACTTCACTGGACTTCGGGAAGTTTGGCTTATATCGTATTAGTTGTTATCCGTATTCTACTCTGTGGATCCATTGGATCTAAGACCCGTCAAGGGGGGGGTGGAGATCCGTGTTTCTTCATTGGCGCCATCCGTGCTTTTGTTAGAACAACAATAATTTTTTGTTTCGTTTCGTTGTACGATATAAGTCAATTTCCTGAGGGGCCGACGGGAACCCCTGCACCTGCTTCACGTGTCACTAATACAGAAGCACCTGAAGGTTTTGCTTCAAGTGTTTTTGCGCGTATCATGGCTCTGGGTTCACGAACTACTGATGTAACACCTGAAGGTCATACCCTGGAGCGTGTTACAGCACTAGTTGGACCAACTCCTACTGATTTGGGATGTGTCACGGCACCAGAGGGTTCTAATCTGGGTGACCTCAGACGAATTATGAGTGAAACTCGCCGAACTCGGTCAGAATTGGGACTGGAAGATGATTCTGGCGATTTTGATTTGGCGAGAACGCATCGACATAATTTCAGATCTAGGGGACCACTGTCTCTAGAGGAGTGGCTCCGCGTACAGCAAGAGAATGTGAAAGCTGAATACAAGCGTAGAGTGCGCAACGAACGTTTCCATGGTCGCACTCTGACTTATGAAGAATCTCCTAGGAGATCTCTTTCTCCTCCACCAATAGTGAGAGGAAGTCAAATCCGTTATAGTCAACAAGCGGAACAGGAATTTGGTGAAGTACAGAGGTTGTGTCCCCGTCCTCGTGTGGACACGCGGATACCATCTTACGTAGATGATCTCGATAGCTATGATTCAACATATCACCCAGGAGACTTCATTTTCTACACTAGCGACATCAGGCTGCGTTCGCGGGAAGGGATCGCCCACAAGACGTAGTCCGTCATACTCAGTATCATAGCGATGCGAAAGAAGATTTCACTAAACCGTATCGCCCAGCAGCCTTTGCTGAAAAATCAAAGTTGATAGAACGCATCGCGACATCACCTTTTCCAGTCAATGCCAAAATACCTACATCGGTGGGTAAATATAATGGAATGACCGATCCAAGCGATCATCTCCAAAACTTTGTGGCGGTAGGTGGTGTTAGTGGATGGAAGCTTCCCTATTGGTGTCACATGTTTGCGTTAACACTAATAGGGACAACATATGAATCGTTCGAAAAATTACCAGACGGTCAAATTTCCAGCTAGGATGATCTGGTGAAAAAATTTTCCCAACTGTTCAGCCAGCAAAAGAAAAATACTTGTGATCAGTTAGAAATTTTGGACGTTATTCGCCGAGATAACGAATCTTTGGAAGATTTCATTACCCGATTCAATGATGAAAGTCTGAACATCGGCGGAATCAACAAAGATATGCTTCGCGGTGCCTTCCGCAAGAATGTTAGATGTGATGCGTTGATCCGCACACTAACTGGCAGAGATGGAATGCCACAAGAATGGGAAGATATCATGACCGCGGCAAAGTTGTATGCCAGAACTGAGAAAACCTTGGGGTAAAACAATTCAAAGCAGAAGTTGAAAGTAGAATTCCAAACTTCCCGGCCTAATAAATAGGCAAAGGGGACAATTTGGTCAAGACTTCAGCCAAACGCAGAGGTATCAAAATCATTCGATGCAAGATCTTTGATTGTTAATAATAACAAGCAAAATTTTTCAGCACGATCCTCCAACAGTTGCACTCCGTTGTCTAAAACTCCTTCGAAAATTCTCACCACAAAGAATGTGAATTTTAGAAAACCCCAACCACTACCAAGAAGATCGTTCCTCGATAACAAAAAACACTGCTCATTTCATAATGACATCGGACATAACACGAACGAGTGTATAGCCTTGAAAAATGAAATTGAGGCAGCAGTGAAACCAGGCAATCTTGAACATCTGGTCAAGGCACAAAATCAGGGACTGATAAAGCTCTCGCGCGAGATAGTCAGGGTCCATCTAAAAAGCAAGTCAAAGATTTGAATGTTCACATGATTCAAGGCGGACATAGGGTTGGAGGGAAAAGAAGGGAGCTCCTGGATGAGGAATGGAAAAATGAACCAGTAATTTCCCCATGTATTAAAGGCGGACCGTGCAATAAGAATCCTTTGATAATCAATGCCCTCTTTGGTCATTACCGATCGCAATATGTTTTCTTTGACACTGGTAGTACATCTGACATTATGTACGAACAGTGCTTTGAACAACTCGATGAGAAGGATAATGAGAGATTGAAACCTATTCATGCTCCTGTATCCGGATTTGGAGGTGAGGTAATGCACTCGCGAGGGGTAATATCCTTACCGGTCACTCTTAGTGATGGTATTCATTCAAGAACCGAGGAAGTTGAGTTTTTGGTCCTACCAGCAACTTCCAAACATGACATCATCCTAGGAAGGGAAGCAATTGGTGACTTTAATGCTCACCCGTCCACAGCTCATGGTGTGGTAGGAGTTCCAACCAGCACCGGCATAGCAATAATTCATGTTAATTGACGGGTGGTCCATTGGACAACCCTTAAGTGATTTAAGACCGTTAATAATCATGCGTTTAATCGGTTTATCTTGTTGAATTAGATGACAATGTTTACTCGTATAATTGCATGTAGGAGAAGAAAGAAAATGGAATTAAGAGAACATGGGCGAAAACGGTAAAGAAAACGGAGTTGAAACGAGAAAGAAATGAAGAAAACAAGAAAATGAGAAAGAGCTGGACCGTGGGTCACGGTACAACTGATCAAAAATGACAGTTTACACCGTACCGTGGCGTTCTGGGGACCGTGGAGACCACCGTGGGCCACGGTGGGAACCGTGGGCCACGGTGCGGTGCTGTAAATGCCGAAAATACTTGTTTTTATTCCGTTTTTGGGTGTCTTTTCATCTATCTAACACTTTGGAACGACCTAGGGGCGATTTTTGGGTCCAAGAACAACAGTTTGGTGATTCCAATTGTTGATTTAGTGTTTTTAATTCGTATGATTACTATAATCGAAGGATGATGAACCGGATCATGCTCGGCTAATTTCTTTTATGTTCTCTCCCGAATTGTAAGGTTTTCAATTGGATATTTGTTAATCGTTTATGTTATTTGTGGGATAGTATTTTGATCTTATGATTATTTTGCTATGGTGATGTGTGTTTGTTTTGTAATTGTTAGTATGGTATAAATTCGTGTTCTTGACTATCCGTTCTTGGTGCTATAGGCAATCGAGATTTAGTAGCAGAGAATCAGGGTTATCAATACTAAACTGATTTTTGAGTGACAACCTTGCGTTTTTATAATCCAAGTACTTAGTCCTCTTTTATCACATCCAAACGCATTTTAACGAACTGTATTTGTGTAGTTCATCTCACAAGTAAACGTTAACTTTATTAACATTGGAAACCTGAAATCGGGAGAGAGCATTGTTTCTTATATTGTTTAAAACTCGTTTATTGCTTTAGTTCTTTTTGTTAATCAAAACCAAACAACCAAAATACTTGAGTTTATTTCTACATTTAGTTTAATATAGATTAATAACAAAACTACTTGGTAACACAATTTCCAAAAACTCCCTGTATTCGATACCCGCTTATCTGTAAGTCCCCGTTACCAATGCCTTACATTGGACGTTGGATTTACTCATAAACGTAGTTCTAAATATCAGAGTTAATTAAAACATTCGCGGAATATTAAAACATTCAACCAATATATTACATAACCATCCTTTCTTGTCTTAACGGGCATTCAGATTATTTAAACATAAAACATTGTCTTTAAAATAACATAACATTTCCTTGAGATGCCAGCTTCTTCAAGTCCATGCCATGTGCTTCCTCTTATGCAAGCTGCCTTAGTCTACTCACCTGCGTGAATACTAAAAGTCAGCCACGCTGAGTGAGTTCTAGTTAATCATACAACATACAATCTGTCCTCAAATTTGCACACGTGCCCGAAGGGGTGTACATTAATCATACATATTCTACATACATAACTATCCATCCTATATAAAGAGCCTTCCGCCCTATAACCTCACATATATTATAAGAGTCTGGTCCCCAACATCACAGATATTATTAGGGCATGGTCCCTTTCATCACAGATATTATTAGGGTTGGTCCCTACCATCACAGATATTATTAGGGTCCGGTCCCTACCATCACAGATATTATTAGGGTCTGGTCCCTTTATTTCATGCAACTGTACCATCCCTGTTCTTACATACTTTCCTTGATAATACGTACAATCTTCGAAGAGCGTTCACGTACCATCAACATATCATTCATACATTATGCATACATCATATATATTCATACATACATCTTATCTTACATCATGCATATCAATCACATCTTTAGCTACCACCTGACGGTACATACAATATCTGAAGATCGTTCACGCACCGTTAAGCAATCATCATACATAAATCATACAAGGCATACACTTACCACACAAGGTAAGTGTATTAACTATCACATCGAGTATGCACACAACTCCGAAAACATAACAAGGAAGTGGGGCTAGAAACTCACCTGAATGGGTTATGTTCTCCGTTTATGGTAATCCCTTTCTTGAGTTGTGCACGACTAACTGGATAACAATTACACGTATCAATTAACTATAACTACCCATATCGTATTTCTAGTTCAATCATTACCCGCAACTAACGGGGGTCCGGGGGCAGCGCCCCCGGCAGTGGGGTTCTAGGGGCGGCAGCCTCTAGCGGGGTCCAAGGGGCAGAGCCCCTGGCTGGGGTTAATTAACTGTCTTAACACATTTTCTATTAGGATTTTAATTTATTTTCTAATTCGTTAACTCATTCCTCATAATGATTTAAGTCTGATTCGTAATCCGATTCGTTACCGAACTTAACTTAAGCGAACTTAGGGTTCAGCGAACTTAGAGTCCAGCGAAGTTAATCATAGGCGAACTTGTCAACAAGCGAAGTTGGCCAGCGAACTTAGTTTCAGGCGAACTTGACTAGCTGCGAACTTATTGTGGCGAAGTTGTCAGGGGCGAAGTTGGCTGGCGAACTTACGTGAAGGCGAAATTGGCTTGCAGGCGAAGTTATTGAGCATTCGCCTCTGTTCATTCTTAATCACCAAAATAACCCTCGTTTCATCAAAAAATTCTTGGATATGACGTTAACAAATCCCGCGATCATTTCCATGGCCTTGTTCGGGTAAAACTTAGCCCGGAAAGACATAAACTTTGGATCTTTAAGCTCAAAACTTTTAATAACATAACTACGGTTTAACGAGCCGTTTATGTTTACGGGTTCATTAGGTTGTTTTATCATCAGGTTTACATCTTTACGTTTCGTTCATACCCGATCCATTCTCGTTCTAAGTTTCGAGGCTAAACGCTTATAAGAATGTAAACTTTAAAGGTAAACGACATACCTCTACGAGCTCGTTTTCTCTAGGTTAGATTGCTTATGGGTTATCGATCTTGTATGCAGCTCGCGTAGTAATGGTCTATCAAGAATCACGTTGCTTGCTCGGCTTGGATCTCACCTCTCTCTCGGCCAAAATATGTGAGTGGTGATATGTGTGTGTTTTTGAGTGTTAGAGAATAAGATTGTAAGAATGAGGGTTTAGGGTTCAAGGTTGGTTTAAGGGGATATTTATATCCCTTAAAGCCCATTGACCTAAGGCCCATTGCCTTTAATCCATCTTAATTAGTCCAAGTCCAGGATCTTTATTAATACTAATTAATTATTTAGGCCCAATAACTAAATGCGATTTTCTTTTATTAAATACGAAAATTCTAGGATGTTAAATTATCGCTATCTAATAGTTGTAATCGGTTTATTTTTGAGTTCCAACCTGCACCGGTGTAGCAATAATTCATGTTAATCGACACTACTTCGCAACTGAAAGTTCAAAGCCTAACAAAGTTCCGAGACAAGCTTAGAGGACTGAACCAGAGAAGTGCGTTTTGAATAAAAAAAATCCCTGATCAGACAGTCATAATCAGACCTGCTATTTCAGAAATGGTGAGGACTTTCTTAAAACAGTTATTGACCAAAAATATGGGCATCTTCGCCTGGCAACCCGCTGACATAAGTGATGTCCCACGGAGAATTGCGGAACACAAATTAAGGGTAAACCGAATGTCTACACCTATTGTCCAGAAAAAGCGAAAGATGGGCCTTGAACAGACGAAAGATATGAATGATCGGGTTCAAGTTTTGCTTCATGCCGGAATCATTCGGGAAATTAAATATCAGACGTGGGTTATTAATCCGGTCATCGTTCCAAAGAGTAATGGAACGTGGCGGATGTGCATAGACTTTAAAGACCTGAACAAAGCTTGCCTTAAGGATTGCTATCCACTGCCTAAAATTGATCTCAAAGTCGATGCCATGGCTCCGTTTAAATTCAAATGCTTTCTAGACACCTACAAAGGATATCATCAAATCCGCATGGCAGCAGGTGCTGAAGATAAAACAACATTTCCACCAGATCAAGGCACTTTTTGCTACAAAATGATGCCTTTCGGACTGAAAAATGCGGGTGCCACATATCAGCGGTTAATGGATCAAACATTCAAGAACCAAATTGGTCGAAACCTGGAAGTCTACATGGACGACTTGGTAATAAAAAGAATCGAAGAAGATCAGATGCTGAGAGACATTCGAAACCTTAAGGGGTATCAACATGAAGCTGAATCCAGCCAAATGTTCATTCAGGATGGAAGAAGGGAAATTTCTTGGAGTAATTGTCATTGGTGCGGGTTTTAAGGCTAATCCATATAAAATCCAAGCAGTAGCCCGCATGCCTTCTCCTTCCTCCCTCAAAGAGGTTCAGACGCTTAACGGTCGATTGGTTGCCCTGAATCATTTTTTAGCAAATCATCAGCTAAATCTTATCCTTTCGTCTCAACATTATGAAATTGCCTCAAGAAGGCACACATCAAATGGACCGCGGAAGCTGAGCAAGCATTCCTATAGGTCAAGAAATGCCTAATGGAGTTACCTACGTTGATAGCACCTTATGCGGGAGAACCTTTGACGCTATACTTATCAACATCTGATATTGCCATCAGGCTATATTATTGACAGATAGATAGGGTGTCCAAACGCCGATCTATTACGTCAGTAGGACATTGTCAGACCCAGAGACCAGATATTCAATGCTGGAATATGCCGCCCGACGTCTCCGCATGTACTTTTAGGGGCATCCCAATCAATGTGTTAGCTGGATACAAACTCAAAAACGTCTTGAGTAAACCAAAATTGTCTGGGCGACTGGCGAAGTGGGCCATCAAGCTGGGTGAACATGCGATAGAATATAGACCCAGGCCAGCAATTAAAGGAAATGTGTTGGCAAACTTTGTCACTGAGGTCCCACAACACAAAGAAAAAGAATGTTTGATTGAGCAGCAACCCCAAGCACCTCCTGAACAAGGACAAATTTGTTCACTGTTCACGGATGGGGCTTCAATCAGTGAGGGATCTGGCGCAGGTCTCAGGATAGTCAATCCTGAAGGCCACGAATTTATATACGCCATAAAGTTAGACCTCAAAAGTACTAACAACGAGGCGAAAAATAGAGCTTTCCTGGCAGGCCTACGGATAGCCAGGAAGCTTGGGGTGAAACATTTGGAAGCACGGGTGGATTCTATGGTGATTGCAGGACAGAGAACGGAACTTACGAAGCAAAAAACGATGTCATGGCTTCATATCTATCACAATAAAAGGACTTAATTCGCCAATTTTCCTCTTTCAACATTATTCACATTAAGAGGAGCGAGAAAAAATCAGGGGATGCCCTTAGCAAGTTGGCTTCAACAAATTTCGAGCACTTTGCTAAGGATATTCGTGTTGAAGTCCTTGATCACCCGTCCGTTGCGCAAAATCAAGTTCTGGTGATTTAGACTGGCAGAGAATCTTGGATGTCACCGATTATAGCTTATCTATCATCAGGAATTCTGCCAGCAGAAAAGGCCACGGGTCGAAAAATCAAGCACAAGGCCTTGAATTACCAAATGAATAATGGTATTTTATATCGAAGATCGTTCTGGGCCCATTGTTGCGTTGTGTGGATGCCGAAGATGCGAACTATTTAATACGAGAAGTCCACGAAGGCATTTTCGGCTTACACACAGGTCCTAGGATGACCATGGCAGAACTCATGAACGCTGGGTATTACTGGCCTGGGATGCATTTTGACGTTGTGCTAGAAATCAGGAAATGTGATTCTTGTCAACGTCATGCTCCCAATACCCTACGACCAAAGAACGAGTTGATACCGGTGACGTCCGCATGGCCATTCCAGAAATGGGATATCGACATTATGGGACCTTTCCTAGAAGCCCCTGGACGAGTTAAATTTTTGATAGTGGCCATTGATTACTTCACCAAATGGGTGGAAGCCAAGCCAGTTGAATCGATCACGGCATCGAGCATTAAGAAATTCCTGTGGGAATTCATCATTTGTCGGTTTGATCTTCCGTAGAAACTGGTAAGTGACAATGGAACCCAGTTTGCGGATAACGGACTACAAGAATGGTTAAAAGAACTTGAAGTCATTCAAAACTTTACATCTGTAGCCCATCCGCAAGCAAACGGTCAGGTTCAACGAACCAACCGAACAATCAAGGAAGGGATCAAAGCAAGGTTAGGAATTAAACGGACGGGTTGGGTTGACGAATTGCCCCATGTACTTTGGGCATTCCGCACTCAAAAGAATACCAGTAATTCTGAGACACCCTTTAGTCTAATCTACGGCACTGAAGCCATGATCCCAGCAGAAATCGGGATTCCATCACCAAGGGTTTTATTGATTAATCATAATAATCACGAACTACGGATGAATCTTGACCTCCTGGAGGAAAGAAGGGAACTGACATTGATACGCGAGCACAATTATAAACGCCAACTACAGAAATATTATAACTCGCGGGTCCAAAAATGTAAATTTGATGTGGGAGACTTTGTTTTCCACAACAATGAGGCTTCTGGCCAAGAACCTCCGGGCAAGTTGGCCCCAACTTGGGAAGGCCCTTATTAGGTAAAACAAGTTTTATCCAAGGGTGCTTACAAGTTAGAGAAGTTGGATGGGACCGAGATCCCTAGAACTTGAAATGTGGCACAATTAAAGAAATGCTACTTATAGCAATTACATTTATTTTCATTTTTGGCCTGCGTGCCTATATAGACTAGCGGAAAATATGCAGTGTTATCTTTTGTAATTTCATCCGGCTTATGCCTGATTTATGAAAATTTTATTTTAAGTATCATGTAATATGTGTTTTCATTCGTATGTAATCCTTTATTGACAAACAAGAAGATCCTACAAACACTTATATTATGAAACATAAGACAAAGTGTACCGGACAACACAAACTTATTATTTATCAAAGGGGATTATATAAAAAGATGATGATTACAGAAAAGTTAAATCTATATCTATGATGCCACATCTTCGCCTTCCGCGTTTTCATCTTTCACACCATCGTGCGATTCTTCATCTTCCTCTTCAACCTCAAGAAGAGCTTTCAACTGGTCGATGCCATCTTCTTTATCTGCAAGCTCAGTTATCTGCCTTTCAATAGGAAACTTCAAGTTGTCAAAAATTTTTGGTTTTCTCAATAAGAATCTTGGCAGTACCCTGGTCGTGCAAAACAAACTCCTCCGGAAGTTTCCCCTCTTCTGCAAATTTGAAACCTTCCTGGAATCCTGTTTGTCGGCCGGCTTGAGAAGATGCATTTAAGAGTACGGCGACACAGTTCCCAAGTGCATCGCATGCCCGGATACGGGCAATAACCTGGTAAATGTAATAACAAGCAAACGTTTCACATATGATTATAACAAATACAGAGAACCACAATTACCTGGGGAACTCCTTCCGCCAGTAACCATTTTTTATCTGTTTTAGCTCGAACGAGCTCCATCTTATGGCCAGCACATTCCAAGGCCTGCTCTCGGTTCTTAGTGGCAAGGTTGGTAAGGCGTTCGTCTTTAGCCGTCGATTCAGCCTTCAAAGTCTTTCTCAATTCATCACGTTCATCCAGCTGCTGCTAGAGAACAGTTTTGGCTTCCTCAGCGGCAGAGCGATTAGCCTTCTCTGCTTCTAGAGCATGACGCCTATCCTTAGCATCATCCATAGCCCCGAAGGCTTCTTTCTTAGCCTCAACCACCTTAGCTTCAAGGTCATCCCACGCCTCATTCATACTTAACTAGTCTCGGCATATCTCTTGGCTGGTGGAAACAGCATTCGCCATACAATAGGAATGAGTGTTCAGCAACTCTTGGCTAATGCGGTTGCGTTGACGTTCTCTCTCCGCAGGAGGAAGGCTTTCCCGTAAATACTCAAAACGTACATCCGCGTCGCTAAGCGTCGAATTTTGGCGTAAGGACCAACGCGAATGATATACTGCAGCCTCTTCCTCACGAGGAGATGGAGACCATTGACGCCCGTAGGCAAACGCACTAACCCCTCCTTGATCCCTGAAATGATGGACATTGAAGGAGGGTGATGACGGTGGAGTAGGATGCAGAGTTAACAATTTCCTTATCTTTTAGAGGAGAGGTATCCGTTATAACAATCGGATCCTGGACGGTGTTGAGTGGTGATGACGGTGGAGTAGGATGCAGAGTTGAATTCTTCATACCTGAAACGTCTTCAGAAAGATCTTTCAGGGCTACTATAAAATGACAATCGTCTATCAAAAATATGTTTGATATAATATAGTTGTCAAGTTTGAAGAGTGTTAAGCTTACCTAAAGAAATATCTTTGGAAGCAAGCTGATGAAGGCGGGCTTCCAAATTCGCCGTTTTCTACTTTTTGGACGGAGCGACCTTGGTAGGTTGAACTTTACGTTTACCAGCTACCTTGGAAACACCCGCGCTAACAGCTTGAAGCTCTCCCTCGACGTTAACATCATCAGAAATCTGATGGTCACCCTCTTCAGTTGCGCCAGTACCTTCATCATTCCCAAACTGGCTGGGGGCTGCCTTTGAGTCTTGCTTGCGGGTCAGACCTACAGTCGAACGCAAGGTTTTAGTAGAGTCAACCGTTAACCCTCCTTCGCAGAGTGACGAATCCTCGCTAGACGAAAGAATTACTATCACCCCACTGGAGGTAGCAGCAGTAATTGGTCGAGGTCGAAGAATACCCTCACCTTTCAAATAAAGCTCCTCTTCTTTCGCGTACATCGCCTCGGAAACTATGGGTTCCGAGCAAAGAGTGGCGGGGAACAAAAAAATTGTGACGGTACGCTCAAGTATGGGCTCGTCCTTTGGGTCAATAGGGCGACACACCATGAGACCCTCCTCGCGGTCCAAAAGCGTGCTAAAAAACGGAACCCTCACCTATATACGAAAAAACAGAAGTCAGGATTAAAGAAGAATTTCATAAAAGAAATATTAACCTTACTCTGGTCGGGCTTCGCAATGTATGGTTCCAATCCCGGAAAAGGCCACAAACTACTCATCTTCGCACTCACCATAGCGCCATCATGAATCGCGCGCGTGGGAATTGGAGTACTGATCAGCGTTTTGTACCAAGTCGAATTCACCGCTGTGGTAGGGGTAACTGTTAGCATTCCATCGGAAGATTTTCGACGGGTCATCGTAAAAGGGACGACGTCTTCCCAGATCCAGAAAAATTTTGGTTTCCAGCCATAGAGGCTGCGGACCCCTTCAGTGCCAATAACCGCCTTCCCGGTTGTGGCCCAACTATACCACCCGTCTCTATAGGTCATCTTGTAAAAGACTGCGAACATGCTAACGGATGGTTCAAGATCCCTAGCCTAACAGCAGAATTCGAAATGTCAAACCCTCAACATCCCAAAAGGGTGGATTTGTGAAAAGTGAACCCCATAGGTTGTCAAAATCGACTGGACGAACTTTGTTATAGGAAACCTAAGGTTTCCTGAGATAAAGTGTTCCGTGTATACGGCCATTTTGTTCGCCAGAGGGTCAGTAGCGATTGAACCTTCGGCATGACGTTTTATCTCCCATTCCGGTGCCAGACCGTATATATTTACGACATCATTGTAATCTTTCTCCTTGAGGTTAACAAAAACCTCATGAATAGCGAGAGCGCTCTTCTTATCACCAGTCATCTGTATAAGAGGAATTATACTACAGATTTGTCAAAACCTAGATCTGAAAATTAGAAGATCGAAGTAGGAAATCTCAAATTTGTTATTGAGAAGGAAATAATAAAAATAAGTAAAAGATAAGAAGGAACGGAAAGCAGGCGTGATTTATTTATACCCATCGCAATTAATGCGACTGACTGAGTGCCAGAGGAGAGAGAAAAAGCGGACCGGTAGATGATGGACACGTCAGGCGGGAAAGACGAAAAAGTGAGACCAGGCTGTCAAAGGGCGTTGTACACGTCTCGTCAGTTGTCCCTCGATATTTCTCTTTCCACCACGTCATCATAACTATTCCACTTGCAAAAATTCAAATCGTTGGTAACTCAAAAATATCTCATAAAAGATATTATCTTACATACAATATAATATTCACAAGACAATAATTTCCTTTTCGTTCATAGTCAAAGATGGTTACAAAATATGAAAAGAAATTACAAGTCTTAAAGATTAAGTCTATCCTAAGGATTAGGAGCCGATACATCTTCCGGAGGTGTTGATGGGGTGTCCTCGGACTCGTCATCCAAATAGATCCTCAATTGTTGCACACCATCGTTGGCTGAGGCCAACTCTGGAAGCATACCCTACAAAGGAAACACCAGGTCGTCGTATTCCTTAATCCGCATATCATATTCCTGCTTGACGTCAAGACCATGAAGCGGGTGGTCTACAAAGGAACGACCGGTCTGAGCATACATCATTCCTTCGTTAAAGCCTGTCACGCGGCCGACCTAGGAAGAGGCAGTAAGAAAGAAGGCGAAGTTGTCAGTTAGATCAGAACCCCCTTTAATGTGTCGAATGACCTGACGAAGGAAAAGCGATTCATTAGCATCAAAAACATTAATGGGCGATGAAAAATATGTAAAGTAAACTTATGGAGTCAACTCCTCGACCCAACAACCATCGACGGTCTTGCTCAGCACGTTCCTCCCTTTTCCTGAAGTTCCCGGAACCCGTCAGCTATCTTTTGCTTGTCACTTAGACCATGTGTAGTCGTAAAGCTCCACATCCAGGGGTTATGCGCCACGTGGCGCCCAGTCAGAGTTATGGTTTTGTACAAAAACAGGCTGTAGTCATAACTCTCCACATCCAGGGGTTATGCGCCACGTGGCGCCCAGTCATTATAATTTTATTTGTTTTTTTTAAATAATAATTCATTTAAATAAATTAACATAAAATTAAAAATTACATTAAACTTCCAAATAAAAATTACATTAAACTAAATTAAAAAAAATACATCAAATTAAAATAAAAAAACATAAATAATACTAATAAAACTAAAACTCATTTATATTTTTCTAAAATTTTCGCTCGTCGTCTGGCTTTTAGAGATTGGACTATCGGGTCGTCTTCGGATAGCTCGTTTGATAAAATCTCGATGTCTTTGTCCATCTCATTCCTTCGAAGTAGGTCGACGGCGTCCAAATTTAATTGAAGTCGTTGGGTTCCAAGTTGGTGTAAATCTTGGAGTCGAGAGTTCATTAATTGGAATTGGCTTTCCAATTCGGGTTTCGAACCCGTTGCCGACGACAAACCGGCCCCTTTCCTCTTTCCTTTGCCTTTGGTTCTTCTACCCCCCGGCCGAGGCATGTCGGTAGTATTCACGGGGTCATTATCGCTTAAGTTGAAGTTTCGAGCATCGGAACGGGGCGTGTCTGGATCAACCGAAGATGATGTTTTAGACTCTTTTTTTACGCGGACCACCTTCGCCTTCGGCTTCGGCTTCGGCATCCATCACCAAGCCCCATTTTGGGTGAAACCTCAAGAGGTCTTTCCAAATGCCAAAGTAGTTGAAGGTCCCGCCGACCTTATGTTGAAACTCAACCAACGCGTTATCCATGACTTCCGCGTCCGAGACACCGCTACTCCTAGTTCGATTCATCCGAGAGAAAACCGTATGGAAAGCCATGCATTTGGTGTTTATGTCGCCCCATTTCGACAGTAACGAATCTTTTTCTCGACGCGAGTCCCCGCCAAGATTGTGAAACCTCTCTATAATTTTGTGCCAAAATACCCCCGTTTTTTGATAGTTCGCTAAAAAAATAAAAACATTACAAGTTTAATGTTTGTTATAAGAAATTTAAAAAAAATATATATGCATTTTAAAAACCTACCGCATTTGGCAACTTCCGATATTTGGCACCAAGCACGAGCACATAGTACGCACTCGTCGATACTCCATGATATCACCGTCTTTTTAACCCGAGGTTCGCCGGCGGGCTTCTTTGCGTGTTTTTTCGAACGTCTGCGTTGGCTCGAACCGCCCTCGGGTTGTGTCTCCGGCACGAACTCGACCTCGGGTTGGGTCTCCGGGGCGGGTTGGGAACCCGAACCCGCAAAAATGTTTGTCGATGGGTTTTGGAAACCGGGCACCGCATTTGGCATAGAGTTTTGTAGAAGTGCAAAGTACGCGGCCATTTGCGGGTCATACATTTGCGGGACGGGTACGGTTGGCGTCGGCGCGGTAGATTGGTTCGGTTGTGGATTTTGGTTGGCTTGACGGGCATATTGACCGAAACCGAGAATATTTTGGTTGTTGTTTGGAAACATGATGGTAGAAATATTAGTGTAAAAGATATAAATATTTGTGTAAATTGGTAGATTGGAAGGAATGTGTTAAAAAATATGAGTTTGGTTTGTTTATATAGTATAAATATAATTAATTTTTTTTTAAATCCAACGGCTCCATTAACCCCAACGGTAACTTTTTTTGATTCGCGTGCCCATTCTCGCGTTTTAGATACAACGCGCCCAAAAAAAAATTCAACATAACGCGGGGGGGGGGGCGGTGTACCCCCCGCGTTATAGCCCTTCACGCGCACATAACGCACCCATTACGGGTGGTCTTAAAGCTTCAGTTGCATGGGCTTCCGCTTCTTCACGAGCTTGCAGAAGCGAGTCATAAGCAGCTTGTATTTCGGTAGCGCCTTTATCCTTAAGCTCAGCTTGCTCCTTCTACAGCTTCAATTCTGCTTCAAGTTCTTGAATTTTGGTACCTTGGCGGGTCACCTGGCTTTCCAAAGCTGAATTAGCCTCAAGTTCTTTAGCCAGGTCCTCTTTTTTCCGCTGAGCATCGCGGCGGGCAGCGTCAAGAAGGGAATTTTGCCTCTCACAGGCTTCCTTCCATTGACGGGCAGCAGTGAAATGTCGGTCCTTTTTATTCTTAAGGGCAATCTCTGCATCAGATAATTTCCACTTCGATGTATTTGCCACCGCACGATGCTCTCAGCTTCTTTCTTAGCATCCTTGACAGCTCGGGTCATCTCTCCCAGCTTCCCTCTCATCGTTCGCCATTCACGTAGTATTTCTTGTCCGGAAGCCAAAGTGTTGGCTAAAGACGAAGAATAATCCGTATGAAGATCATGGAGAGAGCGTCCACGCTGGTGAATTCGTTCCCTATGTGGCACACACTAGTTAATAAACATCATACAAACGTCCGGGTTAGTAAAACGAGACCCGTTAACAATATCCCAGTATGGTAGTCCTCCCCTGGATTCGCCTCTCCATAATAGCCAGAGCTTGATGCATGGAGGCGAACATGGATTGAGGAAGATTGTTGAGGAGCACTTTGTGTCGCTGCCCCCTCGACGTCCTGAATGATCGCCCGAATTGAAAATTTCCCCCCTCACCCGTGGGTAGAGGTGAAGTAGTGAAAGAAAATTGTGGGGGAGGACGAGGCGGGGATTCCTGGGTTCTGAAGCCTTCCTCGTTCACAACAGGATCGTCTCTTGGAAACCAGTAGCATCCCCAGTCTCAAAAAGTTAATCCAAGGAGTCATTAACCTCCGATTGAGGATTCAGACCCTCTACATTCGTCTCAGCAGGAGGGGTAGGAGGCTTATCTTCCTTCTCCTTCTCCAGAGGAGGAGATGGCTGTTTCTTAGACTCAGGTTTTGGCGATGGCAACTTATCTGACACAGCATTCCCGCCAACAATCATCGAAGGATCTGCACAGTAAAACAACATTTAAGTATCAGTCAAAACAATGAAATGCCAAATGATAATACTTACCAGCCATCATCTTCATGCATTCAGCAAGACTGACCTTTTGCTTCTCAGGGCGATGGATCCGTCGTTTCTTTATCACCAGTTCTTCTCCGGCATCCACAGAACTTGTGCCCATGCCACTCTCCTGAGAGGACCGAAAGGTCCTCTTTCGCTCCAATTCTGCCATTAGGAGCGAGACAGATGAAAATTCAGAAGCATCATCTGAGCTCCCCTCTTCTTGGGTTGCAGAATCGTCACTCGACGATATAATGACGACCACCCCATCAGAAGTAAGGGCATTAAGCGGAGGAGGGTTTAAAACATATGCACTGACTGAAAGGTGGCATCCGAAACTACGGGTTCGGCACGCATCTTAACTGGAAAAAGGAAGTGGCCCTCAGTCTTTTTAGGAACGGGTTTTTCTTTCGCCTCACGAATACTCTTGCTTGTATAGCCCTTGTCCTAAAAAAGAGCGTTTAACAAAGGTCCTGGACCTGAAAGAGAAAACGTAAAAAAAGGCATAAAGTTTCAAACAAAAGAAAAAGAAAATAGGGCAACTTACGATCGTCTAAACCGATGAAAACAGGCTCCAAGAATGGAGACGGCCACAAACGGCTCATACCTACCCATACAAGGGCTTCCTCAGGCAATGCCGGCATTGGGGTTGGTTCCGAAACTAGGACGCGGAACCACTCCCGACCCTCATGAGGAGCCGTGACAATTTCCGGGAGTGCCTCGTTGGCTGGACGTCGGACCATGGTATCTGGCACCACATCCTCGGATATCCAGAAGAACTTGTTGCGCCAGTCCTTAGAACCCTTCTCGATCTCGTGTCCAATAATCCGGTCAGCTATCAGATGACATGTGAACCAACCAACTCGGTTGATCATCCGGTAAAAAACAGGAAATCAATCAAGTCGAGGCAACATCTCGTGTGCCATACACACAAATTTGTAGTGACGAATTTGCATGATAGCACGAGGGTGTAACTGGGATAAATGGATCCCATAGCCACTCAACACCTTCATGAAAAACTTGGTTATGGGAAAACGGAAATTCCCATAAGTAAAATAGTCAACATATACAGCCATCTTGCCAAGTGGCAGCAGACTGGAAATGGATCCGGCAGGGGGAAACTCCGGTCCCCATTCTGGTGGAATACCATAGGTACGTATCAAATTCTCATACTCAGATCGGTCCCAATTGACCTCCACTTCGTCAATATTTGGAGGTAAAGCCCGATTAGCCATCGCTTCAGCAAGGAATAAAGAACAACGAGCAATCGTGAGAAAAAGTCGAATAGTAATCAGAACTTAAGAAAGAGAAAGAAAGACGATATTTGGAAATCAAAGGCGATAAAACTCCGAAAAGAAGGTAACCTCCACTATTTATACCCATCGCAATTAATGCGATGGGATATGAACAGTGGGGAGAGAACATTAGGATCCAATCGGCAGACACCACGTCACGCGGGAAACTCGGAAATAGCAAAAAGGCCGGGTACAGTGATAGCCGGCATAAACGTCACATTTCCTGACACATGCACCCTGCAAGCTATCACATTGTACTATCGGCATGGTTATCCATTACAAAAATATATTCACCACAACTTACAAATTTCAGAAAATCCCCAAAAACATCCTTATGTCCAAAATTTCACCCGCATAAAAATGCTTCATGCAGAAGAAACACTAGACTGTGGGGACTTATAGAGGTAGGGTACCAAAAAGACCCAAATACCCTTAAGAACATCCTGCGGGTCAGAGGATCCCTCCTCGTAAGACACCCACAAAACATATGAATCACCCGCATAACCATCTAAGGAAGGAACACCTGTATGACTTATGCGGGAACACCCTGGCACCCTCAGAAGTCATTCGCAGGACAAAGTATTCGTCTGCCTGAATGACCAGGAGGTAATGCCTCAGGACAGCTGTAATCAACTAATTACTTTTTAGAAGATTTACCAAGATGCTTTCTTGGGCAATACGTGATCCCTCGGCCAATGCCGTTATAACCGTGCACATGGCCAGGGTTATTTACCATCCTATCTCATAAGGACGCGTGTCTAGGTTGTTATACATGCACATGCAACGTATAGCTGAACCTATCATTTGAGGACACGTGTCCATGTGGTTACGAGAGCATCTTCTGAAAAGGACAGCTGGCCCAATCACCTTCCCACATCTTTCGGCTATAAATACCCTCTCAATCATCATGAGGTATTCATTCACTCCCACTGTATTCTCTCTATATACTTAAGTACTTTATCTCCTTCAGAACTGTACTAATTCTCACGCCGGATGGTGGTTACGGGAAGACCCCCCTCTTGTCCTTCCCGTAACGAGCTCACAGTGTTGGTTTTGCAGGTTTACGTCACTAGACTTCGGGAATTTGGGCTTATATCGTATTACTTGTTATCCGTATTTTACCCTGTGGATCCATATCCATTGGATCTAAGACCCGTCAAGGGAGGGAGATCCGTGTTTCTTCATATATATATATATATATATATATATATATATATATTCAAGACCCAACCCTCCCCCACTTGGCCCTACCACCTGTAAAAAGTGGTGTTTTTGATAGTTCTTGTAAAAGAATTAAACTTAAAAACACAGAGTAAAGTTAAAATACAAATGACAATAAAAATGAGAAAGATGAGAAGAAATCCAGTCCATTGATCTTAGATTTGAATGACTGAGATTAATTTAATAAATAAATATTGATGGAAATGGCATGCAAGTAATAACCCACATTTGTTGACTTTCTCTCTCCACATGCAAGGCACATGTAAATTCTCCTATCATTTTAAAATGTCCATAACTTTTTCATACGATATTATTTTTTCAAAAAAAATTCACCATAATAATAAGCGTTTTTTTAATCTTTAATATGAGTATCATATTGTTATATAAAAATAAAAAAAATTAATGGGTTTTTTTAATTGTGTTTTTTTGTTGTTCATTGTGTAATATGTTGTTTCCATTGTGTTTTAAGTTTCAAATCATTGTGTTATACATACATACATACATATATATATATATATATATTCACCATTGTGTCTTACGTTTTAGGTCATTGTGTTATACGTATTCAACATTGTGTCTTATGTTTTAGGTCATTATTTTATACGTATTAACCATTGTGTTTTACGTTTCAATTTATTGTGTAACATGTATTAATCATTGTTTTTTATGTATTAGATAATTTGTTGTTATTTTATCATTATTTTTACATATTATTATTACACAACGGTGTTATTAGTATATAAAAAACATAATGATGAGTTGAAAGACACAATGACGAAAAAACAAAATGATGAAAAAAGACACAATGATAAGCGAAAAGACACAATGGTGTGCGAAAAGACACAATGAGAAAAAAGACACAATGACGAAAAAGACACAATGATAAGCGAAAAGACACAATGGTGTGCGAAAAGACACAATGACGAAAAAATACACAATGATAAGCGAAAGGACACAATGGTGTGCGAAAAGACACAATGACGTAATTTTTTTTTTAAATTTTATATAACAAAAATCATACTCATATTAAAGATAAAAAACGCTTGTTATTACGATGATTTTTTTTAAATATCATACGAAAAAAGTTATGGACGTTCTAAAATGATGGGGTATTAACATGTGCCTTGCATGTGGAGAGAAAAAATGTGTACAATTACCTCTATACTCTCTTTTTTGTCCTCACTTGACACATGCCAATTATTTAAACTACTCCCATTGGCAATCTCACAATCTCAATCTTGCATTATAAAATTAATTTCTCTCTCTCTCCAATCTACATAATTTAACTCATCCCAATCTTTTATACACATTCACAACCCATCCCAACTTAAAAAAAATGTTTCTTTAACGAAGTCCGTTTTTAATAAAATTTATATCGGAATGTTCATAATTTTTTTTTTAAGAAATATTGTGTATTTAATTATTTTTTTTAGTTAGAATATTAAAAGTTAATTAAATAATTAAGTTATCGGGGGTTAGTTTGGATTGCAATCTAGGTTTGCTCCACCAACCTAGATTGTCAATCTAGATTGCATTATTTTCTTTTTTCAATTTCTTTTTTAATTTTGAGCCCACCAATCTCATTATGAGATTGTCAATAGGAGTAGTCTTATGACTTCCCACATTTCTCATTTTTTTTACCCTCCTTTATAGAATAACTTGACTCAAAAAACACATTATAAAAATTATATCCATAAATAAGAAAAAACCGATTATAGAGATAAACACTCAAAAGCAACCCTTAAAAATGCCTTATCGGGGATGGTTGCTTTTTGAATCTTAAACTTACTTTTCTGAAAACTCTGTGTCAGCTAAACTTCAATCTTCTTAGCAGATTCCACTTATTTGTTTTTTTGTGAAGTTTCCTTTTAAAGTATTTAAATTCTACATCTGATTTGCTAAAAATGGCACACGTCTGACTAACCCATCACCATCATAAATGGTGGTAGGTGAAACACAACAATCATTGTCATAAATTCATAAACAAAAACAGCGAGAGCATTTTCCAATCTCACTTCCAATGGCTGCTTCTTATTCTTCGTCAATCTCTGCAGTTCTTTTGATGGGTTTGATCTTATTATACATCAGTTGTTTGCATGCTAATGGATGCTATACATCCATCATCAGCTTCGGTGACTCGCATACCGACACTGGTAACTTAAAGCACCTAGCCTCCATATCCAACCGAGTGTTTTCAGTTATTTTACCTCCATACGGCTAAGACTTCGGTGGTGTTTGGGATTCCTTATTTTCATTAACTTATAACTTATAAACTTTTTGAAAAGTTTTTTAACTTATGATGAAAGGCAAAATAAAGGGGTTTTGAAAAGTTAGGAATTTCTAACTTATTAACTTAATGAGTTTGATTTACCTATTAAACCCCTCTATCCCTCAAAACCCATTACACTCATTTTAAAAAAGTGTCCATTTTAGTCATTTTGGTTTTCCCCAATGCATAAGTTAATCCAAACATTTTTTAGAAACTACTTTTCAAAAATTAATAAGTTTATAAGTCCTTTTAACAAAAAGTCATTTTTCACTTAAATATCGATCATTCCACTGGCCGTTGCTCCAACGGCCGTATCATCATCGACTTCATCAGTAACTTCTCAACCTCTCTTTTTTAAGGGTGCTGCTAAACATACCCCTCCTTACTCCATTTTTACTAAATATACTCCCCTCCTGAACTTATTACATAAATTACTATTAGCTCTTAACATTATTTATATACATATTAGTCTCTACAACATTACTTTCATTTGATAACCTCCACTACATATATCAAACTAAAAACTATCAAGTATTACTATTAATTTAGTTTTTTAATATTAATATTTTTAATATTAATATTATAAATATTTATAATATCTTTTTTTTAATTTTAATAGTATATATATTTATAATATCCTTATTTTACCATTTTATCTTTTACAAAATAAACCAAAAACCCAAAACCCTAAACCCTAAACCAAAAACCCTAAACCCTAAACCCGAAACCAAACCCTAAACCCGAAACCGAACCCTAAACCCTAAAACCGAAACCCTAAACCCGAAACCCGAAACCGAACCCTAAAACCGAAACCGAACCCTAAACCCGAAACCGAACCCTAAAACCTAAACCCGAAACCGAACCCTAAACCCTAAACCCGAAACCGAACCCTAAACCCTAAACCCGAACCGTAAACCCTAAAACCGAAACCCAAAACCCTAAACTCGAAATCATAAAAAGAAAACGCAACTTGTAAAAAAAATAATATTAAATCATTACTTTTATGCTAATTTGGTAATTATATGATTTTAAGGGTTAATATGAAAGTTGGTTTTTCCAAGGGGGGGGGGGGGGTATGACAAGCAACCAGGGGGGTACATTTAGCCTAACCCTTTTTTAATATATGGAAACATATATCAGATGTTGATTTAGCGTTAGGAATTAAGATCAGCCATCAATGATAATAATGTGTTTAGTTAGGCAGGCTTGTTTGTGTTCGTTAGATCGGAAAGCTTTTATAAGACAAATGAAACGAGCTGAGCTGCTTACAAGCTACTCTAGATCGGCTCGTGAAAATGCTCGATCGAGCCGGGCTTAAACGAGCTCGAGTCTAAAAGTAAGCTTGTTTATTAAAGGCCCCCTAAATGTGAGCTTCCCTTATCGACCTCAAGCCAGCTCACAAGCCTAAACAAGCCTGTCATTTATTTAATTTGTATTATATATATATATATATTATAATTTTATAAAAATCAATTAATAATTGTAAACGAGTCGAGCCCGAGCCAAACTCGAGCTTTAGAAATAAAGATCAAAATGAGCCAAGCTTGATCAGCTCTGTGTAAGTTAAACGAGCCGAGCTCGAGCATACTCGAGCTCATGCTTGGCTCATTTAATTCATTATGTTTTACTTTAACTTCAGAAGTTGGATTATCTATTTCTATGTAAGTAATTTGTATTAAGTATTTGTTAGTACTTTTGTAACAAATTTAATTTATATTACTACTAGTTTACCTATTTTTTATATCCATTTGTAAGAAAATACCGTAATATGAGTGGTAAAACGGGTTTAATTGGGTTATGTTAACACATTGAAATAGGTTTGGGTAAAACTGGATTCATGTCAATATGGTTTAAATAATTCAAACCACAAATTGACATAACTTCTTCTTCGACCCAGCAACGACAATTACCAAGACCATCAACCAAATCATTTGAGACAACGAGGCCATTGGTCGATCTCATAGTCGAACCGTAAGGTGATTGTATCACTCCTAAAAATCTCGTTAACTATTTAACGATTAATGCATGATTGCTTCAACAACAATCAAGCTACGGATACAAAATCAAGATATGACGAAGCAAACTATCGAATCCAAATATCGTTTTTAGATAAATTTAAATAAAAACAATTTAAATCGAGGTTTTATAAAGATAATTTTCAAATTATAAAAGTAATTATCCATTAGATGAATTATTATTAAAATAAAAATCTTGTCAAACACTACTTGCGTTTGGAATATTGGGGATGTGGCCATCCAAGTAAGAACAAAACAAGCTCCCCTTTGTTCTCGGAGGAAAGATGCTTTACCCATACAATATATTGACAAAAATGATCGTGTTAGAACGGTCGGTTCGGTGTACTTTTTGTTTTTTATCGACTATCTAAGTCTAAAGTTGTTATGGTATTGTATTTAAGTAACTTAGCTTCTTGCTAGTATTATTATTTCACCGTAAAAAAAACGGAGTTTTTTACCGAAATGGGGGAGAAGGAAAAAGTATTTACCAATTTGAAAACTATTTACCAAAATAGGTTTTTCCTTAATAAATTTACCTTTTCTCACACTCATTCTTATTAAATAAATTAATTTCTATTAAAAAGTTATATATAAAAATCATAGATAAAAAATAATTTAAATAAAATACATCTTTTTTTTCCATTAAACTATTCAAAAAAAATGTTTCTGGAATCCGTTTCCAACATTTACGCTTTGTTTTATGAAAATCGATTTATAAGAAAAACTATTTTTTTATTCTCTTTGCTTTTAATTTCTTTATTATTGATATTTTTATGGTTTTCTTTAAGTTATTTTATATAGGAGTCTTTAGTAACTAATTTGGACATAATATCGATATTGGTAATGATGTTTACTCGGAATCAGTTTGGTTCAATTTATCATCGTACAGATAAATTACTGACACTCGTGTAGCTTATGGTATAAAAAATGCTTTAGTTCGAATACATTTTTTCATTCAACAAAATTTAAATGAAGATATAAGTTATTTTTTCACGTATGTTACTTATAGAAAAGATGAAAATGAAATTTCAAAAGAAAAAAAAATAAAACATAAAAAATTGAAACATCGGTCTAGACCATAAAACAACTTCGAACTCATTTTTTTAAAAACTCATTTGATAATAAATAAATAAAAATATGAATATAAGAAACAGTTTACAAGAAAATAAGTCAAAAATAAACTCATTAGATAATAAATAAATAAATAAAATAGGAATATAATAAATATTTTACTGGAATATATCTTAATCGAAATGATATACAAAAAAATAAAAGTTTAATTTTATTTTAACCCACGTTTTTTAACACTTTTCAAACTCATTTATATATGTTTTTTTTATATATAAGTTTTTAATAGAAATTAATTTATTTAATAAGAATGAGTGTGAAAAAAGATAAATTTATTAAGGAAAAACCTATTTTGGTAAATAGTTTTCAAATCACCCATATTGGTAAATACTTTACCGCTCTTTCCCATTTTGGTAAAAAAAACTCAAAAAAGCATTTAAGCATTGTTTACTCTCACTTGTTTTTTATTCAAAACCAGTTAATCTAGTAATATGCTACAGTTGATGCACAGTTCGCCGCTGCATCGACCTTAAGTTATTGACGAAAATTTCAACCTCTCCTCCTGCTTGGCTATTAAGAAACCATTTTTCCAATATGTTGATTTTCACATGTTTAAACAAATGCCATGATAATTTGAGACTTAGATAGTTATTAAAGATTTAAATTTAATAAATTTTGTTTGTTAAAAAATTATATCTAACAAGGTGTATGCATGAGTTTTTTTAATCGTATTATTATCCAAAATCCGTTATAAATAATTTAAAACCCACTACAGTTATTAAAAATATTTTTTTAAATTAGTTTATGATCCATGTTTTTAGCAATGATAAGATAGAATTTTAAGCTAACATGACGGGGATGTGACGAGTTTTGAGCTAACATGGTGGGGAGGCAACGAGTTATGAGCTGACATGACGGTGATAAGACAAGTTTTGAATTAAAATGGCGGGGAGGCGATGAGTTAAGAAACAACTCCTAATGTAGAGGTGACGGCGTGTTAGTAAAGAGACAAATACGAAATTTAAATTTAGATAGAACATATTTAGAAGAGTAAACTGCGGTTTTCTTCCCTATGGTTTCTCCAAATGTGCGGTTTTAGTCTAATAATTTCAAATTTGCGTTTTTTGTCCTTGTGGTTTCATTTAACTTGCAATTCAACCCGAGTTCATTAATCTCGTTAAGTCTTGTCGTTAAACTCATCAGTGTACCATTCACGTGAGGGGGGCTTGCGAATTACGAATAGGGTTTATTTGGGGAGATATAGGATAAAAATGGCCCTCATATGAGGGGCACGCTAATGGGTTTAACAACCAGATTTAACTTGGTTAATGAATTCGAGTTTAATTGCAAGTGAAATAAAACCAAAGGAACGAAAAAAACACAAATTTGAAACTCTTAGAGCATTCTCATCCCATTCCTCATCTCCATCTCTATAATTATACTAAAAAACACTAAATTTCTCTCTCCTGTTCAATTAAATAATATTTTTATACCTTTAACATAACAGTTTTCTCTCTCCTCTACTCACAATCAACCCAACAAATATTAAAAAATAAATAGGGGCAAACAATATTCCCCAATGTTTCCCCAGATTTACAAAAAATCACTACATTTCTCTCTCCACCCTATAATTTACACTCACAACCCCACCCCATAATTTATAAACTCCCCATACATAATTATAGAGGATGAAATGTAAATGTTCTTAGACTAAAACTACATATTTAAACAAACCATTCACTCTCTTTAATTCTACATCTGGTTTTGCTAAAAATGTCACATTTCTATTTCAAAGATTTTCGTTTGACTAACCAATAACCATCGTAAATGGTGGTAGGTGGAACACAACACAACACAACACTCATCCTCATAAATCATAAACAAATGACATCTTATTCTTCTTCGTCAGTGTTGGTTGGTGGACCATTTTCAGATCTCACTTCCAATGGCTGCATGTTTTTTGGTGGGTTTGATCTTATTATACAAGAGTTGTTTGCATGCTAATGGATGTTATACATCCATCATCAGCTTCGGTGACTCCCTTGCCGACACTGGTAACTTAAAACACCTAGCCTCCATATCCAACCGAGTGTTTCCAGTACTTTTACCTCCTTACGGCCAAGACTTCTTCGATCAATCCACTGGCCGTTGCTCCAACGGCCGCCTCATCATCGACTTCATCGGTAACTTATCAACCTCTCTGTTTGATAAGTTTAATAAGCTTTTATAAGACAAACAAACGCAGCCTTGTTTTTGTTCGTTGGTTTAGTAAGCTTTTATAAGACAAACAAACGGTAGGGGTGTAAACGAGCCGAGCTACTCGAGAAAAAGCTCGATCGATCCGAGTTTAAAGGAGCCCGAGCTCGAGCCTAAAAGTAAACTTGTTTAATAAACAAGTTCGAGCCGGCTCACAAGCCTAAACCATAGTTGTTAATAGCGGATAGCAGTAAATAGCGACAAACTATCTATATACTATGTAGCGATAGCGCCAAAATAGCGCCAAGTTCCGCCCGCGATTTATAAAATTATAATTGAAAAAAATATTATAAATATTAAACGAGCGGAACTTGAGCTCGAAAAACCACTTACAAGCCGAGCTCGTGCTCGGGCTCCTCTCAGCTCATTTGCACCCCTAGTCGAACGGTTCACGAACAAATAACCGAAAAGAAATTTTATGTCTGTGTTCGTTCGTTAACTTTCTAGAAGTTAATGAACAAACACGAACGAACATATACTAATTTGAAAATATAAAACAACACTGTCAGTCAACATCATACACAACCATTTGAAAGATAAATCAGATTTAACTTAAAAATATTTAACATAATAATCATAATCATTATTATTAAAAAAGAGGTGTGGAAGGTCTAAGTTTCCCAAAGTTTATGCTTGGATATTAAACTAGAAAATATAAAAAGCCTTTAATGAGCGTCAACGAACGGACATTAACGAATGTAAACGAACACATTACAGAATGTTCACAAACATAAATAAAAGAACACGATCTTTGTTCACGTTCGTTTGTTGATTAAACACACGAACATAAGCGAACTTCCCGCTAAAAGTGTGAAACATTTACTAAACGTTCGATTCGTTTACAGCTCTAAATATGTTTAAATCAACATACCTGTGTAATTATTAAAAGTTACATTTATTTTACACAGTTTCGGTTCCTTTTCCTTTGTTTATGCAGCTGAGCGCCTAGGCTTGCCATTGGTACCACCATCTCTGCCAGACAATCGGAATAACAACACGGTGACATTCAAACACGGAGTGAACTATGCAGTTGCAGGTGCAACAGCATTGGATCCATCAGTTCTTGAACCAAGAGGGATCGTAAATCCCATGACGAATGCGTCTTTAGGAGTTCAGTTAGCATGGTTTAAACAATCACTTCCTTCCATTTGCGTCAGCCATTCAAGTAATCAATATAATTTTCTTATTTCAAATTTAAACTAATCGGTTTTCTTATACAGTAATTGATCATAAAGTTTACGACAGACTGCAGAGATTTCATTGGACGATCTTTAATCCTCGTGGGAGAAATTGGTGGAAACGATTACAACTATCCAATTCTCGAGGGTAAACAAATCGAAGAGGTTGAATCATTAGTTCCTCCTATTATTGATACCATCATCTCAGCAGTCACTGTAAGGAACAATGTTATATTATTATATTATCGATTATCTTATTTATGTTAAAGTTCTAACTTTGAATTACAGGATTTGATTGAAATGGGGGCTAAATCATTAGTTGTTCCGGGAAACTTTCCAATTGGATGTTCTGCATCATATTTAACAGCTTGCGGTTCAGAAAAGGAAGAGTATGATCCCAAAACTGGCTGCCTCATTCGTTTAAACCAGTTTGCTGAATACCACAACACACTATTGAAAATAAAACTAACTCAAGTTCAAGATCTTCATCCGGATGTTAACATCATCTATGCAGATTACTATAATGCTGCCATGGAAATATATCTTTTCCCATATAAATATGGTAAATAAACTCGAGTTGATGAATAATAATAATAATAATAATAATAATAATAATAATAATAATAATAATATTACTAGTACTATTACTAGTACTAGCAGCAGTAGCAACAGAGAGTAGTAGCAGTAGTAGTAGTAGTCAGTTTCGTAGTTCATACTTATGTTACTGATTCATGTTTGGTTAAATTATTAGGATTCACGAATGGAGCTTTGAAGGCGTGTTGTGGAGGTGAAGGGCGATATAATGTTGACTTGTCAGTGGAATGTGGAGAGGCGTCTACAACCGTGTGTGATGACCCGGATACGTATGTTAGTTGGGATGGAATACATCTAACCGAAGCCGCGTACCGAATAATTTCCAAGAATTTATTTTCTACACCTCAATTTAATTCATTGTGTTCTACATCAACTTCAGGAGTTGGATTATCAGTTTCTATGTAAGTAATTTGTATGAAATATATTTGTTAGTAGTTTTGTAACATTAATTTATACATGAATGTAATCTGACACTCATACCATTTTGCATTAACACGAATAATACCGAAACAGTTGGCTATTTTATATGATTTATATCTTCATTTTACCACTATTTAACCAATTTGATCTATTTTTATTTATAAAAATATATACTGATGTATAGGTGGTAAAATGGGCGGGCAGGGTTCGGCTTCTGTAATCGTGTCGAAACAGGTTTAAGTCAAACTGGGTTCATGTCAAAACACAAACAGTTTAGGCAAGTTGGAGTGTTGAATATTGAACAATTTGTATCATATATATACAAAGTGACGCAGTTGTAAATTATTCTGCAAGTTGTGCCATTGAAGACCATAAATTATGTTGAAGAATCCCC
Organism: Bidens hawaiensis; assembly: GCF_021521415.1. Classification (NCBI taxonomy): domain Eukaryota; kingdom Viridiplantae; phylum Streptophyta; class Magnoliopsida; order Asterales; family Asteraceae; genus Bidens; species Bidens hawaiensis. The sequence goes on along the minus strand of NW_027492406.1, from coordinate 510,087 downwards.
CTTTTTGTAGGCATGTAAACGTACTGAACGAACATGAAGAGGGGGACAACCAAACACGAACACAAACACAAACATATAACTGAACATATTTTTTTTTTGTTCATGTTCCTTCGTTAAGACAATGTGCATTTTCGTATTCGTTAGGGTGGCAATCTTGACCCAAACCATTTCAAATAGGTCAATTTGTGTTATTTTAAAAATTAAATGAGTTGGTTTGTGTCAGAGATTTTAACTAAATAGGTCAAAGTGAGTCATTTGAAATTCCATATTGTTATTTTCGGGTCAAAATGGGTCGAAAAATTCAAAGAAATGAGTCGATGTGGGTTAGTGTCCTAAGGAAATGCGGCGGGTTTAGGATTGGAACGGATTTTCGCACGAGAAAGTTTTCGGCACGAAGCGTGTTAACGGGTTCGGTTTAGGTTTCAAGCCAACACGAGTTTTCACACTGGACGAGTGGGGTTTTGGTTTATTTGTTTCTTTTTGGATGATTCCAGACTCGTTTTTGGTTTTTTGTTTCGTTTTTGTTCGTTTTTTCAGTTTCGTTTTTCTTCGGTTTCAATTTTTTTAGCTTCGTTTTGATCGGTTTTTTCAATTTTGATTGATTTGGTTCGGTTTTAGCTTTTTATTTCATTTTCGTCGATTCTTTCAGTTTTGGTTTGATTTCTCGATGGTTTTTATGAAACGAGGACAAAGGAGGAAACATTTTAGTTTTTTTTTTTTAATATTTTTGTTTATGATTATATTTTGACTAATGATTTTTTATTATTATTTTTGAATATTTATGTTGAGGGGTTTTGATCTAAATAGAAAACCCCTCAGAAAAAAAATAAAAAAAATAATATAAAAAATCCTAACTCAAAATATAAATAAAAAACTAAAGTATGAAAAAAACTAAAATGTTTCCGTCGTTATACTCGTTTAACAAAACTCGAAACCTGTTCCGACCCTAACCTGTTCTGACCCAAACCAAAATAACTCTTTCTTTAATTGACCCGTTCTAATACAAACTCATTTCGACCTATAACCCGTTCAACCCAACCCAACTCATTCGTCACCTCTAGTATTCGTGTAGTACGCCAACTAAGTTTTAGCTAGCTAAGAAAAACGACAGTCGAATTATTTGGTTCAGAAGAGTGTCGGATGAATTTTAGCAAAAGTAAATTTGGCTAAATTCAACCAATGCTTTACATGCTTTTTATTTTAATTATTTTGCTTGTAAACCTCATTCCATTTTTCAATCATTATTCATTCATATGCCAGATAAATTCTTATATTAGCGTTTGTTATTGCTTATTATTTATTTTTAAAGTATTAAATGTGTACATGTGCTTTGTTAAAGATATCACATTTCTATTTTAATATTTATATTCTTTTCTCTCTTTCAAAAGACAATATGTTTGCGGTATTTGTCTCTTAAACTAACTCCATTTATCATCTTATTGCGGTATTTGTCACTCAAACTAACTCCATTTATCATCTTAATGTTAACGGGAGATAATGAGTGGAGTTTGTCGAAAGGGAAAACCACATTCAAATTTAAACTTTAATTCTTCCAAAGGTTTCATTTCAAGCTGAAAGAGTTATGGAACGTAAACCGGCCACGGGAGACGTACAAAAAGCAGTTTACTCATTAAATTAAATAAAAAAATGCAGAATGTTAAAAGAAAATACCTTTCGAGGTTTACACGCTTAAACTTTCAAATCGAAGTATGTATTTAGATTAAAGTAGTGTCCATGTTGCAGCATTTTCATGTAGGCAAATTCAAGATCATCCAATTTTTGATTTGCGAAACCCGCATCTAACATTAGATTAAACATATCCGATAACACCACATGGCTATAATTAACTTTACTTGGAAGTTTTTACCAAACTAGGGCGGGTGCAAAATTATTTATCAAAATAGGTGATTACAAAACTATTTATTGAAATGGGGTTTATGTACGTCTCACTCTTAAACTTACTTTACAACCTAATTCATCAAATAATTTTGAATTCATTTTCATTTAAAGTTAGGAATTCCTTTTAAGATATAATAAAAAAAATCAGCTAATCATTTTATTTTAAGATCATTTTATCCTAAAATAAAACCTAGTTATATCATAAGAAGTTAAAAAAAAAAAAAAAAAAAACCTACCATATCTTTCCTTTAATCTAGGGTGGGTGCAAAAAACCATTTTAATAAATAGTTTTAAAATCATATATTATAATAAATAGTTTTAAAATCATCTAGAGATCCTTTTAACACCTTAAAAACACCTAAAACAATAAAAAGATTAAAATACACACCAAATATTGAACTATCATTTTATGCCTTTAAAATGTGTAAAGTATTATTTACAATTAATTAATTAATTACTACCCAAATTACCATTCATTCCTAATCTTTAATTCTTTATATGCAGATCTCAATATCATTGTTAGCTACTTTGAGTCCCTGAGGTAGTAATGTTTAACTAGTTTAAATACTTGAGTATTAAACCTGTTTTTTAAAGAGTTTAAGGCCTAATGATTCCAATTATTAACCATTTGCATCCTTTTGAGTAACGCCATACAAAAAATTATGTCAAATCCCACTCACCTAAGGGGAAATTTTAGTCATTTTTCACAAACGCAAGCCTTTAATGCACAAGATACAAACTCTTTAAAAAAAATAAACCAATACACAAAAGCATTATACTTAACCATTATCCCTACTCTCTCTCCCCTCTGTAGGCCATGTTTCTGGCCAAGTTGGTAATTGGTCCAATTTTGAGAGTAAACTGGCCTCTCACATCATATGTTTCAGAGTTTGACGTTGAGAAAATCTTCAAGATATCCAAGTCTTTACAAAAATGTGCGTTACATTCAGCATTTATAGGTAGATGTACACAAAACTAACAAATAATATAATGCTAAACAAGTACGGTCAGCTAAAAAGGTTATAATTTAGCCAAAAAAAATCCTTGAATAGTGCAATTGATTCCACTAAATAAACCAATATTAGCATAACATGTGTAATATGCTACTTGAATTTTAGTCAGCTTAGAATAGCGACATATGAATTTTATTCGGTTCAACAAAACGCCTTAAAAACACTTAAAACAATAAAGAGATAAAAATACACACCGAATATTGAACCATCATTTATGCCTTTAAAATGTGTAAAGTATTAATTACAATTAATTAATTACTACTCAAAGTTACCATTCAATTCCCAATCTTTAATTCTTTATTATGTAGACCTCAATATGATTGTTAGCTACTTTGAGTCCCTGAGGTAGTAAGGTTTAACCAGTTTAAATACTTGAGTATTAAAATTGTTTTTTTAACAGTTTAAGGCCTAAGGTTTCTAATTATTAACCATTTGCATCCTTTTGAGTAATGCCATGCAAAAATTATGTCAAATCCCACTCACCTAAGGGGAATTTTAGTATTTTTCACAAAACAAGCCTTTAATGCACAAGTTATAAAATATTTAAAAAATAAACCAATACACAAAAGCATTATACTTAACCATTCTCTCTACTCTCTTTCCCCTCTATAGGCCGTGTTTCTGGCCAAGTGACGGGTGCATCGGAGTATGACCCGTAAGTGTGTTTAAACGATATGAAAGGCTATGTAATAAGTAATATTTTCATTGGATTAGATAACTACTGTTTTATGGTTATTTGTAGGTTGAAAGGGAGGTTCCGGAGCTGATTTGACGTGCAAAGAGGAAACCAAAGGAACCAGAGACTCGAGAAGGTGAAAATAAGAGAAAAATGAGTTGGTGGCTGAGGACCACCGACCGTGGGCCACGGTCCAACTTATCACAATAGTCCAGAACCCACCGTACCGTGGGTTCTTGGACCACAGTGGACAACAGTGGGGACTGTGGGCCACGGTCCGCGAACGTAACTGCCGTTTTCAGATTATTTTATTCCGTTTTTTTTGGGATTTTTTTCATCTATCTATCATTCAAGAACATCCTAGGGACGAATTTTGGAGTGCAAGAAGATTATTGGGAGTTTGGTAATCATTAGTGACTTTATTTTTATGCGTTTTCATACTCTAATTGATGTGATGATGAATCAAATCATATGTGGCTAAAATCCTTTGTGTTCTCTCCCGAATTGTAAGGTTTTCTATTGAATAATTGTTGACTGTTTATGCTAACTGTGGGATAGTGGTTTGATCTTATGATTGTATTGCTATGGTGATTGTGAGTTTGATTAGTAATTGTTAATATAGCGTAATTTATGTTCTTGACGGTCAGTTCTTGGTGCCATAGGCAATAGGGATTTATTGGAAAAGAATTAGGATTACTATATAAAACTGATTATCGAGTGACAACCTTGCGTTTTTACAATCTAAGTACTTAGTCCTCTTTTATCACAATCAAACGCATTCTCATGAACTATGTCTATGTAGTACATACCAACAATAAACGTTAACATTATTAACCTTGGAAACCTGAAATCGGGAGTGGGCATTCTTTTTATTGAATCAGTAAAACTCGTTAAATTATTTTCAGTTCTTTTTGTTACTCAAATCCAAACAAACAAATATTTGAATTTACTTTTTATGCAATTTAGTTAATTTAATATAGTCAGATTACAAAGCTACTTAATAACACATTTTCCACAAAATCTCTGTGTTTGACACCCACTTACTGCTATCTAACTAGTTGTGTTTGGTTTATTTTTGAGTGAGTCTTCAACTTCACGTCAAATTTTGGCACCGTTGCCGGGGGTGGCGCGCAACGTGTGTTAGCTTTTGTTGTTTTTGTTTGTTATTTTCGGGTTATGCTGGTTGTGTTAGTGTGTAGGTACTTACAGGTGTATGCATACTAGAGGCTCCAACAGATCATCACCACTAGTAATTGATCCCGAGATTGAACAGACACTTAGAAGAAACCGAGTGTTACTTAGAGAGAACAAGCTTCTTGGTTCTCCAACTGCATTAAACAACACCATGGATTCACCATCTCCCACTACGGGTCAAACATTGCCATCCACACCTCCATCAATTTCACCTCCACCGATCACTACTATAATACCTACTATATCAAGTGAATTGAAACCGACTCAAACAACCGAACTCATAGCTGCTCATTTCACCTACTCAATCTCATCAACAGTGCCACCTATTATCAACCTTTTCTCTACCTTTGGTGCATCATCATCTCAACAAAACTAACAACCAACCTTTAGACAACCACAATCAAGTTACCAATATCAACCACCACCTTTCATGCAATATTCAAGAACACAAGGTGATGGTTATGGGTATGGGTTTGACAGTGAATTTGAGGGATATGAAGTGGAAGGTTACTACATGGGGGTGATGGAAGTCAACAGGTGAATCAAAGAAATTTTACATATGCACAAGGGCAACAAACGGAACCGGAGCAAGAGCTTAATAGACAACCACCACCGGTTGTTCAACAACAAGCTCAACCGCAACCGGTTATTCAACAACAACAAGCTCCTCAACAAGTGAAACCATAAGGACAACAACAAGATCAACCCTTTCAACAACAAATGTCCAGGCCACAATTTCAACAATTTGCGCCTCCAAGGCACGTCTATAGGCAAATGGGTCAACCAAGAGTACCATTAGAGGTACCAAGAAGGCATGTAAGAGAGATGGTAAAGGGGATTGAAGCTCATTTTCGACCAATAATCACTAACAATCCGTCTCCGGTGGTTATTCCTTACAATCAACAAGGAAGGACATTTGAGGTGAGGACCAATTCCCTCCAAAGTCTACCAAAGTATAAGGGTCTAGCAATGGAGGAACCTTACTTTCACTTGGAGGCATCTGACTCATTTTGCAACACGATTGGGGGTCAAGGGTTTTCTTCGGATGAGGTTAAGTTGGTCTTGTTTCAATTTTCGTTGGAAGATAAGGAAAATAGATGGTTTTACACATTACCTTCCGCATCCATTTATACTTGGGCCGAGATACAACAAAGATTCTTGGACGAATTCTACACGACCCAAAATACCAATGATGCAAGAAGGAGTTTGAGAACTTTCCAACAACTATCGGGTGAAATGTTTCATGAAGCATTTGAGAGGTTTAACATTATGATCATGAATTGTCCTCACCATGGTATTGCTCTTTGGGAATTGTTGAATGCTTTTCCTAAGGGTTGAGTATGGAAGATGAACGGGATTTGAGATCAATCACAAATGGCACAATTGGTACTAACTATGAACAAGATGATTGGGTATATTTGAAACAAATGGTGGTTACATCATAGAGAAAGGCTCAAACCGGATGAAGAGCAAGGCCGGCAATTGGAAGACCACAAGTACAAGTCGTGGAAGAAGGAGGGGTACAAGCTACTAATCAGGTAATCAATGTTTATACGAATTGTAATGAGTTGGTCGTGCTTCGAAGGTGTGTACGGCGGGTCAAGTACAAGTGGAGGAGGTGAATGTACTTCAAAGGGGGAGGTGGTAGGAATTACAATATGAACTCCAATACTTACCACCCCGGTTGAGAAGTCACCCAAATTTTCGATATAGAAATCCGGCTACTCAATCCAACCCGAATTTCCAAGGGAATCAAGGCAATTATGTTCCTCGCCAACAATATAACAATCAAAGTAATTTTTATGGTGGGAATAATCAAGGGTTTCAAGGTCAAATGGGCGGCGGTCAAAGTGGGTCCGCAGGTCAAAGTTCATCAAGTAGAAATGAAGTTATAGACATGTTGAAGATGATGCAACAAGACATGCAACGGAGAAATCAACTTGATGAAGCTCGAATGCAAAAGGATGAAGTTCGAGACAAGGCCATCCAATCGTTGACCATTCAAATGGGTCAACTTGCAACCGAAGTGTCGGAGTTGAAGAAAAACAAGGGTCAACTGCCAAGTGACACCAATGTAAACCCTTCTCATTGCTCATCCCGCAACGTTCCTATTAACCATGTTAGTGTGTTAAGAATTGGTAAAGAGTATAAAACTGCTTTGTCACTGGGTGTGGTTGATGGGGAAGTTGAGGACATTACGGGTAATGAAAGTGATGATGAAATTGAAACTAATAAACCAACTAAATATGTCACTTTTGAAAAATAGTTACAAACTTATAGGTCAAGCTTCAAATTTAAAAGATAAAAATAAGGAAGTCGAACCAAATGCGGTTCCCTTTCCTTCGGCTTTGCTTGACCCGGGTAAGAAAAACGTAATTGTTAAACGGGGTCCTCAAAAGAAGGAAATGTGGGAGGTGTTTAAACAGGTAAAAGTGAATTTACCTCTACTTGAGGCAATTAAGCAAGTACCCGCGTATGCTAAATTTTTGAAAGAATTGTGCACCCAAAAGATGCAACAAAAAGTGCCTAAACGGGTGGATTTAACCGAGCGGGTAAGTGCGGTATTAAAAGGAGATCTTCCTCCTAAGCTTCAAGATCCGGGAACGCCCTTAATAAATATTAAAGTTGGTGACTATCAAATGTCTAGGGTGTTACTAGATCTTGGGGCCGGTGTAGCATTCTCCCAGGGGGTTTATACGACCAATATGACTTTGGTCCTTTGAAACATGTCGAGACCACGGTTGTATTGGCGGATTTGTCTCATAAACTCCCCCGTGATATCGTGCGGGATGTAATTGTGAAAGTGGAGGATTTTTATTATCCTGTGTATTTTTTGGTGTTAGATTATTCATCGGGTGACCTAAGTCAACAACAAAATGTTATCTTGGGTCGACCATTTTTGAACATTGCCCATAAAATCATTGATTGTAGATTTGGTACCGTTGACATGGCGTTTGGTAATTGAAAAATGCGCCTTAATGTTTTTACTAACGCTGCTAATTCTTTGAGTGGTGAAGAATGTTTTATGACAGATGTGGTGATATCATTGTATTCCTCATGAATATGATGAAGATTGTTTGGAAGCTTGTATTTGTGATGATTCTGAACAGGTACACGTGTGTGCTTTGCGGATGGAAGAACAAAAACAAGATGCTTTAGCTATGCAAGAAGGAAGACGACTGTGGACACATCAATTTGAGAACTTACCAACATAGATCAATTCGGACACAAAGCCATCTTTGGAGTGTCCAACAAATGTCGAATTGAAGTAACTTCCAAGTCATTTGAAGTATGCAATTTTATGGGATAATGAAACCCTTCAGTTATCATTGCTTCTAACTTGGAGGAAGATCAAGAGAGGGCGTTGGTAAAGGTTTTGGAAGCACATAAGGCGGCCATTTGATGGACACTTGCATATTTAAAGGGTATTAGTCCTTCGATTGTTATGCATAAAATATTTACCGATGAGGAGGCTAAACCAACAAGGGAGACTCAAAGAAGATTGAACCCGAATTTGCGAGAAGTGGTGAAAAAGGAGGTGATTAAGTGGTTAGATGCGGGTATCATCTATCCCATTTCAGACAGTGCATGGGTGAGCCCGACACAGGTAGTAACCAAGAAAGCTGGCATCCAGGTAATAAAAGATGATAATGGTGAACAAATCACCACCCGACCGGTAACTGGACGGCGAATGTGCATCGATTATAGAAAACTAAATCATGCAACCTCAAAAGACTATTTTCCATTACCATTCATTGATCAAACAGTCGAAAAAATTATGGTAAAAAATGTTATTGTTTTTTGGATGGATATTCGGGGTACAATTAAATTGCAATCCATCCAATGACCAACACAAGACCACCTTCACTTGTCCATATGGTACTTTTGCTTTTAGGTGAATGCCATTTGGACTATGTAATGCCCCGACCACTTTTCAAAGATGTATGATGAGCATTTTGACATGGTCGGGGATTCACTTGAAGTTTTTATGGACGATTTTTCCATTTTTGGCCAAATTTCAAGTCTTGTCTCAATGACTTAGAAAGGTTTAAAAACGATGTGTTGAGACAAACTTGGTGTTGAGTTGGGAAAAAAGTCACTTCATAGTGCAAGAGGGTATTGTGTTGGGCCATGTGGCTTCAAGTAGAGGAATGGAAGTTGATCAAGCAATAATAAAAGTAATTTCATCTTTGCCACCCCCGAAAAATGTCAAAGGGCTGAGATCATTTTTGGGACATGTCGGATTCTTTAGGGATTCATTAAGGGTTTTAGTGCAATTTCAAAACCTTTATATAATCTCTTATTGAAGGATGTCCCCTTTGAGTTTACTAATGAATGTTTGCAAGCTTTTGACAGTTTGAAGGAAAAGTTGGTACAAGCACCCAATTTACAATCCCCATATTGGTCAAATCCATTTGAAATAATGTGTGATGCTAGTAATAGCATGGTTGGAGCGGTATTGGGTCAAATAGTGGATAAAAAGCCGGTGGTGATGTATTATGCGAACAAAACTTTATCTGAGGCACAATTGAATTACACCACTACCGAAAAAGAGTTACTTACGGTGGTGTATGCCTTGGACAAATTTCTGTCGTATATTTTGGAAAGTTAAGTTGTGGTGTATTCAGATCATAGCGCGGTCCGTTACTTAATGGAGAAGAAAGACGCAAAACCGCGTTTGATTCGATGGGTATTATTGTTGCAAGAACTTGATCTTGAAATCCGGGACGAGAAAGGTTGTGAGAATGTAGTGGCGGATCACTTGTCTCGGATTCCACTTGAAGGTATTGATGATCCGATGGAGATAACTGAAAAGTTTTCGGATGAACAGTTGCTCGCTTCTCAACCGCACTGTGGTATGCCCACTATGTTAATTATTTAGCCACCGGTGCGATTCCGGAACATTGGTAAAAGAAACGAAGGCAACGGTTCATGTCCCAAGTCAAGCAATACATATGGGATGAACCGGACCTTTTCAAGGTTGGGCGGATCAAGTTCTTAAAAGATGTGTACCCGAGAATGAAGTGCAAGAGATTTTGACACATGCTCATTCGTCAGCATGAGGGGGGCCGTTTTAGTGGCTCTAAAACGGGGTATAAAGTACTTACATGCGGGTTTTACTAGCCAACACTTTTTAAAGATGCTAATGAATATGCCCGACATTGCTTGAATTGTCAACGAATGGGGGGTATATCAAAAAGGAATGAAATGCCTTTACAACCCATTTTGGTAGTTGATATTTTTGATGTTTGGGGAGATTTCATGGGCCCGTTTCCGAATTCGTGTGGATACTTATATATTCTTGTTGCGGTAGATTATGTATCGAAATTGGTTCAAGCGGTTGCAACAAGAACTAATGATCACTCTGTGGTGTATAAGTTTGTACAATCCAACATTTTCTCAAGATTTGGTATCCCAAGAGTAATTATAAGTGATGGTGGACCGCACTTCAACAACTTCACGTTTGGTAAGTTGTTAAAAATTTATGGTGTTAATCATCGAATTTCAACACCTTACCACCCTCAAACGAGTGGCCAAGTTGAAGTTTCCAATCGCCAAATTAAGGAAATTTTGATGAAAACAGCTCGGGTGGAAAGGAAAGATTGGTTGGTTAAGTTTGATGATGCGTTATGGGCATATCGAACCGCTTATAAGACACCGATTGGTACCACTCCTTATCGGTTGGTGTATGGAAAGGGTTGCCATTTGCCAATAGAATTGCCTCACTGGGCATTATGGGCAATTAAGAGTGTTAATATGGATTATAATAATGCCGGCGAGTTAAGGGAGTTGAAGTTGAGTGAATTAGAGGAAATCCACGATGAAGCGTATGAATGTGCCTTGGCTTATAAAGAAAAACTAAAAAAGGTACATGATGCTAAGTTAAGGAGGAGAATATTTGTATTTGGGCAAAAGGTGTGGTTGTACAACTCGAGACTCAAATTGTTTCCCGGGAAACATAAAAGCAAGTGGATGTATCCTTATGTCATCACAAGAGTAGGGAGTTTAGGTGATGTTGAGATTGAAGACATACAAAATCAAGTTAAACAAGTTGTGAACGGACATCGGCTCAAACCATACTAGGAAGGAAAGGACATTAACATGCTCGATGTGGATAGGGTGAGTTACTTGTTGCGCTCACCGGATGAGGAAATAGTTTAAACGGTTCAGGTTTGTTGTACATGATAGTTTAGATTTTTGTTCAACTTTGGTTTTGAAAATTACCTTTCTCGCTTTGGAGTATGTCCAAATCATGTGTGGGGAAATGTTTTTATGAATTCCTTACCGATGTTGGGGACAACTCAGGTTTTCATGTGGGGTAGGGTAATTTTTATTTTATTTTTTTAGTATTTATATATAAGTTAAGTTTTGATTATTTAAAAAAAATATGAGTGAACCGTGGACCACGGTGTAAACCGTGCCCACGGTGATGACCCGTGAGGCACGGTGACAGGCCACACCATGATATGGTGTGGCCTGTCCAATTTGACACACTATGACCGTGGCACACGGTGTGGACCGTGCCACAGCTGAGTGATAGAAGAATACTGAACCGTGGACCATGGTGTGAATCGTGGCCCACGGTGCGCTGGCTGGTTTCTTTTGGTCCGGTTTTGGGTTAAATATAAGAGAAAAAACTTATTTTTAAATCATTTTACACCACATATTACACCTAACTTTATTATTTTCTTCCAATTTCACCACATATCTCCTATCTTCTTCCAATTCCTCTCTACAAACCCTAATCCTCATATCATAACTGCCTCATATCACCATCAAATCTTAATCGTTTTAACCCTATTTTGATTGGATTTTCGTGAGGATTAATAATTTCAAGTCTAATTCCATTAAATTTTAAGTATTAATCAGATTTTTGAGCATTGTGGTGACGAATTTCTTAAGAAATTTTGGGGTTTTTATTCTTTGGTGAAGAAAGCATAAGTTATCATCTCATTCAACAATCAAGGTCTGTTCTTTTTCAATTTGCTTGTATACATTGAAAAATTTGATAAGGTAGAATTGAATTGAACTAGACCCACTTGCTTGTTTAATTAATTAGTATAATGGTTTCACATTATGGTTGTGGATAGTGGATAAGTGCTTGAAATATATGGTTGTTATATCGATAATTTGGAAATCATGTGTTGAAGCAAATCTTGAAATTTTGGTAAATTGATTAATGAATGAATATCCACAACCATAGTAACAAACAAGTGTGGGGAGGTGTATGTTGAATTAACTTGGTTTGTTTGGGGTGATTGTTGTGTGTAGATGCGTAGAACTTCGGATAAAGGAAAAGGGAATGCCTCATCTTCTAGTGGCCGAGCAACCTAAGCAAAAAGGCAGAGACTACACGAAGAACAAGCACAAGTGCATTGATGTGTGCTGTGCGTTGCGGTTAAATATTAATAGATGGAATGATTTGCATTTGCACAAGATAGATTTTAAATTTATAAAAGTGATTTCTACAAAGACTAAACACACACAAAATAGGCAAGTGTACATATCGTATATGTAGAATAGTATTGGTATGAACCAAGTATCGCTCCGTGGACACAAATGTTTCTAATGATAAATCGTTGTTTTACTTTAATCGGAGGTTTTAATCATTTTGGAGTTAATTTTTTCGAACTTTTTATAAAATATAAATACTTATATATATAATATAGGTGACCAAGACAAGAGATTCTAAACGATTATTTCAATTACGTGAAGGTTACCATCTAAGATCAAGAATCCACTCCATTTTAGCATTGATAATTAATATTCAAACATGTGGTAAACTTGTCGTAGCAATATATGATATATAGCTCCTTAAGCCTTAAGTGAGCATCTTTGGCATTAGGGAGGTAACATGCGCATTTTAAAGTCGACCATTTCCTAATGTCATGCCACCTCCAAAATGTCAATTTAAGTTGGCAAGTAGTTTCGTAAAGTAGAAAGATTAGGATTGAATTCGATTTCTCAAATACCAATTCTAACAACTTCGGGTGGTTGTAGTTTACTCACACAACCCCCCCTTGGATGATTTATGTAGGTTATAATTACACATTCCATTAAGTAGCCTTTTATGCTATGTTATTTAATAGAAATTGCAGTTTTTAGAGATTATTTGATGCTAAAAAGATGTATATTTTTATGTACATCATGCATGTATAACCTGAAAAACCCAATTGGAGGGGTAGAGTGTTGTCAATATGTGTTAGAATGGCAACCAGAATTGTTCACGGATAAAATGGCCACTTTACATAATAGGATTGAGGGGTATATATGCGAAAAAGAGGTGACCGACCCCGGTTTTGAGGCGTTTGGGGTATTTGAGAAATTTGAAGCGTTAGAATGGGAAGCGGCGCTTAAGTGTTATGATGGAGATCATGATACTTTGTATGATAAGGAGATTGAGGAATGGGTGTCAACGTTGAGATACCCCTCGTATAAGAAAGGTTACGGCATGAATCTGATCGAAACGGTGGGTAGACGTGAAGTTGTGATGTCATTTGACACGTTTAATCAGATTGCCCTATATGACAGCAAACCGAGCAACTCATATGTGTACCCGTCGGTCAAAGATTTGTTTAAAAGCCCCGACAAGCATCCACAATGGCACAACATGTTGGCAAAGGTTCTAAAAGGGTGTCGGGGTTTGAGCCCACATATTAAGAGAAATGACTTGAAGATTGAAGCGAAATTGTTAATGACGATTTGTTTGTCTAATGTGGTACCCCGTCGTGGGGCATTTCAATTGTGAGAAATAGTGGCATTCCCGTTTTGTACGCATTGATGTGTGGGAAACCACTCACCTCTTTTCGCTATTTGGTGATGCACAACATATGGATCAGTCGCGAAAGCAACAAACGGAAGTTAATACCGCATTGTCGACTGATCATTACATTATTGAAGAATCATGGTGTGATTAATGAGAATTCTGTGGGAATGACTAAAGTGTTCAAGGAATTCAAGTTAGACGGATCTACCGGGACGGATATATACACAAACTGATAGACATCATCAGCTTGTGAGCGATAATGTGACATGGAGGGTGATAAGAGAAGAGGTGGAAGCGGAGGTGGATGAACAAGTGGAAGAAGTGGAAGATATGGGTGAATCGGAGTACATGGATGTAGGTGGTGGTAGTGGTTCCCAACACGAGGGGTTGGGATTATTCTGTGGGTTATGATTCATATGGTAACAATTGGCCCATATGGGGTCGATAAACTAGGTGGTAGAAAGGCATAGGCCTTCAACATACAAAAATTGGTCGGAAGAGTCTCGTGCCTTATTCGACCATCAGACCTTCATGGGGCCTTATGCTGAGCAGGCTGAAAATGAGAGGCATGATAGATTGGATATGTGGAACCGTGCCCAAGCTTACGGGCGGGAGCACGAAATGAACATGCGATATATGGATGATAGGAACATACGCATGCATGATCAATGGCATGCAGGTGAACCGGTTGTACCGGATCCACCAATTATGGAATACACGACCCTACTACCATATGACGGTTCTGTACGTTATGCGGAACCACCTCTTCATCACTCAATGTGGGTTGATCCAATGCAGTCAACGGCACCACCACCACCACAAGGAAATGGTAGTAGTAGCGGCGATGGGGCGCTTAATTTTGTGCAATTTTCGGACTTCATCACGTCCAACTTCGGGCCGGCCCAACCACCTTACTTCTGATTGAGTTGCGTCATGTCAGGTGAACACCGTTTTATATATTTGTGCATAGTTGTTTAATTTTTATGTTAATTATTTTTGGGTGGATGGGAGGAGGATGATACACTTATGATTAAGTGTTGTGGGTTTTGAAGGAAAGAAGGGTGTTTTTAAGAAGTAGTTTGTTTTCATTTTTCTCAAAGCTGTACATTGGGGACAATGTATCCCAAGTGTGGGGATGAGAGAAATTTTCATTTAATTTAAAAAAAATGAAAAAGAAAAAAAATCGAAAATTTTAAAGAAACCGGAAAGTGGTAAGATGGCGGGGGGTAAGGTTTTGGTCTCTTTTCATGCTCACAATTCCCTAAATAACATGTTACCTAGTAGTTTTTAAAAGGATGTTATGTAGTTTTCTAATCAAGGTTAGCATGATTTCGGTGCAATAACTTGCATAACATGTTCGTTTACACTCGAGAATTGAGGAAGTAAAGATTGGTGAGAAGGTTGATATTCTCCGATAGAACTTGTGCAATTAGTGCATTTCGATATCTTAGCTTGGCATGAGTGAAAAAGTGATAGAGGCAATTAGGTTGAGCCTCGTCTGGATGAGTGCGAGTGTGGGTTTTGGGGGTTGACCCTCATACATTACATATATGAGCGTTGATAATGAGAGGGGCGTGGGGTTGGTTCCCTTAGAAAACATTGTTGGACCTATTCTTTCATTCACTCAACCTTATTATTATATTGCAAGACGATCCGGCTTAATAGGGCTATTTGTAATTGTTTTAGTGTTCATAAATAGGAAGTTTTAAGCATTATGTTATTTTATGTTAAAAAGAGTAAAAAAAGTTCTTGTTAGTGGTTTAATGTTCAATGTATTATGTAGTGAGAGAAAAAAAAAGTTTTTGATGCTTATAGTTTTTTATTTCATTGGTTATTTAGTTTGTTTGTAATAAGCCGGATCGGATCGTTTGAGCTACTTTAAATATTCCCTTCCATACCCTTACACCTAGCCCCGTTATAATCCGTTTTAAGCCCTCTTGAATTGCATTTGTGTCAAAGCATTTATCTAGGTGGAGATTTGATGATTGTACAAGAGTATGCGAGGAGAATTGGTTATTTGTGAAAATGTGTGTATGATCACCAAGAATAGGGTTAATGTTTAAATGTGTCTTATGTATGGGTAAAAACCGAAAGCATTTTAGGTTGGTTAGAACTCTATGGATTAAATAGAACATCAAGTATACTAGTGCAAACCGATAGACGTGAGGGAATAGGGTATGAATTGGGACCTTGACTGAACCAGAATTGTTGGTATGATTGGTGGTTATAAGTTGAAAATGAAAAAAAAAATTGATGTTGAGGTGTTGCTTAGGGGCAAGCAACAGTTAAGTGTGGGAATGTGACGGGTGCATCAGAGTATGACCCGTAAGTGTGTTTAAACGATATGAAAGGCTATGTAATAAGTAATATTTTCATGGGATTAGATAACTACTATTGTGTGGTTATTTGCAGGTTGAAAGGGAGGTTCCGGAGCTAACTTGACATGCAAAGAGGAAACCAAAGGAACCGGAGACTCGAGAAGGCGAAAATAGGAGAAAAATGAAGTTGGTGGCTGAGGACAACCGTGGCCCACAGTCTGGACCGTGGACCATGGTCCAACTTATCATAATAGTCCAGAACCCGCCGTACCATGGGTTCTTGGACCACCGTGGCCCACAGTGGGGACCGTGGGCCACGGTCCGGCGAACGTAGCTGCCGTTTTCAGAATATTTTATTCCGTTTTTGGGGTTTTTTCATCTATCTATCATTTAAGAACATCCTAGGGACGAGTTTTTGAGTGCAAGAAGATTATTGGGAGTTTGGTAATCATTAGTGACTTTATTTTTATGCATTTTCATACTCTAATTGATGTGATGATGAATCAAATCATATGTGGCTAAAATCCTTTGTGTTCTCTCCCGAATTGTAAGGTTTTCAATTGAATAATTGTTGACTGTTTATGCTATCTGTGGGATAGTGGTTTGATCTTATGATTGTATTGCTATGGTGATTGCGAGTTTGATTAGTAATTGTTAGTATAGTGTAATTCGTGTTCTTGACTATCAGTTCTTGGTGCCATAGGCAATCGGGATTTGTTGGAAGAGAATTAGGATTAACTATATAAAACTGATTATCGAGTGACAACCTTGCGTTTTTGCAATCCAAGTACTTAGTCCTTTTTTATCACAATCAAATGCATTCTCACGAACTATGTCTATGTAGTACATACCAACAGTAAACGTTAACATTATTAACCTTGGAAACCTGAAATCGGGAGTGAGCATTCTTTTTATTGAATCAGTAAAACTCGTTAAGTTATTTTCAGTTCTTTTTGTTAATCAAATCCAAACAAACAAATCTTTGTATTAACCTTTTATGCAATTTAGTTAATTTAATATAGTCAGATTACAAAGCTACTTAATAACATATTTTCCACAAACTTTCTGTGTTCTACACCCACTTACTGCTATCTTACTAGTTGTATTTGGTTTATTTTTTAGTGAGTCTTCGAGTTCACGTCACCTTGTTGGTAATTGGTCCAATTTTTAGAGTAAACTTCAAGATATCCAAGTTTTTACAAAAATGCGTGTTACATTTAGCATTTATAGGTAGATGTACAAAAAACTAACAAATTATATAATGCTAAACAAGTACGGTCAACTAAAAAGTTTATAACTTAGTAAAAAAAAAATCTTTGAAAAGTGCAGTTGATTCCACTAAATAAACCAATATTATCATAACACGTGTAATACACTACTTGAATTTTGGTCGGCTCAGAATAGCGAAATATGAATTTTATTCAGTTTAGCAAAGTGCCTTAAAAACACCTAAAACAATAAAAAGATAAATATACACACCGATTATTGAACAATCATTTTATGCCTTTAAAATGTGTAAGGCATTATTTACAATTAATTAATTACTACTCAAAGTTACCATTCAATTCCCAATCTTTAATTCTTTATTATGCAGACCTCAATATCATTTTTAGCTACTTTTAGTCCGGGAGGTAGTAAGGTTTAACCAGTTTAAATACTTGAGCATTAAACCAATTTTTTTTAACAGTTTAAGGCCTAAGGTTTTCAATTATTAACCATTTGCATCCTTTTGAGTAATGCCATGCAAAAATTATGTCAATTCCAACTCACCTAAGGGGAATTTTAGTCATTTTTCACAAACACAAGCCTTTAATGCACAAGATACAAACTCTTTAAGAAAATAAACCAATGCACAAAAGCATTATACTTAACCATTCTCTATACTCTCCCTCTCTCTCTCTCTCTCTCTCTCCTCTATAGGCCGTGTTTCTGGCCAAGTTGGTAATTGGTCCAATCCCCTCACATCTTATGTTTGAGTGTTTGACGTTGATTAAATCTTTAAGATATCCAAGTTTTTACAAAAATGTGCGTTACATTTCACATTTATAGGTAGATGTACACAAAACTAACAAATTATATAATGCTAAATAAGTATGGTCAGCTAAAAAGGTTATAATTTAGCCAAAAAAATCTTTGAAAAGTGCAATTGATTCCACTAAATAAACCAATATTAGCATAACACGTGTAATACGCTACTTGAATTTTAGCGGCTCAGAATAGCGACACATGAATTTTATTCGGTTCAGCAAAGCGCCATAAAAACACTTAAAACAATAAAAAAGATTAAAATACACACTGATTATTGAACCATCATTTTATGCCTTTAAAATGTGTAAAACATTATTTATAATTAATTAATTACTACTCAAAGTTACCATTAAATTCCCAATCTTTTATTCTTTATTATGCATACCTCAATATCATTGTTAGTTATTTTGAGTCCCTAAGGTAGTAAGGTTTAACCAGTTTAAATACTTGAGTATTAAACCTGTTTTTTAACAGTTTAAGGCCTAAGGTTTCCAATTATTAACCATTTGCATCCTTTTGAGTAACACCATGAAAAAATTATGTCAAATCCCACTAACCAAAGGGGAATTTTAGTCATTTTTCACAATCACAAGCCTTTAATACACAAGATACAAACTCTTTAAAAAAATAAATCAATACACAAAAGCATTATACTTAACCATTCTCTCTACTCCCTCTTAAGTTGGTAATTGGTCCAATTTTGAGAGTAAATTGGTCTCTCACATCTTATGTTTGAGTGTTTGACGTTGAAGAAATCTTCAAGATATTTAAGTTTTAACAAAAATGTGCGTTACATCTAGCATTTATAGGTAGATGTACACAAAACTAACAAATTATATACTGTTAAACAAGTACGGCCAGCTAAAAAGGTTATAATTTAGCCAATAAAATCTTTGAAATGTACAATTGATTCCACTTAATATTCCAATATTAGCATAACACGTGTAACACGCTACTTGAATTTTAGTCAGCTCAGAATAGCGACATATGAATTTTATTCGGTTCAGCAAAGCGCCATAAAAATACCAAAAACAATAAAAAGATTAAAATACACACCGAAAAATTGAACCATCATTTTATGCCTTTAAAATGTGTAAAGTATCATTTACAATTAATTAACTACTCAAAGTTACCATTCAATTCTTAATCTTTAATTCCTTATTATGCATACCTCAATATCATTGTTAGCTACTTTGAGTCCATGAGGTAGTAAGGTTTAACCAAGTATTAAACCTGTTTTTTTAACAGTTTAAGGCCCAAGGTTTCCAATTATTAACCATTTGCATCCTTTTGAGTAACGCCATGCAAAAATATGTCAAATCCCACTCACGTAAGAGGAATTTTAGTCATTTTTTACAAACACAAGCCTTTAATGCGCAAGATACAAACTCTTTAAAAAAATAAACCAATACATAAAATCATTATACTTAACCATTCTCTTTACTCTCCCTCCCCTCTATAGGCCGTGTTTCTGGCCAAGTTGGTAATTGGTCCAATTTTGAGAGTAAGCTGGCCTCTCACATCTTATGCTTGAGTGTTTGACGTTGAGAAAATCTTCTAGATATCCAAGTTTTTACAAAAATATGCGTAGCATTATAGGTAGATTTACACAAAACTAACAAATTATATAATGCTAAACAAGTACGTTTAGCTAAAAAGTTTATAATTTATCCAAAAATATCTTTTAAAAGTGCAATTGATTCCACTAAATAAACCAATATTAGTATAACACGTGTAATACGCAACATGAATTTTAGTCGGCTCAGAATAGCGACATATGAGTTTTATTCTGTTTAGCAAAGCACCTTAAAAACACCTAAAACAATAAAAAGATTAAAATACACACCGAATATTGAACCATCATTACATGCCTTTAACATGTGTAAAGTATTATTTAAAATTAATTAATTAAATTACTACTTAAAGTTACCATTCAATTCCTAATCTTTAATTATTTATTATGTAGACCTCAATATCATTGTTAGCTACTTTGGGTCCCTGAGGTAGTAAGGTTTGTCCAGTTTAAATACTTGAGCATTAAACCAGTTTTTTTAACAGTTTAAGGCCTAATGTTTCCAATTACTAACCATTTGCATCCTTTTGAGTAACGCCATGCAAAAATTATGTCAATTCCCACTCACCTAAGGGGAATTTTAGTCATTTTTCACAAACACAAGCCTTTAATGCACAAGATACAAACTCTTTAAGAAAATAAACCAATACACAAAAGCATTATACTTAACCATTCTCTGTACTCTCTCTCTCTCTCTCTCCTCTATAGGCCGTGTTTCTGGCCAAGTTGGTAATTGGTCCAATTTTGAGAGTTAACTGGCCTCTCACATCTTATGTTTGAGTGTTTGACGTTGATTAAATCTTTAAGATATACAAGTTTTTACAAAAATGTGCGTTACATTTAGCATTTATAAGTAGATGTACACAAAACTAACAAATTATATAATGCTAAACAAGTACGGTTAGCTAAAAATGTTATAATTTAGCCAAAAAAATCTTTGAAAAGTGCAATTGATTCCACTAAATAAACCATATTAGCATAACACGTGTAATACGCTACTTGAATTTTAGTCGGCTCAGAATAGCGACATATGAATTTTATTCGGTTCAGCAAAGCGCCTTAAAAACACTTAAAACAATAAAAAGATTAAAATACTAACCGAATATTGAACCATCATTTTATGCCTTTAAATGTGTAAAGCATTATTTACAATTAATTAATTACTACTTAAAGTTACCATTCAATTCGCAATCTTTAATTCTTTATTATGCAGACCTCAATATCATTGTTAGCTATTTTGAGTCCCTGAGGTAGTAAGGTTTAACCAGTTTAAATACTTGTGTATTAAACCTGTTTTTTTAACAGTTTAAGGCCTAAGGTTTCCAATTATTAACCATTTGCATCCTTTTGAGTCACGCCATGCGAAAATTATGTCAAATCCCACTAACCTAAGGGGAGTTTTAGTCATTTTTCACAATCACAAGCCTTTAATACACATGATACAAACTCTTTAAAAGAAATAAACCAATACACAAAAGCATTATACTTAACCATTCTCTCTACTCTCTCCCAAGTTGGTAATTGGTCCAAATTTGAGAGAAAACTGGCTTCTCGCATCTTATGTTTGAGTGTTTGACGTTGAGAAAATCTTCAAGATATCCAAGTTTTTACAAAAATTTGCGTTACATTTAGCATTTATAGGTAAATATACACAAAATTAAAAAAATTATATAATGCTAAACAAGTACGGTCAGCTAAAAAGGTCATAATTTAGCCAAAAATATCTTTGAAAATTGCAGTTGATTTCACTAAATAAACCAATATTATCATAACATGTGTAATACGCTACTTGAATTTTAGTCGGCTTAGAATAGCAACATATGAATTTTATTCGGTTCAGCAAAGCACCTTAAAAACACCTAAAACAATAAAAAGATTAAAATACACACCGAATATTAAACCATCATTTTATGCCTTTAAAATGTGTAAAGTATCATTTACAATTAATTAACTACTACTCAAACTTACCATTCAATTCTTAATCTTTAATTCCTTATTATGCATACCTCAATATCATTGTTAGCTACTTGAGTCCATGAGGTAGTAAGGTTTAACCAGTTTAAATACTTGAGTATTAAACCTGTTTTTTAACAGTTTAAGGCCCAAGGTTTCCAATTATTAACCATTTGCATCCTTTTGAGTAACGTCATGCAAAAAATTATGTCAAATTCCACTCACCTAAGGGGAATTTTAGTCATTTTTTACAAACAAAAGCCTTTAATGCACAAGATACAAACTCTTTAAAAAAATAAACCAATACATAAAAGCATTATACTTAACCATTCTCTCTACTCTCTCACCCCTCTATAGGCCGTGTTTCTGGCAGAGTTGGTAATTGGTTCAATTTAGAGAGTAAGATGGCCTCTCACATTTTATGTTTGAGTGTTTGATGTTGAGAAAATCTTCAAGATATCCAAGTTTTTACAAAAATGTGCATTACATTTAACATTTATAAGTAGATGTACATAAAACTAACAAATTATATAATGCTAAACAAGTACGTTTAGCTAAAAAGGTTATAATTTTGCAAAAAAAAAAATCTTTGAAAAGTGCAATTGATTCCACTAAATAAACCATTATTTGCATAACACGTGTAATTCGCTACTTGAATTTTAGTCGGCTCAGAATAGCGACATATAAGTTTTATTCGTTTAAGCAAAGCGCCGGTTAATTTTAACTCAACTTAGTGGCTTAATTCAACAAACTCTTTACACATGTGTTTATTTAATTTGTTCACAATTCTACTTTACAAACATTCCTGTGCCAGCTAAATTCTTACACTGGGTTCTCAAGTTCACTAATTGAACAAAAGTTAAGGAAAAAAAAATTAAATCATTTGTGACAAAGTTTTATTATATGAAGGAAGGCCGTGGAAAGAAGTAGATGGAATGGAAAGGAAAGGAAAGGAAAGGAAAGGAAAAGAAATAAAAGGTTTTTTCATTACCATTTTACCCTCTAACGCAAACTATTATAAAACCCAATAAGGTTATAAGTATAGGGTAAAGTTAAAATACAAATGATAACAAAAATGAGAAGGGTGAGAAGAAATCCAGTTCATTAATCTTAGATTTGAATGACTGAGATTAATTTAATAAATAAAAATTGATGGAAAAGACATGAAGGTAATAACCCACCTTTATTGACTTTCTCTATCCACATGCAAGACACATGTCAATTCCTCCATCATTTTAAAATGTCCATAACTTTTTCATAGGACATTATTTTTTTTTAAAATTCACCATAATAATAAGCATTTTTTTATCTTTAATATGACTATCATATTGTTATATAAAAAAAATAATGGGTTTTTTTAATTGTGTTTTTTTTGTTGTTCATTGTGTCTTTTAGTTGAGTTTTCATATGAATTGTATTATTGATTTTGGTCATTATATTTTTCAATTGGTACTCATATTAAAGACAAAAATTAAAACAAAGATTACGTCATTGTGTCGTTTTGTTCGTCATTAACTTTTAGTCATTGTGTAATACGTTCATTGTCTTTTATTCGGATTGACATATGACAAATTCATTTAATTTGAGAAAAATAGTATTGCGTTCATTGTATATTACGTTCAAGTCATTGTGTAATATGTTGTTTCTATTGTGTTTTACATTTCAAGTCATTGTGTTATATATATATTTACCAATGTGTCTTACGTTTTAGGTCATTGTGTTATACGTATTCACCATTGTGTTTTACGTTTCACGTTATTATGTAACATGTATTAATCATTGTGTTTTATGTATTAGATAATTTGTTATTATTTTATCATTATTTTTACATATTATTATTACACAACGGTGTTATTAGTATTTAAAAAAACATAATGATGAGTTGAAAGACACAATGATGAAAAAAGACAAAATGATAAGCGAAAAGACACAATGGTGTGCGAAAAGACACAATGACGAAAAAAGACACGATAATAAGCGAAAAGACACAATGGTGTGCGAAAAGACACAATGACGAAAAAAGACACAATGGTGTGCAAAAAGAGTACACAATGACGAAAAAATATACAATGGTGTGCGAAAAGACACAACGACGTGATTTTTGTTTTAAATTTTATATAATAAGAATCATACTCATATTAAAGATAATAAAACACTTGTTATTATGATAAATTTTTTCTTTAAAAAAATATCATACGAAAAAGTTATAAACGTTTTAAAATGATGAGGTATTAACATGTGCCTTGCATGTGGAGAGAGAAAATGTGTACAATTACCTCTATGCCCCTTTTTCTTTTGATCTCCACTTGACACATGTCAATTAATTATGGCTTCTCACACTTTCATTTTTGTTACCCTTTGTAGAACAACTTGACCCTAAGTGTATAACTGCAAATTTATACCTTTCTTTTCTTTTATTTTTTTTACTGGAAACACATAAAATACTTACTTTCTTTTCTTTTCCTTTAAACTTGGAAACACAAAATACAATTATATTTTCATGTCCTTAGCTTTATTTTTCCATCATAACTTCTCCCTCCCATCTTTTCTTTCTAATAGTAAACTCTAAAAACGCCACGTTACATAAGCTGATAAGCGTCGTATTATTGGATTATATTAATTGGCTTGTTTTGGTATATTTATTTTTAATGTATTGTACATGTGCTTTGCTAAAAGTGTCACATTTCTATTTTAATGATTTCCTTTTTAACTAACCAACCCCATCGTAAACGGTATATAATAGTGGCCATCATCAACATAAACAATCACAGCATTCTTTTTTCTCTCTCTTTTCTAATGGCTTCTTGTTCTTCCTTTTCCATAATTTTTATGGGTATTTTCGAGCTTTTAATATCATTATGCAGTACTTCTTTGTATGCTAATGGTTGCTATACTTTCATTATCAGCTTCGGCGACTTCATTGCCGACACTGGTAACCTTAAACATCTCGCCTCCGTATTAAACCAACAGCTATTCTACTTTTCACCACCTTACGGCCAAAACTTCACCAATCATCCCACTGGCCGTTGTTCCAGTGGCCGCCTCATTATTGATTTCCTTGGTAACTTCTCTATCTCACAATGTGATCGCGAATCTGTTTACTTAACTACAGTCGACCTGCCGATTTCATACAATTTAGACGTTGTAGTCTTGCTCGCAATTCCTTTCTATACGAAAACATATTCTGTTTATTTATATTTTGATTTTCATAAGGTCATTGAAGAAACGTGGATCGACTCACTGGTAGACGATCTACTTTCCTCGGGTGTGATTATACTATTTCACCGATGGTTTTCTTGGATCTGGGTTCTTCCACCTACAAAATGAACAGCACCGTTAACTTACCCCTCAGAAAGGGACAGAGGGGTCCTCTTTGGGGTAACCCTCCGGTGTGAGAATAAGTATTTGTGGAGAAGATAATAATATCGGAGTAAGGAAATCTGGTGAGTATTGCTTAATAGCTGAATACTCTGTAATTTGCTGTGATTGTGTGTTACTGACTGTAACTGCTTGTGAGTGAATGTGATTGAATATGATTGAATATGTTACTGGCTGTAACTGTGTGTTGTTGGATGGTCTTTTTCTTGTGGAGTTGATGCTGTATTTATAGTGCTAGGGTTTCCACTGATTAGGCTCAGCCTTGTTGGCCTCCTCCAATTGCTCTGCGCCACGTGTCCTCTGGGACACCTGGTGCTTTCTCATTGGTTGTAATCACGTGGTAGCACATAGGTTATGCTGAGTTGTCCGTCCTTCATTTGGCAGCTGTCAACATCAGCATATTCTTATTCCTTAAAAAGATACCTTCTGGAAGGTTGTCTGACGTGCACAATCAAGGTTGCCCTAATCCTGATTTGGATAAGGACGAGGTTGATTATGTGCATGTGTGATATGCGCCAATCCTGAGGATGCGCGAGGTCTTCTCTTTATTCTCACGCGCAGATGTTTCATGCGCAGATGTGATATGCACGAGCATGTGATATGCGCCGCGCGCTGATGCGCCACGCGCATATGTGATATGCGTGAGCATATGTGATGCGCGAGCATATGTGTGCCTGGGCATATGATGCCTGAGCATGTGTGGTGCCTGGGCATATGATGCCTGAGCATATGTGATATGCGCCATGCGCATAGGTTTTGGCTTTGTGACTTCGTAATGTCTTGATTTCAAGCCTCTTGTCTATATCATGTGGGTTGACCCGCCTTGCTCGGTGTTGAGGCGGGTACATACCTCTTCAAGCCCCCCCAGTCTAATGTGTGTCTTGTCTCGCGCGAGCGAGGCAAGATAGGTATTAGACTTAACAGTTTGTTTTTTTAGTAGGGGTTTGTGTTTTTCTTCTTATTATTCACCGTTGCGCGAAATTCTATCCTTTTGGTTGCAAACGAATCGTCCCTGTACGTGGTTGGTTGTTGCTGACGTGGGCCAGTGATGGAGACGTGTCAGGCCTTTCGTGTGCTCGAGGTGCTACAGTTGCCTTTCGTGTCCCCTCACATGCTGTCAGGGACACGTGTCGCGCTCGCGTTGGTCCGTTCCTGCGAGTGGTGGCGCGTGAACTCTGGCAGCAGCCGTATAGTTTCCTTTCATGTCCCCTCACACAGTGTCAGGGACACGTGTCGCGCTCGCATTGGCTTAGACCTGCTAGTGGGTGCGCGTGAAGTCCGTTCAGCACCAAAATTTCTCTCTCCTGGGCCTATAAAAGCCAGCCCTTAGAGTTTTTTTATCCTTCATCTTCTTGTTTAATATTCATAGCTCTTTTCTTTCTTTCATTCTATTCCGATTACCGTCTTCTGCTTCTAGGTTTCTGTTCTTCAGAAGCATCCTCCGTTCGTTTTTACACTTGTATGTCTGATAGTTCAGACCACACAATCTCCCCCATACATTGCCGTAGAAAATCGTTAGTAATGTCTACATTGAAGAAGACCGGCAAGGGGAAGAAGGCTGCTGAGGTCTCATCGGAGGAGGTAGGGAGGGCCAAGGCCGTGAAGAGGTGGAATGAAATCCCCTGCAAATTGAGGCAGGCTGATCTTGACAGCCTTATTGCCTCTCAGGGTTTTCCCCCCCTGTTTGGCTGCATGTTGCCTGTGGCGGGGCAAACGGCGGCGGACCCGTTTGCCGGCTATATATCCCTATATAGCCATTTTTTCACCCACTGCAACCTTCGTCTCCCGATGACAAGGTTTGTGGGTGCGCTGCTGAAGTTCTATGGGATTCATATATCCCAAGTCCATCCGTTTGGACTTGTGCGCATGACTCACTTCGAGTTCATGTGCAAATCCCAGCGCGAGGAGCCCACCCCTCGGCGCTTTCAGTTTTTTTACAAGCCCAAGATCCAAGATTCTTGGTTCTCTTTCATTCCTCGCAGTCAGAAGGTGAAGTGCTCCACTGTTTCATTCAAGAGCCTTCATGACTGGTCTGAGAGGTTTTTTTACATCAGGGCTGGTGTGATCCCCATCCGTATGACCATGCGCGCGATATCTTCTGCGCTTGCGGATGTGGGTGTTCTCAAGAACCCAACTGGCGCCTGGGTTAATAAGTTGTCCGCTGAACCATCCCCCGCCAAGAACATTTGTGAGGAGGCGCTGGTGGGGGTTGGTATGAGCAGGAGGTGGGCGGACAGCGCGCTTGAGCCCGTTATCCAAGTAGACGGATTGTGTAAGTTAATCTCATTGCTTTACTTCTGCGCGAATATAATTCTTTTTGCTGATATCATTTGACTTGTTTTGTGCAGTCACCAAGGAGTATATCCATGCCGCCAATGATGAGCACATGGAGGGTGGATCCGTCGAGCTCGGCGCTGGGGAGGTTGGTTTCCCTGATCGCTTTGATGACATGTTCATCCCTGTTGATCTGGGATTTGTCTTCGATAGCGATGCGCCTGGTAAGCCTTTGTAGTTATGCATTTTCCTTATAATACCAAATTTTGCTAACACTTCTGTTGTGTGTATTGTAGATGCGCTCGAAAACTACGAGCTGGAGCTCGCGGAAGAGGAGGAGGAGGAGGAGGAGGAGCCGCCCCAACTAAAGCGTAAAGCTAAGGGGAAAACTGGCGCAGGGGCCAGTAAGAAGCAGAAGAAGGATGATGCCCCTGTTGTTCAGGATCCTCCTACTAAAGAGGGGGGATTTGGGAAAACCCAGGAGTTTACCACCAGGGTTTCCTTGGCTTCCCTGCCTCACAAAGTGGGCAGACCTCCTGTCCACTTGAGATATGGTGGCGCTACCTCCTCCTTTCTCGCGGCGGAAAATGGAAGTGGTGTTGCGCATTCGACAGGTATATTTTGGTTATCCTTTGCTTATCTTTTATGATTCTGTGAGCGCGATTCTGATAGAATTACTAATGAATCTTTGCTCACTCAAATGTTTCTAGAGCCGGTGACAGCGCAACAAGATGCCGAGGCTGCGCCGGAGGTCACTTCGAAGTCCCCCGTTTTACCCTCAAAGAAGGGTAGAATGGACTTCATGGCGATGTTTGCTGCGCGAACGGAGTTGCGCCAGGGTACGTATTGCGCTCTTATTTTCTGACTTTCTTTTAGATCAAGTCATTAACCATTTCTTGTTGTTGATTTTTTCATAGAAGCTGTAGCTGGCGTACAAGCTTCTGGCGGCACTCCTGGCGCCGGCGCCAGCGCCGCTGGCTCTGCTCCTGCTCCTGCTCCTGCAAGCGATGAATCTCCCCTCATCGGCATTACTAAGGAGCAGGAGGCCGTTTTGCGCGCCGACTTGGCGGCGTCGAGACCTCCCTCACCTCCTCCATTGCATAGCCCTCCCTGCGAGACCGATTTTGATTCTAGGTCTCAGGAGAAGAGGCCTATTTCAGAGGAGGGTGAGGAGTTTGAAGTTGAAGACTCCGCAGGCGCCCGCGCCAGCCCTGCAGCGCCACGAGGTTTCGCGGCGGAGCCTTCTCGTGGGGCTGGCGCTGATTTTTCTGCTTCATCCCCGCAGGTATAGGTTCTTTTTTGCTTCGCTGCGCGGACTTCCATCTTAATGTTTTGATGACTTAGATAATTTCTTTGTTTTTTGCAGGAATCCGATCACACTTACCGCCCGAGATGGAATATTACTGAAGACAGTACTTTTCAGTCCATGGGTGTGTGTGCGGAATTCTGGGCTCATGCTGTGCCTCCATCTGAAAGGAGGTTCCAGGAGGACCGCGCTCGCGACGACCTGCTCAACGATCATATGTTTGCTGGGTCGGCCTTCATTGCTGCCTCCCAAGAGCTTCGCTCTGATTACGTTAAAGTACGTGATGCTCTTGCGGAAGCCAAGCAAGAGGCTAAGGTGTCTGCTTGGCATCTTTCTGATGCTCGCGAAAGAGCTGAGAAGCTCCAAGCAGAGCTCAGTGAGAACCGAGCCAGTGCCAACAGCGCCTTCGTGAAGCGCGGGCATGAGCTTCAGGCGGCGCGGGAGAAGCTGCAGGCGGGGGAGGCGGACGCGGCCAAGTACGCGCGCAGAGCGCGCGACTTGGAGCTGGAGGCGGAGGCGCGTGACCAAGCTCTTGTCCAGTCTGTCACTGAAAAATCATCACTGTATAGTGAGGTTGCGCGCCTGAAGAGGGAGCTGGCGGCCGCGCAGGCCGATAAAGATGAAGCCTTGGCGACGGCAGCGTCTAGCCAGGAAGCACTTGATGCTGCGCGAGCTGAAAAAGAAGAAATCTTGGCGGCAGCAGCGTCCGACAAAGAGGAGCTAAAAAAGTCTAAAGAAGCTGTTGAGTTATTAAACTCTCAGGTTCCTGCCCTCGAGACGTCTGTTGCTGGCCTCGCGCAGGATCGCCAATGGCTGATCTCACAGGGCATGACTCGTTGCGCTTACGCGATGAAATACTCAGGCGAGTTTCAGGCCCTGGTGATGGATTGCAACGCTGCCGCGCGCTTGGTGGGCCGAGCTGAAGGGTTCACGGATGGTTACGAATATGGCATGTTGAAGAAGAACCCATCCGAGTACCCTTATCAGAGCGACACGGCCTGCGCGGAAATGGCCGCGATGGGGGAGAAATATATGAATACTCCCATTCCCATCCTTGCGCAGGTAGTTTAGCCTTAATGAGATTACCTTGACTTATTTTCTAAGTCTTTTTGTACTCATATTTTTGCTTATGATTTGCAGATATCCGCGCTTGCTGACCAGCCCGATCTCGTCGCGCTAAAGAAATTACTTGACGAGTGCGAAGGGGCTGGCGGCGGCGATGATGGTGCGGCGAATGCTGGCGTTGCTAGCGGCTCTGGCGTGGCCAAAGGATCCGCTCCTGACACTGTCGTGCTAGAAGACTCCATTCAAGATGAACAACTTGACTATGGTCAGTTTGGAGATGACGAGGAGCCGGCTGCGCCAGATGCTGAGGGCGATGATGAGGATTATGAAGAGGCTGATGTCAACGTGGAGACTTGAGAAGCCCTTCATGTTTTTTATTTTTATTTGTAGTTTGTATCTCATCTTGTAAACTTGTAAATTTCAATGCTTTTGAATGAAATTCTGTTTTTCCCTTCTTCTCATCTTGCGCATTCCTATTCATCTCTTTATATCGCATGTTTGCTTGTTGAATATAAGATATGCTTGCACGTTGGAATAAGAACAAGGTTGTAAGGAATTTATTATACTTAACCCTTGTCATATTGTAAGTGATTTTGCCATATCTTGATTATGTTGACACGTGTGTTGGCGTTTTCATTATTCCTCTTTTACGCGACGTTATCGCGCGTGTATGGAATTATGAGTTTTTTAGCCTTACGCGTCAATGTGTTACTCAGATATCCATTACAATTTTATGCGCGACCTCGACCTGAGACCTTAACAACTATGTTTTGGCATTCGCTTTGCCTTAGTTGTGCTTAGGTATTTATGGTCAGTCTGCGCAGCATGTAGGATGGATGTTGTGAGTGATTTGAGCTAAGGCTCACATTATTGGGCTAAGGCCCTGACGTTTTAGAGTTAAGACTCTTTAACGCGTTTGAGCTTGAAGCTCGCGCATGTATGTTTTACTTCGTTTTATTTCGTTTTGATGTCAATACAATGTTGTCATATTGCTCAAAATCAATAAAGGGAAGTGTGAAACATGTATGCAAAATAGAATCCACATTAAGAGAAGATAGCACGTATCATTATTCATAATGGCTTGAAAAGCCTTGATTACAAACTTGATATTTTTACATGAAACATTTTCTAAGCTGTGCTGCGTTCCATGCGCGCGGGATCTTCTTTCCATTCAAATCTTTTAAGGTGTATGCGCCTTTTCCCAATTCTTCCAAGACTTGATAAGGTCCCTCCCAATTGGGGGACATTTTTCCCGGGGGTATCGCGCGACTAGCTTCATTGTTTCGAAGGACAAAATCATTTTTCTTGAAGTGGCATTATTTCACGCGCTGGTTGTAATATTTTTCCAACTTTTTCTTGTACTTGACTTCACTGATGATAGCCGCCTCTCTGCGCCCTTCAAGTAAGTTGAGATCCAACCTTCTTTCGCGCTCGTTATCAATCTTGCTCATCATGAGCACTCTATGGGATGGGCATCCAACTTCTGCTGGAATCATTGCCTCTGTTCCATAGGTTAGGCTGAACGGGGATTCGCCATTGCTGGTTTTGCCTAATGTCCTGTGTGCCCACAGGACATTAGGTAGCTCTTCGACCCAAGAATGGGATTCTCCCTCCAACCTTTTCTTCAGCCCATTTAACAAGCTTTGGTTCGCGCGTTCCACTTGTCCATTCCCCTGAGGGTGATAAACTGAAGTGAAAATTTGGTTGATGCGCAATTCCTTGAGCCAGCTGGATATCTTCTTGTCAGTGAATTGCTTGCCATTATCGCTCCCAATTTCCATGGGCAAGCCAAAACGACATATGATGTGGCTCCAGATAAACTGTTTCATCACTTCGGCTGTGATTTTTGCTAGTGGCTTGGCTTCAACCCATTTTGTGAAATAGTCTACTGCCACTACCAAAAATTTTACTCGCCCAGGCGCTTGCGGTAGGGGACCCACAATGTCGATTGCCCATTTGTGGAAAGGCCATGCGGAGGTCACTGGAATCAAATTGTTCTTTGGCCGCATGGTGTTTGGCGCATAGCTCTGACATGCTTTGCATTTTTGGATCTCTTTAAAGCGTCCAAGTACATGCCTGGCCAATAGTAGCCTGCGCTCATTGCCTTGGCAACCACCATGCGCGGGCCAGCATGAATTCCACAGATTCCTTCGTGTATCTCTCTGATCACATAGCTTGCTTCCTCAGCATCTAGGCATTTCATGAGCGGCCCAAGATAAGAGCGTCGATATAATGTACCGTCAAGCAGTTCATAGTTCTGCGCCTTATGTCTTATCTTCCTCGCTTGCGCGCGATCATCTGGTACCTTTCCCTCCTTCAAGAATTCCATTATTGGAGTTATCCATGATGAAGGGGTTGTATGAGTTATCAGGACAGACTTCGCTACCACCGACGGGTTGCTCATTACTTCTACCCTGACATCTTTGCCAAAGTGATCAAAACTGGTTGATGCCATCTTACTCAGCGCGTCTGCAGATTTGTTTTCACTGCGCGGAATATGAATGATTCTGAAGCAGTCAAATTGCTCGATGAGCTTTTTCGCCTGCTCTAGATATAGAGGCATGGTGCTCTCCTTGGCATCATAAAGGCCATTGACCTGTGCTGCTACCAAGTATGAATCAACATGGGCCTCTAGCTTTTTAACCCCGAATTTGTGCGCGATGCGCAGGCCAGCCAGCAGGGCTTCATACTCAGCCTCATTGTTGGTGCTTTTGAAGTCCAACCTGATGGCGTAAGTATATTCATGATTCTCTGGATCCACCAGTTTGAGACCTGCGCCGGAACCTTCATTGTTTGAAGCTCCGTCCGTGAACAATCTCCAAACATTTTCTTCATCATTGGCTCGCGGAGGGTCTACCTCGCGCTGAGCCTCTTCAATTCTTCCTTCTGGGACTTCTGCAATGAAATCAGCCAAGACTTGTCCCTTTATTGCTGGACGGGGCTTATAGGAGATCGTGTGCTCTCCTAATTCCAGCGCCCACTTTGTCAGCCTTCCCGAGAGCGCGGGGCGCCGCAAGACTTGCTAGATGTTGTAACCAGTCAGTACTTCAATGGGATGACCATTGAAATATCTATGAAGCTTGCGCGACGCGTATGTTAGTGACAAAACTAACTTTTCCATGATGGAGTAGCGCGTCTCAGGATCTGTCAGCACCCGACTCACATAGTATATTGGCGTTTGGATTCCCTTGCGATCCACCAACAATACTGCGCCGATGGCGCGCTCTCCTGCTGATAGGTACAGTGTCAGAGTTTCACCAGGAAGTGGAGCTGTGAGCGCGGGCAGATTTATCAAACATTCTTTAATCTCACTGAAAGCTTGCTCGGCCTCAGGAGTCCATTTGAATTGGCTTTTCTTTAAGCAATTCCTCAATGTGTTGACAAATGGGGTAGATTTGCTTGCATGGTTCGCTAGGAACCTGTTGATTGAAACCAATCTACCATTGAGCTTCTGAACTTCTTTCATGGTGGATGGCGAGGGCATGTCAAGAATGGCCTCCACCTTCTCAATGTTCACCTTGAAGCCATCCTTGGTGACCATTACACCTAGAAATTTTCCTTCTAGTACGCCGAAAGTACATTTGCTCGGATTGAGCTTCATGTTAACTTCCTTTAGGCGCCCAAGGGTTTCTTCGATGTCTTTGAGCATTTGCTTTTCCTCCCTGCTCTTGATCATCAAATCATCCACATAGACTTCTAGGTTTCTTCCGATTTGCTCGCTGAAAACGGCATCCATAAGTCTTTGGTAGGTGGCGCCCGC
This sequence comes from Bidens hawaiensis, assembly GCF_021521415.1. NCBI lineage: Eukaryota > Viridiplantae > Streptophyta > Magnoliopsida > Asterales > Asteraceae > Bidens > Bidens hawaiensis. Next base: position 476,883 of record NW_027492406.1, on the reverse strand, counting down.
ATTCTTCAAACCAAAGGGCATTTTTGTGTAGCAAAAAACACCCTTGTCGGTTCTAAATGCGGTCTTGTCCTCATCTTGTGGTGCTATTTGAATCTGGTGATAGCCTTTGTAGGCATCCAGGAAACATTTTAGCTTGAAAGGCGCCACGGAGTCCACCTTTGCATCGATGTTAGGTAGGGGGTAACAATCCTTTAGGCACGCTTTGTTGAGGTCCTTGAAGTCAATGCACATCCTCCACGACCCGTTACTTTTCTTTACCATCACAGGATTGGCTACCCACGTCTGGTATCGTATCGGGCGGATGATGTTTGCGCGCAGTAGATCCTCAACCTGCTCATTCATGGCCCTCGCCTTTTCATCCCCCATGATCCTCTTCTTTTGAGCAATTGGCTCTACAGACTTGAAGGTGTTTAGAGAATGCTGCGCCAGGTCGCGCGGAACCCCAGTCATATCAGAGTGTTGCCACGCGAAGACCGACATATATGCTGTGAGCAACCTTTTCATTCTCAGCCTCGTGTCGTCTGATAACGTAGCGCCAATTGTGATTTTTTGCTCCGGGAATTTCTGGTTGAGAATCCATTCCTCTGGCGCGTTTTCTGCCATTGGAATTTTCATTCTCCCCTCCCGCGGAGTACTTGTCACTGCGCACAAATGATCTCGGTATACAAAAGTTACACCTGTTGGTGTTGGGAACCCCAACGCGCCGTGCGCTGGCGACGGTATGGCGTTGAATTGGGCAATCGTTCCCCTACCCAAGATCATATTGTGGCAAGAAGTGGTGGGCAAGACCAAGAAGTTAACAACTTCGGCTCGCTTGTGTTTCTCATCCCCCATAGTTAGCTCAAATTGTATTTGACCTAGGGGATGAATGATTTCATTTGAAACACCAGAGATTGGTGCATTCACAATCTCAAGCCTTGCTTGGTCTGCCGGATCAAGTTTTCTGAAACATTGCTCATACATGATGTCTGATTCGCTGCCAGTGTCCACCAGGACTTTTGACACCTCGTAATGAGCAATGTGTGTAGTGATAACAAGAGGACTGCTGATGGAAGGGCCTCCCCTGATTCTTGGGAAGATTACTTGTTGCTCGCGCCAATCTCCTTGTATTTGCGCGCTTCTCTTTCTTGATGTTTGCCCTTGCCTTCCTCCCTCGGCTACACAGATTCTTTTGTACTTTTTGCTGGCAGAGGCTCCTTCTGGTTGTTCATTTTCTGGTCTTGAGTTTTTTACCAGGTGAGCCAGCTTGCCTGATTTCACATCCTTCTCAATTGCATCCTTCAAGTGGTGGCATGCATCGGTGTTGTGTCCTGTGGATTTGTGAAACTCACAGTACTTGCCACTGTCTGATGGTCCCTTGTAGTGTAGTGGCTTGGGGCTTTTGAAGTGGACGTTCTCAGTGCTTAACACCTGTGAAGGCGTTTTAGTGAGGGGAGTCCATATTCTTGGCAGAGGTCTATTAGAATCCCTGCCGCCCTCCCTCCTGTCACCCTCCCCGCGATTACGAACATCTTTTTGGGGCTGGGGTGAGGTTGGTTGCGCCTGCTTTTCTGCGGAAGAAAAACTGGTTGGTTGCAACCTGGACCATACAGAGTTCTGCTTGCCCCTCTTTTCTTTGCTGCGCGGTGACTCAGCTTGATGCGCTCTTTCTCTTGCCCTATCTTGGGCAATTTGTTTTTCGTTCCTCGCGAAAACTCGCGATGCTTCCATTAACTTGTTCCATGTGGTGGGCATGCCATCTCTGCTTACGAGAGCCCGGCGGAGTTGATCACTGCGCGCGCCTTGTATAAAGGCCACGCGCAGGAGTTGCTCAGTTATACCTCCGATTGCCAGAGACTCCTGATTGAAACGAGTGATGTAGTCTTCAATCGTTTCATCATTCCTGCGCACGCAGTGCATGATGTCATCAGGATCGCGCGTGTGTCTGCGCTGCTGTACGAAGTGGGCTTGGAACTTTTCCAATAGTTCCTCGAACCCATCAATTTGCCCAGTCGGCAAGCTCTCGAACCAGACACGCGCCGCACCCGTGAGGCAGCGAGCAAACATGTGACACCATGTTGGCATCGTCCAGCTCTCTAGGTTTCCCGTGTTGTAAAAACCTTGCAAGAAATCGTCTGGATCTGTTGTGCCGTCATATTTGCCCAAACCACTTGGCATCTTGGTTTTGTGCTGGATGGGAGCCTTAGCGATGCGCTCAGTGAACTTTGAATGTTTCACCAAGATGGCCGGTCTGTACGGTGTGGTTACGTCCACTTGCCCTCTAACTGGTGGGCTGTACGGCATGTGCAGATCCAGATCGGCTCTGGCTCCAGGCGCCATGTTCACAGGCGCGCGGAGCTGTGAGCCTCCTGCATGAGTATCTCGCGTCTTCCTCATGCTGTGCACTTCTTCATCACTGAACTCAGTGTGTGCAGTGTGAATGGAATGACCATCTTCCGGCGCGCGCGCCCGTTTTGTTCCATGGATGTTTTGCTTGTCAAACGCTTGCCTTTGTGTTAAGTCAGCTAACTTTTTCTGTTTGACCATCTCATTATACTTGTCCATTAGGCGCCGTTGCTCGTTTATGAGCCATTCTTTGGGGTCACTAGTTTCATCCTCTGGACCCATTAGTCCTTTTTGTTTCGCGCCGGCAAGATTTTGTAACGTAAGATCGTCTGGAGGAGTTTCAGTCTGGCCATGAGGAGTTGTGATGAAAGGACGGTTACTGGTGGCGCGCGTATTATCAAGCGGCGCCCTCAGAAACTGTTGTCCCTCATTAACATCCTCACGTTCAATATCCTCCAGAACTTGATCAACGTTACGAACGCCAGAAACCATGGTGAAAATTGGTTTTTTTTATAGAGATCTGATGAGATCTTGTTGCCGTTGTAACAGTGGATGGCGCCAATGAAGAAACGTGGATCGACTCACTGGTAGACGATCTACTTTCCTCGGGTGTGATTATACTATTTCACCGATGGTTTTCTTGGATCTGGGTTCTTCCACCTACAAAATGAACAGCACCGTTAACTTACCCCTCAGAAAGGGACAGAGGGGTCCTCTTTGGGGTAACCCTCCGGTGTGAGAATAAGTATTTGTGGAGAAGATAATAATATCGGAGTAAGGAAATCTGGTGAGTATTGCTTAATAGCTGAATACTCTGTAATTTGCTGTGATTGTGTGTTACTGACTGTAACTGCTTGTGAGTGAATGTGATTGAATATGATTGAATATGTTACTGGCTGTAACTGTGTGTTGTAGGATGATCTTTTCCTTGTGGAGTTGATGCTGTATTTATAGTGCTAGGGTTTCCACTGATTAGGCTCAGCCTTGTTGGCCTCCTCCAATTGCTCTGCGCCACGTGTCCTCTGGGACACCTGGTGCTTTCTCATTGGTTGTAATCACGTGGTAGCACATAGGTTATGCTGAGTTGTCCGTCCTTCATTTGGCAGCTGTCAACATCAGCATATTCTTATTCCTTAAAAAGATACCTTCTGGAAGGTTGTCTGACGTGCACAATCAAGGTTGCCCTAATCCTGATTTGGATAAGGACGAGGTTGATTATGTGCATGTGTGATATGCGCCAATCCTGAGGATGCGCGAGGTCTTCTCTTTATTCTCACGCGCAGATGTTTCATGCGCAGATGTGATATGCACGAGCATGTGATATGCGCCGCGCGCTGATGCGCCACGCGCATATGTGATATGCGTGAGCATATGTGATGCGCGAGCATATGTGTGCCTGGGCATATGATGCCTGAGCATGTGTGGTGCCTGGGCATATGATGCCTGAGCATATGTGATATGCGCCATGCGCATAGGTTTTGGCTTTGTGACTTCGTAATGTCTTGATTTCAAGCCTCTTGTCTATATCTTGTGGGTTGACCCGCCTTGCTCGGTGTTGAGGCGGGTACATACCTCTTCAGTCATGATCTTTAGGGGTACAAACAAGTCAGGTTGCTTGCGAGCTGCTTATGATCAGATCGATACAAAACTTTAAACGAGCCAAGCTTTATAGAGACCAATATATACAGATAATTAAAAATCTAAGTTAATTAATTTACAAATAAAAAACAAGCCAAGCTCGGCTCACCCCATATGCAAATGATCATATAGTGTTTGTTTAAACATAGGGTGTCTTACCGTTTGATAGTTACTTTATACAATCAACATTAAATCTTGGCACCTTTGGTCATCACAATTTAAATTTATTCTACACAGTTTTAGTTTATCCGTTTCTACGCAGCTGAGCGTCTGGGGTTGCCATTGATACCACCATTTCTGCAAGAAAATCGAAATAACAATGCAGTAACATTCAAACATGGAGTGAATTATGCAGTTGCAGGTGCAACAACATTGGATTCATCAGTTCTCAAACAAAAAGGGATTGTAAATCCCATGACAAATGCATCTTTAGGAGTTCAATTAGCATGGTTTAAACAATCACTTCCTTCCATTTGTGGCAACCATTCAAGTAACCAATACAATTTTCTTAGTTCAAACCCTAACAAATAGGTGTTAAAATATTCTGGTGATCATAATTCTATGACAGGTTGCAGAGATTTCATTGCAAGATCTTTGATCCTCATGGGAGAAATTGGTGGAAACGATTACAACTATCCAATTCTTAAGGGTAAACCAATCGAAGAGGTTGAATCATTTGTTCCTCTTGTTGTTGATACCATCATCTCTGCAGTCACTGTAAGTTACAGTGTTATATCATTGTATGATAAATTATCTTGTTTGTTTAATATTTTAATTTTTAATTATAGGATTTTATTGAAATGGGGGCTAAATCACTAGTTGTTCCTGGAAACTTTCAAGTTGGATGCTCTGCGTCATATTTAACAATCTGCGGTTCTAAGAATGAAGAGTACGATCCTGCAACCGGTTTCCTAGTTCGTTTAAACCAGTTTGCCGAATACCACAACAAATTGTTGCAAACTAAACTAAAGCAAGTTCAAGATCTTCATGCTGATGTTAACATCATCTATGCCGATTATTACAATGCTGCCATGGAAATCTACTTTTTCCCATCTAAGTTTGGTAAATTAACATGAGTATGAATAATAATAATAATAATAATAATAATAATAATAATAATAATAATAATAATAATAATAATAACTAGTTTGATATTGCATACTTACATTATTGATTCGCGATTTGTTAAATGTTTAGGGTTCACGAATGGAGCTTGGAAGGCGTGTTGTGGAGGTGAAGGGCGGTATAATGTCAATTAAACAACGGAATGTGGAGATGCATCTGCAACCGTGTGTAATGATCCGGACACATATGTTAGTTGGGATGGAGTACATTTAACTGAAGCAGCATACCGAATAATTTCCAACAATTTATTTTCTATGCCTCAATTTACGTTATATCAACTTAAGGAGTTGGATTCTCGGTTTATATGTAAGTGATTTGTATGGAATATTTGTTAGTAGTTGCAACGTTAATCGTTGTCTTTTCCTTTTGTTTCGATTAAAAATGATTCCTGTAATCGTTGTTCCATTAATAAATCTCATGAATTTCTTTTTCAACTGTGTCTATTGCTACAATTGCATCCTTAAAATTGTGATAGTGATTGAGATTGATTTACAATAATATTGGATTATAAATAGGATTGAGATAACCATAAGTCATGGAGGTCAATCTCTTTCTTAAAATAACAATACAATTACTTTGAATACATTAACCAATGTGCATAATTTAAGGGATGTTATTTACCACCCCCCCCCCCCCCCCGGTTTTTTAATCTAACAGGTGGTGGACCAACATGTAGGATAACACGGAAGCATTAAACAACAATTCGGGTAAACTCTTTGTAAAAATGTCTGCTACCTGGAGATTGGTAGGAACAAATTTAGTATATAACCGAGTAAAGGAAACCAATTCTCAAAAAAAAAATGATAGTCTATGTCAATAATATGTTTTGTTGTTTATGTGACACCAGATTTTGACTTATGAAGATGGCACTGTTGTTATCACATAACAAAGTTGGACGATTGGAAGGTAAAGCATGGGGCTCTCATAGGACATGTGTAAGCCATATGATTTCAGTTGTATTTTCCATTGCCCGATACTCTATCTCACAACTTGATTTAGAAACGGTTGGTTGTTTTTAGCACTCTAAGGCACGAGATTACCACCAAAATATATAGAATAGACAAATGTTAAATACCATGCCAAGGGCGGACCTACTATGTGGAGAAGGAGGGCGGCAGCCCACCTTAAAATTTTATCTTCTTTAAGTATATATATGAATTATTTCAATCGCCCCCCATGAAATTTTGACACCGCCCCCATCAAAGGAACTACTGGGTGAAAAGAGATGACAAACTTATAAATTTTAGAACTTTTCCGGTCGGCTAATGTATACCACAAAGCTGTGTGAAAGAGGTAGAAGATAAAAGAAAGAAATGGAATGTGAAAGGGGAGGAAGAATATTGTCTTGTGCTATAGTACAGTCTATTTGTTTGTTCTTTCATTCACTAAATGTTAAAATAAAGGTACTCTTGTTTTTGTAATTTGCATTTTACCCCTCATAAAACTATAGAATTTAAAACGTATGATTCCCTTCAACTTTTGTTTTTTTATCTATTTAGTGTATGCTATTTAATTCTATAACTATAGTTTGATGTTGGTTTAAGTTATATCTAACTTAATATATTTTATGTTTGAGTTACTCTTAATTTATTAATTTATTTGTTATATTATAATGAATTGATTTTAAAATATAAAGTAATGTACGGATTATTGATATATATGACAACTTATATAGTTTTTTATATTTATATGAGGTTTGTTTTAGTATTATTTTTATTATGATATCTAACCCGACTTGAAATTTGCTTACCATTAAAAGATAAACAACAGACTTTTATAAATTTCTGCCCCCATTAAAAAAATTTCTGGGTCCGCTGCATGCTTCGATACATCTAGCTCAAATGGCATCATAGTAGGCAGCAAGAGTAGTGGTAGTGGGTTTATTAAAATTTAACCCAAATAAAATGGTCCCTTTGACATAACGCAAAATGCATTTAACTGAATGAAAATCGGTTGTTGTAGATGACTGTAAGTGATTACTGGCTTGGTTAACTACATACGAGAGGTCCGGACGAGTAATGGTGAGATATTGAAGGGCACTAACTAAAGAGCTGTAGAGGGTGGGATTATGAAAAGGCATACCTTCAGACACAAAGGTGTCGGTGATAGCAAGTGGAGTGACAACTGGTTTTGGTGTCCAAGAGACCGACATGAGACAAATATCATAGGCATACTTTGATTGGCTTAAAAATAAGCCCATGCGTCGCCTAAAAACCAGAAAATATTACCCAAAGTTCTAAAATCTTTAATAGAAAATTCCTTTTGAGGTTGAAAATAAATTCTTGAATGAAAGTGGCATTATTACCGGTCAGAATGATGACATCAACACAAACTAGGAGATAAATAAGCACATGACATCAACACAAACTAGGAGATAAATAAGCACGTTATCTTGCTTAAAATTAAAGAGAGACATGTCGGCTTTACTGCAAGCAAATCCATGGGGCTTGTTTTAACCCACAAAGAATTTTCTATTAAAGATTAAGAATGTACTAAGTCTTCGAAATCAGGCTCATGGGGCTTGTTTTAACCCACAAATAGCTTTTTGAAGACGGCATACATGATCGCAATAATGTTTATTGATGAAACCGGACGGTTGCTCCATATACATTGTTTCGGTGTTGAATACGGGTTGAAAAAATTGAAAGATCAGCATAGTGTTTGGACAAGGCCGGCCATGGAGGGTGGCAGGGTAGTCGACGACCACAGACCCGACACCCCGCTAGGCCCGAAATTTTTATTTTTTTAAATTATATGTAATTTATGAAAAACATAAGTATACTCAATGTTTCAACACAATTACACAACCACTAGTTTGGTCTAGTGGCAAAGGGGTATACATCTAATCAAAAGGTTATGAGTTCTAGTCTTGTTTGAGACATTCTTAAGCTTATTTACACAAATATTTTTTACACAACTCAAATTATAATCAAATAAGCACATTATTAATTTGTTTAAACCCAATAAATTGTTTCTTTTACTTAAGCCCCAAAAAAATTTTCGCCTTTAGCCAAAAAATTGTTTCGTCTTCTCGAAGCCGGTCCTGTGTTTGGATTTATATATTCCGGATTTTGATCTAGTTTTCATGGGATGAAAAGATGTGCTTGATGGCTTGTCAATGGATTAGTGGCAGAAGTCAAGAGGATGAACTGGATTGGGTGGAAACCGGACTGAAGTGAGTAAAGGAAGTGGGATGAGAGGCTGATGGGCTAGAGGAACCAGATTGGGTATCTGGCGGAGGTGAATGAGATGACTAGTGGGCTGGGTAGTGTTTTGGGCTCGAGGAGAAGTTAAATTAGTCAAGGGAGTTGTAGTATGCTGGTGTCACACCCCATCTTAGGCCTAAGAGTGTGACCAACGGTTTGTACCGTTTTTGTAAATAAATCAAAGTTACGAGTTAATTAATACGGAAATATTTGTGTGGATTAAAATATTAATATTTACATAACAAAATACGAGATTATAAAATACATGTTTAGTGTTTACAAGAGATTCATTGTATATAAACCACCATTCAAGTTTAATATTTAACAAAATGATCTGAGCCATCAGATCGCCTAGTGAAGTTTAACATTCGTTAATTTTTCAAAACCGATAACTAGACCCGTTATAAATTTTTGGTTTTGTTTCTATTTAAATTTATATATTTTTATAATATTACTAATTAATCTCAATTTTCGTTAATATATTTTATGTGATCATTTCTATGCAATTATACTTTTCACCACCCTTGTAGTATTACATACTCATTTGAAACATTCATAATCAAGATCAAATATTTATGTACATGTCTCATGCAATTTACTAGAATTATTATTTAACTACCACCACCACCACTAACTACTACTACTACCACCACCACCACCACCACTAACTACCACTACTACTAGTATTATTATTATCATTATCATCATCTTTTCATATTATGTTACTTAACTAAGAAAAAAAACTAATGAATGTTTTTATTAAATAAAGTTTATTAAAATAGTTAAACCTTTTGAATGCCCCATTAAACTATTTTTAATTTGTGTTTTAATTATATTAAACATGATTTAATTTCTTTAATTCCATAAGACATTACAACACAACTCTATATTTTCAATATAAAAGGAGGACAAATCCTCCATTATTTTCACGCATTAATACATTCTTTTCTTAAGCTTAAAAGCATTCACAAGTAAGTTTTTACAATTTCAGGCATTTTATAGCTTTTATTTTGATTTTACCTTGAATGTTCATACTTATTCATAGGTTGTTCTTCATGATCATGTTACTTTTATCATAATCATGGATATCCAAGATGAACACTTTGGTTTTTCTATATCTTGGATCAAACCTAGTTATTTTGCAAGAACAAGCATGAATATATATTTATCTAAATCTTATGATCTGTTGATAATCATAACTTATAAACTTTCTTTTAAATAAGATGATCTATAAAAATTTCTTTTATTTACAATATTTTACAATAGATATAACATACTTCATATCTTTAATGAATCATTGAGTAAATTAATTATTGTTTATTTTATTTCAACATAACTAATATTTATTATCTCTTTAAAAGAATTCATGCAAAACATTTAAGTTAACTAATTAGTAAATTAATTAATTATGTTACTAGAATAAAATAAAACGTTTAATCATAAATTGTTATTAATAATGTTATTTAATCTTATATTAATAAAGTATAATTATTTATCTACAAATAATTCTTCAACTATAAACATCAAATGATTTATATAAACTTTATTCATTTTTGTTAAACTCATTAAATATCCCCAAGTCCCCATTTTCCGTAAGTTAATGAAATAGATATTAAAATAATGCATAATTTCTAAAACTAATATTATTTAACTTTTATAATCCTGATAGTTAGTCTTTAAATTTTGTATTTCCTTTTTAATTATAGTTTGTGACGTTCGATCGTCTCAATTCCTTAAACGCACTTTTGGTTATTATTTCAAGTTGTTTTCAATCTCAAAGGTGAGTTTCTCACAACCCCGTTTTAATGCTTTCATACATTTTGGGTAGCATATATATCCTATCAAAAAGACACTTTTGTTTATGCATTATTTACAAACTACAATTCGTTACATGGACTTGTGTGTTTATATGCTTACTTGCTCAAAGATTACGTGCTCATGGTTTCCTCATTAAGTATGATCATACGCCCCCCCCTATGCACTCAGGACCTCGATGTTATGAGTGGAATAGGGACCCCCGATCCGAGTACGTTAGTTGTAACCAACGGAAAAGACACTTACTTGCACTATTATCTGAGTACGCTGGTGCACAATCCGAGTTGAAAAGGACCTTACTTGCCCATTTACACTTGTTCATGGAATTGTAGATTTTTATATACTTATGTCAAAACTTGATATAAGTTTATTTTATTTTGTAAATACTTGTTTTGTAATGAACATGATATTTATTATAGCAACTACGTTCCCAATATATTCCACCACTATCCATGAATAGGGTTGCTAGAACAATCGAGTGACCGCTCCAAAAGCCTCTTCACATAATTCAAATGCAGCGAAAGAGAATCAATGGGTGAGCTAATCTCAAAAAAAACAAAGGGAGGTATTGAATAAAAAAGCTGCGAAGCCTAATTGTAATAAAGGGGGGCCAAAAGAACAATTTCTTCTTGTTGATGAGAATTATGATGGGCTATTTCAAGGTATTCTTTTGCTTATCATAAAATTTTAAAACTATTTTTTTTATTAATTTTTTCATTAATGCTTTACATCATGTCGGATTAGATGTCGAACTACATGGTTTGGCAAATGATGAGAATGAATGGGATATAATGAGGTCTGACGGTACGTATGGTTAGTGATTTAAGCATATCTTTATTTAATGTTTAATGTATTTGTTGTTATTTATTGACGATATTTTATTTCAAATAACAAGACGAGGCTGATAAGGATGAAGAGTATGAAGACATGGAAGATATGACAATTGCAAATAATGATAACGATATACATACTGATGATCACAACGAGGAATTAGAAAATGAGGACGATGTGCATCGCCTCGAATTTGAACTACAATGCCCTGAGTTAGAAAAAAACAACAGGTTCGATTAACTAGTAATTAATGCCATTTTTGGCTTGTTATTGATCAATGACATAAATGTACTGATGTATATCGGAGTACAGGAGTTACTAAAACCAAAAAAAGAGGACCAACGATGTTACATAATGTGCACACACGAAAAGTAGACGAACGCGAGGCTATTATATGTAATGAATTTGGACAACCCGTTGGACCAACATCAGAGGAGAAGGATGTAGTCGGAATATTCACTCGATTTTTGGGTACTATAGGTCGTAATTATAGTTATGCACCGCTGATCTATCGTTCATGGCTCAAGGTGCCACATAAAGAAAAGATGTGGGAGTATGTCCTGGTAAAGTTTATGGTTTGTTTTTTTTTCCTTTATTTATTTGTTAGATTTTCATTTTAAGCCAAATACTAACTTATTAAAGGAAAAATACAATGTGCCTGAGGCTGCTAAGAAATAGGTTTTAACGAGTATTGGACATGCATATAAGATACACAAATCTCGATTTAAGAAAAAACACTTCTCTCAGTTTAAGGACAACAAAACAAGGTGGAAGAATCGACCTAACATCATTCCAGAAGATGATTTCTTACAACTGTTGCGTTTATGGAATGATAAAGATGAGGCGGTATTTCTATTTACAATTTTTCAATTAATAGTATTTAGTTTTTATAGTTATATAGCTGAGTTATATATATTAATGTGTGTAAAGAAACGTTGTTTACGATCCAAGGAATCATGCATGTCTCAAAAAAATATGCACACAGCCGGCCCAAAAAGTTTTGCTAGGATTCGTGAGGAGATGGTACAATTATATATTTTTTCTCTCGTTATTTATGTCTTTTTTGTTGTTCAATATGCTAATTTTTTTTATTTATGTTTATTTATTATGATTACAGAAAAATAACGATCCAAACCAAGAATTACCTACTTTAGCGAGGTTGTTTGAACGTACAAGACAAAGGACCAGTGGACGTGTATATGCTGACTCATATGATGACACAGCAAACAAAATTGTAAGTCTTTCTACTGTTAACCTTCTGTAAATATCCATGCTTCATGTGTGCTAGTATGCATAGGATTAATAAAGTTTTGATGAAAGCCCCAATCACCCACTAACCTATAGTCTAAAATTGAGTTTGTTTTTTCTAAGCTCTTCTATATGTTACTCATTCAATGAAATGCACAAGAAAACTATTAGTTACATTAGTTTTCGGCACTTATTCGTGTTCCTATCTAGTTGTAGTATGTTAATAGTCTCGAGTTGGGACTAAAAACTGAGACAATGAAACTTACTTGATTCCAAAGCTGCATGTAAAAACAAATCTGACCCGAATGACCCGTTAGTAGAAATTTAATTCAAAACAATAGTAAAGTTGGCCCGAAATATTAAAAACCCAACCCTTTTGACCTGTTTTACCCGAAATATGACTTGTAAACTGACCTGTAACAGCAAACAAGCTGAAATTTATGACATGTTCAGTTTGGTTTGTGTATTTTAGATTATTCTTGGAAACTTTAGCAACTTTCACATCTGTGTAATGATCATGTTGTGACCAAAATACCCTTGACAATAAAAATTTGCCCGTAATGTCTCGAAACAAATTGTTGATACCGTGACCCACTTCAAGTGTTAACCCCCTGCACCAAATATTCTAATTTGACTTTGAACAGTTTGTGCATCAGCTCATTTGATAAGAAATACGCAGTTTGACTATTAAAAGTAAACTCTTCACACAAATGTAATCAAAACTTACCTAGTTTCCAAAATACCTTGATCTGTAACTAGTTGAAAGCATGTGATCCAATTCTTAAAATGTTAACTTAATAACAACAACAATAAGAGTTCTAATCAGTTTTACATAACGGGCCAAAAAATCCGATGTTAGGTAACAAGTCAAAGATTTGACCACCATTTCGTCAGTTTTGGACAACACTGTCATTTTAGCAAACGGGTCAAAATCATCGATTTAGTTATCAGGTCAAAATTCTAAATTTTAGTTAACACGTTGAAATTTTGACTGTTGTTTTTAGGCAATTTACAAAATCCCTGATCAAGTATTAACCTATAAATAACCTTTTAGTCATAAAGTATTAACTTTTAAATCACTACGTTATATACATATTTAATGGTCAAAAGTGTGCATAGTTTGCCACTGGTTTCAAGTTCAAATTCTTGATTTCGGCTACAGGGAGGCTATTGGATCAAAGTAAATATTACGACTTTAAAGGGCAGTTTCGGTATTTTCAAAACTTCCAGAAATTCTTTTTGATTAAAGTCAAATTTTAACACCGATCAAAAACAGGTCAAAATGCCCTTGACCCGTTTTGAGTTGATGTTAATTTTTTTACTTAAAATCCACATGTTTTCTCATATTTTTTAAAATACCAAAATTGCCCTTGGAAGCCAAAACGATCGCTTTTGATCTGATGCTCACATGTAATAGGAACCAACATTTTGAACTTGAAACCCGTAACAAGCTATGCACTCTTTTGACCGGTAACAACGATGTTAACCAATTTGAAAACTTTGACTCGTTTGCACACTAGAATCGAAACTTACTTGATTCCTAAACTGCCTCTAAATACAAACATGGCCCATTCACAACTTAAGTCTCTCGTTGAGTTTAACCAACCTGGCCTGAAAGAACCAGTTATCAGAAATTTGATCCGAATCTGTAGCAAAATTTACCCAAAATAAAAAAACGCAGCCCTTTTGACCTGTAAACTGACCCGTAACAGCAACCTGAAATATGTGATATCTTCAGTTTGGTTTGTGTATTTCAAATTTTTTTTTTTGGAAAATTATCAACTTTCAACACTGTGTAGTTATCTAATGACGTGACCAAAACATCCTTGATGATTTTCCTGTAATGTTTTGAAACAAATTGTTAATACTGTGACCCGCTTCAAGTGGAATCTATCTTTATATATGTTGGCAATTTCACATGCTTGGATTTTTGATTAGATTTATAGTTTTGAAATCTAATTTTTGTATAATTTCATTTTTGTGATATCGTCTGCAATTTGTGATATTTAAGACTTTTTAGATTTGTGATTCCTAGACATTTGATACTTCGATTAGATTTCTTTTTGTGAATCTGTTTGCAATTTGTTGTTCTATAAGGTTAAACAAAAAATATGAATTTGGTAATTCAAAGACTGTTTTGACAATATATATATATATTTTTTGGAAAATGTTGTAGGAACAAATGAAGAAATACAAGCCTTCAAATGATGGAAGCTCTGCAGTAGATCCTTTTATGGCTATAATGAACAAAGAGAACCATGGATATCGGCGACTTTATGGTAGAGGTGTTACAAATAGATTTCTTAAAAAGGTTTATGGTGCTTGCATGTCGTACATGCTTCCGGAGGGGCTAATGGAATCATTCAAAGAAAACGTTGAAGTTGAAAGCCACAAGTTGTTGGAAATGCACAATGAGATTGAAGAGGATCATGAAAGAAAAAAAGCCGAGCTCGAAGCTATGTGTAAAGATATTGATATCCAACGACAAAACTTGGAATCTATGATGCAGAAGGTGATGAAACAACTAACACATGGAGATCAAGATGAGTAAAATATTTTAGTTTCTCTTTATTGTTGTAATTGACACTTTGTGTTGACTATATTATAATTTGAGTTTGAAGAAGCATGTTAAAGTACAATATTTGAATATCAATGAAATTTGTGTTTTTTTATTACTTTGTTGGTTGTAATTGTGAATGAATGCATATTAAATAAAATAATAGTAATTATATTTATATTACAAAGTTGCATTTAAACCGAAAAAAAGGTTGCATTTTTCTCTATTAAAAATTAACAATGGTTGCATTAAGTCTAAAACAAAGTTGCAATTTTGTAACTGAATTATAATAAAGGTTGCATTTAAGTATAGAAAGGTTGCATTTTAGTGTAAAAACTGATGCAATTTTGCAACTAAAATATAATAAGTGTTGCATTTGTGTTCTAAAAACGTTGCATTTGATATAACACAAAAGTTGCATTAGAATTTAAAAAGGTTGCATACTAAAAAAGTTGCATTTTAAAGCTAAATGTAACACTTTCAAAAAAGGTTGCATTAGGCCTTAAAAATGTTGCACTAGGCCTAATGCAACCTTTTATCAAGGCTGCATTAGGGCCTTGATAAAAGGTTGCATTAGGCCTAGTGCAACATTTTTAAGGCCTAATGCAACATTTTACCGGGGTCGCGTTAGCTTCATTTTCTTGTAGTGTATCATGATACTGTCCTTTTCTTGGGTTTTGTATCGCAATGGGTCAAGGGGACATTTTTTCTTTTTGGTCCTTAAACTTTGAACATTTAGTGGATTTGAATCAAAATTTTCGTGATGTTACAAGTGGCAACCACAATAATATATAATTGAAATTATTTTTATTCAACAACTACAAAATATATATATATATATATATATTAAATTCACTGTAAGCTGTTCATTTGCGCGCAAACATATATCATTTACATACAAATCTAATACAATAACTTTTTTGGTTAAAAATTACCTAAGCAATTTAATGATCAAACTTTGTAAGTGAGGTAGTGTGTTTTTCATGATATTGCAAGTGTGTTTGTTTAAAAGAGTAAATGGCGCAGGATATACTAAGCAAAAACCTTTGATCCTAAATAAGATCTTCGGCAAAAAACCTCGGAAAGGGAAAATTATGTAGTGGAGTGCAAGTGAATAAGTGTCCTATTTTGTTCATCATAGCCCCATTTATATAGTAATAGGTATGCCACAATTAAGACTATTAATTTCATCTTCAAAGTAGCTGTTGGACCTTGGTTAGCTTAGTTTCCACGTAATTCTTCATGTAGATTTAGTCTTCTAGCCGTTAGGTGCTCATTTAAATGATCATTTAATTGAGATAACCTTCGTAAGCGTAATTAGCGGCGAGGACCCCTGCTTAATGTGTCTTTAATGTGATCATTACTCTTAGCAGTTGCAAGGCTCATTCCTGAGGTTCATTTCATGTATTTAATGAGCTTTTAATATTAATTAAGTATCCGCCTTTGAAAAGCAATGTCTGAATTTTATTTGATTCAAAAAAGCGCCGACTGAATTTAACAGGTTTAAAAGTGATAAACTCAACTGAATTGTTACATACATTTTATGTTAATTGATTTTATTTGTGAACCTCATTCGACTTTTCAAACATTCATATGCCACCTTCTATTTGCGGCAACCGTTAGGATAACCAATATACTTTTCTTAATTTAAACTTAACCTAGTTGGTTTTTATATATGCTAATCGATCATAATTATATAGCAGATTGTAGAGATTTCATTGCACGATCTTTGATCCTTGTTGGAGAAACCGGTGGAAACGATTACATGTAAGTGTAAATCAGTGGAAACAATTACATGTAAGAAATAAGTAGAGATTTCATTACACAATCTTCGGTCCTTGTACAACTATCCAACTCTCGATGATAAATCAATTGCAAAGGTTGAATCATTTGTTCTTCTTGTTATTGATAACATAACCACAACAATAATTGTAGGGACAATAGTATATCATATACTCATATATGATAAGTTATTTTATTTGTGTTATATTTTTGACTTTTTATTTACAGGATTTGATTGATACGGGGCTAAATCATTAGTTTTTCTTGGAACCTTTCCAACTGGATGCTCCGCATCGTATTTGAAAGTCTACTTGATTGATATAGGGGATCAATCATTAGCTCTTCTCAGGGTCGTCTCCGGGGATAGAGAAACAAAATGAAGGATAAAGGGTTCTACTTCATTAGGCCCCCAAAGAGGTTGAGCCAACACTTGTTCTTGGAACCATTCCAACTGGATGCTCTAATGCTCTGCATCATATTTGATAGTTTGTTGTTCAGAGAACAAAGAGTATGATCCCAAGTTTAAGCCAGTTTGCTGAATGACATAACAAACTAGTTCAAACAAAACAAAATACATAGTGAAGAAACACTAAGTGATGGCATCCCATGTGGATGGCATGCCGTCTTTACCCGTCAACGTGCGGATAAGCTCTGGGTATTCGGCGCCCTGGATGAAAGGGGCGCGAACAAGATCTTCGCTTATGGTGCCCAGACTCAGCTTTTTCGAGTTAAAGCGAGTGATGAAGTCTAGTAAAGATTCATCCTCCTCTCTAACGCAGTTGAGGATCATCCACTGCTCTTCAGTATATTTCCTCTGTTGACTGAAGTGTTGGCTAAACTTGTGTTGAAAGTCCGCCCAATCGTAGATGTGGTGGACCGGTAGACGGTCAAACCACGCTCTAGCCGCTCCAACCAGCGTCATCTGGAACATATAACACCACGTGGGTTCCGTCCAGTTGCTGACGGTTGCCCCCGCTATGAATCTGTTCAAGTGATCGTCTGGGTCGGATATACCGTCATAAGTGCCGATGTTGGGCATCTGCTTGGCACTCTTTGGGGCGATTGCTTCCGCAATGTCCCTTGCAAACTTGGATGTTCCCGCATTTGCAGCAGTTGGTCTAAAGGTTTTGGAGAAGTCACGTGGGTTTCCCCCCGCGTTCCTTTGTTTGAAGGTTTCTCCAAAATTCCTTCTCGGTTGGAAGTCCGTTTCGTTACGCTTCCCTTTCGCCCTATGGCGAGGGTTTGCGTCACTGTCGGATTCCTCCCGATCATCGTCCGAGGACTCGCACTCATTGCTCATGTTGAGCTGTTGTCGAGTGCTTCCGAATTCGACAGCCTGTTGGAGTGAACGTAAGCGTTCGTCCAACTCAACTTGGAATTCCTTCTGACGTGCTTCCGCCCACGCTTTAACTTGATCAAGTGTTTGGCAGGGGAGCCTCGTCTGTTGTATTTCCGCCTGGGTATCAATGAATCTCAGGGGATGATTGTTTACTGCACTTGCCCCGGCTTGGGTAACCGGGGTAGTGTTCGTAAAATTTACTGCACTTGCCCCAGCTTGAGTAACCGGGGTAGTGTTCGTAAAATTTGTGTACTCGCCGGTGTTCCTCCCAGTAGCTGGGGTTGTGATTACCGGGGTTTCTTGGTCACTCGCTGGCCTCGGGACCGGAGAAACGTTAACCATCTTTCCAGAAGTTTTGAAAAAACTGAAAAAGAATAAGTTCTAGCTTTTATGCACGGATGGCGCCAATGAAGAAACACTAATCGACCCCGGCAGATTACGGATAATTTGGGGGTTAAGTAGATGTTTCCCACGAGGGTTAGGTCCGGCAAAGATGGTTATTCCTCTGATGATCTGCAAAACAGACACCGTGAGCTCGTCACTGAGAAGGGGGGGGTACCTCCTTGTGACCACCCTCCGGCGTGAGAATCAGACTAGATTGCTCTTGAATATAAGTGTATATTAAGAGAAATGACTAGAGCAGATATCAGATAATATATGAAGATATAAGATGATATGATACCGTTCCAAGGTGTTGGAGTATTTATAGCCGAAGGTAGGTGTCCAAGAAGGTACAGCCGGCTGTATAATATTCCTTTTCTACCAACTGTGGGCTACGCACGTGCCGTGCTGGTGGTTGGTGGGTAGGCAGCGGCTGATAGTGACATGGCCGGCTGTGTACTATTCCTTTTCCACCAACTGCAGGCTATGTACGTGCCACGACAAGGGTTGGTGAGTAGGCAGCGGCTGATAGTGACATTAAGTACTAGAGCGTGCTGCTCGTCGTACTGTTGTCAGTGAGCTGTCGCAGCTTTGGTCAGATCTTTTGTCCATACCTTGGCAGGTATAGTACAAAAGGTCCTCCAGTAGCGTACGGACTGGCTCATTTGGGCGGGAGAATTCCCGGCTTGCTCATTCCCTCTTCAGGTGACATTACTGAATTATTTGAGAGTTAGTGCCTTGTGCGTGTAGCCTTGCTGTTAGTGCGGGTAGCCTTCCCTGATGGCTCGTATCCGCAGCTGCGGGAACAGGCGGAGTACGTCACCATTGGGAGGCTTTTCCTGCGGGAACAGCTTGCGTACTGCGCGTAAGGACGTCATCTCTGAGCATGGTTGGTCCTGCGGATCCAGTTGGTCTTTGCGCAGACGTCCCTCTAAGGTGAGTCTTGCGAGTTCAACTGCGCAGACGTCCCTCTTCGAGGTGAGTCTTGCGGGTCCAACTGCGCAGACGTCCCTGTTCAAGGTGAGTCTTGCGGGTCCAGCTGGGCTCTGCTGGGACCTACCTCTTCATATAGTAATTAGGCTTTTGATTAAAACAAGAAAACAATATAATAAGGATACTCTCTCTATTCACATGGGAAAAATAATAGTACCATACCGTAAACATAAAACGAATAAATATAAGAAAATATAACTTACTAGAATGTGGATGGATTCAAGCGTTGTCTTCATCCGTTAGCTTTGGAAATTTTGTGCATCTCTTTAGATGAATGCATCTGTCTTGTCTCTCTCGGTACAACAACCAGAATAGTATGTAACCTGTCGGAGATGGCTCTCGCACCTGAAAAAGCACCGAGACTCTAGGTGTTGTTGATTCATAGAAATATAAAGAAGATGAATTTAGTGAATTATGATTTGGGGGGTGCTCCTCTCTAAATTTTCTTTGAACAAAAACATGAGAGTTTTCCTCTTTTTATTATGAACCTTGAAGTTCATGTTTATTTACACACAAAGGAATTAAAAGTTTATATAGTAAAATTGTATTATCCTTAAATGAATTTATGGGCATGTCAAAACCTTCAATTGAATTATGTCATAAATTATGTGAGAAAAACAAAAATCATTTAAGAAAATTGCAATTTCTATTACAAACTCTGAAGTTTCATATTATTTGTCCCGACCACTCAACTTCAAGCATTAATATCCCAATTATCTTAGCTTCATTTTAATGTGCTGAATAATTTTCAAGAATTTCTTTTCTGCCCCTCAATTTAATTCATTGTGTTGTACATCAACTTTAGGAGTTGTATTACCGGTTCCTATGTAAGTAATTTGTATGAAATATTTGTTAGTAGATTTTGTAACAATAATAAATGAATTATAATGTGACACACATACTATTTTACAACTTGACAAATATCAAAAATGGTTGGCTATTTTTTATGATTTATATCTTCATTTTAGCACTATTTTACCTATTTGGTTAAATTTCTTTTATAAAAATACTGATATATGTAAAACGGGTGGGCTGGGTTGAAATATGTAATCGAGTCGAAACGAGTTTTAGTCAAACTGGGTTCTGTCAAAACAAGCAGTTGGTCAAAATTTCAAATGAATTCATGTCAAAATGTGTTGGGTTATAGCGAGCTCTTTTCCATATGTGTTCGAACATTTTGGGCAAGTTGTGAAGACAATAAAATTTCAAGTTTAAACCTTTATTGTATTGATTAATAAATTGTTGTGATTACTTGATTACAAATAACCCCTATTTATAACCATACAATTACTTGTTAGACAAGAATAGGAGAAAAACTAACTCAAAACCCCCTAGGTTTGTAAGTACGACAACTAGGTCCCCGCACTTACGCAATATTACACTAACAATCACCCCCCTAATCTTGTGACACCGATGAAGCTTCGCATCTCGTTAAACTTCAATCGTGGCAACGCTTTTGTAAGGATGTCTGCTCTTTGTAAATCTCCACTGACATGCTCCACCTTGATTTGTTCTCTCTCGATGCACTCCCGAATGAAATGGTACCGCGTGTTGATGTGCTTACTTCTCCCGTGAAAAACAGGGTTCTTCATTAAGGCAATAGCCGATAAATTATCCACTTTCAACGTCACGATTTCCTTCTTTTCTCCGGTCATCTCTGACAACAAACCCCGAAGCCATAAGGCTTGACATTCAGCCGATGTAGCTGCCATAAATTCAGCCTCACATAATGATAACATCACCGTTCCTTGTTTCTATGAAACCCATGATATCAGTGATGTACCATAGTAGAAAATCAAACCTGAGGTGCTCCGACCATCATCCATATCCACCACATGACTACTATCACTATACCGTGCAACATACTGTTTCCTCCTCTTGAGTAAGTAATTCCAAAGTCTAGTTTACCTCTTAGATATTGGAGAATATATTTAACCGCTTGAGCATGAGCTTGAGTTGGTGATTGCATGAACCGACTCGCATAACCAACCGAGTAGCTCAAATCGGGTCTCGTATGAGTTAAATACCGCAAGCTTCCGATTATCTTTCTATAACCAGTCGGATCTACCTTCGGATTCTCATCTTCTTTAGACAACTTTAAGCCCGGTTCCATAGGAAATTGAGTCGAGTTGCACTCCCAAAGATTTGCTTCTTTTAGGATCTTCGTTGCATAACTGCTTTGCTTTAACGTTATCCCACGATCGCTTTGCTTCACTTCGATCCCGAGATAGTAATGCAACAACCCGAGGTCACTCATCTCGAACCTTGACTCCATTTGTCTTTTGAAATTTGCAATTTCTTGTACACTTGTACCCGTGACTATCAAATCATCAAAGTAAACTCCAAAGAGTAGTAGCCTTTGAACGGAACACCGTTTGTAAACCGCTTGTTCTTGTTTACATCGAGTGAAACCGAGTTCCTTTAACGACCCATCTAGTTTAGTATTCCACGCCCTTGGTGCTTGGCGTAGACCGTATAACGCTTTAGACAACTTGTACACTTTTCTTTCTTCACCTTTCTTAATGAACCCATCCGGTTGAAACACATACACCTCTTCTTTTAAATCACCATGAAGAAACGCGGATTTTACATCCAAGTGATGAACTTCCCAACCTCGGTTTGCTGCTAACGCGAGTAAAATTCGAACGGTTTCGATTCTCGCCACTGGTGCGAACGCCTCTTCGAAATCGATCCCATATTTTTGAACATACCCCTTAGCTACGAGTCGGGCCTTGTACTTGGTTATTTTCCCGGCTTCATCTCTTTTGATTTTATAGACCCACTTTAAACCTATCGGTTTTACTTTGGGTGGTGCTTCAACTAACCGCCATGTCTTATTTCTTTCTTTCTATCGACTCGATCTCCGCTTCCATTGCTTTTCTCCAATGTTTTTCGTTATTCGCTTCACAAAAATTTACCGGTTCATCATCGAATAATAATAGGAGATTTACCTCGTCGGTTGTCGGGACTTACTCGGCGGGTGTCGGTATACTTTCAACCAGAAAGTCGCTAAATTTCTTGGGTAAAACCGTCTTTCGAGTAGTTCGACGCGGTTGAATTACTTGTAACGGATCTTCGTTTAGGCTAGTGTCGTGCCTAGTCGGGCTTACGGGTGGGCTACCACCTTCTGAATTTGACGACTCACTTCCGCTTCTAATACTAACCAACTCACCGGTATCATGACAGTCTACGGACCTGGTGTCAAACCCAGATGTCATCTGCTTTGATTCGGGTTCAATATCGCACCTAACAATAAACTCGGTCCATTCAGGACCCTTTTTGCCCTCTTGTTTGTCAAGATCGGCCCACGCATACCTTTTACACTCGTCAAACTTGACATCCCGCGTAACGTGTACTCGTCTTTTGATCGGATCAAACATACGGTAGGCTTTTGTTCCGGGTTGAGTACCTAAGTGAATCATCACAATGCTTTGGCCATCCAATTTCTTTTGACCGGTACCAAGGACTTTTACATACCCTGTGCATCCGAACACTTTAACGTGTGAAAGGTTCGGTTTTCTTCCTTTAAAACGCTCGTACGGAGTAGAATCCTTCAAAGATTTTGTTGGTGACCGGTTTAGTAAATAAACCGAGTGATGAACCGCTTCTCCCCATAGATCTTGTGGTAATGACATCGCCTTTAACAAACTTCAAGTCGTACCAAGTATGGTTCGGTTTCTTCTTTCAACCACTCCGTTTTGATGTGGGGTGTACGGGGCCGTAAACTGATGTGCCACACCTATACTTGATAAGTAATCTTCCAACACATGGGATGTAAACTCACCCCCGTTGTCGGTTCGTATGGTTTTGAGTTTCTTGCCCGTTTCGTTTTCCACCCTTTTCACGAAATCAATGAGTAAGCCCGCAACTTGGTCTTTCGTCTTTATCGTGAAAACCCACATATAGCGGGTTTAATCGTCAACAACTAGTAAAAAGTATCGGTTGCCACCATGTGTCTCGGGAGTAATCGCACCACAAACATCGGTATAAACGAGCTCGAGCGGTACCTTTTCACAATAATTAGATTCTTTCGGGATATCCGATCTTGTTTGTTTGCCTAGCATACATGCATCACAAATTTGCATCGGGTGTTCGATTCTTGGCACTCCATCCGCGAGTTTCGAGAGACCACGAAGGGCATCGAAATTCAAATGCCCCAATCGAGCATGCCATATCCATGCAACATTATGCAAATTGACTTGTAAGCAAACCGGAGAAACAACCTTTAAATTAATTTTATAAACCCGGTTAAAGGAACACTGTACCTTTATTAGAAGTCTTCCATCTTGTTCGAATATCCATAAGATACCGTCTTATGGATTTCAATTGAAGACAATAAGATTTCAAGTCTAAACCTTTATTGTATTGATTAATAAATTGTTGTGATTACTTGATTACAAATAACCCCTATTTATAACCATACAATTACTTGTTAGACAAGAATAGGAGAAAAACTAACTCAAAAACCCCCTAGGTTTGTAAGTACGACTACTAGGTCCCCGCACTTACGCAAGATTACACTAACAAGTTGGAGTGTTGGGTCATATACTCATATACCATTTGTATGTAGTTGCTGATAGAGTTTGAAATCATGATCTTCTCATTCAATAGTTTACAATATAAATATAAAATTATCTCCTCTATACAAGGTAGTAGGGGTGTGCATGGGTCGGTTTGGGACGGTTTTGAGTCGAACCCATAACCATAACCGATATGGCGGTTAATGGATAACGATAACCATAACCGACCCATTATGGCGGTTTTGGTTAATCAGTTTTGTAGATTATAGTGAGTCGGTTATGGGTGGGTTAACCGTAATCAAAACAATGTAATTGGACCCAAAAATTTGGTACCAATTATTACAAAAAATGACATGACATAACTAATAACTAATAAATTATATAATTCCTAATATTAATACCAAATATTCAAAAAAGAACGACATTATATAATCCAACATTGAAATTCAACTTAATTTGATAACAAACGTTGAACCAAAAACATCAAAATGATATAATTCAACAACAGGTTTGGTGAAAGTTAATCCCAAACATATTAAACATATTGCTGGTTAAATAAATGGGTTGGTTCGGTTATAGCGGTTTTGGATTTATCTTTAACCAAAACCGACCCGTGTTTGGCGGTTTTTTAAAATTTATTAAACCGACCCACCGGTTATGTCGGTTATCGGTTAAAATCGGTTCGGTTATGTCAGTTATGGTTCGGTTTAATGGTTACAACGGTTAAGTTTCTCACCCCTACAAGGTAGTGATTTCTCATATTAACAACCAAATCCCTCTAAATATGTAACCGAATCAATCTAATTATGGAATCGAATAAACGGATATCTTTGTGCTCTAATATACCCCCTCAGTCTAAGCAGGAGGATCGTGGATGTTTAGACTGTCCCGGGAATCGTCAAATAAAGCTCGTGGCAACCCTTTGGTGAAGATATCCGAAAATTGATGACGGGAGGGAACATGCAAAACATGAACCTGACCTCTTTGAACCTTTTCGCGAACAAAGTGAATATCTATCTCGATATGTTTGGTTCGTTGGTGCTGAACCGGGTTTCCGGAGAGATAGATTGCACTAACATTATCACAATAAACCAAAGACGCGCTGGAAAGTGGGTTGTCGAGTTCAAGTAAGATATTTCGGATCCAAGAAAGTTATGCGACCACATTAGCCACGCCTCTTTACTCGGCTTCAGCGCCAAAGCGAGATATGGTTGATTGTCGCTTCGAGGACCAGGAAATGAGGTTGTCACCCAGATAGACACAGTAACCGGACGTGGAGCAGCGTGTATCGTGGCATCCCGCCCAGCGGGCATCGATGTAGGATACTAGGGAAGAAACGGGTCCTCCGTGCATGTAGATACCTTTGGTGATGGTACCTTTGACATACCGTAATATACGGCGTAGTGCATGTAGGTGTTTGGTGCATGGTGCATGCATTTGCATACATATCTGTTGTACAACGTACGAGATATCTGAACGCGTGAAGGTCAAATACTGTAACGCACCTACAAGTCGGCGATACATGCTCGGATCATCCAGTGGGAGCCTGGCATTAGTGCTTAGTTTTCCAGCCGTATCCACTGGCGTTTGAAATGGGTTGCAATCGGCCATGTTAGCACACTAAAGTATGTCCATGGCAAACGTGGTCTGAGAAAGAAATATGCCATCGGGGTCCCGAGATACGGAGAGACCCAAAAAATAGTTCAATGGACCAAGATCTTTCATAGCAAATTCACTGGAAAGATGTTTTAGTAAGTGTGCTTTCAAGGCGGCCGAGGACGTGGTCAGGATGATGTCGTCCACGTATAAAAGTAGGTACGCGGTGTGAATACTGTTACGGTAAATGAAGAGTGAATGATCACACGAGCTGTGACAGAAACCCAAGGTAGTCACGTAGTTTGTGAACCGCTGGTACCACGCTCGAGGTGCTTGCTTGAGGCCATAGAGAGACCTTTTCAGGCGACATACGTGGTTGGGTAGGTGCGGATGCCGGAAACAATTTGTTGATGCATAAAAACTGTCTCAGAGAGATTACCATGAAAGAAAGCATTCTTTACGTCTATCTGACTGATGTCCCAACCGAGATACAATGCTATAGACAGTACCAGTCGGATGGTAGCTGGTTTAACCACCGAAAAAAATGTCTCGTCACAATCTACTCCCACCTGCTGAGACCTGCCATCCCAAACCAGACGAGCTTTGTATCGCTCGATAGAACCGTCAGATTTGGTCTTATGTTTAAAAATCCACATGCATCGAATAACATTCATGCTCGGTAGACGGGGTACCAACTCCCATGTCTCATTATTAATAAGAGCATTGAACTCATCTTTCATGGCTGTTATCCAAATCGGGTTGGTTAGGGCTTCGTGTGGGTTGCGTGGTAATGGTTCAAGGGTGGCCGGTGTGGGTGTGTAGGTTAAAGATCGGCTTTTGATGTGCGTGCGCGTGAGTGCTTAAGACATTAGAGGTTTGGATATTTAGCTTTTGCACAAGCTCGTGTTTTAAATTTATAAAAGTGATTTCTACTAAGACTAAACACACACAAAATAGGCAACTGTACCTATCGTATATGTAGAATAGTATTGGTAAGAACCAAGGATCGATCCGTGGACACAAATGTTTCTAACAATGAATCGTCGTTTTACTTCAATCGGAGGTTTTAATCATATTGGGGTTGATTTTTGAACTTTATATAAAATATAAATACTTATATGTAATATATAGGTGACCAAGATGAGTAATTCTAAATAAGTAGTTCAATTATATGAAGGTTACCATCTAAGATCAAGAATCCACTCCATTGTTCCCTAATGATTATTAAATAAACATGTGATAAACTTGCCATAATAATATATGATAGAACAGCCCCTCATTCTAAGTGAGGGTATTCTATGACATAAAAGAAAGTAGCATGCGCATTTTAAAGTCAACGCTTTCCTAATGTCATGCTACCACGAGAATGTCAATTTGAGTTGACAAGTAGTTTAGTAAAGTAGAAAGATTTGGATTGACTTCGATTTCTCAAATACCAATTCTAAAAACTTTGGGTGGTTATAGTTCATCACACAACCTCCCCTTGGTTGATTTAAGTAGGTTATAATTTCACATTCCGTTAACATATGAGTTCTTTAACTAGCATGATAACCCAAGCATTCGTGTTAACGATGTTCTTTTAGAATTACCAAAACTAGATAAATAGATCATAGCTTATATCTCATCATTTCTAAATACAATATAAGGATCCATGTTTCGATAAGTTATCAAAGTATTCTATCTTTCAAGAACATGAATCGATCATGAATGATTGTCAATATGATTGCCAATCACCAACTTTGAATTGTTGAATAAAGATGGTGAAACATTTCTCATCAAAAGAAAATTGCAAGATAACCATGTACTTTACTAAACTCAATCACATGTTTTATATAATCATTAAGTAAAACAAAGCTTCTTCAAAGATTTTAGATGGTAAATGGAGTTTAGCTCATAATGAGCATGGTTATCAACATTAAAGTGGATGATGATAACAAACACATGATTAAACTAGAACAATCTAACCAAATGTGGATGAATCTTCCTTCTTAATGATGATGATGGTTGATGATGATGACCTCCAAGCCTTCAAACCCTTTACTAGATATTCAATATGAGTGTTAGTGGGTGTTTTTATAAGTGAAAACGTATAGAATTCTCTTCAAGGCACACTTCTCAAATGACACAGGAGCCTCTATTTATAGGCTGTCTGGAGATAGAAGCACGGCCCGTGCTTTATTAAACACGACCCTGTGTCTACGTGTCCCAGTTGTATGTTGTCAGATCGTACATGATGACTCACCACGGCCCCGTGCTTACAGAGGCACGGCCCCGTGCTTTTTAGTGACATGTGCTAATTCTTTTTGTCGTTTCTGAAAGGTGGCCACGACCCCGTGTCCATTGAAGCACGGCCTCGTGTCTAGTTGTCCACTATTTTGTCTTTTCTGATAGGTGAGCACGGCCCTTTGTTTCTAGAAGCACGGCCCCGTGCTTCCAGAAGCACGGCCCCGTGTTTCCAGAAGCACAACTCCATACTTTCTGAAGCACAGCCCCATGTTTTGCTGTTTTCTTGGGTTTTCTTTGGTTTTTCTTTGGCTTTTCATTCATTTCTTCGTTTGAGGCTTGGATTCACCTGAAAATACATTTTAACATGATAAGTAGTTATTTTAACTATATTATACGATAGAAGTTGCAGTTTTTAGAGATTATTTGATGCTAAAAAGATGTATAATTTTAGATACATCAAACATCCCCACACTTGAACATTGCTTGTCCTCAAGCAATCTACTTATGAAAATTCTCTTAAAGTAGCAAGTTAGGACCATAGCTTAAACATACCTAAGAGAGTTTCAAGAGAATGGGAACAAAATATCCAACCTTAATTCATATGTAATGATATGTAAAAAGGTGATTTTGTTTTTATGAACTTCTGTTTATGTGAAACGTTACGTTCTCACAATGTTCACTCACTCTCGGTTTATATATTTGATCATACCTGTGATGTATGTATGTGATCACTCTTAGTTAACATGTAACATATGACAAATAAGCTTGTAACAAGTTCAAATCTTCACCCTTTTGAAGAGTCGCATAAATCAGAAGGTAATATGGGTTGGTTTTGTAGGGATTTGGTATGTTGTGGTGGTTCAAGGGTTTGGGATACTGATGGTGAGGATGGTAAATACAACTTCTACTAATTTTCGGGAGCCTTAAGATGTCTTTCAGTGGTTAGCTCTTTCTCCCAATTGCTAAATTTTTTTTATTTTTTTTACAAACCTAGTGACTCTTTTAAGGTCAGATCGTCAAGACCAGTTTTGTCGAGGATGTGGATCAGTTCTTCCTCAATCCTGTTCTGAACATAACTTCCAACTCTAATTGATCGTTCGGCTTTGAGTCTAATAGACCCCACCCTCATTAGTTCGGTATATTCATGCTGGGACTGAGTTTGACTTTTTCTACATCTTCTTTCGTGGGACCAGTTTCCGCAGCCTAGGCATCGTTTATATATTTTTGCTCTCCTTTTCATTGTGCTTTTGGAAACTCCAAAAAATGGTGGCTTTTGTTCGTCTTGGCGCCACTTTTTTCTCACCTCATTGCTAAAGAGAAAAATTCTCTCTCTAAGTTCTGGAGGCAACCTAGGTTTCGCTAAATGTATGCAGCAAAGGAAATTGAAATCAAAAGAATGCATTTCCAGTTCTTTAGGGTCTGCCGGTAAAAGATCAGTGTTGTATTTTACCAGTGAGATGGATAAGGTGGTAAGGTTTTTAGTTAAGGTTTTTGGGTTTTGTGATTTGGGGAATGGTGACAATATTACCTTATTCTTTATACAATGCTTCGGGCGGTCTTGAAATGAAAATCTGCGACAAGTTCTAAATCACACGAACCATATGACTCACTCAAATCTTCCGAAATATATTTATATGGCATGAGGTTTATCTCAAAGTAACGGAGGAATTGGGTATAAACGCCGTATTTTGCATAAATTTATTCTCATTATTACAAAACTTCTTTTTACTTTTTCACTTTTTGGTTATAACAGATTTCTAGTTGATTATTTACAAAAAAATTTCTGGATTTTCATTTGGTTTTGTTATAAAAATAGTCTTTATTTGCTACAAAAATTTTGTTATTAGAGAATGTTATAATTAGTTGAGCAAGCATTTGGTCAAGTAATTCCCCTCCCCACACTTGAATCTCACATTGTGCTTAATGTGAAAAGATTCATAAAAAGATTAATAAAAAGATTCATATGAAGTATGGAGGGTAAAATGGAAAGAAACTTCCATACGGGCCAACGAAATTTCAACAGAGCGTCCCCTGTTTTTCGTCCGTTTTCCTGTAGTGTACCTAAATAATGAAAAACTGCATACGACCAACAAGCATAATAATACTGAAAATTATTATTTTTATTTATTATATATATATATATTTATCCTATTTTCAATGCCTAGTTTAATCAGGGTCTTGGCCAGACCCTACTTCCAACATGTTCATTGATCTGGGTGGAGGATTAGTACCTCCGAGATGGTCTCGAATGGTCCATCGATGTAAGGTTTTAATCGATGTCCATTAACTTTGAACTTCTGGCCTTCAGAATTTGAGATCTCGACTGTCCCATAGTCAAAAACTGATTCAACTATGTGTGGACCTGTCTAATGAGATTTCAACTTTCCTGGGAAAAGATGTAAACCTGTGTTGTATAACAGCACACGATCGCCAACTTGAAATTTTTTGTTTCCTTTTAGATGGGCGTCGTGTAAACGTTTAGTCTTTTCTTTGTAAGACCAGGAATTTTCATATGCCAATGCTCTTAGTTCTTCTAGCTTGTGAATTTGATCATCCTAGTTTCTACCGGTGGACATAGATCAAAGTTCACTGCTCTAAGAGCCCCGTAAGCTTTGTGTTTTAGTTCTACTGGTAGATGGCATGCTTTTCCATAAACAAGTTTGAAGAGTGTTGTTCCTATGGGGGTTTTGTAGGCTATCCTAAGGGCCCACATTGCTTCATCTAACTTTTCTGCCCAATTTTTGCGATTCATTCTTATAGTTCTTTCTAAAATTCTTTTAATTACTAAATTCGAGACTTCTACTTACCCACTGGTCTAAGGGTGATATGGTGTCGCCAATCGGTGGTGAACTCAATATCGTGCTAAGACTTTTTACATCAAGGTATTGCAAAAGTGAGTACCTCTGTCGCTGATTAGGGCTTTCGGAGTACCGAATCGTGAAAATAATTTTTTCAGAAATCGTACAACTACTCAAGCATCATTAGTATAAAGAGCTTGTGCTTCTGCCCATTTAGAATCATAGTCGACTGCTACAAGGATGTGCTTATTTCCAAAGGAGTTAGGAAATGGGCCCATGAAATCTATTCCCCATACATCAAAGACTTCACATAATTGAATGCCTTTTTGAGACATCTCGTTCTTGGCTGAGATGTTTTCGGCTCTTTGACAAGCATCGCATGCTTGGATCAAAGTATGTATGTCTTTGTATATGGTGGGCCAGAAAAATCCTGCATCAAATACTTTTCTGACCGTAGTGGCGGTACTGTGGTGTCCACCAGTAGGTCCTTCATGACAGTGTTTGAGAATATCTAAGGCTTCTTTTCCTGCTACGTACCTACGAACAACCTGATCGGCACCTATTCTAATCAAGTAAGGGTCTTCCCAGAAGTAGAACTTAAAGTTGGAAAAGAATTTCTTTCGTTGTTGATGAGTAAGCCCTTTTCTTAGGATTCTACAAGCTAAATAGTTTGCGAAGTCGGCAAACCAAGGACTTTCATCCTTCTCCTGTATGACTGCTTGAATATGCATGAGAATTTCATGTGGAAAATTAACATTCATGATTTCCTCATGATGTTCCTCTGAAGCTGGGCATTCTAAGCGTTATAGATGGTCTGCAACTACATTCTCTGCTCCTTTCTTGTCTTTAACTTCAATGTCAAATTCTTGGAGTAATAGAATACATCTAATAAGTCTAGGTTTGGCATCTTGTTTGTTGAAGAGGTATCGTATGGCAGCATGATCGGTGTAAACTATGGTTTTGGAAAGAACTAGGTAGGATCTAAATTTTTCAAAGGCAAAGACTATTGCTAATAACTCTTTTTCTGTTGTAGTGTAATTTTCCTGTGCATTATTAAGAGTTTTACTAGCATAGTAAATTGGGTGGAAGTGTTTTTCTTTGCGTTGTCCGAGTACGGCTCCGACTACAAAGTCGCTTGCATCGCACATGATTTCGAATGGAAGGGTCCAATCCATTGTAGTCATTATTGGTGCATTGACAAGTTCGTCTTTTAATGTGTTGAATGATTCAACACATTCTTCAGAGAAGACGAATGGTGTGTTTTTCTCCAGAAGTTTGGTCATAGGCCTAGCAATTTTGGAGAAGTCTTTTATGAAACGACGGTAAAATCCTGCGTGACCTAGAAAACTTCTAATGGCTTTTACGGAAGTTGGGTGCAGAAGTTTAGAGATAGTTTCTATTTTTGCTTTATCAACTTCTAATCCCTTTTGAGAAATCTTGTGGCCGAAAAAGATGCCTTCTTTAACCACAATGTGACACTTTTCCCAGTTGAGCAATAGATTTACTTCCTCACACCTGGCTAACATTTTGTCGAGGTTTTTCAAGCAATGATCAAAAGAGTCTCCAAAGATTGAGAATTCGTCCATGAATACTTCCATAGAGTGTTCGATCTTTTCGTGAAAGATGGCCACCATGCATCGCTGGAAGGTGGCTGGAGCATTACAGAACCCAAACGGCATTCTTCGGTAGGCGAAGGTTCCGTATGGACATGTAAAGGTGGTTTTCTCTTGATCTTCAGGAGCAATGGGAATTTGGAAATATCCGGAAAATCCATCAAGAAAACAGTAGAACATTTTTCTAGATAAACGTTCAAGCATTTGAGATGAAAGGAAACGGAAAATGATCTTTTCTTGAGGCATCTTTGAGCTTCCGATAGTCAATGCAAACTCGCCAGCCTGTGATGGTTCTCATCGGTATTAGCTCATCCTTTTCATTCATTACAACTGTCATTCCTCCCTTCTTGGGTACTACTTGAACGGGACTAACCCAAGGTGAATCTGAGATTGGATAGATTATTCCGACATCAAGGAGTTTGATTATTTCTTTCTTCACTACATCTTGCATGTTGGGATTGAGATGTCTTTGATGTTGTACCACGGGTTTGCATTCTTCTTCCATGAGGATTTTGTGGGTACAAAACGAAGGACTGATGCCCTTGATATCCATGATCTTCCATGCGATGGCCTTCTTATGGTTTTTGAGAACCTGAATAAGTTCGTCTTTCTCTTCTTTAGAAAGGTGAGAGAAATAATTATTGGGAGCTGAGAGTCTTTTTCGAGGAAAGCATATTCGAGATGGTTTGGAAGTTCTTTTAACTCTAAGGTTGGTGGTTCTTCAATTGATGTTTTTAACTTTTCATTAATTTCAGTTATTTCATATACTACTTCTGATGTTTCATGATTATTGTCATTAGTACTGAGATTTTTGTTTTCTAAAATGAGTTTGGTGTCTATGTCGGTTAAGATCTGTGTATCTAGAGGGTTAGTGAGGGAGGAATCTCGCATATAGCAACTCACGATATAATCAATGATGTCGACACAATATACCGTGTCATCGTGATGTTGCAGATAATGCATAGATTTTCCTATATCAAAAGTGATTGCCTCGTCATTGACCCTGAGAGTGAGTTTGCCGGTGCAAACATCAATAATAGCCTTTGCAGTGGATAAGAAGGGTCTTCCTAAAATCAGAGGTACACTTTTGTCTTCCTCCATGTCTAGAATCACGAAGTCTATTGGGAAAACAAACTTGTCAATTTTTTACAATCATGTTTTCAACAATTCCCCTAGGGTATTTAACAGATCGGTTAGCTAACTGAATGCTCATGCGGGTGGGCTTTGGTTCTCTCATCCCTAGTTTTGCAAAGACGCATATGGCATTAGGTTAATACTAGCTCCTAGGTCGGCCAAGGCATTGCCGACAGATAAATTTCCAATGAGACAAGGAATAGTAAAGCTCCCTTGATCAGTCATTTTTTTTGGTAGCTTGTTTTGGAGGACTGCTGAACATTCTTCACTAAGGGTGACATGTGATAGCTCCTCCAGCTTCCTCTTGTTTGTCAGTACTTCCTTGAGGAACTTGGCATATTTTGGCATTTGGGCGATGGCTTCGATAAAAGGGATGTTGATGTGAAGTTGTTTGAAGAGTTCTAAAAACTTCCCGTACTGAGCTTCCAATCTTTCCTGCTTCAGCCGTCCAGGATATGGAATAGGTGGAATATAAATTCAGACTGGCACCTTGGGTTGTACGGTGCTCGTTGGGATCAGTCCTTCCTGCGTTTTATCAGGGGATTCCTTTTCCGTAGCTGGTTCTAAAGTTGGTGGGGGTAGTGGTTGTACCGCTTCTGAGTGTAACAGCGTTGGCTGTTGCATTCGGATTGGTGATTGTGGTGCTTAGAAGAGTACCGGGTGGTCTTTCGGATAACTGTCGGGCAATTTATCCGATCTGAGTTTCTAGATTCTGATGATGCTTGTTGACTTTTTAGGTCAGCTTCATGTTTTAACAATACTCCGCTGATATCAACAGCTCTTGAGTCTGCCTTCTTTTCTGCTTCATTTGTCTTGGTCATGATTTGGATTAACATTTCTTCGATTTTTTAGTAGCTTGGGTTTTGATGGCTACTGGAACTTTGATCTTGAAATTGGGTTTTGGTTGGAAGGGTTGATTCATCGGTCTTTTTTCGAATCCGGGTAGGGGTTGAGTGTTACCTCCGTTTTTCCAGCTGAAATTCAGGTGGTTTCTCCATCCAGGATTGTAGTTGTTGCTGAAAGCGTTGTTCTGACGGGCGATGAAATTGACTTCCTCCATAGCCATGATGACTTGTTTACAGTCACTTGTCTTATGACTTCCTCCACAAGTGTCACAGGTGATTTTGGTTTTTGATAGTTCGGCTTGAAGTTGTTCGAATTTCTTAGAAAGCGCTTCAAGCTGTGCGGTGACAAGAGTGTTGGAATCCACGTGGTTTATTCCTTTATGGGTTGGTGTAGATCTTGGTGGGTTTTAGCGAAACTCTTCTTTGTTGCCTTCTCCAGGACTTCAAATGCTTCGTTAGGTGATTTGGATACCAGGTCTTTACCGGCGATTTGGTCGATTGCCTGCTTGTTTTGGCTGGATTGTGCGTCAAAGAAAGTCTGTACTTGTAACCATACACTCAGTCGATGATGAGGGAATCTTCTCATAAGACTTTTGTATCTCTCCCATGCTGCGTGTAGCGACTCATCATCATCGGTCCGGAATCCGGTAATGCTGGCTTGGTATTTGGCAGTTTTATCATGCGAAAAGTATTTGAGGAGAAACTATTCAACCATCTAGTCCCAAGTAGTGATGGAGCCAGAGGTAAGAGATTCTATCGATTCTAAGCTTGAAATCTTAGAGAGAAAGGAAATAGTTTGAGTTTGATTTGATCTTCTGAACAGTTTTGGATTTTGAATGTTCCGCAGATTCGTAAGAATCGAGATATATGAGAAAGAGGGTCTTCGTCGAGGAGACCATGAAATTGAACTGAATTTTCCACCATATGAATGGTGCTTGATTTGATTTCGAAATGTTCGGTGATATCGGGTGGAGCTACTCCATTTCCTTAGCCTTCGAGAGTTGGCTTGGCATACTGGCTCATGTTCGGTTCATTGTTTTGGGCCGCCATCATTTCTTCGGTTTTATTTTCTCCTGATGTGGTGGCGTCTATTGACTCGTCTTTGATTGTTTCAGCAGTTTCTGCAGTCCGTTTACGCGTTCGTCGACGAAAGAGTCGTTCCGGTTCAGAAACTGGATAAACAAGCACAGGTCCGAATGTAGAAGACATACATGGGATTAAATAAAAATTTAAACTATTTAATTAAAGTAAAGGCTAGTTAGAGTTAACCTACGAGTTAGGCTAAGCTATTCTAACTAAACTAAGGTCTAAGTTAATTAAGCTAAGGCAAAGGTTAGGTAAATAAAGGTTAAATTAGGCTAGCCGTAAAATTATATAGTTTAATAGTTAGTAAAAATAAAATAGAATAAAAGTAAAAAAAATTGTACAATTATAAACAATGATTAAATTAAAACTTGGATCGTTCTAAGAAATGTACCGTGTCCCCAGCAACGACGCCAAAAACTTTGATGTGCGTGCGCGTGAGTGCTTAAGATATAAGAGGTTTGGATATTTATCTTTTGCACAAGATCGTGTTTTAAATTTATAAAAGTAATTTCTATTAAGACTAAACACACACAAAATAGGCAAGTGTACCTATCGTATATGTAGAATAGTATTGGTAAGAACCAAGTATCGATCCGTGGACACAAATGTTTCTAACAATGAATCGTCGTTTTACTTTAATCTGAGGTTTTAATCATATTGGGGTTGATTTTTGAAATTTTTATAAAATGTAAATATTTATATGTAATATATAGGTGACCAAGATGAGTAATTCTAAACAAGTAGTTCAATTATATGAAGGTTACCATCTAAGATCAAGAATCCACTCCATTGTTCCCTGATGATTATTAAATAATCATGTGATAAACTTGTCGTAATAATATATGATAGAACAGCCCCTCATTTCTAAGTGAGCGTATTCTATGACATAAAATAAAGTAGCATGCGCATTTTAAAGTCAACCCTTTCCTAATGTCATGCTACCACAAGAATGTCAATTTGAGTTGACAAGTAGTTTAGCAAAGTAGAAAGATTAGGATTGACTTTTCTTGTAAATTTTTGTCTTTTCTGATAGGTGAGCACGACCCCGTGTTTCTAGAAGCACGGCCCCGTGCTTCCAGAAGCACAGCCCCATGCTTTCAGAAGTACAGCCCCATGTTTTGCTGTTTTCTTGGATTTTTTTTTTGTTTTTCTTTGGCTTTTCATTCGTTTCTTTGTTTGAGGCTTGGATTCACCTGAAAATACATTTTAACATGATAAGTAGTTATTTTAACTATATTATACGATAGAAGTTGCAGTTTTAAGAGATTATTTGATGCTAAAAATGTATAATTATATATACATCAGCTTTGGCTTTACTACCCCAGCCATGCTTCGAGTTGTCATGGTCCGGTTTGGTTGAGTTAGTGGATCATTCGGTGGTGACTGTGGGTGGTTTTGGTGGGACTGTGAATCAGGTGGGGTTGGTATATGAGGTTGGGAGGTTGGAGTTTGTGGGGTAGTATTAGTATGGGGTGAAGGTATTATATTATCTGCAGGTATTGAGTTGGTAAGTGGGGATAGAGATTGAGCCAATGGTGGATGTGGAGGTGATTGGGCCGAGGAGGGGTTAGGTGTAGAATGGGCTGAGGGTGGGGAGGGAGGGTATTGGCCGGGGATGGCCTTGTGGTTGGAGAGTCGACCATTTGTGAGGGTGAGTTGTCGGATGAGGTGACAGTGGGCGGTGTGGTGAGGTCCAGAACACCGAGATGTGTTCGGTGTGTAGGTTATCATGTAGATAGTTATAGGAGGGGGGAGGGGAGTTGATGTTGGAGAAGGGGAAAGTGTGTTCATCAAAGACCACATGTCGAGATAGGATGACTTTCCGTGTGGAAATATATAGCATTTGTATCCTCTATGAGATGAGGGATAGCCTAAGAACACACAAGGGGAAGAGTGATCTGGAGCTTGTTAATGGATGTGGAGGGAAGAAGAGGATAGCACAAGCAACCGAAGGCGCGTAAGTGCGTATAGATGGGGTGTTTTTGGTATAGGAGAAAAGTGGTTGTTTGGTTGTTTTTAGTTTTGCTTGGTATAATGTTAATGAGGTATGTGGCATGTTGGAGGGCATGGTTCCAAAATTTGGCAGGAACCGAAGCGTGAGTGAGAAAGGTTCGGACTATGTTATTAATGGAACATATTTTCCGTTCGGCCCTACCGTTTTGGGAGTATGTGTACGGGCATGAGAAGCGAAACATCATCCCGGTTTTGGCACAAAAATCATTGAATGCTTTGTTGTTGTATTCCGTGCCGTTGTCACATTGAAGTGAATTAATTTGTATGTTGAATTGGGTGAGGATGAAATGATGCATATTATGAAATATAAAGAAGACTTGAGATTTTGTGGCTAAGGGAAAAGTCCACAGATAGTTTGTGAAGTTATCAAGAAACAATATATAATATCGGTGAGCTCCGGTACTAAGTACCGGGGAGGTCCATAAGTCACTATGCACAATATCAAAAGGTAAATACGTAGAAGATAATGACTCATTAAAAAGTGATTGAATATGTTTGCCAAACACACAAGACTGACAAATACGAGATTCATAAGGTTTTGAAACAAAAATGAGATTATGTTTATTTAAATGTTGCAACAATGAGTGACCAGGATATCCTAGTCTCTTGTGCCATAAGTCTTGTGATAGAGCTGAAAAAGTTGTTGGTCTTGTAAACTGGGTGTTTGTGGAGAGAACGTGAGGGTAGAGGTCGTCGGTACTATTGCTGCGGAGGATGGGGATCCGGGTTTGGTAATCCTTCACCAGAAACCAAATGGGTCAAATTCAATAGAGATCATATTATCAATAGTAAGGCGGCGAAAGGAAAGAAGGTTTTTGATTAAGTTTGGTGCGTAAAGAATGTTATTTAAGTGTAAAGGTTTGGACGGGGTGTTAATTTTTGTGTGACCAGTCCTGATGATGGGGATTTGGAAGCCGTTGCCAATGACGATGTTGTTTGCAATACTATTATTGAGATAAGATGAGAGTGTACCTGTGTGTTCATCATGTGGTTGGTAGCCCCGGTTTCGAGATTCCATTGAAGGTCCGGGTTAAGAGTCATCGCCTGAAATGCTTGGTCAACATTAGTGGGGATGTACTGACTTTGCAAAGGGGTGTAGTACTGTGTTTGTTAGTTGGTAACGGGTTAGTGGACCAGGTGGGCTTGTGGGTGAGGCCCAAGTAAGCTTTGTTGTGGGTGTGAACTGTTAGGAGGTCCACGGGTGGGGGTGGTGGGGTAGGTGCTGGTGGTATGTGCATGCCATATTGATTGACAAATGGGGAGTTCGGCCATGCGGAGTGATCGGAGGAATTGTGGTGACTTGTGTTTCCCTGATTAGAATAATTTACCCCGCCCACTCGAGAGCTACTTCGGCCTCTGCCACGGCCTCCACAACCTCCACGGCCTCGACTATAACCGCGTTGAGACGAGTCATTGCAACCCCGGTTGCCGTATGATTGATCTGTGGAACCTCGACCATAGGAATCCCGAGATTGTGGCGAATTTGTGGGTGCTACCTGGGTGTGAAAAGTGTAACCAACGAGCGGTTGACCAGCTTGTCGTCCCTCTTCCATGGTTAAGTGGGACCGAGCATTGAAGAAGGTAGGAAGATGTTCGGTTTGGCTGATGAGCATGCCGATACTCGGTATTTGTGAGACCGGTTACGAGTTGAAGAACTAAATCGGCGTCCGACATTGGATCATTGAGATTGGCGAGTTGATCGGACAATACTTTCAATTCTTGGCAGTATGCGGAGACGCTCGAAAAAGACTCGAGCTTGGTATTGACAAGACAGTTCTTGAGAATGAGGGCGCGTGAAGCTTGGTTGTCTCGAAAGAGATTGGCAATGGCTTCCCAAGCTTCACGGGCAGTAGCTTTTGGTTTGATGATAGTTTGAAGAAGGTTATTTGAGTTGGTTCCATAAATCCATTGCTTCACCACTGCATCCAAACGATCCCATGACACCGTTGGTGCGACCTTTTCTTTACCCTTGTCTTTCTCCTTGTCTTGGCTAGTAGAAGAGGATGTGACCGGAGGGGGGGGGGGAGATGTGGTGAAGGACATCGAATTCAGTAAAATGAATGGTAAAGAGCTCGACACACGACGTGTATTGACCCTCTTCAAGATCAAGAGTAATAGGGACAAAGCTTTTGATGTTTGTAACCGTGAGAGCTGGGTGAAGGGAAGCCATAAGGAGTGATGGGAGAGGATCGGATATTAACGGCCGGAGAGGTGGGAGGACACCGTAGATGGCGTCGGTGATAGGAGAGATGAGGATCCGGCTGAGAGGTTAAGAGATTAAGGATGATACCATCATAGAGTTTGAAATCGTGATCTTCTCATTCAATAGTTTACAATATAAATACAAAACTATCTTCTCTATACAAGGCAATGATTTCTCATATTAACAACCAAATCCCTCTAAATATGTAACCGAATCAATCTAATTATGGAACCGAATATACGGATATCTTTGTGCTCTAATAGTTGTGTACTATTTTGCAAGTTGTGTTATCGAACACCGTAAATTATGGCTACTTCCCCTTTGAGTATGATTGTAAACGTACCAAACGAACACAAAAAATGACATATTCGTGTTTGTTCATTAAACTTTTTTCGTTCACGAACACAAGCATGAACATATATATATATATAGGTATTGGATCATTTCAGAAGTTTTTTTACAGTGAGAAGTGCGAGAAGTGAAGGTGTAACTCCATTAATCCCTAATTTCACTCACTTTCTTATGTGTAGGTATGTTGTGTGGGTGCATATGTATGTTTGTAGGTATATAGGTTTGAATGTGGCTCGGTACATTTATATGTTTGTAGGTAGGTTTGAATGTGTAATTAAAACATAAATACAACTAACCTAAATATATGTATGTAACATCATATGAAAATGAGTGAAATTAGGGATTAATGGAGTTATACCTTCACTTCTCGCACTTTTCGCAAGGTCCATTATATATATATATATATATATATATATATATATATTATGTTAGTTCATTAACAAATTTGACATGTTCGTGTAATACGCCAACTAAATTTTAGCCAACTCAAAAAGCGATGGCTAAATTTTATTTGGAAAAGTGTCAGCAAATCCTAACTGAGGATAACTTGGCTATATTTAGCCAGACGATTTACGCCCATATTATTTTAATTACCTCATTCTACTTCTCAAACATTCCAGAGACAACTGTAGCGTTTTTTTATTGCTTGTTTTTTGTATGATTATTTTTAAAGTATTAAAAGTGTACATATCGTTTAAAAAAAGTGTACATGCGTTTTGCTAAAAGTGTCACATTTCTATTTTTATGATATAACAATTTGAGCATCATTATTGTGCAATACTTAATGATAAACAATTTGAGTATCTATTCAAAAATAAGGTGTAGCATATTGTTGGTTTGTCTTAATTATTAATTATTAAACACTACTTTTTAATAGAAAAAAATAGGGAAAGGGAGAAAGAAGAGCCTCTTGACGCATCTGAGATTTTGAGCAACTTTTTTCTCTTCCAATAAAAATTATATTTGTGGTTTTGACTCTATGTGCTAACTCCATTCATTATCTTAACGGGTGATAATGGATGTTTGGATAGAGTTAGTCTAATAGGCTTTAATTATAATTGTGGTTTGACTCCATATGCTAACTCCATCAATTATCTTAAAGGGTGATAATGGATGTTGGATAAAGTTAGTCTAATAGGCAAAAGTGTAATCAAATTTAAAGTATGAGGTATGTTTGTTCAAAATTTTTATTTTAAATTGAAATGGTTATGAGATGTAAACCACATGATAAAAAAGCAAGTTATTCATAAAATTAAATAAAAACACACACAATATTAAAAGAACATTCATTTCCAACTTTGAACCCTTCAACTATTATAGGAGGGGACGGGGTGGAGCGTGGTGGCCGGCCATTTGGCGTGATGGGGTTTTTGCGTGATGGCCATCACGCGGTGATATCTCATAACACCCAACACACACACAAACCTATATATATATATATATATATATATATATATATGTATATGTATGTATGTATACCAAAATCCATCACACTAACACCACCCTCACTAAAATTCATCACTAGTGATAGAATGTGGTGAGGTGAGGTGTCACCATACCATTGGGTGTGGTGGGTGATGGATTTGGAACCATCCCCTTGTTGGATTTAATGGTCGGTTCGGGTCAAGTCAACGCGACCGACCCGAATGTGACCCGGTATGAGTTACACAGGGGGTTAACGAATTATAAACCCACTAAAATGTTTATTGGGCCCGACACAATCTATTAGAGACCGGATGATGGTTATATGATTTGTTTAGTTAATTGGGCTCAAACCCAATTGGTTTAACTTGCTTAAACCCTAATAATATTACTATATATAGTATATGTTAATATTATTAAACTTAGACCTTACAAAACATAACCCTAATTATCACCATCTCATCAGCCGCCGCCTCCGGCGCCGAGTTCCGGCAAGTCGGTTTTCCGGCGAGTCCTTTCCGGCTGCCGCATACTCACTACAGCCACCAATAGTTCTTCTTCATCCATCACAAGCACCACCGCAGCTCAATACAAGCTCCGGTGCTGTTGAATCC
Organism: Bidens hawaiensis; assembly: GCF_021521415.1. Lineage (NCBI taxonomy): Eukaryota > Viridiplantae > Streptophyta > Magnoliopsida > Asterales > Asteraceae > Bidens > Bidens hawaiensis. The sequence goes on along the minus strand of NW_027492406.1, from coordinate 435,222 downwards.
TTATACCACGGTTTTCCGGCGAACTGTTTCTTCTCCGGCGAGCTCGGTTTTCCGGCGAATCCAATTCCGGTCGATTCTATTATTGTTTGAAGCTGCTGTTGCTGTCCATCGTTGTCCGCTACTGTTCGCCGCCTTCTGCCGTCACCGTTAGCTACCGCCGCCGTCGCCGGAGACCTCCGCCGACTGCCGTCAGCCACCGTGTTCTGCAGATCTCGCCGGATTTGTTGTCGGTCCTTGGATTGTGTCAAATCTAGCACTTTCGTTAAGCCCTTGGTGTCTTCCCGGTTTCGATAACCGAGGTATATCGATAACTAATCTATGGTTGTTTATTATTGTTTAATCGTACTCGTTTAACGTTGTAATCGGATCCGGGTTTTGGGTTTCGGTTTATGGTTCGCTTAATCGTTTATTTATATTCCGCTGCGTTTTTATAGTTCGTTTATATCTTTGATTATAAATATCGATTAATAACTATTAAACGAAATATATAATTAAAACGGGTTTTAAAAGGTTTATCCATTTTCGTTCCGAACCACCGTTGAAACCCAACAGTGGTATCAGAGCCGCGGTTACAACGTACGAGTCGATACCGGTTCGTTTAAAACCGGATCTACATTTTAAACTTTAAATCGTTTAAAGTTTTGATCTAGATTTATTTTCGGGTGATTTTGATTTGGTCAAAGTTTTGTTTATTTTATCTGACCAAGTCAAAACGACCCGAAATTTTATTTATTTTGAATATGTAAATCCGGCCCCGACCTATGTGTTGTTTTGGTTGTGTTTGATTCTTGAGCTTGTTTTTGGCCATATGGATGGTTCAAAAGTTGTAAAAGGTTATTATTTATTTTTCGGTTTTCTTTTGGACATAAAGATGGTTCAAATTTGTAATAGGACAAATTATTGTTAGTTTATAAATTTGTAATTAAGAAGACGCGAAGATAACCGAGGACGACCTCAAGGACTTCTTGGAGTTAGTGGGAGTTCGGACAAGATGACGGGATGCATGAAGAAGTCCATCCTTGTGGTTGTTTGTGTTGTGAACCCCTTGACCCGATCGGTCTCCCTAATTGGCTCTAACGAGACCGATCACCTTTTGGCCATAAGGATTTACATATTATTTGCTATTGTGGTTGCTTTGATTGTTTATAATAGGATTATAATATCACCGACCTAATACCAAATAAATTTGAAAATAAACATTTTATTAACCGATTATGTTTTGCAAATTAAAAGCGTTTTGCTTTCCAAAACTAATAACTTAATAGATTTCTATTAACTTAAAATTGGTTAGTCATATCGCGACAAACTTAGTTTTTAAATAGGTTATTTAAAACTAAGTGTCCTAAGAGATGAAAGGGTCCATCAATTCGTCCCGATAATAAATACAGTAAAATTTGACTTTTACTCTATTTGGTAATTTTAAAATTAATCCCAATTTAAAACCAATAGTTTATGCCAATCCTACAACAAGTCACACTTGAGGCATACTGCGAAATTTTGAGTGTTTGGAGCTACAGCACCGCACTCGTTTTCTAGCCTATCCCATCAAGGTGAAAGCGTTTCGTTGACACATCCGGCCCTTTCACACGTCACTATACTAGGACAACTATTACTTTACTCTCCTGTTACGTGCTAAAGCTGTCTGGAGACTTAAAGTGGGAAAAGATGAGACTAAACGTATCTATACAGACAATCGTTGTCTCTATAGGTCTCATAACCGAGAATTGTGCTCTATTCACAATTGGCATTCGTTGTCAGTCTGCCTAACCACTTATTAATGTTGTGTGCCACAACTGCCTTTAATAACTGGAAGCCGGATTCTCATGTTTCTATTTCATTAATGTTATTGGGTCATTAATAATGGGACTACAACGTCGAAAATACTAATTAAATTTACTTTTGCTTAATTAATCAGATTTCGTCAAACGGTAAACTCACCCTACGCCCTTAAGACTATCCTTGAGAAGGATAAACTGAACGGTACCAACTTCATCGAATGGCACCGCAACTTGAGACTTGTTCTCACCATGGAAAAGCGCCTGTATGTTCTCGGTGGACCTGTTCCAACCGAGCTTGAAAACAACACAGCCGCTGATCGAAAAGTTCTTGAGAAGCATAAGAATGAATTGGCTGATGTCTCCTGCATTATGCTAGTCACCATGACTTCTGAGCTTGTTAAAGGCTTGGAAGACTTTGGTGCCTATGAGATGCTTGAGCAACTCAAGGGCATGTTCCAGAAACAAGCCCGTCAAGAACGTTTCGACACCATGAAACAACTCATCAGTTGCAAGATGGCAGAGGGGTCTCCCGTCAGTGCGCATGTTCTTAAGATGAAGGGGCACATCGATCAGCTCAAGAAACTTGATTATCCCCTGCCCGATGAGATGGCAGCTGATTTCATCCTCAACTCTCTCCCCAACTCATACGACCAGTTCGTAATGAATTTCAACATGAATGGTTGGGTGAAGACAGTGCCGGAGCTTCATAACATGCTCAAGACGGTTGAGATGAACATTCCTTCTAGGACCAATCAAGTTCTGATGATTCAATCTGCTGGTGTCAAGAAGCCAAAACCAAAGAATCGAGGTTTTAAGGGAAAAGGCAAGAAGAAAGTTACTGTTGCTGCCAAGGTCGCCACCAACACTAACAACATAGTTGCAAAGCCAAAGCCGCCGCCCTTTGAGGAGCGCAAGTGCTACAAATGCAACCAAATGGGGCACTGGATGAGAAACTGCCCCGACTACCTTGCTGAGATTAAGATGAAAAGAGCCAATGGTGAAGGCTCTTCTCGAGGTATTTCCATATACGTTATTGATCTTTCCACTGTCTCTAGCAACACATGGGTACTTGATACCGGACGTGGTTACCACATTGTTAATGTCTTGCAGGAGCCTGAGAAGTGGAGGAAACTGAATAAAGGCAGCATGGAACTCATCGTTGGAGATGGGAAGAGAGTACCAGTTCTGGCAACTGGAGTATTTCATTTTACTTGTCCATCTGGCCTAGTTTTTCCTTTAAATAATTGTTTGTATGCTCCTGGCTTGACCAGAAACATTATTTCAGTTTCGTTGTTATTTGAACAAGGATTTAAGTATGTTCTTAATGGCATGGCTATTTCTGCTTACTTAAATGATATCTTTTATTTTGAGGCTAAACCTCGAAATGGTATCTATGAGATTGATGTTCAACCTGACAATAACGTATATCATCTTTCAAAACGTATCAAGACTAGCATCAATGATACTTTTCTATGGCATTGCCGACTTGGCCACATAAGCAAGGCAAGAGTTAAACACTCCAATCCGAAGGGATTATTGAATCCACAGGACCGGACTCTTTTGACGATTGTGAATCTTGCTTAGCTGGCAAACTCGCCAAAGACTCCTTCACTAATAAAAGTGAACGAGCAAGTGATCTGTTAGGACTCATACATACTGATGTATGTGGACCTTTCAGAACCATGACTAGAAACCATGAGAGATACTTCGTTTCTTTTATCGACGATTATAGTCGATACGCTTATGTGTATCTTATGAAACACAAGCACGAAACTTTTGAAAGGTTCAAATAGTTTCAAAACGAAGTGGAAAAACAACTTGATAAAACCATTAAGATACTTCGATCAGATCGAGGTGGAGAGTATCTCAGCTCAGAGTTCATCACTCATCTAAAAGAGCATGGAATTGTTTCACAGCTCACTCCACCTGGCACACCCCAACTTAATGGCGTGAGCGAGAGGAGAAATCGAACTTTGCTAAACATGGTTCGATCGATGATGTGTAGAACTAACTTGCCTCACTCCTTTTGGGGTTATGCCCTTATGACCGCCGCCCGCATTGTCAATCTAGCTCCAACTAAAAAGATAGACAAAACTCCATATGAGATATGGCATAAGGGAAAGAAGCCCAAATTGTCTTATCTTAGAGTATGTGGATGTGATGCTTATATCACAAGTGAGTCTGATGACAAACTTGATCCCCGTGGCGAAAAAGTTATTTTCGTCGGATACTATTACAAAAGCGGTTATTACTTCTTTCATCCTGATACAAATACGATTTCTGTCAGGAGGAAATGCCACTTCCTTGTGAAGAAATTTCTCAATCGATGAACTGGAGATAACATTGTCGATCTTGAAGAAATTCAAGAACCACAAACAACTGCTGAGGAAGTTGGAGCGTCTGATCAACAAGTTGTTGTTGCTGATACATCAGACGTGAACACGAGCGTTCGCAGAAGTAGTAGGACTCCCGTACCAAATTCTAGATACTTATGGCATCTAGATGGTCCCGAAGTCTTATTAGTAGCCGATTCTGGGGACGAGCCTACTAACTACAAATCTGCTATATTGGATCCGGAATCCAAGAAATGGCAAGATGCCATAAACGCAGAAATGCAATCCATGCATGATAACCAAGTTTGGAACTTGTTTGAGCTACCCCCGATAGTCGGGCAGTAGGGAGCAAATGGATTTTCAAGAGAAAAACCGACATGCATGGAAATGTGCAAACCTACAAGGCACGGCTAGTCGCGAAAGGTTTTACTCAAACTCAAGGTGTTGACTATGATGAAACATTTTCGCCCGTTGCTATGACTAAGTCAATTAGGATATTGCTTGCCATTGCTGCATATTATGACTATGAGATATGGCAAATGGATGTCAAAACCGCTTTTCTTAATGGACATCTTTTTGAAGATGTCTATATGGTTCAGCCAGAAGGTTTTGTTGATCCAAAATATCCTAATAGGGTTTGCAAATTGAACAAGTCCATTATGGACTTAAGAAAGCATCTCGAAGCTAGAATCTTCACTTTGATGAGAAAATCAAAGAGTTTGGTTTTGTCAAAAATGAAGATGAGCGTTGTGTTTACAGAAAGGCTAGTGGGAGCACTATATCATTCTTCATCTTGTATGTGGATGATATACTGATCATTGGAAACAACATTCCTAAGCTTAAGGAAGTTAAGCACTGGCTGGAATCTTGTTTTGCAATGAAAGATCTTGGAGAAGCCGCATATATTCTGGGAATAAAGATCTATAGAGATAGATCTAAGCGGATTCTAGGGCTAAGTCAAAGTACTTACATAGACAAAGTAATGGCACGCTTCTCAATGGAAAACTCCAAGAAAGGAGCTGTTCCATTGACTAAAAAAACCGTGTTGAGCAAATCGCAATCTCCGGAAACGGACATTGAATCTAAACGTATGCAAGCAATTCCATACGCTTCTGCGGTTGGCTCTATCATGTATGCTATGTTTTGTACTAGACCTGACGTTTCGTATGCCTTGAGCATGAAAAGTCATTTTCAACAGAGTCCTGGCATTGCCCATTGGACTGCTGTGAAGACCATTCTAAGGTACTTGAATAGGACCAAAGACATGTTCTTGGTGTATGGGGGAGTGGAAGAGGAGCTCACTGTAAAGTGTTACACTGATGCTAGCTTCCAGACTGACCGAGATGATTCTCGCTCACAGTCAGGTTTCGTTTTCACTCTCAATGGAGGAGCTATTTATTGGAAGAGCTCCAAGCATAGTGTAGTGGCGGATTTTACCACCGAATCCGAATATATAGCTGCATCAGATGCTGCTAAAGAGGCTGATTGGATGAAGAAGTTCATCACCGATCTCGATGTGGTTCCGAGTATTCACAAACCAATCAAGATATTTTGTGATAACACAGGTGCTATTGCTCAAGCCAAAGAGCCAAGGTCTCATCACAGAACCAAGCACATTCTAAGGAAGTTCCATCTTATTCGGGAAATAGTGGAACGAGGTGACATCGTGATAAGCAAAGTAGACACAGATCAAAATCTAGTTGACCCGTTCACTAAGCCGATGACTCAGGACAAGCATGATCAGCATAGAGATGCCATCGGGCTTAGACTTGCTAGTGATTTATTTTAATTTAGTATTTGGATGTATGGACGTTTAGTCAGTTGTACTTCTCTGTTCACTTTTGATTTAATGGTTAAATGCAAACGTTGAATAATACAACTGTGTTCATTTTAATACGTTTAATCAGTGAATATCGTATTTATCCGTAGTCGGTCAGACTCGTGGAAGTGATTCTGAATTAAGACTATTCTGACTTTAGACTCAAGCAGTTGACTTCCAAACTCACAGACCTCATTATGAATAACGTTGGATGTAACTCGCATCAGATCATCTTCATGGATCTCGATCATAAGATGTTTTGATAATAGTATGCTCATTTAGTATCCTTAGACCTGAGATACATATTAGAACTTTCGTTTACCGAGGAATATTCTTTGATCATGTCAACCGCTGTTGCGTAACTGCCAGCCATAAAAGCATTGGTTGGGAATGTTCTGGAGTTCAGTGGGAGTTGTATGTAGTCAAGATGGGATTCTGTACTCTTACATTAAAATGTAACAGTTAGACATATTGGCGCCCTCGTTGATTCAAACTGGTAAAGTGTGAGGCCTCACCCAAACTTACTGTGTGTTTGATTGGACCACTTTGACTCTATATCGAGAACTAGAATAATTGAACACTATATGGGGTTGATTTGATCCATGTCTCATTGTTCAATTAATGTCTTATACAGAAAGGATAGATGACAACGATTACTATAAATTCATTATCTTGCAAAAAGGTATTCCAAGATACTTTGGTTATGGATTTAAAATGTCATATTTGGTTGGGGATAGCTATGTGTAGCTAGAACGCCTCTTGCTGTTAGCGTTGTGATACTTGACCCAAATCCGTCCAAGTGGGAGACTGTTGGATTTAACGGTCGGTTCGGGTCAAGTCAACGCGACCGACCCGAATGTGACCCGGTATGAGTTACACCGTGGGTTAACGAATTATAAACCCACTAAAATGTTTATTAGGTCCGACACAATCTATTAGATGGACCGGATGATGGTTATAGGATTTGTTTAGTTAATTGGGCTCAAGCCCAATTGGTTTAACTTGCTTAAACCCTAATAATATTACTATAAATAGTATATGTTAATATTATTAAACTTAGACCTTACAAAACATACCTAATCATCACCATCTCATCAGCCGCCTCCTTCGGCGCCGATTTCCGGCAAGTCGGTTTTCCGGCGAGTCCTTTTCGGCTGCCGCATACTCACTACAGCCACCAATAGTTCTTCTTCATCCATCACAAGCACCACCGCAGCTCAATACAAGCTCCGGTGCTGTTGAATCCTTATACCGCGGTTTTCCGGCAAACTGTTTCTTCTCCGGCGAGCTCGGTTTTCCGGCGAATCCAATTCTGGTCGATTCTATTATTGTTTGAAGCTGCTGTTGCTGTCCGTTGCTGTCCACCGCTGTCCGCTACTGTTCGCCGCCTTCTGCCGTCACCGTTAGTTGCCGCCGCCGTCGCCGGAGACCTCCGCCGACTGCCGTCAGCCACCGTGTTCTGCAGATCTCGCCGGATTTGTTGTCGGTCCTTGGATTGTGTCAAGTCTAGCACTTTCGTTAAGCCCTCGGTGTCTTCCCGGTTTCAATAACCGAGGTATATCGATAACTAATCTATGGTTGTTTATTATTGTTTAATCGTACTCGTTTAACGTTGTAATCGGATCCGGGTTTTGGGTTTCGGTTTATGGTTCGCTTAATCGTTTATTTATATTCCGCTGCGTTTTTATAGTTTGTTTATATATTTGATTATTAATATTGATTAATAACTATTAAACGAAATATTTAATTAAAACGGGTTTAAAAAGGTTTATCTGTTTTCGTTCCGAACCACGGTTGAAACCCAACACCCCTCCCCCTAACCGAATGACGTTTTGCATTAAAGTAGTATCCATGTTGCAGCATTTTCATGTTGTCAAATTCGAGATCATCCAAGTGTTTTTTTCATGAAACCCGCATCTACATCAAATTAAACGTATGAATATCCGGAACACATGCATGTAATCAACTAAATTTACTTGTAACTTAATTCCCTTTCTCTAATAACTTATAAAACAATTGTTATTCTTCTTTATACATATGGTGATCGAAGTGCCCTTTGAGCATAATATTATATGTAACTAAATTTGTGGAACAAAAGTTGTGCATATATTTGAACTAAACTGGTATATGTGACCACTAGGGTTTTATTTGCCATCTCAAATATCTTTTTAGCCACTTGAGTAGGTGGCTAGTTGAATAAGAGATTATTTGGTAGCCTTTTAATGGTTATAATTAAGAGGTTACTTTTTAATAGTTCATAACTTATTAATGGTTAAGATGTAGTCTTATGTATGAATGGGTAAGAGGCAACCATTAAAACATAGTCTCTTAACAATTCGGACTAAAGTCTACCTCTTAACCATTAAGAGATGGCCTTTTAATGACCATTAAGAATTAAGAGGCTATCAAACAGCCTTTAAGACTGTGTGTAGTGGGGCAAGAGGAAGGGGAGAATTGGGGCGAGAAGAAAGGGAACACCCCACCCCCCCCCGGCGATATGTGGGCGAAAAGGGGCGGGGGCAGGGTGTTATTGTCGCCGGCGTGGTTTAAAAATAATATTTTTATTATTATGACCGTTTACAAACGGTCAAAAATGAAAAAAAAAATTAATTAAAACAATATATATATATATATATATATATATATATAAACATACACATTCTTCTCCATTTCATACACAATTCATACCCAAATTCTTCAAAAAAATCTAGCAAAATGAATCTTACAAACAACCCGAACCAATCGAAAGCCGTGGAACTCACCGCTATCATAACAGAAATCATCAAAAAACACGAAAATTTTGCCGAGGAACTCAACGATACCATGAGAGAAACCAACAAACAACACGAAAAGATTGCCTCTATGATGGAATTGCGGGAAATGAGTAAAGAATACGAATCCCTCAAAGCTGCCGGGTCACACGAAGAGGCCTCATTGTTGCAACGACGACGGGTCAAAAAAATGCGCGAATATTATGGATATTAGTATTTTCTTTTTTAGTTATGTATTTTTTTTTTATTTTTAGTTATGTATTTTTTTTTGTTTTGTATTTTTTTTAATTTTTAGATATTAATTTTTTTAGTTATTTATTTTTTTGTATTTTTTTTTAATTTTAATGCATTTATTTAATTATTTAAATAAATTGGTTTTTATTTGTTTAGTTTAAATATAAAAAGAAAATAATAAATTTGGACTTCCCAGTTTGTAGCTCCTACACCATTACACCCCAAAAACAAATTTCCACCACTTGCTGACTGGGCGCCGCGTGTCGCAATTCGCCCCCATTTGTAGCTCCTCCACTACGCATAGCCTAAGTGACAGAGACTTACACGTTTTGTGGGTAGTCCAAATTCAATCCTTAGGCATAAAGTTAATCTAGAAAAAATAGGGTTGTTTAGGCAGGGTCAAGTTATTTTACAAAGGTTAACAAAAATGAGAAGTAAGCCATAAATAATTGACATGTGTCAAGTTGGGACCAAAAGAAAAAAGTACATAAAAGTAGTAGTACATATTTTCTCTCTCCTCATGCAAGTCACAAGTTAGTACCCTAATCATTTTAAAACGTCTATAACTTTTTCATATGATATTTTTTAAAAGAATTCATCATAATAACAAACGTTTTTTTATCTTTAATATGAGTATGATTTTGTATATAAATAATTAAAACAATTTTTACGTCATTGTGTTTTTTCGCACGTCATTGTGTATTTTCGCTTATCATTGTGTCTTTTTTCGTCATTGTGTTTTTTTCGTCATTGTGTCTTTCAACTCATCATTATGTTTTTTTAATACTAATAACACCGTTGTGCAATAATAAGATATAAAAATAGTGATAAAATAACAACAAATTATCTAGTACATAAAACACAATGATGAATACATGTTATAAAATAACTTTAAATGTAAAACACAATGGTGAATACGTATAACACAATGACCTAAAACGTAGGACACAATGGTGCTTACATATAACACAATGACTTAAAACGTAAAACACAATGGAAACAATATATTACACAATCAGGGACGACCATAAGGTGTGTCCGGGTGGTCGGCGCGACACACCGTAGGCTCGATTTTGTTTTAAATTATATGTATTTTTATTAAAACAATATGTATATTTAGTGTTTAAACTCAATTACATAATCATTAGTTTGGTCTATTAGCAAAGTAGTATTACTCCTAATCCAAAGGTTGTGGGTTTTACTCTCATTTGAGGCATATTTAATTATATTTTTATACAAAAGTTTTTTACACAATCAAGTTATAACCAAGTAAACCCATATAAAAATTAAATTGTTTAAACACAACAAAATACTTCTTTTACTTAACGCCCAAAAAATTTTCGCCTTCGGCCCAAAAAACATTTTCTTTCTCGGAGCCGGCCCTGGACACGATGACTTGAAACGTAAAACACAACGGAAATAACATATTATACAATGACTTGAACGTAATATACAATGAACGTAATACTATTTTCTCATATTAAGTGAATGTCATAAGTTAATCCGAATAAAAGACAATGAACGTATTACACAATGACTAAAACACAATGACGAACAAAAAGACACAATGGTGTAATCTTTGTTTTAATTTTTATCTTTAATATGAGTACCAATTGAAAAACACAATGATATAATACAATGCATATGAAAACTCAATTAAAAGACACAATGAACAAAAAAACACAAATTAAAAAACTCATTATTTTTTTTATTTATATATAATAATATGATACTCATATTAAAGATAAAAAATGTTTGTTATTATGTTAAAAAAAAATTTAAAATGTCGTATGAAAAAGTTTTGGACGTTTTAAAATGATGGGGGAACTAACATGTGACCTGCATGTAGAAAAAGAAAGTCAACAAACGTGGGTTATTACCTTCATGTCATTCCCATCAATTTTAATATATTAAATTAATCTCAATCATTTAAATCTAAGATCAATGTTTTAGATTCCTTTTCATTTCTCATTTTTATTGTTCTTTGTATTTTTACTTTATCCTGTTTAGTTATTGTAATCTACGTTAAAAAAGCATATATTTTCAATCTATAAAATCTCGAAGGCATAAAATGTTACTTAGTTCTAAATAAAATAAAAATGTAAATTACGTATTTTGTCTTCTATGTTTGAGGTGTCATGCAAATCTTGTCCATTTAACATCAATAAGTACATTACTTGTCCCTCAAGGTCATATGTTGTCATATTTTTCGTTTTTATAACTAAAAGACTTTACTTTTGTCTATTAAATTCAATCAGTCTAGTGCAACGCACATGATAGTATTTTAGTCCTTTTACGTTATTCTTTTAATCGATGATTTTCACAGTTAAGTTATCTCACTGCGTGAATACATCACGCCCCGCCACCCCACTCAGGCTATTGACATGATCGGGATCCACGCGGGCATCCGAGTTTGGCTTGGCGATCCCAGTAAAACCCAGTGGCTCACCCCGCCCGAAGGCATGACAGGTTTTAATGTTCTGGTAAAATCCGGTAGAAATCAGGATTCGAACCCGGGACATCCAGGTCATCCATCATGTTCCTAGCCATTAGAGCAAGCCCTGCTGGTTAACATTAGGGTATGTTTGGCACGAAGCTTTTAGGAGCTTGAAGCTTTTAAGAAAAAACTTTTACTCGATTAAAAGCCTTGTTTGCTTCAAGGAGCTTGAAACTTTCAGGTCAGAAGAAAAAGCTTAAAGCTTATACTAGTAGCGTTTAAAAGAGATACAAGCTTTTAGTACTTTAATTTACTTAACTAACCTTCCAAAATAAATACATTTACTATTATTGTTTTACGTTTTTTTTCGATCGGTGATTTTCACAGTTAAGTTATCTCACAGCGCGAATACACCGCGCCCCGCAACCCCACTCAGGCCAACTAAGTTGACATGATTGGGATCCACACTGGCATCCGAGTTTAGCTTGGCGATCCCAGTAAAACCCAGTGGCTCACCCCGCTCGAAGGCACGACAGGTTTTAATGCTCTGGTAAAATCCGGTAGAAATCAGGATTCGAACCCGGGACATCCAGGTCATCCATCATGTTCCTAGCCATTAGAGCAAGCGTCGCTGGTTAACATTAGGGTATGTTTGGCAGAAAGCTTTTAGGAGCTTGAAGCTTTTAAGAAAAAACTTCTACTCAATTAAAAGCCTTGTTTGGTTCAAGGAGCTTAAAACTTTCAGGTCAGAAGAAAAAGCTTAAAGTTTATACTAGTAGCAATTAAAAGAGCTACAAGCTATTAGTACTTTAATTTACTTAACTAACCTTCCAAAATAAATACATTTACTATTATTGTTTTTAGTTATGCTCATTTTAGTAATTTTATACATTTTATTAAAAGCTCCAGCTACTCTGTCAAACATCTAAATATATCTAAAAAGCTACAGCTACAGCTTCCAGCCACCAGCTAGCAGCTTCCAGCTACAGCTACCCGTTAGTTTTACCAAACTTACTCTAAAGACAAAATGACAAAAGGCGTCCTTTACGTTTGCACGGTTTTTTAATTAACGTCATTTGGCAAACTTAATGACAGAAAACATCCTTTATGCTTAAAAACTCTATCACGTTATGTCCTTTGACACTAACCAGTTAATTATTTTCGTTAAATTTGGTCATGTGCCATGCACATGAGGGTATATTTGTAAATTTACAATTAATTTAATAATCAAAACTATATTGTAAAAACATATAAAACACAATCACCACACACTCACATTCTCTCTCTCTCTCTCTCTCTCAAAACCACCACCGTCACCAAACAACCACCGCCTGTTGTAACCACCGCATGCCGTAACCACCACCACCTACCATAATAACCACCACCTGTCGTCACCGTCACCAAACAACCACCGCCTGTTGTAACCACCGCATGCCGTAACCACCACCACCTACCATAATAACCACCACCTGTCGTAAACACCACCTACCGGTCCCGTTGACGCCCCCATTACACCACCCTCATTTATGCCTTGATCGCTGCCATCCTCCTCCTCTCCGTCTCCATCCTCTACCTCCGCCTGACCTCCGTTATATAAACTAAAACTCTCTCTCTCTCTCTCCCCCCTAAACACAATCTCCATTTCAAACTCTCTTATCCTAAATCACGATTGCTAGGCACCCCCCCTCCCCAAACACACACACACACACACCAGTAATCACGATCGTCCCTGGCAGACTCTCCAACATCGTCGGCTCTCCACCAACGCCAACGCCATCCTTCTTCTCCCGACTTTATGCAGCATCAAGTTGAGTAAAACATCATACGACACTCATTCGATACCCAAACCACCAAAATCAACCACTCACCAATCAATCGAAGATATTGTAAATATTGCCGCATAGAAGCCCCTTCCTAACCAATCAACTTCAACGGCTTATTACCCCTAAATCAGACAACCACCGGCTAAGAGCGTCCATCGTTGTGCCGGTAAAAGCTTGAAAAGGCTCAGATCTAGAAAACACAAAGTGGCCGGAAGGGAAGAAGCAGCCGGAACTGGTTTGGTGGTGACTGGTGGGTGGTTTCGGTTCTAAGCGGGGGTGGGGTGCGGTGGCAGGGGTCCCGCTATCCTAATGGTGTAGAGACAAAAAGAGAAGAGAGAGGGATAATTAGGTGATTCCGACGACGGTGGCTATGATGTTGGATATGAACGATGGTAATGGTGATGGCCTTGAACTAGAAAATAATGGTTGGGAGTGTGGATTAAGAGAGAGAGAGAGAGAGAGAGTTATATTTGGGGAAGGAGATGGGTTAAAAAAAGAAATTTTTTTATTTATTTAAAGCCCAAAATTTTAAGTCAATTACACAAATAACCCATGAGGGGGTAAAAAGACTAAATTGCCCTCACATGAGGTGCACATGACTGGATTTAACGAGAAAAACTAACCCTCGTTTGAGAAAAGGACGAACCGTGCAACGCTTTTTAAACATAAAGGATGTTTTTATCATTAAGTTTGCCAAATGACGTCCATTGAAAAACCGTGCAAACGTAAATGACGTCTTTTGCCATTTTATCTATTCTAAATTAGTAAAAAGCACATGATAGTATTTTAGTCCTTTTACGTTGTTGAAACTATTCTTGTAATTAACTCAAATTAGTAAAAAGAAAAAAAAAAGAAAAAAAAAGCTAAACATTAAAAATAGCATCATTTTCAAATCTCACTATTATTGTCAGATACTATCGGGTTTGAGTCCAAGGTTTAACCAATTTAACTAATTGAATACCAAACTCATTTTTTATAACAATTTAGGGCCTAAGATTTTTAATTATTAACCATTTGCATGTGTTAAACATCATCCAAAAGTTCTGTCAAATCCCACTCAGTTGAGAGGAATTTTAGTCATCTTTTCTTAGGCACAAACCTTTAATGCACATAACACAAACTCTTCAAAAACTTAATCTATATATAAAAGCATTTTACCAAACCAATCTCTCTCCTCTTTCCCCTCGACCGGCCATGTTTTCGACCACGTTGGTACTTGGTATAGTTTTGAAAACAAACGAGCCTCTCACTTTTATGTTTGACGCTAAGAAAACTCAAGGTATATATCCAGAATTTCACGAAACTAGGAGTTACATTTAGCATTTATAGCATAGAGCCAGAGGTCACTAAAACTAACCAATTAGATAACGTCAAATAAGTACTCTCAGCTAAAAAGGATGAAAGTTAGTGTTGCTACAACAATTATAAAACCAATGATAGTGAATGGACTGGTTAGGCTAACAGGCTTCAAGGATTCCTGTTAACCTAACGCAGGTCTCCGGGTCCCTCTACGTTTGCAAAACGTAGAGAAAGGTTCACTACTTTAGTTGTTATTTGTTATAGTTCATCAAAGATCCAAGACCGAGATGTTTGGAACTAGTTTTGGATGCGAGTTCTTGATGAAGCTATGTAGATTTTGGAGTAAGAAAGAAGCATGCAAAATGCAAGTTTCTCAAGGAAGAAGAGAAGATCAGAGAGTATATGTTAACTCTCAGATCTGGTGTGTTCTTTTTATGGCTGAGTTGTGTTCCTTTTATAGGGGAAGTAATCCAAGCCTTTTTTCTGATGGACAAGCTAATGAACCTCCAGTTTGGTAGAGGGTTGACCATTTATGGGCGGGAAGCTTTTGACCTTTGGTTAATGATTATAATAATATTACTTTTTCTAAGCGTGTCCCCTCTTTTACGGCAGAGGGATGATGTGAACAGTGATTTGACGTGGTACTGTTGCACGTGCTTACTGTTCACGTACTTGTTTTCCTAAATTGGGCGGGAAAAGAACCTTTTAACCTTCTAACCTTTTTAGCGTTAATATGTGAAAACCATTTTACCAGACTTTGGGCTACCCCTGTCATCAGCCCCCCAAGTCAGAGGTTTTTGAGAAGTAGGCTCAAAGGCTTCTGACTTTTGCACATATTTTGTTATTGCACGCTTTGAACGGTTTTGCTTATTTTATGAATTTCTGACAAGACAGTTGATCTGATGGTTACTGTAGATTGCGGTTTCCAATAACTGCTCTTTTTAATAGTAATAACTGTTCATTTACTTCAGTGTTCTTTTAAAGTTCCACAATATTCTTCAAACACTCATCAAGTTCCTTTCGATCTTTCACCAGGTTAGTTCAAATCCTTCCCTTTTCTTTCGAATTATGGGTGCTCGTAAGGATCTATTGGTGAGTTATTCCCGATTAACCCAAGAGGAGGTTGAATATTTTTGCCTCGATTGGGGTATAGGTTTAGAGTTTAAACCGGTTGCTCCGCCGGCCGACGCTTCGATCGACCGTTGTCCGGCGGGTTCGATTGCCCTTAATTGTCGCAAATTTGAGTTTTCGAACATTCGCCATCCGTTTTCGGTTTTTGTTTTGAACGTGTTAGAGTATTACCGTGTGTCTTTTGGTCAGATTCACCCCTTAGGGCTTGCTAGGGTTTTGCATTTTGAGGTTTTATGTAGGGCTTTAAAGTATGATCCGTCATTATTGTGTTTTCGTCGTTTCTTCCGTCTAGCGAAGAACAGTGATTGGTATACCTTCGAGCATACTCAGGTTGATACTTGCCTGATATCTTCGACGGTTACGACCCTTGGTTCCTGGAAAGATCGCTTTTTCTTTGTTTCCGATTCCATTCTTCCTTTTAAATCTGTTTGGAGACAACCCGAGGCCGTTTTCAATGAGCCGGAGCCTTCTGAATCGGAGTTGAACGATGTGTTTTTTAAAATCTATTAGGAAGTGTTCGTCACGTCTTCATCCTCATCCCAAACATCTTCTCGTTTTGTTAGGAATTAGCAAGTTGTGGGATAAGCCTAATCGGGATCCTGTGCTTATGAGAGATGATAAGGGTATGCGTTTGCTTATCTTGCACTTGTTTTGTTTCCCTGTTGTGCCTATTGATAGATTCCCTTTGTTTTTGTAGTTATGTCGGCTTTAGATTTTTTGAAGAGTGATGATACTTCCGATGTTGGATTTGGGGATGTTGTGCCTATTGTTGGGAAAAACGTTGTGGTTCGAGGAAAAGAGAGTAGGTTCGAAGGTTCTGGATATGTGGGAGTTCCGAACGTTAAAGGGTTCACCAATCTAGTGCTCCCAAGGTCTCTACCCGCCGTTCTAAATGGCATTTGTTGAAATCTTCTGGTCCATCATCTTCACATGAGCATGTGGATGTTAGTGATGATGTTCAAGTTGCTGAGGATCAGGGTCCAAGTGTAGAGGTGGAGAAGGAGCAGGGTTTGGTTGTTTCTAAGAAGAAGAAATCGGTTGGTAAAGAGGTTGCGGCACCTACTCTTCGAGGGTTGGATGGAAATGAGGCTTATGTTCCTGGTTGGAATGTTAAAGTTGGTGATAGCTTTAAGGATCCAGAGGTTTGCGCTGATGTTTTGGCTAACTTTGCTCCCTTGGGGTTCGTGATACCATATCTGAGATGGAGAGTGATGTCATGCTTTCAAGGCTAATTCTTAGCTCTTGCAACCTTTCATCCCTCTTGGCTGAGGGTGTTACTCGTTTTCGGAAGGGGATGCAAGAGTATGAGGAATTTTCTAAGAAGAAAGAGAGGATGAAAGCTTCTATGGCGGCGATGAAAAAATATGTTGACGGTTTTTCAAAGAAGGAGGAGGATTATTGAAGAAGATTGATGAGCTTTCTCGTAGTCATGAGATTGAGGTTGCCGGGTTGAAGAAAAAGATGGAAGCTGGAAGCTGATAGGGAAGCCTTTGAGGTTCAGAAGAAAGCCTTTGATATGGAGAAAGAAGGCTTGAAGGCTTCAGTCACCTAGGCTACTAACGACAACCCGTGGCTGATTGAGCGTGGGTTTCATCAGGTTGTGATTTACGTGTTTCACTCTTCGTAATTTAACTCGGTGTTGGGTGGTGTTTATACAAAGAGGCTGAACTATGGGAAACGGGCTTTGTTATTGGTTTCAAACATCACGAAGCTGGTCAACCCTTGGAGCAATCGCCTATGTTCAACCGTGAAGCTTTCAAGCTCTTTTCAGATTCCGTTCATGCGATGGAAAGGCTTTCTTACCCCTACGTGGGTGAAGTTTCATCTTGCTTTGGTAAACCTCTTTCCGTTTTGCAAGGTTTAAAGCCGGCTGGGCTTGATGAGAATGTTTTCTCTGAGGTGCTTGAGGCGTTATCCAAGAAGCGTTCTCGCTCAGATGACAGTGAAGAGACTTTGTCCGGAGATGCTGGTGGGTTTCATGCGGGTAGTCTCGAAGGTTCAGCGGTTGGTGATGACTTAAAGGCGAGGAAATCCACGAAAGGAAAGAGTGGTGAGGCTAGTACTTCAAAGCCTGTTTATGATGTTTGAACAATTTATTCATAGCTATCTTAGCACTTTGAACAATGTTATGTATTTTAAACAATTTTAGGTTTAGCATGGAACCCTTAAGGTTTCTGCTTTATGGTTGTTGTTGGCCTTTGTTGGCCGTTTGAACACTTTTATGGGAATCCTTGTGATTTCCTTGTTTAGCCTAGATGGCTTATTATGGATGATGCTAGTTATGGCCTTAAAGGGCCTTTTTATGAATTGTAATGTTCGATGTTTTGTATTTATGTTGCTTGTCTTGTTTGTTTGATGTGTTTTTTAGCCAACTTTCCTTAAGAAGTTTTAGTGCTGCTGTCACTTTAGCTTCAAGGCTTCATTAGGTAAAAAACACATGTCGTCTATCCTTTATATCATTACTTAGTGTATATTTGTTTCGTAAACTTTTTTCAAAGCTTAGGAACGAATTGATGTAGGCTGTTCAGACCCGTCTATGAGACAAGTTTTGTTTGAAAAAATTTTCTAAGTCTCATGGAGTTGGATTGATATAGGAACTCACCCCTTATATAGGTTCATTTAACCCTTGAACCTATTGAGCGATGTGGCCAAAGAGCTCATCCCCTTACATGGCCCTTGCCATGGAGTTTCTTGCTAGGTTCTCAACCTGATTATAGGATAGTAAAGACAAGTTATGATAAAAGACTTCATCATTCATTCAAGAGGTTGTTGTTTACAAAAAGGAGAGCTATACATCTCTTGAAATACATTTTAAGATCTTGACTAGACATGGAACCTTTTAAGGGTTTTGCCATTCCAGTGTTTTGGAAGCTTTTTGCCTTCTGCGTCGGCCAGTTTGTAGGATCCACCCTTCTGAGCTTCAAGGATTGTGTATGGTCCTTCCCACTTTGGGTCAAGTTTTCCTTGGTTTTCTTTCTTGCAGGCCTCGTTGTTTCGGAGTACAAGATCTCCTGGCCTGAAACGTTCATGTTTCACTCTTGCATTGTAATAAGCTTCCATTTTTTGTATGTACTTAGCCTCTTGTATTGTGGCTTGATAACAGATTTCTTCAAGGAGTTGCAAATTCAACATGGTCTCATTGTTGTTTGATTCGAGATCCATGTTGAGTGTTCTTTGAGTCACAACTCCGACTTCTGCTGGGATTACGGCTTTCGACCCGAACAGTACTAAGCTGTAAGGTGTCCGTTTGTGACTTGTTTTTTCGATCGTTCTTATTGCCCATAAAACATTTGGAAGTAAGCCAATTGTTACCATGTCTTCCCAGCCTTGCTTTGATTCCTTCCACAATGGTTCTGTTTGTTCTTTCAACCTGGCCATTGGATTGTGGGTATGCAACTGAGCTGAACACTTGGGTGATTCTGAATTCTTGGCACCGTGTGCTAAAAGGCTTCTCAGCAAATTGCTTCCCATTTTCCGTGACCAACACTCATGGCAGCCTATTGCGGCAAATGATGCTTTCCCATACAAAGTCGATGACTTGTTTGCCCGTTATTTTTGCAAGTGGCTTGACTTCGGTCCACTTAGTGAAGTAATCAACGGCTACTAACAAAAATTTTACCCCTCCCTTGGCTGGTGGAAATGGACCAACGATATCCATTCCCCACTTGTGGAATGGCCAAGCCGAGGAGATGGGAACTAGATCGTGTTTAGGGCTTTTGGGAACCAGTGCATGAATTTGACAAGCTTCACATTTCTTAAGTTACTTTGTTGCATCTCGGTGCATCGTGGGCCAGAAGTATCCGAGGTTCATCAATTTTGCAACCACCGTTCTTGGCCCATAATGAGCTCCACATATTCCCTCGTGAACCTCTTTGATCAGATATTGACTTTGTTCAGGGCCCACACATCTTAGTAGTGGTGCAAGGTAAGCTTTTTTATAAAGGGTTTCTCCTCGCAACACATACTGTCGGGACTTGATTCGAACCCTTTCAGCCTCTGTCTGGTCCAGAGGTAACTCACCATTTTTGAGGAACTTTTCTATGGGAGTCATCAAATTGGGACCTTTTTCAGTGATTACATCTTGAACCTCCAATTCTTGAATTGAAGGAGTTTTCAACACTTCTACCAATACTTTGTTGGTGAGGTGTGCAAATGTGAGGGATGCTAGTTTGCTCAAGGAATAGACTCTTTTTTTTGTGATCTTGGGACTTGTTTAATGGTGCATTCTTGAAACGTGTTCATCAACTCTTTTGCCTTATCACGGTACTTCTTCATGTTGGGCTCTTTTGCTACATAGCTATCATTGACTTGACTTGAAACAAGCAACGAGTTTGTGAAGACTTGTAGCTTTTGGATCTTCATCTCTTTGGCAATTTGATGTGCGAAACGCGGTCTATTAAAACCTAACCTAACTTAGACACTCTAGTTTTAAATTTATAAATCTAGACTCTCCTAATGCTAGACAACTAGACAGGCAAGTGTACCTATCGACTGTAGTAAAGCCTATTGAAGTCCGGATATCGAACCCATGAGACACTAGCGACACATAAACTAGACTCTGATTAATAACTTAAATAAATTGATTTTATTGATTTTTATTTTTTCAATTATTAAATATAAAATAATATATAATAAATAATAATTACTCTAAACTAAACACAGACAAATAGAACTAGAACTCAAATAGGGTGAAACAACTACCTAGGTAAGGAATCCTACTAGTCAACTCGTAAACTCTCGGAATTGGATATATGATTGGTAACCAGATTCTAAAAATTTGAAACTTAAGGAATAACTAAAGTACGCTAGATCACCTCCCGGTCTCACCAACAATACCTAAGAACCCTAAATATCATGTAAAACTCAATGGTTTAATGGCTCGGATCACCTCCCGGTCTGACCTAACCTAACTATGTTCAAAGATTAAATCACCTCCCGGTCTCTCTAATCACAAAACACCCTAAGGCGTAAGGGGTATTTTTATTAAATTTGGTTATAATTCGGATCTGTAAGAATCTAAAGGAATCTAGGGTAACTCACTCCCGTGAAATCACTACCCACACCCGCAAAAAAAAACCAAAACAGACGACACTTAATTACCTCCCGGTCTCTCAAGTGGCAGAATATAAGGTATCTCTAAACTTTCAATTACCGCTCGTATGGAATACGTTAACAATAAACCATAAACTAGTTACAAACACACAGTAAGTAACCTAATACGCATCCATACATGAAAGACATTCACAAAGACGCATATGGAACAAAACCTGATTATAAATTAATACCAAATACGCATATGCATCACAATCAAATAAAATTAAAACTTTACCAAAGCATAAACCAATCAATAAATAATCCAAGATCAAAAATAAAACGAGTCTACAAAGTAATCATCCAAACCCAGGCAGTATAAAATTTTAGCCAATCATAATAACGAATGAAACAAAGATATAAAATAAAGTGCGGTTCATCGTAAAAGAAATTAAAATAATTGAGCTACTAGCCTGTGAGCTTAAATTAATTGAGCAGCCTACCTGCTTGCTTATTAATTCACTTTTTTGATTCTTTGATTCTTGAAATTTGTCGTACACCTTTTGAGAGCAACCTGCCTTGGTGCTTGATTTCTTGTGTTTTTTTTGATTGATCGCACCACAGGGGCAGCCCCTGTTCACGTATGCCCCCTCCTTGACGTCTCTCTTTCTTCCCTTTTTATATTAATTGTTATATAAACCCTTGATATCTTATGTTTTGTCGGTTTCATGAAAATTCTTATGAGCTTGTTTATATTATTCATGGACTTTGTTTTTTTTGTTTTTGTTTATATGAAGGATTTAATAATTGAGTAAAACTAACAACTTGAGGCATGCCTTTAATTCATTCATTCACTTTATTTGGATTCCAAACTCTCGGTGGCCTACATCACAAAATACACACCAACAATTATTAACATTCAAGATCATTTAATATATTAAATGTAAATTTTACATTTAGGAAATATCGATTTCTATATTTTTTTTTAATATTAGTGAAAATAGAAATAAATAAAACATTTAATATTATTTGTTAGTCTTTAGTTTAGCAAAAATACTCCATTTTAGTTCGTTGTCTCACTAGACTATTATATATTAAATTTGAACCGACTAGGAGTAAAACTTAATAAAAACCAACCCAAAAGTGGCTCAAAGTGTAAGAAATACTTATAATGTTTATAAATAATTTAGCCCATATCACAATTTTCAGACCATCGATCAATGCTTCATATTCGGCTTCGTTGTTGGTGGTCTGAAATTCAAGTCGTAGAGCACATGTAAATTCTAACCCTTCGGGGTTGATTAAAATGAGCCCAGCTCCTGACCCTTCAATGCTGGAAGCTCCATCGATAAAAAGCTTCCAGGCTTCAGGGTTAGAAGGTTCAGTGGCAGTCGTATGTATTTCAGGAATGACTTGTTTCGGGATTTCTACAATGAAATCCGCCAAGACTTGGGCTTTGACAGCTTTTCTTGGGACATAGGTGATGTTATGTTCACCTAGTTCCACGGCCCATTTGGCCAATCGGTCTGAATTTTCTGTTTTTCAAGCACACTCTTGATGGGTTGGTCAGTGACCACTTGTATAGGGTGTGCTTGAAAGTACCTTTGAAGCCTTCTGGCAGTTTGAATTAAGGCCAGGAAATTTTTTTCCAAATGAGGATATTTGATCTCTGCCAGTTTTATCGTTTTACTAAAGAAATAAACGGGTACCTGAACTTTGTTTCGTTCGATGGTTAGGACCACGCTTAATGCTTCTTCAGCCACTGAGAGATAGACAGATATCAGTTATCCTGTTTCGGGAGCTGCAATAGCTGGAAGTGAAGCCAAGTGTTGCTTCATTTGGTTGAAGGCTTCTTTCGCTTCTTCCGTCCACCTGAAGTCTTTTTTATTGGTGCAACCCTTTAGTGTTTTGAAGAAGGGTAGGGATTTCTCAGCGAGCTTGGAGGTAAAACGCTTCAAGGCTGCAAGCCTTCCGTTCAGACTTTCTACTTCTTTTTTGCTTTGTGGAGATTTAGTTTCAGGAACATCCCTGACTTTATTGGGATTGGCTTTTATGCATTGTTTCCCCACGATGTGTCCCAAAAACTTGCCTTCTTCGAACCCGAATGAATATTTTCCAGGATTGAGTTTCATGCTGATCTTCCTCAGGTTTTGGAAGGTTTCTTGTATGTCATCGAGCATTTGATGCTCGGTTTTTCTTTTGATTACCAGATCGTCGACATAAGCTTCTATGTTTCTGCTAATTTGGCTGGCAAATGCTTTGTCAATCAAACGTTGATAGGTTGCTCCGACATTTCGTAGGCCAAAAGGCATCTTTTGATAACAAAACAAATACCTTTGTCCGTGTGGAATGCAGTTTTTTCTTCATCCTCTACTTTCATGAGAATTTGATGATAACCCTTGTAAGCATCGAGAAAACACTTAAAGGGATGGTCGGTTAAAGAGTCAACCTTGAGGTCCATCTCGGGTAAGGGATAACAATCTTTCGGGCATGCCCTGTTCAAGTCTTTGAAGTCGATGCACATCCTCCAAGACTTGTCAGGCTTCCGAACCATGACTGGATTAGCAACCCAAGACTGATATTTGACCTCACGTAGGATCCCAGCTATGACAAGCTTTTCAACTTCTTGGCACGCTGCCAAGCTTTGTTCAGGAGCCAGGCTCCGTTTCTTTTGGACAACAGGCTTGACATCGGGTGGTATTTTTAGCTCATGCTCTGTAATGCTTCGAGGGATGCCCGTCATGTCTTCCGGGCACCAAGAAAAGACATCGTTATAGTGTATCAACAGCTTCTCAAGGTGCGAGATAGTTTCTTTGGAAAGGCTTGTGTTTACCCGTACCTTTTGTTCAGGATACTTTGGGTTTATAATCAAGCCTTGTTCATCGTTTTCGTTTCTTGAACTTTCCCCTTCAACCGTGTAAACCTCTTGGGTGGGTTGAAGGGTTGCAATTCCCCTATCGGTGGGAAACTTTACGGCACCTTGACCAACCGAGACAGCCATGTTAAACGCACATTGTCCTGGCCTTCCTATGATTACATCATAGTTGGAAGGTATGTTGATAACCACAAAAGTGAGTGGTTTGGTTTTCTTCATCTTGCCTTCACTAAAACAGACATCAAGGGTTAGTTGGCCCAAAGGCTTCAAGGGTTTATTGGCGATACCTTTTATAGATGACCCGGAAGGTTGAATCCTTGAACGCTCTTCCTCACTTATTCGGTTGAAGAACCTTTCATACATGATCTCTGTGGCCGCCCCTGTGTCAATGTAGGCTTTGCTTGTTTTGAGTGTTCCTACGTTCGCTTCTACCACCAAAGGGTTTGAGAGTAAGTCACCTTGAGGTGGTGTGTCACACCCGGCCCTGAGCGGCGGAAACAGCCGGGCGCGCGCGAGTGGGAATTGATACTTAAGCACGGGCCATTGCAAACATTCAAAGTAAGATTTTCATTGCGCATGAAAAGTTTAATACAAATACATTACATTGTTTAAAAATTACATAAAAACATCCAAGTATAAAAATTGTTGAAGATTTCCACGCCATATCCCCATGCGCGGCGGGAACAACCACGCGCATCGAAGGGATAGAGCTAAAATCTTCCAAAAAGCTAGTTTAGATGTTCAGCGTGAGGTGCTCTAAGTGTGACTCCATGCGCTACCTAGTTATCTCCTGAAAGACACGTAAAAACATTTGAATCAGTATAAACTGAGTGAGTTCACAAGTCTTAGTAACTTGATAAATCGTATTGCATCATAATCTTGATACAAATCATTCTGAAACATAATTCTGATAGCATCATTAAAACACATGCTTGGTAAGACATAGTTATATCAACATATTCTGATAAAATCGTTCCGCGGGTTACGCGCGAACATTTCTGGGAACTGTGCTCGTCTATGCAAAGTGGCGCTGCCACTACGAGCTAAAATAAGTAATACCGTCCCGCGGGTTACGCGCGAACGTTTCAGGAACATGTGCTCGTCCATGCAAAGTGGCGCTGCCACTACGAGCTAAAATAATAATACCGTCCCGCGGGTTACGCGCGGACGTTGTGCCGGAAAACAAGGCGCTCGTCCATGCAAAGAGGCGCGACCCCTACGAGCGGGTTCAATCCCATAGTACTGCCCCATGACCATACTAGGCACTCGTCCATGCAAAGAGGTGCGACCCCTACGAGTGGGTGGATCAAACCAGCAGTCCCTACCCTTAGAGTTCCAATGGTAAAGTGATCACTTACTCGAGTTCTAGCGCACATACATCGAAAACCTTAGATAACCGTTTGCATTACTCATCATGAAACATAACTTAAACACATAATCGCTTGCATAGCTTGTAAGTATACCATGATAAAACATTATTTAAGTACGTGTCCCTCGCCCCGAAAACAGTTTAAAAATAGTGAAAACAGTGAAAATAGGGGCTGTGAGACTCACCTGTGGTTCTTGTTAAGGGATTAATCGAGATTCGGGTTTTCTTGGTGTTGGCCTCGGAATTGAAGGTCTAGAATACGATTAAATAACAAGAAGTATATATATTAAGATCAAGAAATAGGAGAATATAAGGGTTGGAAAGTATATCTCAAGGTTATAACCTCGGCTTACCTAGTAACTGGAACGGAATTGAAAATAACGGATGCTCGGGAGATGATTAGTGCAAGTTTGCAGTTCTTTGGAGTGTGTTTTGAGTGATAACTTAGGTTACATATTTAAAGGCAAACTCAAGGGAACACAATCCCTTGCTTTAGGGGATTGAAATCTTTTCATATCTAGGGGTAATGATGATAAAGTATGGAAATTATTATTGTTTATTGTTTACTTAAAAGTGGAGGAGTGGACAAAAGATCTTGATTTGATTTGGACAGGACATGCAGGTCTGGGGTTGGTGAGAATAGGGTGGCTGACAGTTGACTTTTCATGTTACAGTGTGCTTTTTCAGGTACTTTTGTCAGTGTACAGTAAAAAAAAAAGTGGAAAATCTCTGAAACACGCTACTGTTTCCTTTTGGGCGGGAGTAATCTCCTTATGTCTGGAGAATAGACTAAGTGTTCTGTGCGCATCACTTTGTGCGCATAGCTTTCTGCGTGAAGGACATTTCTTTGCTGCGGGTAGGTGCGTAACCTTCTCGCAGTTAGGGACATTGAGTTTCATTTGTAGATTCTCCAGGTGGTCTTGGTATTTCAACATAGTGATCAGTCATGTTGAAGTCAATTCCATCTTGGAGCTTCAGACAAACTAGCTCTCAATGTTCCCGCCATGCGGGGAGGTTAGTTCCCTTCCGCACGCGCATAAACGATGTAGGATGCACCCGCCTTAGCATCATGCGGGATGGTCAACCCATAGACAACATAACGTTAAGTTACATGAAAACATAAAGCCAAAACATTCGCGCATGGCGCATATAACATATGCTCACGCTGGTTCTTAACATGGTGCGCTCGCGCAGGGCGCACATAACAAATGCACGCGCTGACTAACATGGCGCGCTTAATATTTACAATCACCTAATTATTAGGTTGATTACTTAGTTTATAGGATTGAGAAATTTACCGGGTGTCACATTCTCCCCCTGTTAAGCGAATTTCGTCCCGAAATTTAGGAGACGTTGCTGGCAGAAGCCATGCTCTGAAAGAGGTGTGGGTATTTCTTGCGTATTTGGTCTTCTCTTTCCCAAGTGAATTCAGGCCCACGCCTCGAGTTCCATTGAACCTTTACTAACTTGATTTTGCTCCTGCGTAACTTTTGTTCTTTCCAATCGGTTACTGCTATAGGTTCTTCTACGAAGTGCAGCTGTTTGTCGATGTGAATCTCTTCCAACGGCAAAATCAACGTTTCGTCAGATAAGCACTTTTTGAGGTTGGACACATGAAACGTATCATGAACTCCACTGAGTTCGGCGGGTAAACGGAGTTTATAAGCAACCGGACCGATCCTTTCCAGGATCTCGAATGGTCCAATGAAGCGCGGATTCAACTTTCCTCGCTTGCCGAAACGGGGGACTCCTTTCCATGGAGAGACTTTCAAAAGTACTTTATCCCCTACTTGAAATTCCAATGGTTTCCTTCGCACATCTGCGTAGCTCTTCTGTCTGTCGCGCGCTGTCTTAAGGCGATCCCTTATCTGAAAAATCTTGTCTGTTGTTTCTTGGATCAACTCTGGACCAGTCATTTGCTTGTCACCTACTTCAGCCCAGCACAGTGGGGATCTACACTTGCGCCCATACAAAGCTTCGAACGGCGCAGCCTTAATGCTTGTGTGATAACTGTTGTTGTAAGAAAATTCAACCAATGGGAGATGAGTATCCCAGCTACCTTCGAAATCGATTGCGCACGCGCGTAGCATATCTTCCAATGTCTGGATTGTTCGCTCGCTTTGCCCATCCGTTTGAGGATGATATGCCGTACTCATGTCAAGACGAGTACCTAAAGCCCCTTGTAACGATCTCCAAAACCTTGATGTGAATCGACTATCTCTATCAGAAATGATGGACACTGGGACTCCATGCTTTGAAACTACTTCTCGAATATACAGTCGGGCTAACTTTTCCATCTTATCGGTTTCCTTGATCGGCAGGAAGTGCGCTGACTTAGTTAGCCGATCCACAATAACCCATATTGTGTCATAACCCCCAGGTGTCCTTGGCAGTTTGGTGATGAAGTCCATAGAGATTTGTTCCCACTTCCACATGGGAATTTCTGGCTGTTGAAGCAACCCTGATGGTTTCTGGTATTCAGCCTTTACCTTCGAACACGTCAGGCACTTACTGACATACGTCGCGATGGCGCCTTTAAGATTGGGCCACCAATACAGCGTTTTAACATCTTGGTACATCTTGTCTGCGCCAGGATGTACGGAATACCGCGTCTTGTGAGCTTCGTTCAATACCTGCTCGCGCAATCCTCCCTTGAGAGGGACCCATATGCGGTTAGCGAAATATAGATTGCCGTTCTCTTTAAGTTCCAAATTCTTAACCATACCCCCAAGGCATTCGTTTTTAACAAACTCTGGTTTCAAGGCTTCTTGCTGAGCGTCTCGGATGCGGGTAGAGAGATCTGCGTGAATGGTCAACCTTAGAGCCTTGACTCGTAGCGTTTTTATTCGCCCCTTCCTACTTAGCGCGTCTGCTACCACATTCGCCTTTCCAGGGTGGTACTTAATCTCACAATCGTAATCGTTCAACAACTCCACCCATCTTCGTTGCCTCATGTTTAAATCCTTTTGATCAAATATATGCTGAAGGCTCTTGTGATCCGTAAAGATTATACACTTTGTACCATAGAGGTAATGGCGCCAAATCTTTAGCGCGAAGACAACCGCTCCAAGTTCTAAATCATGCGTTGTGTAGTTCTTTTCATTGGTCTTGAGTTGGCGTGAGGCATACGCTATGACTTTGTCTCGCTGCATAAGGACACATCCAAGTCCCTGATGTGAAGCGTCGCAGTAAACAACAATGTCATCCATCCCCTCGGGCAAAGACAAAATTGGCGCACTACATAACTTCTGTTTCAACATTTGAAATGCTGTTTCCTGATTTTCACCCCAAACAAACTTCTTGTCTTTCTGAGTTAGCGCGGTCAGAGGTAGAGCTATTTTGGAGAAGTTCTCAATGAAGCGTCGATAGTAGTCAGCTAGTCCTAGGAATTGCCTCACCTCAGTTGGGGTTTTTGGCGCTTCCCAGTTTTCGATGGCCTTGACTTTGGAAGGATCAACGTGAATTCCTTTCTCGTTTACAACGTGACCGAGAAAGTGAACTTCTCTAAGCCAAAACTCGCACTTGGAAAACTTCGCATACAACTTTTCTTTCCTCAACAATTCCAAAATCAATCTCAGGTGTTGCTCATGCTCGGCCTTGGTCCGTGAGTAAATCAGAATATCATCTATAAACACAATCACAAACTTGTCCAAGTATGGTTTGCACACGCGGTTCATCAGATCCATGAACACAGCCGGCGCATTAGTTAGCCCGAAAGGCATTACTAAGAACTCATAATGGCCGTATCTAGTTCGGAAGGCTGTTTTCGGCACATCTTCCTCATGGACCCTAAGTTGGTGGTATCCTGACCGTAGATCTATCTTCGAATAATAACTGGATCCCTGCAACTGGTCAAATAAGTCGTCAATCCTCGGTAAGGGGTACCGATTTTTGACTGTCAGCTTGTTCAGTTCCCTGTAGTCAATACACATTCTGAACGAACCATCCTTCTTCTTAACAAACAGTACTGGAGCTCCCCAAGGTGAAAAGCTTGGGCGTATGAAACCCTTATCCAATAGTTCCTGTAACTGATTGGATAGCTCTTGCATCTCAGATGGAGCTAGTCGATAAGGCGCTCGAGCTACTGGCGCAGCTCCTGGGACTAAATCAATACGAAACTCGACTTGTCGCGGCGGCGGTAATCCGGGCAAATCTTCAGGAAAAACTTCTGGAAATTCGCGCACTACTGGTAAGTCTTCAATTCTTCGCTCATCTCCTTTCTTCTCTACGACATGCGCCAGGAAGGCGTAGCACCCTTTCCTTAGGCACTTTCGCGCCGTTAGGCACGAAATCAGTTTCGTCGCAACTCCCCTTCTTTCCCCTTGAATTACCAAGGTTTCTCCGTTCAACAGTGGGATCCGAACCTGCTTCTCATGGCAAATAACTTCCGCGCGGTTCTCGACTAACCAATCCATACCTACCACAATGTCAAAACTTCCCAAGTCTATTGGCAACAAGTTAATATTGAACCCGTGACCTCCCATGACTATAACACATTGTTCAGTTCTTTCGTTTGCGCATAACTGCCTACCATTGGCTAGTTCTATAGTATAAGGCGTGTCTAGTTTACTGGTTGCTAGGCCTAGGGAGTCTTTAAACTCGGCGGATATAAAACTTAGGTCAGCGCCAGTATCAAATAAGACAGATGCAAAATGTCCGTTAAGCAAAAACGTACCGGTTACCACATTCGGCTCTTCTTTAGCTTCGCCTGCGCCGATCACAAAAGCTCTCCCGCGAGCTTGGTTCCCCTTTTGCGGGCAATCCCGACTAAAATGCCCTGGCTTCCCGCATGCGTAGCAGTTGTCGCTTGCTCCAGCTTCTCTGACACGGGAATTCATCGTCTTGTGCCCTGGTCTGCCACATTTGGCACATTCGATTCTTGCGCATTCACCCTCGTGGTGATACTTGCATTTGTTGCACCATGGGCGAGGCCCGCTGTATCCTTTTCGTGGTGGCTCCGCGGCCTGAATCGCGTAAACCTTTGCGCTTTCCTGCTTCTTGAACGGTGGTTGCTTGGAGTCAGACCCTCGGTGGTGAGAGTTCCATTTCCTCTTGGGATCAGAGGTTCGCTGCTCGATTCCGCGCGTAGTCAACATACCCGCACGGATCGTATCCCTTGTAAGGGTGATGGCCCGCGCTACCGCCTCATCAAAGGTTGGAGGCGCTGCGGCGTTGAGCGGAACCCTAACAACAGGAGGTAACCCAAAAATATACCTCTCGATCTTCTTTTCCTCCGTGTTTGCCATGTCTGGCACCAACTGGCAAAGTTCGTTGAACCGGTTGTTGTAGGCGTCGATATCCGTTCCTACCATGGTGTGGTTCCAGAATTCCTGTTGTAGACTCTGGATTTCTGCGCGAGAGCAGAACTTCCTCATCATCATCTCCTTCAGTTCCTCCCAGGTCTTGTGGAGAGCAACTTCTCGCCCCAATGTTTTCGTTTGAAGCTTCCACCAAGACGAAGCTGCCTCTTGGAACATGCAGGTCGCGTAAAGGACCTTCTGGTTCTCACTACATCCGCTAATGGAGAGAACTGTCTCCATCTTGTCAATCCAGTTGTAGAGCCCAATGGCCCCTTCGGTTCCCTTGAATGGCCAAGGCTTACAGGCCATGAATGTCTTATAGGAGCATCCTTTGTCCAAGGCTCCTGATTCGGGTTCTGGGGTCTCATTCTGACGACCCTGACTTGATTCGGCCTTGCTGGCCTCATGTGTCGCAATCGCTTGCGCGATTATTTCCGCGAGTTCCTCGGGTGTCATGGTAATTCCTTTGGCTTTAGTTGGAGGCATTCTCGCTTTAAAAGAGAATGAAAATATATCAAACTTAGCGCATGTACTCAGAGCACATAATGTTATCATTATTTACTAGACAGTGTGACCCGTGTTCCTAAGTGTGTGTATAGTTTCTTTTGAAAATATTTTCTTTGAAAAAATATTTCATGCGATTCCCCAACGGTTATAGTCTAGGTTAAAACTTCTTTTCCTAGTTCGCTATAACCAGTGCTCTGATACCAATCTGTCACACCCGGCCCTGAGCGGCGGAAACAGCCGGGCGCGCGCGAGTGGGAATTGATACTTAAGCACGGGCCATTGCAAACATTCAAAGTAAGATTTTCATTGCGCATGAAAAGTTTAATACAAATACATTACATTGTTTAAAAATTACATAAAAACATCCAAGTATAAAAATTGTTGAAGATTTCCACGCCATATCCCCATGCGCGGCGGGAACAACCACGCGCATCGAAGGGATAGAGCTAAAATCTTCCAAAAAGCTAGTTTAGATGTTCAGCGTGAGGTGCTCTAAGTGTGACTCCATGCGCTACCTAGTTATCTCCTGAAAGACACGTAAAAACATTTGAATCAGTATAAACTGAGTGAGTTCACAAGTCTTAGTAACTTGATAAATCGTATTGCATCATAATCTTGATACAAATCATTCTGAAACATAATTCTGATAGCATCATTAAAACACATGCTTGGTAAGACATAGTTATATCAACATATTCTGATAAAATCGTTCCGCGGGTTACGCGCGAACATTTCTGGGAACTGTGCTCGTCTATGCAAAGTGGCGCTGCCACTACGAGCTAAAATAAGTAATACCGTCCCGCGGGTTACGCGCGAACGTTTCAGGAACATGTGCTCGTCCATGCAAAGTGGCGCTGCCACTACGAGCTAAAATAATAATACCGTCCCGCGGGTTACGCGCGGACGTTGTGCCGGAAAACAAGGCGCTCGTCCATGCAAAGAGGCGCGACCCCTACGAGCGGGTTCAATCCCATAGTACTGCCCCATGACCATACTAGGCACTCGTCCATGCAAAGAGGTGCGACCCCTACGAGTGGGTGGATCAAACCAGCAGTCCCTACCCTTAGAGTTCCAATGGTAAAGTGATCACTTACTCGAGTTCTAGCGCACATACATCGAAAACCTTAGATAACCGTTTGCATTACTCATCATGAAACATAACTTAAACACATAATCGCTTGCATAGCTTGTAAGTATACCATGATAAAACATTATTTAAGTACGTGTCCCTCGCCCCGAAAACAGTTTAAAAATAGTGAAAACAGTGAAAATAGGGGCTGTGAGACTCACCTGTGGTTCTTGTTAAGGGATTAATCGAGATTCGGGTTTTCTTGGTGTTGGCCTCGGAATTGAAGGTCTAGAATACGATTAAATAACAAGAAGTATATATATTAAGATCAAGAAATAGGAGAATATAAGGGTTGGAAAGTAGATCTCAAGGTTATAACCTCGGCTTACCTAGTAACTGGAACGGAATTGAAAATAACGGATGCTCGGGAGATGATTAGTGCAAGTTTGCAGTTCTTTGGAGTGTGTTTTGAGTGATAACTTAGGTTACATATTTAAAGGCAAACTCAAGGGAACACAATCCCTTGCTTTAGGGGATTGAAATCTTTTCATATCTAGGGGTAATGATGATAAAGTATGGAAATTATTATTGTTTATTGTTTACTTAAAAGTGGAGGAGTGGACAAAAGATCTTGATTTGATTTGGACAGGACATGCAGGTCTGGGGTTGGTGAGATAGGGTGGCTGACAGTTGACTTTTCATGTTACAGTGTGCTTTTTCAGGTACTTTTGTCAGTGTACAGTAAAAAAAAAAGTGGAAAATCTCTGAAACACGCTACTGTTTCCTTTTGGGCGGGAGTAATCTCCTTATGTCTGGAGAATAGACTAAGTGTTCTGTGCGCATCACTTTGTGCGCATAGCTTTCTGCGTGAAGGACATTTCTTTGCTGCGGGTAGGTGCGTAACCTTCTCGCAGTTAGGGACATTGAGTTTCATTTGTAGATTCTCCAGGTGGTCTTGGTATTTCAACATAGTGATCAGTCATGTTGAAGTCAATTCCATCTTGGAGCTTCAGACAAACTAGCTCTCAATGTTCCCGCCATGCGGGGAGGTTAGTTCCCTTTCGCACGCGCATAAACGATGTAGGATGCACCCGCCTTAGCATCATGCGGGATGGTCAACCCATAGACAACATAACGTTAAGTTACATGAAAACATAAAGCCAAAACATTCGCGCATGGCGCATATAACATATGCTCACGCTGGTTCTTAACATGGTGCGCTCGCGCAGGGCGCACATAACAAATGCACGCGCTGACTAACATGGCGCGCTTAATATTTACAATCACCTAATTATTAGGTTGATTACTTAGTTTATAGGATTGAGAAATTTACCGGGTGTCACATGGTGGGAAGCAGACGCATTGAAGCTCCCAAGCCTCCAAGCGTTGTCGTTTGTGGGAACACCTTGGTCTATATTTACCATATTCACTTCTTTGCATTTTCTTTCGGTCATCTTGTCCTTGACCCCTTTTACCAAATGGGCCAATTCTTCGAACTTAACAGCTTCCTCAATTCTTCTCTTGAGTTGAAAGCAATCGTTGGTGTGGTGACATTTTTCTTCATGGAAGTCACAGAACTGAGTGGAGTTTTCGTTTTTCTTGCTTTTGGGCAAGGGTCGAGGAGGTCGGAACCCGTGTTTCACTTCTTCGGTGGCAAGGATTTCCTGAGGGGTTTTGGTTAGAGCTGTGAAGTTCACAGTCTTTTCCTTGCTAGGAAGGTTCCGACCTTCAGGCCTTCGTTGATCTGAGCTCCTTGGGTGTCTATCATAGGGATTGAAATTTCCTATCTTTCGGTTGGGGCTGTTGCCTCGCCAACTAGGAGCTCTTTTTCTTTGTTCTTTAAAATCAACGGCCTCTTCTCCTCGGATATGAGCCTCAGCTCGTTCAAGAGCTTCTTCAAGGGTTTTAGGTAGGCACTTGTTAAAGTCCCTTGTGAGGTATTCAGAGGTGATGGCGTTCATGAAGCCTGCCACCCTCATTTCTTCGTCGGCCCCCACATATGTCAACCCTTCCTTCTTATATATTTCGATCAAGTCTCGAAGGCTTTCGTCATCTTTTTGTTTTATCTGAAAAATTACCGTGGCATCCTTGACATACCTCCTTTGTTGTGAAAAGTTGGCCAAGAATCCTTTGCTCAGATCATCAAAGCTTCAAACGCTTTGGGCAGGAAGGTCGTTGAACCATATCCTGGCTGATCCGACAAGCGTTTGCATGAACATTAAACAACATTCAGCGTGGGACCACTTTTCAATTCTGGCAGCGCCGGTAAAGATCTGTAGGTGGTCTTCGGGATCCTCGGTCTCATCTTGTGTTTTTATATGGGATGGCATCTTGATTTTAGTTTGAGAGTCATAATCGGCGATTTTTTGAGAGAAACAAGATAGGTTATCGGGCTTATAGGGCTTTGCAAGGTCTTCTTCTACCCTTGTAGCAAGATTATGACTTGTTGCTCCTTGGTGAGTACTCAGCGCTTAGTTGATGAGCTGGGTCCAAGGGAAGTGTGCCATCATTTGAGTCATCATCTGAGGCATGAGGTTAAAGCCTTGAAGGCTTTCAGTAGTTGTTGTTATTTGGTTTGTTCCCATGGGGGTGCTCATTGCTGCACTCCGAGCCAAGGGAAAGGCCGCCATGGCCTGCTCCCATGTGGTGGCTATAGGAAGAGGAACACTTGAAGCTAGTGACTGCCATATTTGTTCCAAAGTAGGTTCATGCCCGAGGGGTTGTGAAGTGAACAGAGGGAAGGCTGTTGGGCTTGGCCTCCCGTAGGCATAAAGAGTTGGGTTAAAAGGTTGGCAGGTTACACTTGGACCAGCTTCCAAATGAGAAGTAGTTGGTTGTGAGCTAGTAAGAGAGGGATGTGGAGGTCCGAGTAACAGTGAGGGTTCCGGATCGTCATAATCCTGCCTTATTCTTATCCCCTTTTCTCTTTCTTGGCTCACATGTTGGTTAAGAAGAGATTTTAATTGTAAGAAATGTCTTGCTACCCCTTCCGGTGTCAAGTCGACACGCTCCGGGATGTTTGAGGTTCCTATGTGAGGAGAAGGAACTCCGGATCGTGAAGGGGTTGGAGTTCGGAAAGGTGAAAACTAGAGGAACAAAGGTCCCGTCGAAGTTCCTACCAGAGTAGAGATTTTAATTGTAAGAAATGTCTTGCTACCCCTTCCGGTGTCAAGTCGACACGCTCCGGGATGTTTGAGGTTCCTATGTGAGGAGAAATGTGTTAAGAAGCTACACTACTTGGTGTCGGTGTTCTTGACACTTGATCAACTTCTTCGGGAGATTCACTTTCCGACATGGCGATTTTGATGAAAATAGAGCTACACTACTGGTCTTTAAGATAAAGTAGGCGGCGTAGCCCCACGGTGGGCGCCAACTTGTTGCTACAACAATTATAAAACCAATGATAGTGAATGGATTGGTTAAGCTAACAGGCTTCAAAGGTTCCGGTTAACCTATCGCAAGTCGTCGGGTCCCTCTACGTTTGCAAAACGTAGAGAGAGGTTCACTAGTTTAGTTGTTATTTGTTATAGTTCATCAAAGGTCGAACACCAAGATGTTTGGAACTGGTTTTGGATGCGAGTTCTTGATGAAGCTATGTAGTTTTTGGAGTAAGAAAGAAGCATGCAAAATGCAAGTTTCTCAAGGAAGAAGAGAATATCAGATAGTATATGTTAACTCTCAGATCTGGTGTGTTTTTGTTATGGCTGAGTTATGTTCCTTTTATAGGGGAAGGAATCCAAGTCTTTTGTCTGATGGATAAACTAATGAACCTCCAGTTTGGTAGAGGGTTGACCATTTATGGGTGGGAAGCTTTTGACCTTCGGTTAATGATTATAATAATATTACGTTTTCTGAGCGTGTCCCCTCTTTTACGGCAGAGGGATGATGTGAACAGTGATTTGACGTGGTACTATTGCTGCACGTGCTTACTGTTCACGTACTTGTTTTCCTAAATTGGGCAGGAAACGAACCTTTTAACATTCTAACCTTTTTAGCGTTAATATGTGAAATCCATTTTACCAGACTTTGGGCTACCCCGTCATCAGTTAGAAAACACAAAAATTCCTAATGAGTTCCATAAAATAAACGAATAATAATACCACCTGTAATATGGCAGTTGAATTTTACCGACTTAGAAAAACAACGTCTAGTTTTATTTGGTTCAGAAAAGCGCCGGCTAAATTTTAACATGAGACTAGTGGCTAAATTCACCCGTTGTCACACGGATTATTGTAATTGATTTGTTTTGTTTTGGAAACCTCATTCTACATTTCAAACATCCTTGTGCCACCTAAATTCCAGTCAAGAGCATTTTTGTTATAGTGTTCTTTTTATTGTTAGCAGCGTTTTTCTCATTGTTTGCTTTTTTCATGTTTAAGTATTTAAAGTGTACGTGTGTTTATTCTAAAAACACATTTCTATTTTTTTAAATGATTTCAGCAACCACCATTGCAAATGGGCAACATAAAATACAGACCATTTTTGGATTTAATACTTTGTGGTTTGTATTATATCTGTTATATTTATTTTTTTATTTAATATTCAAATTCTGCATATGTTATGTTAATAATGTCACATGTCTATTAATTTTAGTGATTTTAATGACATAAGTAGAGCCTCTTCAACCTAAAATCATCCATTTTTTTTATTTCTCTTTACAATGGCTACTGCTTCTTCCATCTCCTTAATTTTCATTGGTTTTTTCGTGCTTTCAATATCATTAAACAGCACTTCTTTGCATGCTAATGGATGTTATACATCCATCATCAGCTTCGGCGACTCCCTTTCGGACACTGGTAACCTTAAACACCTCGCCTCGATATCCAACCAACAATTTTTATTGTTTGCACCCCCTTACGGCCAAAACTTCATCAATCAATCTACCGGTCGTTGTTCTAATGGCCGCCTAATCATCGATTTCTTTGGTAACTTTTCTATCTCTACGTGTGATCGTAACCTGTTGATTGTATCGCTCAGGCTCGTTAAGTTTTTCTCAAAATACATACAGTAGTTTAAAATGTATATTTATAACTTGATAAATAAATAATGAGCCTAGTTGGAATTTTAGAAAAGGAGTTCGAAATGAGGCTAGCTCGGATTTGGTTCTGCTTGTTTGCCAATGAATATAATTATTATATAATACAAACAAGAAGTTTGGTGCCTCAAAGTCTCGATTGGGCAACTTTGCGGCACCGTTTTGGTCCTTTTTGGTTTGATTTGTTTCGGTCCATAACAAACGTAACGAAAACCGACCGAATGTAAATTTTGTTTTGTTTTGTTTTGTTTTGTTTTAGTTTTGATATTGTAATGAACATGATGAAAACCGACCGAATTCGAGTAGACTCAATGCGTTTTGTTTTAGAAACGTAATGAAAATCGACAGAAGTGTGATTTTCTATTTATTTATTTTTTTAGTTCCGGAACCGTCACGAATGTGACATAAACCGACCGAATTTGCGTAGACTCATCGTCTTAATGCCCAGGATCAGCAACGATTGGGTTTTACCAACACTCGAGTTTACCGGCTGACGCCACCCCATCGGCTCACATCAAATTTTATTATTTTTTTATTTTGACCTTAGTTCTGGCACAATAACACATGTAACCATAACCAGCTAAATTCGCGTCGACTTACCGCCTCAATACTTGTGACCGATAACGTTTGGGTTTTACTATTGCCCCGGCGCAACGAGCCGGGTAAAACACTAGTTAGGTACTAAGACACGCGCGTTGCAGCCAGGGCCGGCCCAACTATTTTGGTGGCCTAAAGAAAACTGGAAAGTTCGGGGTCTTATCGAGAGTTAGAGAGATGAAATTAGGGATGAGCTCGGTACCGTTACCGGTGTCAAAAATTCGATAAATACCAGTAGTGGTACCCCAATCGCGATTTTTTTAAAAAAACTTGGTAGCGTTATTGAAATGAGTTCGGTACTAGTAGCATTTTCTTAGCCTTGATGAAATTATAAAACTTATATTTTTATTTTTAAAAACTATCGATGGGTTTTCGTGTTTCGTATATGAAAATACAAAATAGAATTTGATTTATATATCATACAAATCCAAGGGATCTGTTATACCTACAAACTTCATGCATTTTAAATTTATCGAGCCGTGTACATAAAATAAAGTTTGGATCTGTATATAATAAATAAAGATTCAAGGTATATATATCCTAGGGGAAGAATTATAAAATAAATAGTTAGAAATAATCAAGTGAAAATAGGAATATTGATCATGAGGGCATCGAACTTGCGTCAATAACATGTAATATAAAAAGTAGGTCGGCCTTAACCACCAGGCCAACATCAAAGATTGGATTAGTTATCAGCTATTTCTAATTAATAATCGATTATTTTTATATATAAAATACGTAAACGTTAAAACGGAGGCCTTAATTTTTTGGAGGCCTAAAGCCCTAGCTTTACCTAGTTCTACTATAGGGCCGGCTCTGGTTGCAGTGTCGGCGTTCAAAAATAATATCAAACATGAAACCGCACACGTGCATAGTGGAGCATTAACTCACGCATTACGACACATTAAAACATGAGAAAAAAATTTTAGACCGAAAGATTAAAAAAACACTATCATATAAAAGAATAAGGGCGTTGTTATATTAAAATGGACTAAGAAAAACTTCAGTGACTTGTTCGTCTATATTTAAATGCGAATCGGTAATAAATAATCTCACATTTTATGTATTGGTCGTTAATAATTTTGCATTTAAAAATCATGACCAAAGGTTCAACCATTCAACTTTTTTTTTGTCTAAACGGACCTTCGTTAAATAACACTTAATGTCATTATGTTTTTTTTTTCGAGTTTCAAACCGATGTTTTAGGGCTTTTGATCGAAAGAAAGATACGAGTCGACTGATGTAAAACTTATCTCGATACGGTGATTCATAGTCTATTATTACATCGATCATAGTAAACTATGTACCAACATTATTGCCCAATCTGGCCTAACTGTGTTGTCTAAACCGGACACACGCTAGCTTCATAGTTTGGCTTGGGTGTTCCCCTAGGAAACCATACCATGCATATCTGTCTATCTATATATAATATGTAATTTTTTTTTAAAAATTTATAAGATTTAAAACCAACATATTTTTTTAAATATTCTCATAAAAGTCTCTCAACAACTTGGTACACATAAAAAACCAACGTAGTTTCTGTTTTAACTCACAAAAGTATTAACAATTTTTCCAAACAATATAAATTGAACTACGTTATGACACAACAACAACAACAACAACAACGTGAAACTAGTAGACGTTTTCATTGGTTATTTTTAGTTTATTCGGGTTATTCACATACTTTTAGCCGATTTGGGCTAAACAAATAACCAGTCCAAACCCAAGAGAAATTAAGTACTTCAAAATCGAACCACAAACCACATTCCAATTCGCTTTGATTTTCTATTTAAACGAATAAACCGAATTCATTTTGTTGGGTTTTTTCGGCTAAGTATAAAGTATAGTTTGTTCGGGTTATTTGGTTTATTGGGCTATATAGAACATTAAACCAAAAACTGAATCTGTAGTTCATTTGTTTAACCCAAAAAAGTTTAAATCGAATAACCTGGATAAATCGAAAAGAACCGATGAATACCTCTATTGGTTTATTTATATTTTTTGTCGCAACTTTATATAACCTTAAAAATACGAAGGAACTTTAATATTTGAAAAATTATTAAGAGACTTTTGTAAGACAAAACAGAAAATATGTTAGTTGTTTTTTTTTATTTATAAGATTAAACGAATCATTTGAAATAACAAACCTGTGAACGAAAATTCCTTGGTAAATAAAATAAAATCTCACATTGATCCTTCAAGATGCATGGGTGAAGCACGTGTACTCCACTTGTTCACAACTAAAAATTTATATAGAAAATAGAATGTGTTTAATTATGGATTTAGATTTACCATCACACCACTATTTACAAAACTCTCCAATGCTGACTGAACCGCCACATATCGTAAAACGTCTAAGTAAAGTTATGACTATGCATGGTCTTACAATTTACACACTTTAATCATCACAATTTTGTACAATCATCACTGAAACTCGGCACCTTTGTTCATCTACATTTATTTATGCAGCTGAGCATCTAGGGTTGCCATTGGTACCACCATTTCTGCAAGACAATCGGAATAACAACACGATGACATTCAAACAAGGAGTGAATTATGCAGTTACAGGTGCAACAGCATTGCATCCATCAGTTCTTGAACCGATAGGGTTTGTAAATCCATTAACAAATGCATCTTTAGGAGTTCAATTCTCATGGTTTAAACAATCACTACCTTCCATTTGTGGTGACGATTCAAGTAACAAATACAACTTCTTAATTCAAACCCCTAACTAGGAGGTTTTCATATATACTAATCGATCAAAATTCTATGATAGATTGTAGAGATTTCATTGAAAGATCTTTGATCCTCGTGGGAGAAATTGGGGGAGACGATTTCAACTTTCCGTTACTTAAGGGTGGTAAAAAAATCGAAGAGGTTATGTTACTTGTTCCTGTTGTTATTGATACCATCATCTCTACAGTCGTTGTAAGTTACAATTTTATATCATTGTATGACAAATATTATCTTATTTGTGTTGTAGATGTAACTTATAGTTATAGGATTTGATTGATATGGGAGCTAAATCACTAGTCGTTCCTGGAAACTTTCCAATTGGATGCATCGCGGCATATTTAACAGTCTTCGGTTCTGAGAATGAAGAGTACGATCCTGTAACTGGTTGCCTCGTTGGTATAAACCAATTTGCTGAATACCACAACAAACTTGCAAACAAAACTAAATCAAGTTCAATATCTCCATCCAAATGTTAACATCATCTATGCCGATTATTACAATGCCGCCATGGAAATCTTCCTTTTCCCATCTAAATTTGGTAATTAACAAGAGTTCGAATGCCAATAATAACTAGTTTCATGTTTCATATACCTACATAATCAATTCCACATTTGGTTAAATTTTTAGGGTTCACAAATGGAGCTCTGAAGGCGTGTTGTGGAGGCGGAGGGAGATATAATGTCAATTTAACAGCGGTGTGTGGAGATGTGTCTGCAACCGTGTGTGATGAACCAGACACATATGTTTGTTGGGATGGAATACATTTAACTGAAGCAGCATACAAAATAATCTACAAGAATTTATTTTCAATGCCTCAATTTAGTTCATTGTGTTCTATATCAACTTAAGGAGTTGGATTATCAGATTCTATGTAAGTGATTTGTATGGAATATTTGTTAGTAGTTGCAACGTTTATCATTGTCTTTTCCTTTTGTTTCAATTAAACATAATTCTTGTAACTCATGTTACTCTTGTTCTGTTAAAAATGTCATAAACTTCTTTTTTCGGTTACGACTATTACTACAAATGCACCCTCACAATTGCTATATTCGGGCGTATGGTCATCTCTAGTAACATATGCTGATGGTTTTAAATATTATTTG
Organism: Bidens hawaiensis; assembly: GCF_021521415.1. Taxonomy (NCBI): domain Eukaryota; kingdom Viridiplantae; phylum Streptophyta; class Magnoliopsida; order Asterales; family Asteraceae; genus Bidens; species Bidens hawaiensis. The sequence continues at coordinate 393,975 of NW_027492406.1, read as the reverse complement.
GTGGATGGCCTTACTAAAAGAATTAGGGTTTACCTTTTAAAAACATAAATCTGTTTCATGTAACACATTCATTCATTTTAAGGAACTTACTGAAAATTATTTCAAACAAAAATCCAACAACTTTATCCCGATGCAAGGGTGAATAACTCAAACTATCTTCTCGTCTCGCCTTGTGTGGCATTTCTCATCTCACTTATATATCCTCCTCACACACACGAGCACAATGGCTATACAGGACATAGACACCTTCACAAAGTCAAAATGTGTTTAACCCTCTTATCTCATGCCAACAATACCCCTAAAATTTTGGCCCCTCGCTTTTACTACCACTACCTATCTTATAAGTCTCCTACCCAAAAGCCACAACCACCCTAAAAATGATTCTCCATTCTCATCTCCTCCACAATATACCCAACGATGCTAAATTGTATGGCTATGGATCTATGCAGTCGATATCGCCGATATATCACTAATATATCAGTGATATATCGGTTATCAGTCCTGGTGATATATAAATCTAAATATCAGTTCAGAATATCGGTACCGATAATATCAATGATATTGACCGATATTGGACTAATATTTGACCGATATATCACCGATACTCCCGATATTAGTGTTTTAATTCTTAATTATCAACTTTTAGTGTTTGATGTTAGTGTTTTAAGTCTTAATCAATTATTACATTGCTACGATTGTTAATGTTTTGCAATTTGCGAAAGGTTAATTTGTTCATGATAGGAAACTATACTGAATTATTAGTGTTAAATTGCTATATATATATATATATATATATATATAAAATTTACATGATATTAAATTAACGATATCTCACCGATATCTCACTGCGATAACCGATATCTCAGATATCGGTTCTTGACCGATATCCGATATATTTTCGCATTAACTGCTTAGCGATGGATGTCCATCGCGTCATATTAAGACCAGATCATGATCCCATCCATGTTACATCGATTATTCGATTCATACCATTTTGCTCCCCTTTGTATCCCGAGACTCGAAATTAAGCTTGACTTTAGTTTAAAAATCATTTTGCAACAAATAGGACGAGTTCAGATGTTAATAAGAAAAAATAAGTTGGCTTGTTAATTTTCGTTATATACACAATATATTTTGTGAACGTACGCTGATCTTATAGCATTGAATCCGTTAGTTCTTGAACCAAGAGTGGGTGTAAACTGTAAATACCATGACAAATGCCTCTAGGAGTTTAGTTTGTTGGGTTTAATGTGGAGGCTCGATTGTTTTGGGTCCGGTTCAAGAGAACAATGGAGCAAGAAATTAGAAGATCAAATTGGTTGGCCCACTTTGTTTTAATTAAAGCGCGTATTAGTTGTCTTGGTGAATAAGTAGAAAACCCTAATCTTGTATCTATATATATTTAGCCTTGTACCTGTAATATATATATTTAGCCTTGTACATGTAATTCCTCATCACGAGTGAGGCGGAAAGCAATAATAAAAGTATCTTGGTTGCAGCCAATGGGCGTAGGTCAGCTGGCCGAACCACGTAAATCTCACGTGTTCATCTTCGTTTATATTTTTCTCTTGCAGATTATTTGTGTTTGTGTATGTGTTGCAATACCCGAATCCCTAACAAGTGGTATTAGAGCCGAGGTTACGGTTACACACGGGCGAAACACAACGCTAGAGAAGTTGTTTGGATTGAACTGGGGTTTTGTTCTTTTAGCGGCCAACCATCAACTTAGTTGTTCATTCGTAAGACTCCGGTTCCACTCCAACGTTTACATAACAAAAAGAAAAGAAAAATAGAGATAACCTACGGCCGCAAACCATTGCAATCATTGATCAAAATTGTAAAACATGGATATTGCAATTTGTTTAGGAAGTCAGACCACAGCCACCAAAAAGAAGCAATTAAATAAGAAAAAAAAGGTGTCTTTTTTTTCGTTGATCTTGGCGGGTTCGCTAATAAGGACACCGCCCACCCTAAAGCCCAAAATGCTTTGGCGAGTGCCCTTTATAGTAAAACCGTCCAAAGTTTGGGAGAAAAGTTTGGCATGTCCTCTCGTCAGAGAGCGGTGTTAGAATGTCTTCAGGCTGCTCATGTTCAAGACTTTTTGACTGTTACCCCAATCGAAGGGTTAGGCCAGCACATGTCAGCAGTGGAGTACCGAGCCATTCTTAATATCGGTTAATGATCCCCCTGTTCCCAGTTGATAAGCCCTGCCTAGTTTATCGTAAGGCGTGTTTAGACAATTTTGGTGAACATGCGGTTCATTGCAAAGAGCTCCCGGGATTTAAATATAGACATAATTTGCTCAGAGATGTCCTTTTTGACGTGTTAAAACGAGCGGGAATCTCGGCAAGAAAAGAGGCTTCTGTGAATTTCTTGTCGGATCCGCGTGAAGTAAGGTCTACTCTCCGACCAGCGGACATTCTTGTGTTTGGATGGGCCGGGGGGGAGCATGCTTGTGTGGACCTTACTGGGGTGTCCCCTCTTGTCGGGCTTAGGGACACCGGGTTTGTTGCTAGGCAGGTCGTGTTAAAGGCAGAAGCAGGAAAAATTGCTAAGCACGAGAAGGCGTGTGTGGAGAATCAACACGCCTTCATTCCTTTTGCTTTTGATACATTTGGGTCTCTTGATCCCGATGTTGCTACGTTTCTAAAAAGAGTTCAGCGGGTCGTGCACAGTAACTCAACGACGCCAAAGAACGATAATTTTATTTTCAGTAGGATCGGTTTTGCCATTCAAAAGGGGGTAGCGGCCCAGCTTGTTGCCCGCTTACCTGCCTCTTTATTGTAATTGGATCCTTTTATTTGAAATGACAAGTACACATTTTATAAAATCAAAAAAGGTATTAATTTATTTTTTGCACTGGTATGAACGACAGGATCGAATATTGCTTTATTTTTTTAGTCACCTCTTGTCATAAAGAAACCAAGGAACAGCCCGTGTTTCTAGTTCATTCCAGTTTCTGATTAATAATTTGGTTTGGGGTTGGTTTGTGAGTTTGAAGTGGTTTTTGATTATCGAGTTTGCGACATATTTGTCAGGCAGTTTAGCCGGGTGGTTTTGTTGTGGTTGTCGGGGGTTATTTTGTGTGTCCGAGATTATTTTTCTGATTTTGCTACCGAGATCCAAAGTCAGGAATTCTCAGTTTGAGATAATGGCTGAGAACGGGAAACTTCAGATTGAGAAGTTTGATGGTAAAGACTTTGGTTGGCGGGAAATTCAAATGAAGGATTTGCTAGTTCATAAGGAATTTGGACATGGTATTGGGTGAAAGACCGGAGAAGATAAAACCATATGAGTGGGAGACATTGGGTAAGAAAGCCAAGGCAGTTATTAGATTGTCGTTATAGAAGGATGATGCGTTAAACATGTTGAAGGAAACCACGACGCGTGGGATAATGAATGCTTTGTCTAATACGTATGAAAAGCCTTCGGCAGCTAATAAGGTTTTCCTAATTCGTGAATTGGTGAACGCGAAGATGAAAAAGGAAGTTCAGTTACAGTGCACATCAACAAATTAAACTCGATTTTGTCAAGACTTGGTTCAATTAGTATCAAATTCAAGGATGAGGTTCTAGCTCTACTATTGTTATCGTCCTTGCTTGATTGCTGGTCAGGGACTTTTACAGCGATTACTAGTTCTACCAGTGAGTTCACTTTTGATGGGATTCGGGATCTTATTTTAGGCGAAGACGGCAGAGGAAGGAAAAATAACAGAGGTAGTGGGAGCGGGAACAGGAAAAGGAGCCAGTCTAGGACTCGGAAGGATGTGGTATGTTGGAACTGCAATGAAGCGGGACACTTTAGGAATCAGTGTCCGAATGATAAGAATGAAAATAAAGAAGTCAACACTTCAGAAGAATGCTCAGAGGATGAGTTTTTAGTTGTTAGTGTTGAGGATAATGTTGATTCCTGGGTCAGGGATTCTGGTGCTTCATTTCATGCTACCAACAGTAGTGAAGCATTGCAGAATTTGAAGGAATGTGATTTTGGTAAGGTTAGACTAGCGAAAAATGTTGTTCTTGATGTTACGGGCATGGGTGACATGAATTTAGTTACTTCAGCCGGGGGAGCACTGGCAGTCGGTTAGTCAAAGCTTTAACCAGAGTTAGCAGACAGAGGGTTAAGAGAACCAATATTTTAGCGGTTAAAGTCTCTCCAGAAGATTACCTGCTTAATATAGAGAGTTTTGTTGGTTCTCAAGGTATTCCAGGATTCGGCAGTTCGTGTAAGTGGGAGCCGGTAGGGACAGAGAACGAATCGGTGGAGGTTGTATCCATGACTGATGTGTAGGGCTGGCAATTGGGTACCTGTTAAAGACATGATAAGACCTGTTAAGCAAAAAAGTGCGGTATGTGAATTTTTTATTTTCTTAAATAATTGAAATTACTAGACTAGACTCCCTCATTATCCCTATTGGTACACAAAAATTAAAACTGTCTTATAGTCATGACATATAAAGTAGTTAAACGAGCCGTATTCAAGTTTGATATTTGTGTTACACGCGTCGCCTCTTAACTGTTAAACCTGTTAAGACACGAATTGCCAGCCCTACTAATGTGTTGGAGCTCGGGGGATCTTCAATGGGCGTTCATGTTAACTGATGAGAAGGCAGATGCAACCAGGAAGACGAGGAAGATTACAAGAGGTACAAGTGATCATCGGTAGGCAGTTTGAAGATTATCAAGCTTCCAAGTGGGAGATTGTTGGGTTTAATGTGGAGGCTCGATTGTTTTGGGTCCGCTTCAAGAGAACTATGGAGCAGGAAATTAGAAGATCAAATTGGTTGGCCCACTTTGTTTTTATTAAAGTTCATATTAGTTGTCTTAGTGAACAAGTAGAAAACCCTAATCTTGTATCTATATATATTTAGCCTTGTACTTGTAATCCTCATCACGAGTGAGGTAGAAAGCAATAATAAAAGTATCTTGGTTGCAGCCCGTAAACGTAGGTTAGCCGACCGAACCACGTAAATCTCACGTGTTCATCTTCGTTTATATTTTTCTCTTGCAGATAAATTGTGGTTGTGTGTGTGTTGCAATACCCGAACCCTTAACACAGTTAACATGGTTAATAAAATCATTGCCTTCTTTTTGCGGAAACTATTCTTGTAAGCAATTAACATTATATTTTTTATTTAGACTAGATTGCAACTGTCCTATTAGATATGGGCAAATAAATCGGTTAACCGAGTAGACCTGAAAACACCGAACCAGTTATGTAGAAACTGGTTTGGAACCGACAAAAACTGTAGGTTCGGAACCGCTTTGTAGTTTTCTCTACCAAAACCGATTCCAACCCGGTCAACCGAACCGAAACCGGTCAAAACCTAAACCGAAATCGGTCAAAACCCGAACCTAAACCTATAGTAACATGGTAAGAAACCGGTTTCAACCCGAACCGAAACCGATTATAAACCGGTTTTGACTTTTTTTTACCAAATCAAACCAGTTTCAACCCAAACCGGTTTTGAGTTTTAAACCGGTTTGTGCACCTCTATGTCTGATGATCTTAACTCTTAGGATATATTATCAGTTATTTCAAGTGTTATAAAACAATTACAGGTTTTGATTCAAATGGGGCTAAATTCCATGAAACTTTTCAATTGGATGCTAGCGTATTTGACAATCTACGGTTTGGAGAACGAAGAGTATGATCCCAAAACCGGTTTCATTCGGTTAAACAAGTTCGTTGAATACCAAAACAAATTGCTGCAAACAGAACTAAATCAAGTTCAATATCTTCATCCTGATGTCAATATCATCTATGCTGACTACTACAATACCGCCATGGATATCTACATTTCCCCTTTCAAATTTGGTAAATGAACTTGAGTTAATAACCGCTTTCACATTATTATCAATTAGGGGTGACAATTTCAAACAAGACATGATTGTCATTCACATCATTGATTCATGTTTGTTACATGTTTTAGGATTCACAAATGGAGCTTTGAAGGCATGTTGTGAAGGTGGAGGGTGGTATAATGTCAACTTATTAGTTGCATGCGATTGCAAGTTTGTGTGATGAACCGAATACATATGTTGGTTGGGATGGATCACATCTAACCGAAGCAGCGTACCGAATAATTTCCAAGAATTTGTTTTCTTCACTTTTAATTTGATTCATATGAAATTTGGTAGTTGTTTTGTAGCAATCATGTTGAATCTTCAAGTAAAGGTTGAAATGGTGGTTATTTTATATATTATGATGAAACATGGACACATTGGTAAGGCTAACGATGGTTTCCAAGCCGTACATGGGGGTTTTGGTTTTGGTGATAGGAACGAGACCGGATCAGACCTCCTAGAGTTTGTGGTGGCTCGTGACCTAGGTATTATAAATTCCTATTTTAAGAAAAAAGATTCTCATTTGATCACTTTTAGCAGTGGCGGACGCGACACGCAAATTGACTACATATTGATGAGGCAAGAAGACTGACGTTGGTGGAAGGACTGCAAAGTCATACCTAGAGAGACAGTTGTAGCTCAACATCGACTGCTGGTGACAGATATAGGCTTCAGAAATAAGCTGAATGTTCGAGAGAAGAAAGGTACACCTAGAATTCGATGGGGAAATTTGAAGGACGAAAATTTCCTACTGTTTAAGGATAAGCTCATACTGCAGACGCGGGGTCGACTAAATGGGGACTCAACTCATATATCGGAAGCTATGGCGACAAAGATCATTCAAGTAGCAAAGGAGACTCTCGGGGTCACAACAGGAAAGGCAGGTGGCCATAAGGAGTCTTGGTGGTGGAATGAGGCTGTACAAGACAAGATAAGGGACAAACAAGGATGTTTTAGGGAGCTTATGAGGTGCACGAATGAGAAGGAGCGAGTGGAATTGAGGGAGACCTACAAAACGACCAAGAGAGAGGCGAAGAAGGCAGTGGCAGAAGCAAAGAACTCGGCTTATAAACGGATGTATGAATATTTAGAAACAAAAGAGGGGGAACATGCTATGTTTAAGATTGCCAAAGCCAGGGAGCGTAGAAGGCAAGATCTAGGGCCTGTGAAGTTCATAAAGGATACATATGGGCATGTACTAGTCAAAGAGCAGGACATCAAGCTAAGATGGCAAACCTACTTCCACAACCTTTTTAATAATGGGAGAGCTTACCAAGAAGAACATGACAACACAACCTTCCAACTACAACAACCGAATAACTGCTACTGTCGACGGATCACACGAGAAGAGGTGCAGACTGCACTTAGGAGGATGGGAAGGGCTAAGGCGATTGGCCCAGACAACATACCCATCGAGGTGTGGAAGTGTCTGGGAGAGGAAGGAGTCATGTGGTTAACTACTTTGTTCAATAGTATTATTAAATATGGTAAGATGCCAGACCAGTGGAGGAGCAGCGTTGTAGTTCCTATCTATAAGAACAAAGGAGACGCTCAATGTTGTGGTAACTATCGAGGAATCAAACTAGTAAGCCATACTATGAAGCTATGGGAAAGAGTGATTGAGGTTAGACTTAGACGAGAAACTCAGGTTACGGTGAACCAATTTGGCTTCATGCCGGGTCGTTCCACCACAGAAGCAATACACCTTATAAGAAGATTGATGGAAAAGTATAGGGAGAAGAAGCGTGACCTGCATATGGTGTTTATTGACCTAGAAAAGGCCTACGACAGTGTGCCACGACAGGTGCTTTGGGAGTGCTTGGAGGGTAGAGGAGTACCAAGGAGATACATAGAGATAATTATGGATATGTATATCAGGAGTGCAACAAGTGTTCGTGTATCAGCGGGGGATACTGATTTCTTCCCCGTAGAGGTAGGTCTTCACCAGGGGTCAGCGCTGAGTCCGTTTCTTTTTGTAGTAGTCTTGGATGAGTTGTCAAAGTCGATTCAGGGGACGCTTCCGTGGTGCATGATGTTCACAGACGATATTGTGTTACTTGCTGAGAGAAAACAAGATCTAAACATGAGGCTTGAGGAGTGGCGAACAACCTTAGAGACAAAAGGTTTAAGGATTAGTCGCTCTAAGACGGAGTACCTACACTGTGATTTTGGTGGGGTAAATGACAATGAGGACGCACAGATCACCATTGAAGGGTAGGTGGTTCCGCAGGTAACGAAGTTCAAGTATCTAGGATCTTTTGTTCAGAGCGATGGAGAATTAGACATTGATGTGATCCATCGAGTCCAGGTAGGATGGTGTAGATGGAAAGCAGCCACAGGAATATTGTGCGACAAGAGTTTCCCAACTAAACTAAAGGGGAAATTTTATAGGGTTGCAGTTAGACCTGCAATGCTATATGGAACAGAGTGTTGGGCCATCAAGAAGGCACACGTGCGGAAGATGGAGGTAGCAGAAATGAGTATGCTACGTTGGATGTGTGGACACACAAGATTAGACCGAATAACAAACGTTGTGTTTCGGGAGAGATTAGGTGTAGCGAACATAGCAGACAAGATAAGAGAGTGGAGATTGAGATGGTTTGGACATGTGAAGAGAAGACAGACGATGAATCCTGTTAGAACGTAGAAAATATTAATATAGAAGGGAAGAGGGGTAGATGACGACCTAAATTGACTTGGGACGAAAGGATTAGGCATGATTTGATAGACCTAAACCTCTCCGAGAACATGGTTGAGGATATGAATTCTTGGAGAAGTAGAATTAAAGTTAAGGTTTTCTAGGGAAATGATTACCCTAGGGCTTCTATTTTCCTATTTTTGTCACACACCATAATGATATTTCCTTTACATATATTATTATTATTATTATTATTATTATTATTATTATTACTGTTGAACTTTGATTTCTTTGTATTGCTTCCTACATACGTACTTTAGAGCTGAGGGTCTCTCCGGAAGCCACCTCTTTATCCCTTTGGATAGAGGTACGGTGTGCCTACATCCCACCCTCCCCAGACCCTACTTATAGCTTTGCTGTTTGTGGGACTACATTAGGTCTGATTGATGATTGATAATATCATCTCCTCCCAAGTTTCTATATAAATTGGAATATATTCTATCTATTAGTTCAAAATCCAGTTTTACAACATAACAAACTCTTCTACCTTTAACTGCTTAAGAGTTTCTTTACAAGATTTCATCAGATTCAAAAGAATTACATTTGGTTCTTCATTTCCGATCGATAAAGTGTTTACCCTATCTATTACTCTTAGAAGCGTTTCTTCCTGGAAAAGTTTGGGGTCATCTTTGAAACGGGTCACCCACGAAATCCGAGAATATTTATGTGATTCGGTTGAAGGAAGACATATTAAACAAGAGAAAGCAGCATCATAATTATCTTGTTTCAGTTTCATACAAAACATTTCTTGAACAAGAGGTGGTGGCGGGATTTGGTCCCCTTCAATCAAATGTTTCCATGTTGTTTCTAATAGATTCACCTGCAAAATTGATACAAAACGGATCAATTTACAGCTAATAAATGTTTTTATCATGCTAAGGAAGTAAAGTTTGACTTTTGAGGTCAAAGGTATGACTTTTAAGTCCGATATTGATATGGGTTGTTTTAAAAAATTAAACAGAAAACTGCCAAATGTCGATATATCGTAAAGTTTGTGCACGCTCACAATTTTTCTTGATAACCTAAAGAAATCATATCTAATTCTTGTTAATAAACATAATGCAGTTGACCTCAAAAGTCAAAGGTATGACTTTTTAAGTCCAAGATTGATCAATATTATCATAAGTTTATGCATTTTTACATTATCATAAAGTTCATGCATTTTTACAATTTTCTTGATAACATAAAAAAATCGTATCAATTTCGTGCTTATAAACATAGTCCAGTTGACCTCAAAAGCCAAAGGTGACTTTTCAAGTTCAAGATTGATATGTGTTGTAATAAAATCTAAAAAGAAAACTTTCTATACTATCATAAAATTTTGTGCACTAACAATATTCTATATAACCTAGAGAAATCATATCGATTTAGCAATTATAAACATAGTTCAATTAACCTCAAGAGTCAAATTTGATGCCCACATATCATTTAGCAAAATAACCTTTGTCAATATGTTATGAAAAAGATTAAATTAAATAAAACGAACAGAATATTGATAGAAAATACCTTTCCAGCTTTGCATGCTTCAAGAATCATAGTCAAATGACGTTTTGTGTTAAAATAATATCCATGTTGCAGCATTTTCATGTAAACAAATTCAAGATCATCCCACTTTTGATTTACCAAGCACGCGTCTAACATCAAATTAAACGTATGAATATCCGGTAAAACAACCTGCCCGTAATCGACTTTACTTGTAACATGATTCCCGTTCTCCAATAACTTATTAAACAATTGTTTTGCTTCGTCAAACATATGGTGATCGAGGTACCCTTTGAGCATAATATTATATGTAACTAAATTCGGTGAACAATACTTGTGCATATGTTTGAATATGTAAGTTACACTCTCGATTTTCCCAGAGTCCAAACTCGCTTGAATTAAACCGGTATATGTCACCACCAAAGGTTTATTTGCCACTTTACATATCTTTTCAATCTATGGAATCACAAAATGCAAAAATGATATAAATTAATAATGAATACTATTATTGAGTCAGTTTAGAAATATCATATTAAACCATTCCATAAATATAACATATAAAATTACAAAGACTTCACTGAACTAACAAAGACGATACAACGTTATTAGTTATTACTATGAATAATCTCAATTCTCAGCACAAAATGATGTCTTTGTTTACTCACAGGCTTGTAAAGGAACCGAACAGACACGTTTAACTTTAGCCAACCAAACGATTGAACACAAACAATTAAACGAACGTGGATTTCTTGTCCGTGCCCACTCGTTAAGGAAATCAATGTGTTCATGGTTGTTCATGTTCATTCATAAACATTATAAACGAACTTCCTACCGAATGGCTCACGATCAGTTCGCTAAACGTCCGGTTCATTTACAAGCCTATTTACTCAACAGGCTACTATAAGTAATTGATTTTATTATTTACTATGACATACGAATTATTTAATGTTTAGAAAAGATGCATATGAAATTTTGAACTTATAGAAGGATATGTGTGAAATTGTTCTCAAATAAAAAAAATCAAAAAACTATCATTATTTTAAGAATAAAAATGTAAATAGTTTTTTACTTGCACAATAGCTTCGACATGTCTTCCTGCACTACAAAGGCATCTGGCAAGGTCATAATAGAGGGCTGCGGAACCAATTATTCCTCGTTTTTCCATTTCTTTAACAGTTAGAATGGCCTCATCAATTTTGCCTTCTTTCCATAATGTATTCACAAGAACTACAAAATGAAATTATAAAAATTATAAAAAACATGCAACGTGCGATAAGGATGAAAAACCTCCAATGACTTACCCTTATAAGTTAAAGAATTTGGAATAAATGATTTCCGCATCTTTTTGAAAAACTCGTGTACTAGATTATACTTTTCACATGCCAGCATTACCTACATCCAAAAACCAGGAATTAATTATCATGAAAATTAATTATATTAATATCATATAGTATATTCATAGAGGTTGTTCAATACATAACCAGTTTACATAGAGAACTGTGAGAACCTCTTAAAACACTTGTCCTTAGTTATTTAATAATGAAAAATAAGACAATTATCCAACACTAAATTATTGTGAGAACAAAAAAGAACAAGCATAATGAACTAATTTTTTGCTCAATGGTTCATATTTTTTATATCTTGTATATGTGTCCTTCTTAAACACCAATTTGTGTGTTATATACATAAAAAACAATCAAATTAATTTGTACATATTTTTTTATTTTAATTTTAACAGTTTATTTACACACATGTAAGTTATGAGTAGGTAATATAACCTGCACATGACTTACACATTTGTAGGTATTATATACAAATGAGGAATCAAACTACTAAGTCATACTATGAAGCTATGGGAAAGAGTGATTGAGGTTAGACTTAGACGAGAAACTCAGGTTACGGTCAACCAATTTGGCTTCATGCCGGGGCGTTCCACCACAGAGGCAATACACCTTATAAGAAGATTAATGGAAAAGTATAGGGAGAAGAAGCGTGATCTACATATGGTGTTTATTGACCTAGAAAAGGCCTACGACAGTGTGCCACGACAGGTGCTCTGGGAGTGCTTGGAGGGTAGAAGAGTGCCCAGGAAATACATAGAGATAATTATGGATATGTATACCAGGAGTGAAACAAGTGTCCGTGCGCCAGTGGGGGATACTGATTTCTTTCCTGTAGAGGTAGGTCTTCACCAGGGGTCAGCGTTGAGCCCGTTTCTTTTTGCAGTAGTCTTGGATGAGTTGTCAAAGTCGATTCAGGGGACTCTCCCGTGGTGCATGATGTTCGCAGACGATATTGTGTTACTTGCTGAGAAAAAACAAGATCTAAACATGAGGCTTGAGGAGTGGCGAACAACCTTAGAGACAAAAGGTTTAAAGATTAGCCGATCTAAGACGGAGCACCTACACTGTGATTTTGGTGAGATAAACGACAGTGAAGACGCACACATCACAATTGAAGGGCAGGTGGTCCCGCAGGTAACGAAGTTCAAGTATTTAGGATCATTTGTACAGAGCGATGGGGAATTAGACAGTGATGTGACCCACCGAGTTCAGGTAGGATGGTGTAGATGAAAAGCAGCCACAGGTATATTATGCGACAAGAGTTTCCCGACTAATCTGAAGGGAAAATTCTATAGGGTGGCAGTTAGACCTGCAATGCTATATGGAACAGATTGTTGGGCCATCAAGAAGGCACAAGTGCGGAAGATGGAGGTAGCAGAAATGAGAATGCTACGTTGGATGTGTGGGCACACAAGGCTAGACAGAATAAGAAACGTTGTGCTTCGCGAGAGATTAGGGGTGGCGAACATAGCAGACAAGATAAGAGAGTGGAGATTGAGATGGTTTGGACATGTAAAGAGAAGACAGACGACGAATCCTGTTAGATCCGTAGAAAACATTACTATAGAGGGGAGGAGGGGTAGAGGACGACCGAAATTGACTTGGGATGAGAGGATTAGGCATGATTTGATAGACCTAAACCTCTCTGAGGACATGGTTGAGGATAGGAATTCGTGGAGAAGTAGAATTAAAGTTAAGGATTTTTAGAGAGAATTGAATACCTTAGGGCTTAGACTTAACTTATTTAGGTCACATACCATAATGGTATTTCCCTTACATACTTTATTATTATTATTATTAGCTTTTATATTGCGGTTAAACTGTGACCTTTTTATTAATATTATTATAATTAGTAGTAGTTTTTTATATAACTGTTAAACTTTGATTTCCTTTTTTTGCTTCATACACATGTTCTTAGAGCCGAGGGTCTCTCTGGAAGCCACCTCTTTATTCCTTTGGATAGAGGTACGGTGTGCCTACATCCCACCCTCCCCAGACCCTACCTATAGCTCTGCTGTCGGTGGGATTTTACTGGGTATGATTGATTGATATATACAAATGAAATTTGTTCATACTATTTTGAATATAAGGAGAGATGAATAAACATTGCAATTCAACTATTTTCTTGTATTTTAAAAAACCTTAAGGTTGGAAAATTTTAGAAGTCTTGGTGAACCGAAATTAACAGAACCGAAGTATTCATATTTTCATATATTTCTAGCTTGTATACCTCCATTTCATGTTTTATATCACTATTTCATGTATTTATACCTCCATTTTATGTAGTTATATCTCCATTTCATGTATTTAAAACCTTCATTTCATGTATTCATGCATCCATTTAAGGTATTTCTAAGCAAAAATTTTAGCCAAGGTTTTAATTTGGTTATTAGCCGAAATTTACCGAACCAAAAACCAACAAAACTAACGAACGAACCGAACCAAATAACCAAAAACCAATTAGTTAATTCGGTTGAGGTTAATAACCGGATCATGCACACACGTAGAAAATTTTATGATTTAGTTTGTTCTCGCAAAAACGGTGTTCTGCCTAACTCTACCTTATATGTGCGCGCGGGCAAGAGATTAAAGCAATACCTCCATTACAAGTCCATATGTTATGCTATTAGGTTGTAGGCCTTGTTGCTTTAGCTGCTGCAACACCCAGAAAGCACCTTCTAGATTCTTCTGGCGAGCACACGCATTTAGAACCTACAAATGCATGTTTAGACACATAATCATTTTGTATATATGAAAATTTAACATTATATTTTAGCTACTTCTCACGTACTCCAAATTTGATTACCATTAGACTAGTAATCATCTACAGGTTTCAACAATTGACGCACAGTCGCACAGATGCTTAGGATGCGTCAAAAGTGAAAATTTGAATAGAAAATATGAGAGATGCAAATACTCACAGCATTATAGACTATAATATCTGGCTCAAGTCGTGGGTCCCATTTTTGAAGAACACCAGTTGCTAATTTCTTTTTGGGAGGAGATCTCATTGTGTCAATCACATGGAAAAGTTCCCTCATATGACCTGCTTGGCCAAGGGTCACTGCAATACAATGATAAGCTACAATATCTGGATATGAAGCCATTTGTTGCTGCAAAATATTACAAACAAATACAGAAATGAATAATCAATTCATCTAATGTTTTATCAAATACATGCATTAAACTTGATCAAAGCAAAGTGATGCCTGCATTGTGTGAAACATGTTGAGTGCTTCCACGGGTCTCCTTGCTTTCCCAAGGGCATCAAGGGCAGCAGTGTAAATATTTCTAAATTGCAAACACAAAGAACACATATTAACCATCGTATTATTTTCAAATTTCAACTATGGTCAAAAGTCAAAGCATGTATCTTTAACACACTGAAGAAATCATTAATGTTATAAGTTCATTCACAAAAAGTCAAACCTTATTCTGTTAGACTTGAAGCGTTCCCGTGCTTGCATCCACTCTATTACTTGAAGCACCTGCCTCCAATTGCCATAATTTCCTAAGATCTGTATAAGCCTTATAATCGAAAAATCTGCAAATCTGATCTTTGCACTTCTCATCATTTTAGAGAAATTCCACTCGGGAGTGTCAATTGATGCACCATTCAAACTGTTTAAATAAAGATAATGAATACTAACCAAACAAAGGTGCATTTAAATCACTAGTGATCATCATAATTCAGTATTATTATTTACCTCTTTGCTAACTTCTGGATTCTTTCATCCATATCTACTCGTGAAACCCTCGGTTGATCACAAACATCTGGAAATTCCTCTAATGATTTAAACGCCGCTCTCTCTATCTCCACGTCATCATAACCATCATTCCCACCTTTCCGACTCGGTTTCTTCACATACTTTTTACTTGAAATAGAACTTCTTTCATAACCCCTTAATCCCATTTCAGCTTCTTCACCATCCGCTTTCTTCCGGGTCCATCTCTTCACAACTTCATCTAAGTTCGATTCCGTCAACCTCTGTTCTCGAAACTCAGTATCGATTTGTCCGTCTTTAGAATCCGGTTTCTTCCGTGTCCATTTCTTCAAAACAGCTTCACCTTGGCTCACATTTGGCATAATTCTCTCAACTCCTTCATCTTTAGAAACCCTTTTCATATCAAAACTCCGTTCTCGAAACTCGAAATCTGTTTCGGCATTTCGTCGAACGCCTTCCGGGCGACTACCCTTTGCACCAAATTCACCTACTTTAAACTCCAATTTCTTCATAACAACTTCATTTTGGTTCAAATTTGGCATACTTGTTTCATGTATTTCCTCTTTAGAAACCTTTTTAACACTAAAACCCTGTTCTCGAAACCCGGCATTTCGTCGAACACCTTCCGGGCAACTACCCTTTGCACCCAATTCACCTTCTTTAACATCCAATTTCTTTCTAACTACTTCATCTCTCTCAATTACACTTGCCGGTGGGGCTTGGGTTTGTGTTGATAGGGTTTTACGCTTGTCTCTACGGGTTTTAACAGTCTCCATGGCTTTCAAATACTCGTCAAATGAAGGCTTGAATACTTCATGTTCTTTGTCAATTACGTTTGCTCTCACTACAGAAATCTTTCTGATTCTTTTTGTTTTTCCAGTGAAGTGTAAAGGAGTTGTCGGAAACCTTGTGGAGTGTGATCTTTGGGTTTCATTATTATCGAAACGAATGAACGGTAGTTGTGAATATAGTAGTGTTGTTAATGTCATCACACTGGATTTTATGAAGCAGTGATGGATGTTAAGATGTAGAGAAGATGGTAAGGTTGGGTTTGGTTTTTGAGTTTATTACTTTTTTTAGAATAGTAAGACGAGCGACAGCAGCTTGCAACCAACGATGTATTTGTTGTCAGGCACAACTAGGCATGTACGTCTTTCTTTTAAGTTAAGGATGTGCCCAATGAAGTCCGAGACAAACCACCAACCTTAAACATTGTAGCACAAGCAAACAAATCGATCATCACACAATTGGTTCGTGACATTAAGCTACTCGAGTTGGGTTCAGAGCTCTATCTCTAAAGCTTGAACTTGATTCGTAAATCGTTTTTAAAGCTCAAGTTTGGTCATACTTAACTTGTTTTCTATTTGTAATTATAATTATTTAATAATGTAATTGTATAGATATTTATAATATGATTTTTATATATAATATATAATATATGTTGCCTTATTAGATTTTACCATAATTTATACATATTATATAAGTATATTAAATTAATATTACATAATAAAAAGCTTGTTTAACTCACCAGCCGACTTGAGTTTAATATGTGAAGCTCTGGCTCAAACTCATTTGCTAATAAGCCTCAATACAAGCTTAAGCTCGGTTTAATTCAAGTTATCAAATTACTGAATAACCTAATCTCAAACAATTCATAAACGGCCTAACTAAACTAAAGCCGCATTATCGTACGCTGACTCAGATTCACACGTGTGATCATCCATCCATTGTACTTTTTGGATAATAGCGTTTCATCAGCACACTCCACCTTCATCATCTTCATCTTCATCTTCATCATCCAAATTCAAATCAAATCATAAACCAGTGTAAAACCCATCTTCCAATTCCTCTAATTAATTTAACATTCCAATCCAAGAATCAGCAACCCAATATTGTAAAATCTTGGCATATGGCTAGCAGAATCTCTTTACAACTTTTATCAAACAGAATCAAGAACAACTTTAGACGGTTTGGAACGGTAACCGAACGCACCGCCTCTTCGACCGCATCGTCTCGTCACTTAATCGATTTAGAACATGATTACAGCGCCCACAAGTACGCCCTGTATTTGTCTTTTATCAAATTTAGCTAAGATTTGTTAGCCTATATATATAGATGAACCGAGTTAGGTTTTCATTACGAGTTATGTGTAAGAGAGGTTTTTCAGTAATAATATTAAATATAATTGGGAGTTATCTGGTTTTTTTGTGTGAACCGGATCGTTAGCTACTTAAGTTCGGATAGATAAAAAGCTCGAAATGAGCCGAACCTTATTGAGCCCAAGCCTCAATAAAGTTCATTTAGCTATCGAGGCCAAGCTCGAGCCTTGTATGAGCGGGTCGTTTGGGCTCGTCCAGCCTTAACGTCCGTTGTGCATTTCTAAGTTTGAACTCTTTTGGACTTATATGTATTAATTTCACATTGTAGTATTGTACAGCCGAGCTTAGGCCCCTTTAAGGTTTTTTTCCAACATATATAATAATTAAAAACTTACAGAAAGTAATTAATAAAGAATAAATGAGCCTAGCTCAAGCTCTTATAAGTCAAAAAGAGCCGAGCTCAAGCCTTGCATGAGCAGATTGTTTGGGCTCGTCGAGCCTTGTGTTACTGTGTATATCTAAGTTTGAACTCTATCGGACTTCTATGTATTTCACATTGCAAAGTCGAGCTTAGGCTCGTTTAAGGTTTTTTTTAAACATATATTATAATTAAAAACTTATAGAAATTAATTGATAAAGAATAAACGAGCCGAGCTTAGGCTCATTTAAGGTTTTTTTTAAACATATATAATAATTAAAAACTTATAGAATTTAATTGATAAAGAATAAACGAGCCGAGCTCGAGTTTGAAAAAACAACTCACGAGCTGAGCTCAAGCTCTCGTAAGTCAAAACAAGCTCTTACTCGTTTACATCTGTATTCGTATGTTTGTGTGCGTTTTTCGTGTTGGTGAGTTATATCAATCCATTCTTGAACAACCAGTAAGGCAGTAATCATGATTCAAGAACAAATTGAAATTGTGGATATATATACTTAATTTCGTCTTTGTGCAGTTATCATCCGGTTCCTGTAGTATTTTCTCATGGAAAGGGATCAGCTATATGGGATCCAGAAGGCAATAAGTATCTCGATTTCCTTGCAGCTTACTCTGCAGTTAATCAGGTGAAATGAACTCGTAATCGTTACACATTGATTATGATTTACTTCTTATATCATTACTGGATCAAAAGGGAATGATGTTGGTGTTTGTTGCAGGGACATTGTCATCCAAAGATCATGAAAGCATTAACCGATCAGGCACAAACGTTAACTCTAAGTTCTAGAGCCTTCTACAATGACAAATTTCCAGTATTTGCAGAGTATTTGACCAAGTTGTTTGGATATGATATGGTTCTTCCAATGAACACTGGCGGCGAAGGAGTAGAAACTGCTTTAAAGCTTGCGAGAAAATGGGGTTATGAGAAAAAAAGAATTCCCAAAGATAAGGTATTAAGTTCGTACTAATTTTTATGTAAATTTAATTTCTATCATTATTGTTTTAAAAATATATGGACTCTATAAGCCTTCACTAATTGCTATATTCTAGTTAGTTTGTTTTTACGTCTTTAAATGAACCAAACATTCAGTGAACAATTCGTGAACCGTTGAGCTGGAAGTTCGTTTATACATTTACTAAATTAACATGAACAAAATTTGTTGTTCATTTAGTTAAATGAACGAACATGAACATATGTCTCGTTCTCATTCATTTATGTTCATGAATGTTGTTCACTTAAATTTGTGTATGTTTGTTAGTTTACGTTTGTTTAAGTTTTCTAGTTTGCATTCATTAATATATTCATTTAAAGTTTTTTGGCCCATTTCAAATTAGTCTAGTTTTACAAACGTTTTAGGCGTAACACACTGTTCTTCACGTTACTTTTAACCAGTTTTAGCTCAATCATGCACGTTCATATATGTTCAGCTGTAAGTGTACATTTATGTTCGTGAACCGTTCTTTCTGTTAACGAACAAACATAAACGAAACAAAAGTGTTCATTTTCTTAACGAAGGAGCACAAACAAGAAAATCCCGTTCGTGTAACTGTTCGTGTTCGATTGTTTGTTCGGTTAAAGTTAAACGTATGAAATGAACATGCTCGGTTCGGTTCCTTTACAATCTTATTTGTTTTATGTTCAGGCTATCATTGTGTCATGTTGCGGATGCTTTCATGGTCGTACGATGGGAGCTATTTCTATGAGCTGTGATAATGACGCCACTCGTGGATTTTGGCCGTTGTTACCTGGTCAACTTAAAGTTGACTTTGGAGACGAAGCCGCTCTTAAGAAACTTTTTGAAGGTTTTTCGTTGTTGCATTTTCAAATATAGAGGTTGCAAGATGGGTGGGTTTAGTAGCGAGTCAATACGGGCTTAGGTTTTGAGAGGCCACTTTTTGTACACGTTGAAATGAGCCGGGCTGGGTTGACCCAGTGAACGGTTAGCCATCATGATTATAGCAATAAATGGTGTGCATGAAACCAGAAAAAACCGATCTGTAACGAAAAAATGACAGTTTGGTTTTATGTTTTTGTAAAAAACCATAATTTCAGTTTGGTTTTGGTTTTGCATGTAACTAAAACCAAAATAACCAAACCAAATTTATGGATTTTTATTTTCAATTTTGAATTTTAATTAATTTTTTAGAATTTAATATATAGTGTAACCCATATATTTTATCCCAATTGTATTATAAATCAATTGTTAATTAACAAAATAATATAGACCCAATTCATTACTTTGAGTGAAAAACCGGCCCAAAGTTTCAACCCAAGTGGTAATGCCCAAAAAACGAGACCGAAAAAGCGAAACCGGGCGCTTTTAAAAAACTCAAAAACAGAATTTTCAGTTTTTGGTTCGGTTTGAGCCCAAAACTAATCCATGCACACAAATAGCCTAAATCTGAATGTGTTGATGTGACCCGTTTCAGATAAAACACAACCGATGTCGACACACTTATAATAAGTAAGCGGGTCGAAATTTGCTTGTTTACCATATAACGCCTCTTGTTTATATGATTCTTTATGCTGTCTAATAAAATTATTATATGATATTGATGTGTGCAGAACACGGAGAACACATAGCTGGCTTTCTATTTGAGCCATACAAGGCGAGGCCGGGGTATGTAATTTCACTATTTTCTGTTATTTTTTTTATTCTAAACCGATAAAAATATAATATATTATTTTACAGGTTATAGTTCCTCCAGATGGTTACCTAAAGGCGGTCCAAGAGCTTTGCTCAAAACATAACATATTAATGATTGCCGACGAAATACAAAGTGGATTAGCACGATCGGGAAGAATGTTGGCGTGTGACTGGGAAGGTGTGCGCCCCGATGTCATCGTAAGTTTTTTTTTTCAATTTAATTATGAGATGAAATACAAAGTGATAATATTAATATTCTTGTGCTGTATTTATTTTGATTCAGATATTAGGGAAAGCATTGGGTGGAGGAATGATACCGGTTAGTGCGGTTCTCGCAGATAAAGACGTTATGTTTTGCATACAACCAGGGGAGCATGGGAGGTATGCTAATATGTTATATAACTTAGGTTCGTTTGTTTAACTTTAACTGAATAATTGATTGAACACAAACGATTAAACGAACGAGGTTTTCTTGTTTCTGTTCGTTCGTTAAGAAAACGAGCATGTTCGTGTTCGTGTGTGTTTGTCCATAGACAAGTTAAACGAACAGTTCATGAACGTAATCGAGCGAAGATACATGTGCGGGGCCTAAAAGTTTATTAAAACTAGACTTAGTAGTAAGGGGCCATAAGATTTTTAAATGAATATATTAACGAACGTAAACGGACAAGACTCAAACAAAACATAAACTAACATACATAAGTGAATGTTAACGAATTAACATAAATAAACGTACATAAACAAAATTGTGCACTAACATTCGGTTCGTTTATAGGCTTATATATGTATAATTTCATGATAACTAGCAAATAACATACTTTTATTTTGCTAATCTTTAGTACATTTGGAGGAAATCCATTGGCTAGTGCTGTTGCCATTGCATCATTGCAAGTGATACAAGACGAGAAACTTGCCGAGAGGTAATAAAGTTATTGTTTGATATGAATTGTTTAATATTGCATAATCACTTCCAAAACACATGTCTAAACAAACTGATTCTTTTAATTCTTTTTAGAGTAAACTGCGATTTTCATCCATGAGGTTTGTCCAAATATGCGGTTTTAGTCCAATAGTTTTAAATTTGCGATTTTCGTCCTTGTGGTTTCATTTTTCTTGCAATTAAACTTGAATTCACTAACACCGTTAAGTCTGGTCGCTAAACCCATCAGCATGCCCCTCACGTGAGGGGCAGTTTTGTCCCTTTTCTCCCAAGATACAACCAAGCCCCTCACGTGAGGGGGCTTGCGAACTAGGACTGAGGTTTATTTTGGGAGAAAAAGGACAAAATTGTCCCTCACGTGAGGAGCACGCTGATGGGTTAAACGACCAGACTTAACGGGGTTAGTGAATTCGGGTTTAATTGCAAGTAAAATAAAACCATAGGGACCAAATTCGCAAATTTAAAACTATTGGACTAAAACCGCAGATTTAGACAAACCACAGGGACGAAAATCGCAGTCTACTCTTCTTTTTAATAACCCATGTGTATGTTATCTGCTTCAGATCTGCTGAAATGGGAGAGGAGTTGAGGCGATTATTAACAAAAACTCAGCAACAGTTTCCTGAAACTGTGTTGGAAATTAGAGGAAAAGGATTATTTAACACGGTGGAGCTAATTAGCAAGTCTTTATACCCTGCAACCGCGTATGATCTTTGTATCAAATTGAAAGAAAGAGGAATCCTTGCAAAACCGACGCATAATGCTACTATTCGGTTAACTCCTCCACTTTCCATCAGGTACATATGATGGTTTTCTAGTTTGTCATAAGTTGCATGATAAGTATGTTGTAATTATCCAATAACTTAATTACAAATCGACGTAAATGTTTGGTTTTATAGTTTGGATGAGATTAAGGAAGGAGCTAAAGCGTTTCATGATGTTTTGGAACACGATCTCCCCAAACTGGTGAAGGAGAAGCCCGAGCCTACATCGCCAAAAGCGCAAGATACGTGTGACCGTTGTGGACGTGAGTTGTATGGTTGATGTATCACAATGTTAGGTTTATTTTAACCATGTAGCTTTATCTCTTTGATAACTCATTTCTAAATAATCTTGATCTTGATACATAATATGCATACCCTGTCTTAAGTAAAAGGTCAGTATTTTGTGGAGTTTTTATTGTTGGGCTTGGATAGATGTTTGAGTCGAGCAAAATACCACTCAGTTTAAACACGACTAGACATCATTTATCGGTTGTTTGGCACACTCAAACACGACCCATTTATCGGATTCATGTTAGATTGTGTGCTTAAAACAATCTTGATTAATAACATAATTTCCACTGCACTATATTAAGATACTCCCGTTTGACCGAGAAGCCGAGAACCTTGTAGTGGTAAAACTCACGGGACCCTATCAATACTTCTAACCAATCATGTCAGGTATAACGTAGCTTGTGTTTAGTAAGTGACCATAGATGGTTAAAAACCATTTTGAAGATATAATGTTTTTCGGTTGGTTACTTCAAAAAATATTAGATTAATAGATGTTAGTACTTACACAAACAATTTATTCGTTTGCTATTCTTGTAAACTAAAGTGTTGCAAAGACTGTTCCTGTAACGATACAGAAATTTCAGGGAAGGTTAACATGGACCAATTGTCCACCCTAGGCAAATCCTAAATCGATAATGGACATGAGATCATTGGTTCATAAGTAATGACCCCTCCTCTTAATCATCAACATGTTTTGGGCTTGAGACTAGTGGACGAAAGGAGAACTCCACAGTTAAGTGCGCTCGGGTGGAAATAGTACTAGGATGGGTGACCACCTGAGAAGTCTCTATCGGGGCAACTAAAAACAAATCCGTGAGTTCCTTGATGGGTCATCCATCGGGGGTAGAACGGACAATATTGGTGATATGAAAGGCGGGACGTTACAGTTCCACTTATAGACATTGTTTTATCTGTGATCATAAATGAAAGGAAAATTGATCTTAAATACTCCCAACTATGATGTGTTGACAAACAACAGGCCCAACTTTACATTTGGCTGGTGATAGTCCCAACTAAAAAGCTATTTATTTTTAACAGTCCTCGACTAATGGATTCATAACTCTGTTAGTATTATGCTGAGTTGGCCATCAAGCTGTTAAAACCCATTTGACGTGAAACGATTACGTGGTCATCCAACTCTTTACAAACATCAGGTGACGTAGTTGAACAAAATCATAACCCTAAAATCACCCAATTGAGCAAACTTAAGAACCCTAAAACACCAAATTGATGGAATTGAGCTCCCAATCGTCTTCTTCATCTCGTTGGAAGAAAAACCCTAAAAGGTTTAAGCTTGATTTTGATGGAAACGTCTACTTTAATCACGGCGTACTTGCAATTCCTAGAGTTGCTGGACGTAGAAGTGTTCGTAATGGGGACAAATTCTATGGGTGCCCTTTATGGCCGGTAAGTACACCGTTTAAGTATACTTTCAAATGTGATTTGATTAGGTTTTTTTTATATGTTTAATATAGAATGAGGACTGTAAATTCTTCATGTGGAAAGAAGATATTGATGAATTCTTGAAGACACATGAACGATGCAAATGCAGTGCCAAAAAACAACAAGACCTTGAAGATATGAAGATGGAAAATTTGAAGTTGCAGAACTTGCTTTTGCAAGAGGAGAACAAGAAATTGAAAGAACATTTATTGAAAAACAACAATTGGAAGCATCAAAGTGTTTTAGGTTTAATAATTGTTACTATAGCAGTATGGTGGATATTATATGTGTAATCTTTCAGTGTTTGTTGTTAAGGTAGTTGTCAATATTTGTTGTTGTTATTGTCAATGTATTCAATGAAAAGTCAATGATGTTTTTTGAGTAGTATGGACTAAAAACATGTTTGTTGTTAATTGTTGTTATTGTACAAATTGTGTGTTATTGTTTAGAGTGTCTGCAACATTTTGTGCCTGCAACATTATGACCATGTTAAGTAGAGTGTCTGCATAAATGATCATTTTGTGTGTAACATCCTAAAATATTATAACGTTAAATAAAGAAAGTTACGTTTAAGTGATTTCGCGTTAGTAACTAATTAATATCGAGTAAGGAACGGATCATGAACTTAGATTAATTAAGATGGATTAAAGGGAATGGGCCTTAGGTCCATGGGCTTTAAGGGATATAAATATCCCCTAAACCAACCTAAAACCCTAAACCCTCATTTCTTTCCATCCTAATCTCTACACACTCAAAAACACACACATCCTTCACCATATTACGGCCAAGAGAGAGGCGAGAGGGATTTGAGACCAAACGGACGCTAGCTTGTAGTAGATCTTTACCACACGAACTATATACAAGATCTAGAGTTCATAACCAAGCTTAACGAAATCCAAACGAGCACTAAAGGTACGTCTTTTACCTTAAAGATTACGTTTTTATTAACATTTAACCTTGAAACTTAGAGCAGAGATAGATCGAGTGTAAACAAAATGTAAAGTTATAAACTTGATGTTAAAACGAACCGAACGAACCCAAGAACATAAACGGCTCGTTAAAATGGAACCCTAAGATCTAGTGTTAAACGTTCTAGCTTAAAGGTCCAAACTTTACACTTATCCGAGTCAAGTCTTGTCTGAGGTTGGCTTTGGGAATGTTTACGAGGACGGTTAAAAGGTTTATACGTTGAAATATAGCCGATTAGCGGAGTTAAAACCAAACCAGTGGCCGTCACTGGATAACTTCGCTGTAAGCAGTTTCATGGTAGGCAACTTCGCCTGCAAAGCTAAGTTCGCTGGATGATAACTTCGCCTAGCAACAACTTCGCCTGGCATATGTTCGCTTAGGGTTAACTTCGCCGAACACTAACTTCGCCTAATACAAGTTCGCTGATGATAAGTTCGCATGACGTTAAGTTCGCTTACAGTAAGTTCGCTTAATGTTAAGTTCGCTTATTGTTAAGTTCGCTTAATGATAAGTTCGCCGGAGTTAGCAAATTAGAAAATAAATTAAAAACCTAATGGAAAATGTGTTAAGACAGTTAATGTAAATAAAATTTTTCCAAGCTGACTTGGCAGCTCGACCCCAGCCAGGGGCTCTGCCCCTTGGACCCTGCTAGGGGCTGCCGCCCCTAGACCCCGCCGCCAGGGGCGCTGCCCCCGGACCCCCGTTCGTTCGTTGTGGGTAGTAGCTAAGACTAGAAAGATGATATGAGTAGTGATAGTTAATTGATACGTGTACTTATTATACAGTCAGCCGTGCACAACTGAAGAAAGGGATTACGATTATCGGTGAACGTAATCGCATTCAGGTGAGTTTCTAGCCCCATTTATGTGTTATGTTTTCGGGGCTGTGTGCATACTCAATATGTTTGTTAATACGCTTATCCTAAGAGATAAGTGTATGCATTATGTGAATAATGTGAAATGTCTGAATGATTGCTTGATGGTACGTGAACGATCTTCGGATATTGCACGTACTGTCAGGTTGTAACGCTATATATAAGGTAAGTATGATATGTATGCTTATGTGTATGAACGTGATAAAGTTAATAAAAGAAGGAAAGGATGGTTGTATGGTTGTATGGTTACGAAAAGGGTACCGAGCCCTAATAATACTCGAGGTATGATGTATGGTTGTATGGTAACGAAGAGGGAATCGAACCCTACTAATATTCGAGAACTAGGGAATCGAACCCTACTAATATTCGAGGAAAGAGGGTACCGAGCCCTAATAATACTCGAGGAAGGAGGGTACCGAGCCCTAATAATACTCGAGGAAGGAGGGTACCGAGCCCTAATAATACTCGGGAAAGGAGGGTACCGAGCCCTAATAATACTCGAGGAATGTAGGGCATAATGCTCTTTATAACGTAAGATATGAAAGCAAGTTAGTACAAAAGAAAGTATGAAAGTATGAATGAAAGAATATAAGTTTGTGTGTATTGTATATGTATGATTAACTAGCACTCACTCAGCGTAGTTGACTTTTAGTATGCACGCAGGTGAGTAGGATGAGGCAGCTCGCTTGAGGGGACACGTGGCGTTGAATAAGAGACTGGCATCGAGAGGCTCAGGGCGTGTTATGTTTTAATTACTTAGTTTTCGAAAGACAAGTTGGTTGTTTAAGACAAGTTTTGAATTGTTATGAAATGTTTTATTAAAGTTTTTATATTCCGCGAATGTTTTTAATTAACTCTGATATTAGAACTGCGTTTATGAGTAAATCCAACACGAAAGTAGGGCTACCGGTAACGGGGCCTTACATTGTGTCTGCAACATTATGACCATTTTGGGTCTGCAACATGCCCAAGACTTTTGCATAAATGACCATGGACATAGTTTTTGACCAAACACAACCATCACTAATTCAACCAAAAAAAAGACTTCTGCATATATCACCATCAAGCAAACACAACCATGACTAATTCAAACATTTGACCCTTCTGCATTTTACTAGCTGCACCAGCTATATGACCATTTTACCCTTATGCATAAATCACTATTTTGACACTAACCATGAGTTCAAACAAAATAAGCATGACCATTTTACCCTTCTACATTTTAACCAGCTGCACCAGTGAACAATGTTAACAAATAATATAACCATTTCACCCTTAAGGCTGTTATATATGACCCAAGTTTGCTGTAAATATCCCTCATTGACCCATGAAACATCTTATATGCACAACCTTTAGCATTATAAGCCATCCATTTATTAATGATCACCTTATACTTTTCTCTAACAGCTGTTTGAATGTCTGTAGCAGGCCAATTAGGTTTTGCTTTGAACATTGGCAAAAATTCATTAGCTATAAAGGTTGAAGTTAATTGCCTATTCCTTGTCATGTTCCTTTGGCAATTGTGCTTGCTTTTTACTTGTTTAACAATATAAAAACTTTTTTCTTTATGATATGAGCAAAACAAAGAGAATGGACACCCTTTGACACAGCTGAAACCTACTCTCCCACCTATGTTCTTGTTACTGGAACTGATGGAAAGATTTCTACCATTTGTGACAGCATATCTCCTAACAGCCTCTTTAAAAGCATCCCTAGTAGGGAACCTTATTCCAACAACCCACTTGAAATTAACCCACTCAGTTAGGTTATCTACAACTGGAACATGTTCTCTATACTTGTTCCCTCTTATGTTATCATCTTCACTCTCTCCAGGTGAGTGAACATCAACATCAGAATCCTCATAGCTACTATATGTTTCTAAATTACCGGCAGCATCACCAGATCCTATTAAACAATCCTCAGCCAAATTACCAGCTGCATCAACAGAGTCTTTCAAACACTCATCAAGCACCTTCTTTTGTGATGCAATAGTTTCTTCATTTACTTGTTTTATTGCATCAACTGAATCTCTCCACTCCTCATCATCTCCATCAGATCCTTCGTCATCATCATCCAAATTTACTTTATATGAGTCATCATCAGAATCATCACAATCTTCATCTGACTCATCTGAACTGTCATCAATTGGTGGCACTTCAACTTTGGTAGTTAGTGGTACTTCAATTTGTGGTACATTTTTTTTTGTTGTAAGCTTGCTGTACTTCACAGGGCTCAAACTAGATCCAGATTGTCTTATACAGGTGATTGGTTGGGATTGAGGGTTAGTATGCACTTTTGGATAAGATATAGGGTTAGTGGGCTGAATAACGCGTGGGGCTTCAAGGTTATTGGGTTGGGTACTGGATTGGGCTTTAGTTGGTTGGGCTTCAAGGTTATTGGGCTGGGTACTGGGTCGGGCTTCAGGATTAATAGACTGGGGTTTAGGTTTTCTTAGCTTTTCTGTTTGAACGTATATAACAAGAGCTTCATCAGCACCAACCAAAGATACCATCTCATGTAATACCCCATCACTGTTTATCAATTTCACCCGACCATCACCAGGTATCAAGCAATACAAGAACATATCTTCCTTCTTTTGATTTTCATATAAACCATAGTACAATGCATAACCTAGTATCTCAAAATATGAAAGCTTATCAACATCTAATCCTAATGAGGTTATTCCCCCCCCCCCCAACATACCTTAATCTCGAAGGATTAACATCAAATTTCCCATCAGTATAGAAGTTGATGTTCATAATATCTCCCATTCAGCAGAGAGAGAGGTCGATTGGAGTTATTAGGGCTTGTTCTTCTTCTGGTTAACTGATCGATTGGAGTTATTAGGGCTAATACTTAAAAAGATAATAAAAATACCAAAATTAGATCACCTGATGTTTATAAAGAGTTGGATGGCCATGTAATCGTTCCATGTCATATGGGTTTTAACAGCTAGATGGCCAACTTAGCATAATACTAACGGAGTTATGAATCCGTTAGTCGCGGACTGTTAAAAACAATTAACTCTTTAGTTGGGACTATCATTAGCCAAATGTAAAGTTGGGCCTGTTATTTGCCAACACATCATAGTTGGGAGTATTTAAAACCAATTTTCCTAAATAATATAGTCACTGTTGACTAAGTTATCTAAGGGTAAATTACACGAATTTTTGATGTTCGCTGAAAGTCATGAATTTAGTCCGCAAGTATTAAAAATTACATCAATGATTCCCGCGGTTTGAACATTATCATTAGTTTGGTCCTTATGGAGTTAAGGTGGTGGGAGTGGGTTTATCGTCCCGGTCGTCTTTTGTAAGTCCCCGTTCCCGGTGCCCTACATTGGACGTTGGATTTACTCATAAACACGGTTCTACAAATCAGAGTTCATTAAAAACTTTCGCGGAAACGTTAACTTTAATCATTTGATACAAAACATTAATCTTTTCTTTAAAACCATAACATAAACATTATATTTAAAACATCATTTCTTCCATCTTCAGATGTCAGCCGCCCAATCCATGTCATGTGCCCTCCTCATGCTAGCTCATTAAACATATTCACCTGCGTGCATACTAAAAGTCAGCTACGCTAAGTGAGTTCTAGTTAACCAGACGACATACAATACATACATATATCATAGATACATACATACATATCCAAGATACATATCCATACTTAACCAGTTACCCTACTACCATACATACATACATACATACCTTCAATCACTAACCTCAGTCTACCAAGAATACGTTCATAGTCCGCCGCCTATACCTGTACTCAAGGTCGTGAACACGTAAAAGGTCCACAGTCCTTACCTATGTTCGCCAAGTATGGTACGTGCAAGGACCGCAGTCCTTCCCTATACCATCCTATAATAACAACGTACAAGGTCCACAGTCATTCCCTATGCTACAACCTAATTCATAGCACGTACGAGGTCCACAGTCCTCCCCTATGCTACCACAATACAATTACAATTACAACACGTATAAGGTCCACAGTCCTTTCCTATGCTGACGCCTATCTACAATACGTGTAAGGTCCACAGTCCTTATCTACGTTGACGTTTGTTATCTATAACACGTATAAGGCCCACCGTCCTTATCTACGTTCACATCTATCATTTATATCACGTGTAAGGCACAACGTCCCTATCTACGTTTACATCTATCACCCATATCATGTATAAGGCCCGCAGTCCTTAACTACGCTATCACCTGCCAAGTCTATATCCAACAGAAGTTAGAGGGATTCGCCATCCTAACTTACTACGTCGGAGGTAGAACTCACATACCATTCCTGTACCTGTATACACCTACTTCACATATACAATAATTA
Organism: Bidens hawaiensis; assembly: GCF_021521415.1. Lineage (NCBI taxonomy): Eukaryota > Viridiplantae > Streptophyta > Magnoliopsida > Asterales > Asteraceae > Bidens > Bidens hawaiensis. The sequence continues at coordinate 364,079 of NW_027492406.1, read as the reverse complement.
CATTATAGCATAAGAACACTCTAGGCGTTCTTTACATCATTCATTTCACAATCATACCCCTTGCCGATATGTGCAATATCCGAAGATCGTTCACGTCCCGACAAGTGTTCCTTTGTAATGTTCATACATCATCCATACGTTACGTATAACATTCATATCTTTATCTCTAACCGGACAGTACGCGCAATATCTGAAGATCATTCATGTACTATTAACATATCGTACATACATCATTCATACATCATATCTACTCCATACATACATCATTCATACATTATATATATCATTCATATCTTTAGCCGCCACCTGATGGTCTATGCAATATCCGAAGATCGTTCATGCACCGTCAAGCAATCATCATACACAATTCATACAAGGCATACACTTACCACTTAAGGTAAGTGTATTAACTATCACATCGAGTATACACACAGCCCCAGAAACATAACAAGGAAGTGGGGCTAGAAACTCACCTGAACTCGGTTACTCCTTCTGCTAATGGTTATTCCTTCTTAAGCTGTGCGCAACTAACTGTTTAACGAATGTAATATTAAATACCGCTCTAGTCATTCTCGTTACTACTTAATTAGTCTTATGCGCCTAAGCCGGTTTTACTTCATTGAATCATTACCCGGTTAGTTAATTGTTACTCGTTAACCCTTAAAGGTATCTTTCGTAATTATCAAAGTCCAAGAGCTATTATGTAATTATATCATTTATTCTAAGTCCAAGGACCTTTCTTTCATTCCTTCAAACTTCTAATTTGTTATTCAGAACCCATCCGGATTCGTTATCTTAACATAGCGAACTGGTGAATAACGAATCACCTGATTCGTTATTTTAACATAACGAACTGGGTGACTAACGAATCGGACCCTCTGACAAACTGGTCCTTATAACGAATGATCATAGCGAATTGAGGTTAGTTCGTTATCTTTCCTTAACGAATTGGATACGAACTAAGGCTAGTTCGTCAAGCCTCCTTTAACGAATCATCAGACGAATTACCCCTAGTTCGTTAACTTCCCGTTAACGAATTAGGGTTAGGTCGGAGAATGTCAGGAACATTCTCTGACATAGCCTTCCTCGTACCCGCCACCTTTACCGTGCCGCCTTTCCGGCACCGTCGTTTCCGGAATAACGGGATCTCGCCGGAAAAGCGAGATCTCGCTTGTTTCACCAACGTTTTCACTTTTTTTCGTCCCGTTCGATCCAGATCTGAGCGAGGGTGATCCCTAAGCTCATCTTAGGTTCGGTTTATACCCGATTCCACCCGGATCTCGTGACTTTAACGGTTTAACGGTGACGGCTCGTCGTTTCGTGACTAAATCTAACGGGTTTGAGTTCATACAACATCATACTATCATTACCTTGGATCGGGATAGGTTTTCTATCTTCTATTTCGGCTAGAGAGAGAAAGTAGGATGAGAGAGAGCTAAGTGTGTGTTTTGGGTGGTGTATGGAATGGAATGGAAATGAATGGATAATTATGGTTCGTATATCATGGGTCATGGGCTTGAGCCTATGGTCTTTCCTTTAATAACCCAAGTCCATCATCCATATTACTTAACCCAACACAAGCCCATCTCATAACATCAAGTATTATCATATATTAACCGAACGAAAATTTGGGATGTTACATCTTTCTTCGGCCCCAGTTCACCGGGGTGGTGTTCCCGATCGGGGTGGTTCCATTTCTTGCTTCCATATCAAAATCCTTCCCGTATCATGCGCTTTCTATGATTTTCAAGTAAAACTAGGTGGTTATATCGCGATCAAGAAGTATTTTACTAGGGCACGAACCACCCAGGGTGGTGTTTCCAGCAGGGCCAAAACCCACCTCACTCCCACCCTGAGGGTAGGGTTGTTCAATATATAAATCGAACTCGAATAACTCGAAATTCGATTCGACTCGCATTTGAATTTGAAGGTTTGAATTCAATTTTCAATCATTCGAATTTGATTCGGTTCGAATTCGGTTTTTGTAATCGAATATGAATTTATGATTTCAATTCGATTCGAAATTCGAATTCAAATTATACATTTTGTTTTTGTTATATATATACATACTTATAAAAAGATAAACCACATAAATCTTTTGAGTTATAGATATTAAAATTTAAAAGTTCATCACTTTGGTCTATAATTAATGTAATTGAACATTACCATTTTGAATATTTAGGATGCAATAACTATAAATGATTTATTTATTGTATCTACTTGTACTTTTTGTTGTTTAAAAACTCAAATTTGAAATTGAAATGGATTTTTTTAACTGAATTTGAATCAATTCAAATTCGAATTAGCTTTTCTGAATTCAAATCGAATTTGTCGAATCTATTTCGAATTTGAATTGAATCCGAATCCAGCTTCAAAATTTCAAAATTTGAATAGTTCGATTCGAATATTCGAAATTCGATTCGATGAACACCCCTACCAGAGGGTACTCTGTTCACCTTTAAAGACAATGCATGTTAAATGGTTTTCAGTATTGGTGGTGATAGTCATCGCCCACCGGAGAGAGATCGCGAAGTAAATGGTTTTCAGTATTATAAGGCCAACAATTTAAACTAGAGTCAAACAAAAAACATAATAAATGAATAAATTATACCAAAGTTAGACAAAATAAATACTAAATGATGAAAATGACCCTTAAGTTATTCGAAAAAATAAACATATTCATTGTTAGTTGTTTTGCTTTGTAACATTAAAATTCGAAGAAGGCCTCAATTTCTCGTCTCATTTTAGACCTCCAAAATGGTTGGGCCAACCCTCCTAAAGAAACCCCCATAACTGTAAAATAAAACCATGAAGTCAGGATCAAACCTGTGAACTCAAAGGCCCTAAACTAGCTAGTAAGCTTTACCCTTCATTCCCTATGCTATTGGACCAAATGGTCAGCTAAGTCTTTATTACCTCCTACTTTTGTTAGATAACATTAAATTATATTAATGATACTAAATTATATAATCACAATAGAGAGTTGTTGCTCATGACCCAACTTGTTCCCCTAATGCCATATACACTTGGTGGTTTAGTGGTCACCACTCACTATCTATTTTGCATGTTGAACAGGCTTTGTCTAGTCCGGTTAACACTAACCCACTCTCCACTAAGTATCATGAGAAGTGCTTGTTAATTAAAATATTGATTTTGATTGCTTATACTTTATAGGTTCAATGATGGTGTACTTAAAATCTTTTTTTTATCGGGTTCATTTTAAATAATGTGTAAATCGAGGTCACTCTTCACCATTGATTCGTCTACACAATTCACATAAGTCGTATTAAAGGGGCTAACGCAACAACTTTTTGTGGAATTTTTATATGAATTAAAACATATTTAATAAAGCTAACACAATTTTAAAGTTTCTTTTATAACAATGATAAGTTATTTTATAGAAAGATACGAGACATATTCTTGTTTTACTTTCACTTTTTGTTAGGAAGGAACACAAAAGGGGGCACAAGAAATCCAACCTAAGGAATCCATAGTTATATTATATTATCCTAGGTGACAAGAACGAGACACAATAATATTAAAACTTTTAGTAGTTAGTTATATATTAAAGCCAAGTCACCTTCCATGCCCTTATTTTTCCCCATGATTGTTTTTGAAGCACTATAATCTTTAATTTGTGACTCGATGATTTAATGAGAAGAATTTTAATATTTGACAAATTTGGTTTTAGTTTCTTTCTCCAAATGAAATATATTTATATTTAAATTACGTAAAGGTTATTCTATCCAACTTTCAGGCATTGAGATACGTTTAAACGTGAATGATTATCATAAGAGATTCTTAACATATCATAAGCTTTCCGTTCTTGAAAATTCACATTTTTCCAAACCCAGAAAACAGACGGAATTCTAGGATCCCTCCTTGGGGCAAATATGCATACCTCTTCTGGTTGATCCACCCCATACTTTATTCTAGTAAGATGATACACACTAGTTAATAGTTCGCTCGGTGCTACATCATAGGCGCATTGGGAATGGAGATAATTGTACCCATACACATATAAAATGCAGCAATGGAATGTCAATCCCCGGGTTTTATTTGTAAAGTCTCTATTCCTTGGTAATAAAAGCCCAAAGATATATGAACTAGCGCATGCTTAACTAGCCAAGCAGAAAAATTACCCTGCATCTTTTTTTATCTCTCGCGCATTTTTTTTATGTATAAGTATTTTAGATTTCCGATAAAATTTCTAAAGATTGAGCCACAACATTTTTATTCTATGCAAAGGAGTCCTATCTAATTTACTAATAATCAACTTGAATACTCGCTTCGAATATGAAACTTTGAGTATTCATAGATGCTCTTGTTATTTCTAATAAGATGGCTTGGTAACAAATCGTTTCTTACAAAGCGAGCTCGTTTGTTATACTCACAACAATCCAATTATTTCTCTAGGCGAAATAACATTTGACATTTCATCTTCTGAAACCAACACTTCTGATGTTATAATAATTTCTATATGCCTATTATGTATCTGCACCCCTTGGGATCGATAAACCTTTTAGACCTTATTAACCAAAGAGATATGACTATAGCTTTAATGTATTAGAGCGAGATAAGGTGTTCAGTCAAGTGGTTTGTCGAAACTTCCAAGCTGAATCAATAATTATGGTTTACTAAAACCGTAAACTAAACAAGTTCGTTTCGTTTGTCAAGTGAATTTTAACAACCAAATCGTCCAACAATGATTTTGTTTACTAGTTTAGTCCAAATATGTATATTGTGCAAGAGTGTTATTTTGCCATTTCTTATGAATTGATCAAATGGTTAATTATATTAATGATGTTCCTAATTATATACATGTAACTAAGTATTCAAAAATTCAGTTGATTTTATAGCATAAACTATCAGCTTAATTATTTAAACAGCTAGTCGTGTATCGTAATATACACTCCCAAACCAATTGGACTTTATTTTTGCTTCGTTTAGATGGTTTCAATATAAATTTGCAACATACCATATACCTCTAGACATTCGACACAGAATTTTAACAAACGTGATTCAATAGTGAAACATGAAAAATAAGAACGTACATATGAAGACTTGATAAGACTTAGCTATTTAAATTGTCGTCATTTGTACTTTAAGTCAGATTAAGACAACAATTAATAGCATTTATTAAGTATTATTATATATAAAAAATGAAAAAGATGAATTATTGACACCTTTGATTTATATTAAAATATTAAATGTTACAAACAGCTAGAATGATGCAAAAGTAGTTGTTGAATTCTTTTTAGTTCCATTATTTGTTCTACTCTTAGCTGGTGTTTGTATTTTATGGTCACACAATATTAAATCACCAATACCTTAGCTGTTTCCTTATAATTATACTTGTTTTGTTTGTTATTATATAATGATCTTTATTTTAATTTGAAACAACATATTTTTTTATTCTGAAATCAATATAATTTATAATATTACATTTATGTCTAACTTTCTGCATATAGTTTTGTACCTTTGGCATTATTGTTTGTATATTTCTTTTCTTGATTTTGACTTGCCATACTTCTTGCTACGTGTCTATCCAACTTCACACCTGGCTGCCATATTTGACATCACCTTTATCTCACCGTCGTCTTCAACAACTCTCTACGTCTGGCTTCTACTTCACCTTCACCTACTTTTGTTGGGTTCAATTTCAGAACTCTAAGTAGCGTTGGTGTGGTGGTGGCAGTGGTTGGGTGGAATTTGTAGGAAATGAAGAGTTGAAGTGTGGAGTAATAAAGCGAATAGGTAAAGAATATGTTGGATTCGGAAGAACGTACATATGGCTTTTAACAGAGGAGGTAATGGTTGAAGGCTTTGTTACACAATGATATGATTATATAAACACACAGCTATGTCTTATTAAAAAAGACTGAAGGTTGTATGAGCTATTATTAAGGTGAGGGTATGGCAAGATGAGATGAAGAAAAAAAGACTTATCCCAAGACTCCTGCAGTTTAATTGTTTCACCTCCATGTGTGTTTTAGTATGTTATAAACTTCATGCAGCATCCAAGATCAAAGAAATAGAGGTGGCTTTTGTCAACACCATAACATGTTCAGCAGCATGCTCTGGAAGCAAAAAACAAACTTCTCCTTTTGGCATTAATAACAACTAACAAGACTTAAATAATAAAGTAACACTCCTTTGTGATTAACAATTGTCTCTTTTGTAATTGGTAGATGCACATATTTGGTAAGACCCACTATGATGTAAGGGCTATTTTGTTGCGATGCAAAACTTTAATAATGCAAGCCATAGACATGTAACCACCTTCGTTAATGGTTATCGACATCCCGATGCGGGTCACCCTACTAGTTTACTTTAATTTCAAAGGAAATAATAATTACATCAAAAGATATAACTTAATATATTATTCTAAAATTTATTATAAAAAAAAATCTTTTATGATGTGTTAAAATGCTATATATAGTTGATTTAATTTAAGGGATGTGATCCTCCCATACCAGCCCCACATGCCTATATGGCTTGTATAGGCTTATACGGTCGCATAGGGTATACATGCCTGACAAGGGGATAAAAAAAACAGCTTTTTGCAGCCTATACGACCGTATAGGCCTATACGACCGTATATGCATTAAATGTCTCGTATTGCATTCAGACAAAACCAAGCTATACGGTCGTATAGGGCTATACGACCGTATAGAAAACATTTGCAAAAACATTCAGACTGCCATAATCGCTGCCGGAAAATGATTTAAAAAAACCTCAAATTTTGGGGTGCATTTTTATTTTAATGTATGTTGATTAAATGTTAAAAAAAACCTCAAATTTTTATTATATATAAGCAATAAATATGCCTAGACAGTCTTGAGCTTTTGACGAGCTAAGGTTGAGCTCAACATTTAAACCCGTTAAAATAAATGAACCAAATACGTATAAATAACATATATTGTATATATGGTCATCATTTTTTTTTTAAAAAAAGTGTCAATAAACGAGGCAAATACGATCTGTATAAATCACATATATTGTATATATGATCATCATTTATTTTTTTAAAAAAAAGGGTCTATACGGCCGTATAGGCCTATACGACCCGTATAGGCCTATACGAGACACAATAAACGATGGCAGACAACCTTTGACACGATTCAGGTCCTATACGACTGTATAGCCCTATACGAGCCGTTAGAGACCAAAAAATGGTGTATGAAGATCCAGGGTGGTGTGGGAGGATCCCTTGCCAAATTTAATAATTAGTTGGTTTCATCATACACTATTCCTTACCGTTGATTACTTTTTTACAAATGTCTTGTAGCATAATAATGTCAACATGTGAAGATGTGTTCTTCCACGGCCGGTCTAGAAGTTTTCTACTAATTTTTAACTACCAATTCAAATAATAATTAGATTAATGCCCGTTTAATAATATATTATTATTGTTATAAAAATGGATACAAATCGGTGAGAGCTCGTGCACATTTACCAAACGTGGAACACCAATACACCATCTATATATGTGTGACTTTATTTATTTATATTGAACTTTTCATAAGGTTAAATATTAGGGGAATAATCAAATATTTAAACCCGAATAGATTAGATCGATGATTTCACCGGGTATGAGTTGAGATATAACAACTAGGTTAACCAGTGGCGGAGCCACACTATCACCACGGGGTTCGGTCGAACCTGGTCCTTTTTCGGTTTTATATGTAACCTTTAGTGTTGATTAACGAGCGAACTCATTCTTTTTTAGCGAACGAACCCATTATTGTTTTAAAAAAGTATATTCAAACCCATAAAGGTGGAGATTTGAACTTGTTACAAGCTTATTTTTCACAGTTCACATTCTGAGTAAGAGTGTTCACATACATACATCACAGGTCTGATCAGATACATAAACCGAGTGTGAGTGAACATTGTGAGAACGTGACGTTTTGCATAAACAGAAGCTCATAAAAACAATTCATCTTTTTATATATCACTACATATATCCCTATGATGCTGGTTATTCTGTTCCCATTTTCTTAAGAACTCTTTTGGGGATAATTGAATCTATGGTCCTAACTTGCTATTTTCTAGAGAATATTTATAAGTAGCTTGTTTGAGGCCAAACAATGTTCAAGTGTGAAGATGTTTGATGTATATAAAATTATACATCTTTTCAGCATCAAATAATTTTTAAAAGCTGCAACTTCTATCAAATAAACTAGTTCAGAAGGCTACTTATCACACTAAAAGGCAATTTCAGGTAAATCCAAGCCTTAAACGAAGAAACAAGTGAAAAGACGAAGAAAAACGAAAGAAAACCCAAGAAAAACCTCAACCACGCCCCCGTGCTCCTAGAACCACGCCCCCATGCTTCTGAACACAAGAAAAGATAAAAAAATCTACAAGAAAAGACAAATACTGGACACAAAAGCATGGGCTGTGCCCAATCAACCACGGGGCCGTGGTCACCTTTTGATAAGACAAAAATAAATGAGCACATGTCATTAAAAATCACGAGGTCGTGCCTCAGATGCACGTCCCGTGGTGAATCATCATGTACGATCTGACAGCATGCAACTGGACACCTGGACACGGGGTCGTGCCTCATAAGACACGGGGTCGTGCTTCTCTCTCCAGACAACCTATAAATAATGGCTCATGTTGCACTCATTTGGTGTGTTTGAAGAAGATCTCTAAATGGTTTTCTCTTATAAAAACACCCACATTACACTCATATTGAAAATTTTGTAAGGAGTTTGAAGGCTTGGATGTTACCATCATCATCAACATCATTATAATCCATCATCATTAAGAAGGGAGATTCATCCATATTTGGTTAGATTGTTCTAGTTTAATCATGTGTTTGTTATCATCATCTCTTTTTATGTTCATAACAATGCTCATTACGAGCTAAACTCCATTTACCATCTATAATCTATGAAGAAGCTTTGTTTTACTTGATGATTATGTGAAACATGTGGTTTAGTTTGGTATAGTACATGCTTATTTGCAATTATCCATTGATGAAGAAATGTTTTATCACTTTAATTACATCAAAGTTGATGATTTATAATCATTCATGTTAACTCATGTTCTTGGAAACTAGAAATGGTAAAAAGAATACTTTGATAACTTATTCAAGATAAAAGATGGATCCTTATGATGTACTTAGAAATGATGAGATATAGGTTATGGTCTATCTCTAGTTTTGATAATTCTAAAATAACATTGTTAACACGATTGCTTAGGTTATCATGCTAGTTAAAGAAATCATATGTTAATGGAATATGTAATTACAATCTAATTAAATCAACCTATGGGAGGTTGTGTGAGTTAACTACAATCACTCGAAGTTGTTAGGTTGGTATTTGAGAAATCGAAGTCAATTCTAATCGTTCTACTATACCAAACTGCTTGTCTACTTAATTGACATTCTCGTTGTAGTATGACATTAGGAAATGATGAACTTTAAAATACGCATGCTACTTTCTTTTATGACATAGAATATGTTCACTTAGAAATGAGGGACTATTCTATCATATATTACTAGGACAAGTTTATCACATGTTTATTTAATAATCATCAAGGAATAATGGAGTTGATTCTTGATTTTAGATGGTAAACCTTCATATAATTGAATTACTCACTTAGAATTTCTCTTCTTGTCACCTATATATTATATATAAGTATTTCTATTTTATAAAAAGTTTAAAAACCAATCTAAAAAATGATTAAACCCTCTGATAAAAGTAAGACGAAGTTTCATTATTAGAAACATTTGTGTCCCCGGATCGATACTTGGTTCTTACCAATACCATCCTACATATAAGATAGGTACACTTGCCTATTTTGTGTGTGTTTAATTTTAGTAGAAATCGCTTTTATAAATTTAAAACACGATATTGTGCAATGCTTAAACTCCAATCCGTTACAATAATATTAATACCACCACACACGACAAGCACCGGTGATGAATATATAAATGATGCTTGTATTTGTTGTATTGAAAATGAGTTCTTTTCAAAGTCGCGATTATAGATATTTTTCAAATCATGAAAACACGTAAGGGAAAATTATATATGTAATATCTTTATATTTAATGACTTTGTATTTTATTTAATGTTAATGATATATTTTTGTTATGATAGTGATATTGCATTTTATATATCTAACCAATTGATCAACCCAACCCGACCTAATCGGGCACAAAAACTTTGACACCAGAAAAAAAAGGCATCGAAAATCCCGAACCCATAGGAAAAAGTTTCTGGCTCCGCCACTGAGGTTAACTAGAGTGTAGATCTAATAATTCCGACGACATTAACCTGTAAAACAGAACACCGTGAGCTCGCTACGAGAAGGACATGAATGAGGGTCTTCCAGTAACCACCCTCCAGCGTGAGAATAAGTACCGTTCTTGTATAGAGAATAAGAATTTAAGTAATTGATATAATATGTGAAGTGTGAATGAATACCTCATGATGATGAAGTGGGTATTTATAGCCGGTGGTTAAATGAATATTATTGGTACAATTATCCCATTCTAAAAGATATTCCTTCTAACTAACTGGACGTGTGACAACATTTGATAGGAGATGACATCTAGCCATGTGCATAGTTATACCAACCTATCCAGTTGTCGCCCTCTGATTAGCTATCAAGTCACGTGCCTTTCTCAAATGAATATTTGCAATATCTCTCTAGAAGGAAGTTGGTTACAGCTGCTCTGCTGATATCAGCCTTTCGTCATTCTGCGTTTGGAAAGCTTCCGCATTCGCGGACAATCTTTTATCCCTTATAGCAGTTTGCACTTCTGTGATGCGTGTTTCTGTTTCATGCGGATGACGAGGACGACCCGCGGATGACTTCTATGGTTAACCTATGGATATTATATCATCGGTATTTGGAGCTTTTCGCTACCATATCTCTATATCAGGTAAACGCCATCCTAACAAGTAATTTTAATGACTTTTAGGGGCTGTTTGTTTACATCTGAATGAAACATTCAGATGTAAACATCTGATTTATTCAGACTTCATGTTGTTTGGTTTCAAACAGAAAAATGTCTGAATGGTTAAAATTAAGTCTAAATCATTCAGACTTATTGTTGTTGCTGAATGGGAGAATGATTCATTCAGATCTGAATAAACCAAACAGCCCCTTAATTTCAATATATACTCTTATTAATCATTCATACATGCATATTTTTCACGATTTAAATCCTTCCCTTGGATAGAGGGCACACATCATGCCGGCTAAAAAAAAAGTTATTACCATGAGGATGTTCTAGTAGTAACGATTAACTGATACTCTTTAACATGTATGAATTATGAAACACAAATTACTAGTACTATATATAAATTAAAACTTTGATGTTAGAAATGTTATATTGGGTCACTTGGCGGCATCTTATTAGTCTATAAATTTTATATTTTTATTTTTTTGTTTTATTTAGTTCATTTACCATAACGAACGTAATGAAAAACCGTCTAAACGCCAATTTTTATTATTTTTGTATATTTTAGTTTGGTACCATAACCAAGTTGACAAAAACCAACCGAATTTGTGTTGACATGCAGCCTCAAGACCCCCGTGACGACATCGCTTGGGTTTTACCAACACGCAAGTTTAGACCCCCCCCCCCTACACACACATGCAATTGGTCATTGGTTCACTTTAGTTATATTCTTTTTTGTTGTTTAGCTCTAATACCATAATAAATGTAATTGAAACCGACTGCGAATTCGTGTCGGGTTACCACCTCAACGTCCGGATCAACAACGCTTGGATTTTATCACCACCCGGGTTTTTCGATAAAATAAATATTGTTTAAAATATTTTGTTTTTTTTACGTTAATCTTTTTATATGTTATTTTAACAAATTAATTTTTTAGGTTAAATTTCACTAACGGTGTCTATACTGTAACGAACGTAATCAATACCGATCGAATTCGCTTCGACTCAATGTTGTAATTCCCAGGTTTCAACGTTGGGGTTGTGCTAGTTGCCCCGACGTAACGCACCAGGTAAAAAAAACTAGTTTATAATAAGTACGAGTGAACTAATATACACGACATGTTACCATCACTTAACAATTATACGAGAATTAATTACTACATTAATACACATTGTTTTAGCATCTATATATCTTTTTGAAAATATATTTATATCCATATTCATGCATGTTTTAATATTTAATATCCGTTGATATGGCTTGTTACATATTATTTAATTTATAAATAAACTCTACACTCATAAACTAACCCGTACGAAAAAAGTACCAATTATATAGACGAGAAGAGAAAATATAATGAAAGCCCATCTTTTCTTCAAACATGAGCCAACGTGGGATGAAAAAAAATGTTTGCCTCTTAAACTTGAGTAGGAGACCCCTTTTTATTAGGGTCACCTCTTCCTACTTTGCTTCTTACATGAGCCATGAATGTACAAAAAGTTTAGCTTTTTATTAAGAAAGGTAACAAAGGTCACATGCATGTATATATAAATGTTCAATAGTCTATAGATTAAATTTTGATTTATAATATAACATTACTAGCTTTTGAACATGTGTATTACACGGGATGTGTCAATGATAAATTAAATACGGTCCGTTATTTGGAAAAAAATAAACAAAATTAAAGTTAAAAAGGAAATGAAATATATAGTAGCAATGATAAGAAGTCAAATATCTCAAAATTACAAATTTGAGATAACCTCGTCACCCAATATTACAAGTTTAAGAACACGTCAGCCGGCTTAAAAAATTAAATATAAAATCAGTGTATTAATAAAGGGTTGAATGAGTTGATATAAGCTATCTTCTATCTCTTAACATAAATGGGTAAAAGAATTTTGTTAACTAAAACAAAAAGAGGTTAAATGAAGTCCAAATTGTTATGTTAACATGAAATTGATTTACTTGATAAATGAAATCACTGTAATAGTATATTTTAAAAAAAAATAAATGTTTGGGTGGCAAATTTTTACCCTTACAAAAAAAAAAAAAAAAACCATAGCGAGCTCATACTTCCCCACTGGATGAATCTATCACAATAAGGGGTTGTTTGGTTCATTCAGACCTGAATGAGCATCTGTCCCATTCAGCAACAACAGTAAGTCTGAATGATTCAGACCTAATTTTAACCATTCAGATGTTTTTCTGTTTGGAACCAAACAGCCTGAAGTCTGAATGAATCAGATGTTTAAATCTGAATGGTTCCATTCAGATGTAAACAAACAACCCCTAAGTCCGTTTAGAAGATTTCCAACCACTATTATAGATTTATATCTTGCAATCTCGGCTTAATGATAAATGTTGAATCCATTAAAAAATAATAAATTTATTAATTAAGAAGCAGCTCCTAAAGACATTTAACATCATTTGTGGCATTGTCTAAGTCGGTGTTTGTTTTTCATTAAAAGCACTTCCCTATCATTTTTGTCGGCGCTATGTAAACCACGCGCAGATGTTATCCTCTACAGTGTGTTTGTTTTTTAGAAAACATTTCATTAAAAAAATGTCTGCGCGTACTCTTCTCCTAAAAGACTTGCACCTATGACTTCTAACATATTCTCCTCCTCCTCTTCTTTTTTCATTCATCAGAAATAACAAAAAAACTCTAACCCTAGCCTTCTCCTTCTCCTCTCCAACACTAGCTCTCCTCCTCCAGAATCGTCGCCGTCGCCGGCGGCCTCTACTCCTCTACCGCCGCCGGCCTCTCCCTCTCTCTCTCCAACAAATAGCCGCCGCCGGCCTCTCTCTCTCTCTCTCTCTCTCTCTCTCTCTCTCCAACAAACAGTCGTCGGCCTCTCTTTCTCCAACAAATAGCCTCCGCCCCTATAGGTTTGATTCTCTCTCTTTCGTAACCTCTCTCTCTCTCTCCATGTCATGGTGATTTGAATCAGTTTAAAATCAACCCACCATTGTTATAATCTAATTACCTTTTGTTTTAATTTCATAAGTGATTTTGTTATATGGTTAAAGTTTTAGATTGTTAGATTTTGTTAGTTTTTGGTTAATTTTGTTAGATTTTGTTGGATTGTTAAAGTTTTAATTTTTGTTGATTGTTAAAGTTTTTGTTAATTTTGTTAGATTGTTATTAGTTTGTAGAAAGTTTATGTTTGATGAATATTGATATTAGTTTGTTGTTGAATGGAGTTTGTAGTTTTTTTGTTAATTGTTAAAGGTTTTTGTTAATTTTGTTAGATTGTTATTAGTTTGTAGAAAGATTAGGTTTGATGAATATTGTTATTAGTTTGTTGTTGAATAAAGTTTGTAGAAAGTTTAGGTTTGATGAATATTGTTATTAGTTTGTTGTTGAATAAAGTTTGTAGTTTGTTAATTGTTAAAGGTTTTTGTTAATTTTGTTTGATTGGTATTAGTTTGTAGAAAGTTTAGGTTTGATGAATATTGTTATTAGTTTTTTGTTGAATAAAGTTTGTAGAAAGTTTAGGTTTGATGAATATTGTTATTAGTTTGTTGTTGAATAAAGTTTGTAGAAAGTTTAGGTTTGATGAATTGTTGTTTTAACAGAATTGTTGTTTCTTGTTAGTTGATTATAAAAATGGGAGAGAAACAACAATGGTCGACTGAGCATCTAAAAGGTTTATTAGAAACTTGCATTGAAGAGATAAACACCGTGGGTAGAAAAGGGTTGAGTTTGCACAAAGATTCATGGGTTAAGTTAAGAAGTGTTCTTAAGGAAAATTTTGGGTTTGATTTGACTCAAAAACAAGTGAAAACGCTTATGATAATCTTAAAGCCAAATACGTAGGATGGGTGTATTTGAAAAACAAAACCGGCAACATATACAATCCTCAAACAAATATCTTTACCTTAACGAACGAGGAATGAGAAGAATTTAAGAAGGTATGTTCATATATTTTTATTTTTAACATCTACCTCTACCTTAAGGTCCACCCTTAGTTTATTTTTTAACATCTACCATTATGTTTTTAGGGGCATCCGAAAGCTGCGTCATTAAAAACAACTCAATTAGCATTTTCGGAACTTTGTGCACAACTGTTTGATGGTAATACTGCAACTGGGAATCGCAAGTGGACCTCAACCCAAACATTAGTGGTTGAATCATCCTCATGTCATCGGCTCCAATCGGTCCAACCACTTATGATTATGGACAACATTTTTCGCGACACAGAAGATGATGCCAGCACTAATCCTACTACCGGGCCTACTACCGAGCATACTCCCGAGCATACTCCTAAGCCTACCCCCAAAAGGGCTAAAACCTCAAAATCATCATCATATGCCACTCTTGAGGATTTAGCACTTGAAATGCAAAATGCTTTGCGACATTTGACTAGAGAAAAACCTCCAAAAGAACGCCCAACAGTTACAACAGTTATTGAATGTTCTTAGAAGTTAAATTTGGTTGGGTTAGAGTCGATAGACCCTTTATTTTTAGTTGCTTTTCATATTTTGGAGTGTCCTCAGACATGAGAGATGCGTGTATGGCATTGCCAAGTGTTCCCAACGTGTTAAAAGGGTAGATCGAGATGACGGCTAAAAATTTAGGACTTATGAAGTTGTGAAGAACATGGGTTTTGTTGAAAACATTATTTGCTTTTGGTGTATGTTTTTTTTATTTTGTTGAAAACATTATTTGTTTTTAGTTATGTTGAAAACATTGTACGCTTTTTTGGTTATGTTGAAAATATTGTATGTTTTTTGGTTATGTTGAACACATTGTATGTTTTTTTTGCTATGATAATGGTTGTTTATTATGGCTATGTTTAATGGTTGTTTATGTTTTATTAACAGGTTCATAATGAATAATGATGAGAAAATCTTCTAGTAGTTGTTATGTACTTGTATGTCCGTTTTGTTTGGAAAAGGGGTTTGAAACGAAAGCGAGACAAAGATTCGGAAATGATGGGACATAAATACACGTTAGAGTTATTGCAAGGAAATCCCAAACAATGCATTGAATTGCTACGTATGTCCCGTGAATCATTTGTCCGACTATGTGCACATTTTAGAGCAAATTATTCGTTAAAGGATAGGAAACATGTTTCTGTTGAGGAGAAGATGACTATGTTTTTGATGATAATCGGCCATAGTCAACGTTACGTGGTTATCAAGCGTAGATTTGAACACTCAAAGCAAATAATTCATACATTTTTTTATGAAGTGTTGGATAAAATGATGCTTTTCGCCAAAGATATGATTGTACCAACTTCTTCAAATCTGAATCTAAACATTCTGGGACATAACAAGAGGCTACGAAAGATTTTTAAAGGAGTGGTCGGTGCACTAGATGGGACCTTGATACATGTTGTTGTTCCTACTATGCAACAAGATTTATATAGAGGAAGGGGAAAGAGTGATTGTTACAAAACGTATTAGCAATTTCTGATTTTAACATGATTTTCACGTTTCCTGTGGCCGGATGGGAAGGGGTAACACATGATTCTAGAATATTATCAGAGGCATTATCAGATCCACATGCGCCATTCCCATTTCCACTATCAGATATGTTTATTGGTTGCTAATTATTTCTATATTAGTTTAATATTGTAATTAATTGTAAATACTTAGAGAGAAGTACTATCTTTGTGATGCCGCATATGCACACATACGAGGATTTATGGCTCCATATCGTAATGTGAGGTATTGACTTGGAGATTTTCGTCGGAGACGTGCGTTAACCAATAAAGAAAAATTTAATCATGCACATGAAAACTTCGAAACGTCATTGAGTGTGCTTTTGGTTTCTTGAAAGCAAGATTCCCTATATTGAAGAGGATGTTATCATTTCCATTGGAAACACAAAGGAACGTTACCGTTGCATGTTTCGCGCTACATAATTTTATTAGGAAATAAGGTTTGGACGATGAGTTGTTTACACAATATGATCAACCCGATGTGTCGCTTGGAAATACTTGTGGGCCCATTAATGCTGATGAAGACGAGGTTGAAGCACTTTGCACTGCATCAGATTGGGAATATATGACTCAGTTACGAGATAAAATTGCTGAGCAGTTAATGCAAAGTACGGAACACATGATTTAAAAAATGTTTGTGATATTATAAATATTATTTCAATGTTGTTAACTATTATTGAAATTTCGATGTCGAATACCTTTTTATTTAAGTTTCAGTTTATTTAATTTCAGTTTATTTTAGCAGTTTGCAGACGTTAAAAAACAAACAGTCTTCTTGTTGCAGACTGCAGATGTTTGGTCCACCTCTTTTGCTACAAATGTTTGTAGATTTCGTCTGCAGACTGCACACATTTTACCTTTGAAGTAACAAACATCACCTAAATTAGGTTGGATGATAAAGTTATCTAGCAAGTGAACAAGTAATGCGAGTGTTTCAATGATCTAACTAGTTTTCAAAACTATGTCGGTTTGGAATGTGATTAGCACGTCGTGTCATATTTCTCTGATTCTTGCCTTCTTGGTTCGGGATTTACATTTTACTCTTGATTTATACATCAACGCATCTGTGTGTTAAGAGGAAAAAAGTTTTGCACAGAATCATTTCGACCGCTTGTGGGTGCATTTGGAATACGAGAAATGAGAATGCATTTTTCAATACACCTTAAACAATTACGAAGTGGTGGAGAAGATCAAGTCATTGACCTTTCTTTGGATTAAATATATAACCCGCCTTTTAAATTTTTGTTTTGAAATGATTGGTGTAATTCATCGTTTTAGTTGTTTTTGTTAGGTTGAGCCTCTAGCGTATTTCTAGGCTCATGGCCAGGGGCGAATTTTATACTTAGTGACGGTGGGCCAGTGCCCACCGTCCGTCGGTCATAGTGTCGTGTTTGCGTGTACGTATTAGCATATGATGAGCCAACAAGCAGTCAGTGCCCATCGTCAACAATCGACCATTGCCCACCATCGGACGTCAACGGCTGAACTAGGGAGGATATAAAGTGTAGAGAGAAGAGAAAAATAGCTTCGCCGGGGGTTTTTTTTTTTCCGGCAACTACTACAATAAATAAAAGTGAAGATGGAGGAACATATAAAGGTAATGCTAGGAGACTTTATTCTATTATTATATTAATTTTATTCCCTTCAATTGATATATACAATAACTCTATTATTGACTTTTGTAGCTTTTCTTTTTTGTTTTTTTAACGACCAACTAAGTAACGCCCCCATTGGCTAAAGGTAGCCCGATCCGACCACTAGTCCGGACGGACGGAGCCGCTAGCGGTCCACCTATTGAGGGATTCACCGGATAAAACCTGACCCCCATGCCCGCCAAATGGCACGACAACGAGGAGCCGGTAAAACAGGGTGAGATCAGGACTCGAACCCTGGCAAGCCAGGGTCATCCCTCATATCCCCCATATAAATTGGTGGTAGTAAGATTTGAACCCCCTACCTTTCACTAGTAAAGTGAGTGCTCTACCATTAAGCCACAACAAATTTATGACTTTTGTTAGCTTTTCTAGATTTTTAGTTTTAATTTCTTTTTTAAATTTAATTATAAGATGGCACTTTTAACATTTGTTGAGTTTTATTTTATTTTATTAATATTAGTTTAAGTTGACACGAAACATTTTACTTTTTGAGTTTTTTCTTTTATTATTTTAAAATTATAATTAGAAAAAGGTGTCATTGTGCTCACGCAAAAATGCTTCGTTAAAGTATATACTATAACTAGGATTTTACCCGGCGCATTGCGCTGGTCAAATTGGTAAAATCTGGGTGGTGGACTGGAACTAAAACAAAAGGCGGTGACTTTACACGAATTTGGTCGGTTTCCTTCATGTTCGTTACGGTACCGGAACAAAAATAAATAAAGAAAATTGGCGTCCGGTTGGTTTTCGTTATGTTCGTTATGGTATCGGCACTAAAAAAACAAATGGCATCAAAACTCTAGCATTGTCAGTCCCGAACGTTGATGAAGTGAGTTTACACGAATCCAGTCTGTTTCTGCTACGTAAACAAAAACTCTTGTTACATTCGTTATGCTTACATTCGTTATGTTACCAGTACTTTAAAAGAAAATCAAAATTGTATGGACAAGTTTGGTGCCGCCACTTGGCTAGCGGCACCAAACTTCTATTTTATATTATATAATAATTATTTCAAGATACGAGGTCCCAAAAGTTACAACTGTAGGCTGATACATTGATTCTAAGGAAGGTAATTGATGTATACTAACAAACGTAAAAAGTTCTATTCTATGTCGACCCTCTCATTCTAATATTCTAGTTGTCGTTGATGACCACCCGTTGTAGAACAAATTTGAGAGCAAACATAAATAGTAGTTAGTGATATATTTTTTGAGAGCAAACATACATTGATTACTAAGTGAATCGTGAAGTGCTTCTGAACTTTGAAGAGAAGATAGAGGAAGAAGATGATGAATATGACTTTGTTTGAATTATATGTCTTTTATGTGTGTGTGTGTGATATGTATTTTAAAACTTAAAGGTTGGTGTGTTAAAAGATCAATATTACCCTCTCACGTGTCTCAAAGTTCATTCCACTTTTCGCCGCCAGAATGATTGGTCGGTCATGTTCTCATTGACCCAACCCATTTTTAACCTAATCCATTTTGTGCCCATCCTAGTAAAAATTCCTAAATCCATCTCTGCTCATGACGTTTTAATGAATATTATTGTTCGAAAAAAAAATTAATCATGCTCATTTTTAAACATAAACTCAATCTCCTTTCCTACATGCCATTCATGCATATAGCAAATTACTGGTTCAAAATAATTGAAAAAAATGAGTTAATAAAACTACTTGCCCACTACCTAATAACTACTTGCACTATCTAATAATTAGAAAAAAAATGCTAAAGATAAAATATTGGAAATAAAAATGTAGAAATTAATCGCGTACGTGTACATTGTGAACGGGTCGGTGACATGAAAGTAAATGAAAAACATTACATATTTACATGTTACGAAACAAGTTACCAAACAATCTAACTTTCATCCTCTTGCATTGTTTTAATTGAAACATATTAATTCAGTGAACCAAACGTAACATTGTTAGTTGTTTAAATGATTAAAATGTCTATTAATGTAAATAAATGAAGAAAATTTGTAGTTCCAAACAAAAATAGTTAACTTTAAATAATTGTAGTCAAGTAGACGAAGGATATTTTCTAGATACTTAGAACTAAGACCGTAAACTTACCAAACCACAAAGATATTTGTGCACTTGCCTTTGACTGTAAGGATAATGTTGTGCATCTTTGATTAACCAACACAAAGCACACTATATATAATAAAATAATTTATCATAATATCAATATTTCGTTTATTGTTTAAGAGGTTGTTTCATCATGTTTGGTACCCTTCACTGCTGATTTGAATGGTTAAAAGACTCTGCGTCAATAATTACTACGTCAATATTAAGTACGCCGATTTAACGATGATTGATGATAGTTGAGGTGGTGTGGGTTGTTGGTGGCAAACGTACCAAGGGTAATGAACACGAATTTAAGAAATTTCTGATAACGTTGTACGTGAAACTCTACATACACTATTCTGTTATTATATAATTAGTTTGTAAATTTTATCATTACTTATCAACATATTTCAACATAGTATATAATCTAAACTTTTAGACACAAGTTAAATACTTAACTATTAAATTGTAAAGAAGAGTGTTGTAGTGAAAAAGATGTTTATTACTTGAATGTGTGAATATTACAAAGGGGATATATCTATATATATACAAGCCAAACCCTAATTACAACCCATAATAGGCTCATAGGCTTTAACCAACTACATGGGCTAAAACCCTAACAAATACAACTAACACTCCTCCTCAAGTTAGTGCATAGATGTTAATCATGCCCAACTTGTTACAAATAAAATCTATCTGAGTTTTCCGGAGAGGTTTAGTGAGAATATTTGCAAGTAGAAAGTTTGTCTTGATATGAATTGGTTGAATGGATGGAGGATCTGCTTGTGTGCCTACTACTCGGTCTCTGATAAGGTGGCAGTCAACCTCAATGTGTTTCGTCCTTTCATGGAATACTTGATTTTTGGCTATATGGATAGCTGATTGATTATCACAGTATAATCGCATCAAGTCTTTAGAGATAACCCCGAGTTCTATGAGAAGAAGACGGATCCATATCATTTCTGATGTTACATCTGCCATAGCTCTATACTTCGATTCAGCGCTCGATCTAGTTACCGTGTTTTGTTTCTTAATTTTCCATGATACAAGATTTCCTCCAACGAACACACAATATCCAGTGGTAGATCGTCATGAAATTGGACAACCTGCCCAATCTGCGTCTGAGAAACCTGATATCCGACCATCTCCTTCTTCCGTGAAAGCACCCACTTGACAATGACCCTGATCAGAATATAGGATGCCAAGCCTGGGGTGGCCTTGAGATATCTTAAAACACGAAGAGCAGCATCCCAGTGAATGGTGTACGGTTCAGCCATGAATCGGCTCAGAACACTTACAGTGAAAGAAATATCGGGTCGTGTGACGGTTAAATAGTTAAGTTTACCAATCAACCGTCTGTATCGCTCTGGATCCTTCATCAGATCCCCCTCCTTTGGGAGAGCTTATTTGTAGGAAGCATCGGAGTATCAACTGGCTTGCAGCCTAGTAAGCCACATTCGGTCAACATATCAAGGACATACTTTCGTTGACAGAGAAGTATTCCTTGTGGAGAGCGAGATACCTCTATGCCCAGAAAGTACCTCATTGACCTAAGTCGCTGACCTGAAACTGAGAAGAAACTGTTTGAGTTTGGTGATCCCGACCTCGTCATCACCTGTGATTATAATGTCATCCACATAAACAACTACAATAATCCTTTTCCCTTTCTAGTGTCTAAAGAAGACAAAGTGATCATAGGCACTACGAGTCATCCCAAACTGTCCCATAACACTAGAGAATCGACCAAACCATGCCCTGGGAGACTTTTAAGACCATATAGAGAACGACGTAGTCTGCAAACTTTCGAGGCCTCCTCCTCAACAATGAACCCTGGTGTCCGCTCTATATATACCTCCTCCTCAAGAACACCATTAAGAAAGTCATTCTTGACATCAAGCTGGTGGAGCGGCCAATGATTAATGGCAGCAAGGGCAATACTGTAACAACTCAGATTTTCTAAGTTAATAATTATTAATCATAACCCGACCCGCTCTTATGTTCGGGAAATTTATCGAATAAATGCCGTGTGTATTAAGTCAATATTATTATTTTAATATGTTAATATTATTATTTAAATATCTATTTAATTAACCAAACAACTTTGAAAAATGTACATTTTCAACCCAAAACTAAACTTGTAACCCTTAATGTTTCCATCTCCATACTCCAAGGTTCAAAATGTAAATTATGTATAATTTTATATACCTTTTAACCCATTTTATAAACCTGGTATCTTTCAACCCGGTTGACCCAGTTCCAACCCAAACCCATTAACCCTTTTCACGAACCCGGTTTCCAATTTGGATTCCTTGGACCTTAATTCCCGTAATTGATATGGAAATTTGGTCAATATCGTATTATACCTTCCATTTACGGCTAAACCGACACGATAATTAGGGTTAATCAATCACCTTGATTCGTGTTCAATATTCTTTCCATAGCCGACACCGTTCAATTATAATATACATACTAACGTGCACCATAATTCAATTAAGCCTAGATATACAATTCTTATATCATCGCCAACTAAAACCCTAACTCAATTCCGACTAACCTCGCCGTCCCGTCACCTATCGAACTCAAGAACAGGCCGCGTGAATGGATTGGCCGTTCTCATCCATTACGCAATCAAATCTGGAATCCTTGACGGTGAATCCCGAAGGGGGTTTAACTGCTCTCTGATGACCATCGTTTGAGTCAATCAAAAACCTAATTATTCTAAATAGTTAGAGCAAGTAGAGTATCGTATCACAAGGAGTATGTGGTCAATGTATTCGTGTAACAGATTTCTAATTATGAAGTGACTGATTTTTAGTGCTGATCACACAAGCAATTTTAGTAAAAGTAGAGAACTAAACAACGAACAAATAAACGAGTTGTAAGCAGTTAACAAAGCAAATCACACCCGGGAATTCAAGTAAGCAACCAACAGTATCTCAATGAACTAACAGATTAATTATTAACGACTAACTAAAAACTAATCAATCAGACAAAATCTTAGACATCAACAATTACTTTACACACGACACTGGTTATGAAACAGTCATTTCCAGTGTGACTCAGTTAAGGGCAATTGTATGTTTTATCGTATTCAATCTAACCAAACAGTTATATGACTAATTATCTAGCAACAGGTAACAGATCGTTCAGACCAACGTAAACCTAAACCGACTGAACACACAGAAATACTAAACATCAATAATCATATATCAATCATAAATAATAATACACAAGTGTTCTAAATCACATGAGAAAAACTGTAAAGGTTACAAACTATACATCCCGGGTGCGATTCTAGGAGATTAGCCGAGCCGTGACATCATCAAATCTTCGATACTGATGATATGGATCACGCGGAAGGTCTTGGCACAAGCTAGGATAGTGAAAATCGTCTCTTGGAGCTGCTGGAATCGCCTTTGTTTCGTCAAAACGGAGTTAGGGTTGTTTATGATGAAAAATATCATTTAAACCTAATTTTCCCGTCTTTTGTGTCAATCGTGATACGCGATGGTCATATGACCATCCTATCGCGTATTGCGACCTAAGAAAACATCATTTTCAGATTCCTCTCGTCGAGAAACCCAAAATTCATATATTATGGCTCCCGTAACTCATTTTCTAGCTCAGGATATGCTCGTTTTACTTCAAGGTCGCATTTTGTCAACCCATTTGTTCAGTTTTAGCATCGGCTTATGATCACTCATTTATACTCTTTCCGAATCCTTGAAACACTTTCCAAGACATCAAATAATGCTTCGGTCTTCCCGAGATATCATTCCATGCTCGTACAGGTCTCCCATTTGGTATCTTTAACGATCAATTACCTGAAATACAAAAGCACGTATGAAGTACAAAAGTTCTAACAATATATTCAATAAAACTACATAATTAATACACTAAAATATATACAAAATACCCGACCATCACTCTCATCCTCACATCCTCACTTTTACTTCGCTCATTTAATCAGGTGAGTAATCACTCCCCTATTTTACTTGTTTTCAAATGTTTTGGGGACACTTGCGTACCATTTATCATGTTATTTATCTTATTTCTCAAACGCAAACTGTGATCTTTGTGTTGTGTATCAATTGAATGATTGCCTGTTACTTGCTATTTGCTTACTTGCTCACTTGAATCGCATTCGGAGAGGTCCAACATAATCTCATTATAGTATGATCATATGACCGTCGTAGTGGCCGGAGCCCGATCGCATTGGCAATGGTTTCACCGACACCTCATTTTTGGTAACCAATGCCCATTCGCAAGGCAGCGGTTTAGCCCTTTCTTTATGGTTGATTGTTTATGTATGTGCTATGGTTTAATTGTTTATACTCAAAGATAACAGTTTTGCATATTTTTATTCACTTATATTATTATCATTTTTGTTTGTGTCAAAACTAGTGATCTACTCACTCAACATGTGTTGTTGACAAACATATATTTTGTACGCATTTGCAGGTTATAGATTTGAATTACTTATCGAACTGAAGCTCACATGGAGATGACTTTAGGATAAAACATATACAAGAATAGTTGGTTTTGTATTTGTAATTTTCTTTTTTTTTTGTTGTATATGAATGTTTTTTGATAATAAATAAATTAATTATATATTGTCGCTTTATAAATTCATGATAGTTACCTTGTGAGCTGTGACAATCAGTTCACGCCCCGGCATTTTCGTCGTAGGTTGGGGTGTGACAGATTGGTATCAAATCCGAAGGTTTAATATAGGTCGTTAGTGGTGCCTTAGTAACATGCTTAGGAGCCCCATACGTGCTTATTTGTTTGCCTGTTGTGTTCTATCCGATTGTTTACAGCTTATGTAATTACTTGCTAGATTAAGTACTTATTTAGCCGTTTATTTAATTGTTTATTTTATTTGTCATGCACACACGCACAACTCCGAAGCTATGCTTCACTCTCAAAATATTTTATTACTCCGAAACCATGTCTCATCCTTAAAATATTTTTATAACTCTGAGGCTACGCCTCAACCTCAAAATATTTCTATGTAATTTTATTAAATTGTTTTTTTTATTATCGGAAATTTTCTTGAGAATTTCTTAGTTTTGTTTTTACTCCTACTTTAAGCGTTCAACGTAATCGGCTGAACGGTTACACCCTTTATTTCGTTTTTATTGTTTTCAAAATGTCTAGTCGGGTGTAAAACCCATAGGACGCCATGGACACGCCAACTATGCATTTGCACAACTCATTATACTTGCTATATTTTGTTGGAAAATTATCATCCGTTATGATACATAAGGTGTTTCAACTAATTATGTTTGAGTTTGTTTATTCGTTATTTAGTTTGGTCGGTTAAATTGCCATGTAATGCTCATTGGAAGCCAACTTACACGTTTGTATTGGTTTTGGTATGCTAAAAAGTTGGGGAAACAAAATGCCATGGAAAGCTCATGGGAAACCCAACACATCGAAGAACATTCATTATTTGTTTGTTTATTTGATTTTATGTGAAATGATTTATGACTTGATTTAATTACTCAATTATTCTATTATTCAATTATGCAATTTATCAATTCCTTACTAAATCATTTTTGAATCAAGATCTATTGATTCGATCTATTCATATATTCATCATTTTTATTCTCCTGATCGGATACAAATTCTCCATTTATCAAAACCCGGTTATCATAAGCCAATCAAAACAATTTACACTCTATCGATTTTCACATATTCATCTGATCACGTTATTATAATATCAATACCTCTAGTGATTTAAGTAATATAGCACAATTTAATACTCATGATATCATATACATAAACCATTGAACATATTTTAAGCATTCACCCTCAAATTCTAATTCGTTAAAAACATATTAAACTTTGATAAAACTTTTCCCTCATCAAATCAACTTTTCTCTCATTAAACTTTCTAACTTATCCTTAAGTTATAAATAAAAATCACCATAACATATCTAAGTTTCGTTTTACACAATAACTCATATGAAATCTAAACAATTATCCAATTTCCTCATTAAATCACATCTTTATTAATCATAGAATGTTTTTTTTCAACATTACACAACATCAATTATTTATTCTCTATAACCGCCTCCTGACCACATGTTTAGTCAAGGAGATAGCTCCTGCGATCTCTAAAATATAAACTTAATTTCTAATACGTAAATACAATCAAGTAAATCTTGTTCATTAAACTAAATTGTTGGTAATTTTGATCCATTTACCCCTACTCATTCTTATGACAATAATAATAACAAACGCAAGTCTAAACATAAACTATGTGCCATTAATCAAATTAGCAACCAATCTCACATAGCGTCTCAACCAAGAAACTTTACGTCAAAAATCCAATCGCCACTATCACTATTCAATTTAACCCTCATATCATTTTGTACCCCATGTAATCATTCGATTATCTTTTTAATACTTGTCATGTACCACAAGACATTCCAAAACTGTCTATGCCACCAAATTCTAAAGCCTATGCTACGACGTTTTCTCCAATTTCATACCTTTCTACCTATAATTACTAACTATGGAAGTCTTAATCACTTACGCCATGTGTGTTCTCGATCCAATAGTATTCAACAAGCTCAAAATTTCTAAACTTTTTTTTATTAAACCCTACTTTGCAATCTAATCAAAATATTTTAATTCAATCAACTTCAATGATTCAAATTTTTATAGATCTAACTAGTCAAGTTATGTTAAAACAGATAAATCAAATCAATCATAACTAAGTTTATCAAAGAAGATGTTTTTGTCATTTTATCTAAACATATTTTATCTTTTGCGGTCGTTCATTATAACAAATATTTATTTAATCTTTGAATTTAATTTTTTTTATTCTAATAGCTTATTGATTTTAAGTGATTACGCTCATACAATAAAATCTATCTTTCTATAATACTGTACTCCTAGTTTATTTCCTGACCTCTCATTTAACAACTGTTTACGCTATGTTCCCCCCTTCATCTTATAATATTTCACATTTAATCCTTATGACGCAAATCCCCTTACTTCTTAACACAACATTATTATAAGTTATCTACATAGTTAAACATTTTACTATTCTAATGATTTCCTCAATTTCATCTTATAAATCCTCATTTTTGGTCCTTATAAAATGTCTCATTCAAGAAACCAACGTTATCCTCGATATCAATCGTTTGACTCTCGCAATTCACCGTATGGCTGCTTGTATCGCCAAAGAGATAGCTCTTGCGACCCATCGGATAGTGACCCGAATTCAGGACATCAGTGCATCTGATTCAACTTTTCCCACTAATTCCTCTGTTGGTGACTACAAACCATTTACCTCCACTCATCCTCACAACAAGAAACGTAAGAACCTTGCTTCAATAAATCCTAACCACCCGCAAGCCTCCTCAAACAATAAACCTTACCCCGGTCCTTTTTCGTTATGCTCCATTTGTAACTATCATCACTTGGTTAGATCCCTATGCTGTCGTTGCACCCAAGGTAACCATGATGACCATCTTTCTAACACCTGCCGTGTCCCGCCTACTGCACAAGCTGTCTCGCAACAACCTACCCCTCTTGCTCAACCCGGTGTTCCTAATACCCGTGCTTGATACCATTGTGGAAACCCAAATCACCTCCGTAATGCGTTCCCTCAACTTACCCAAGCTCATCAAGCCCAATCTACGACTATACCCTTCCACTTGACCCATGCTCACCAGGCTCAAATCCATCAATCTCATGTCCCTCAAGCTCTTCCCATCAATCAAGGTCAACCTTACTTAACCCAACACTACCAAACCTCAAAACCAAAAGCTCAAGTTTACCAGATATATTTCCACCAAACAACTCTCTTGCAAACCGTTCAAGCTCCAGTTTCCCAAGTAATGCCGAGTCAATCTACCTCAACTACTACTTCTACAACTCCTCATGGTGCCTCAAGTCACGTCAATTAAGATAGTCAAACATATTGAAGACCTTTTCCGTTCCCTTTATCTATCTTACCTTCTTTTATCCTTCTTAATTACGTATTGTAACGCCTCTTCATGTCCTTGGATTATTTCCAATTTGAACTATTTACCTTCTAACTAATAAATAAAGTTTCTTTTGACTAAAGACTGTTTATTGAAGTCTACTTCTATCTTATTTCTTTCCCTTCATTAACGTTAACTATTTATAAGCTACCTTTCTTAAACATTAAATACTTATATCTTTATGTTTAAAAGTCATCTTAAAATTTCTTTGATTTATTAAATTTACTGCAACTTTTAAAATTATTTTATACATTGGTGACTTTCTAATGTTCTAAATTACAACTCCTTAAAAATTTTGTTTCCATGAAGTCATGTTTTTAATCAAACGTTTTGTAAATCCACATGATGGGACGAATCATGTGGACCGTCCGACGATAAAAATAATTATGGTCCGGAACATAATTATCGAAGTCCTCGCATGGAAAACATGATCCGAATGGTTTTGTGTCATAATGAAGAACCGAAAGTAGTTGAGATAACGGTACGAATGAAAAGATGAAAGGACATGGTGGATACGCCGCCGGTACATCCTATATATAAGTGCCCTTATCGGATTTTCATTTGGAGCGTTACTTCAACTATCTAAAGTTCTGTATTATGTATTTTTATTTAACGATGTTGTTATGGTATTCTTTAATTTCGGGACAAAATTCCCTAAAGAAGAGGAGACTGTAACAACTCAGATTTTCTAAGTTAATAATTATTAATCATAACCCGACCCGCTCTTATGCTCGGGAAATTTATCGAATAAATGCTGTGTTTATTAAGTCATTATTATTATTTTAATATGTTAATATTATTATTTAAATATCTATTTAATTAACCAAACAACTTTGAAAAATGTACATTTTCAACCCAAAACTAAACTTGTAACCCTTAATTTTCCATCTCCATACTCCAAGGTTCAAAGTGTAAATTATGTATAATTTTATATACCTTTTAACCTATTTTATAAACCTGGTATCTTTCAACCCGGTTGACCCAGTTCCAACCCAAACCCATTAACCCTTTTCACGAACCCGGTTTCCAATTTGGATTCCTTGGACCTTAATTCCCGTAATTGATATGGAAATTTGATCAATATCGTATTATACCTTCCATTTACGGCTAAACCGACACCATAATTAGGGTTAATCAATCACCTTGATTCGTGTTCAATATTCTTTCCATAGCCGACACCGTTCAATTATAATATATATACTAACGTGCACCATAATTCAATTAAGCCTAGATATACAATTCTTATATCATCGCCAACTAAAACCCTAACTCAATTCCGACTAACCTCGCCGTCCCGTCACCTATCGCTCAAGAACAGGCCGCATGAATGGATTGGCCGTTCTCATCCATTACGCAATCAAATCTGGAATCCTTGACGGTGAATCCCGAAGGGGGTTTAACTTCTCTCATTCTCACATCCTCACTTTTACTTCGCTCATTTAATCAGGTGAGTAATCACTCCCCTATTTTACTTGTTTTAAAATGTTTTGGGGACACTTGCGTACCATTTATCATATTATATATCTTATTTCTCAAACGTAAACTGTGATCTTTGTGTTGTGTATCAACTGAATGATTGTCTGTTACTTGCTATTTGCTTACTTGCTTACTTGAATCGCATTCGGAGACGTCCAACATAATCTCATTATAGTATGATTATACGACCGTCGTAGTGGCCAGAGCCCGATCGCATTGGCAATGGTTTCACCGACACCTCATTTTTGGTAACCAATGCCCATTCGCATGGCAACGGTTTAGCCCATTCTTTATGGTTGATTGTTTATGTATGTGCTATGGTTTAATTGTTTATACTCACAGATAACAGTTTTGCCTATTTTTATTCACTTATATCATTATATATTATTACCATTTTTGTTTGTGTCAAAACTAGTGATCTACTCACTCAACATGTGTTGTTGACAAACATATATTTTGTACGCATTTGCAGGTTATAGGTTTGGATTACTTATCGAACTGAAGCTCACATAGAGATGACTTTAGGATAAAACATATACAAGAATAATTGGTTTTGTATTTGTAATTTTCTTTCTTTTTGTTGTATATGAATGTTGTTTGATAATAAATAAATTAATTAGATATTGTTGTTTTATAACTTCATGATAGTAACCTTGTGAGCTGTGACAATCAGTTCACACCCCGACATTTCCGCCGTAGGTTGGGGTGTGACAAATACAAATACGAACATATTGCATTTTAGCAATCGGCGAGAAAGTTTCATCGTAGCCAATGCCATATGCCTGAGAGTACCCTTTGGCGACCAACCGAGCTTTTAGGCGATGTAAAGAACCATCCGGGTGAAGTTTGACTGTGAACACCCAACGACAACCAACAATACGCTTCCCAACAGGAAGTGTTTCAAGATCCCATGTATGATTGGACCTTAGAGCCCCAATTTCATCTTCCATAGCCTGTCGCCATCCTAGGTGAGCGAGAGCTGGGGTCACATTTTTGGGAATCGGGTAGGAATCAAGGGTAGTGGTATATGCATGAGATTCAGTAGAGAGGTGAGAATATGCAACATAATCCTGAATTGAATAACGAGTGCAAAGCCATGGTTCTTTGCGAAGGGCAATAGATATATCGGGCAGTGGTGCACCAGTAGGGTCATATGCAAGTGTATCGGGGGTAGTATCCGGTAAAGGTGTAGTATCGGGTTAGGATGTATCAGTTAGGGGTGTTGATTGCTCGGATGCAAGCGAAGGATCTTAGGACATCCCGGAGTTATGGTCTGGTTGTGAATCAAGTGTCTCTTTTATTTTACCCTTACCTCGCCTAGCATATGTGAAAAGTAATGGTGGAGGTTCTGTCGGTGGGTCAGAATCAGCAGAGACCGGATCGGTAGAGGGAACTGACACGGGAATTGTGGGGATAATATGTGACTCAGGTATATCATCAGTCTCGGGAAACAAATCATAAACTGAGGCGGAGGACTCGAGAAAGTAAGAACATGACTCATGAAAGGTGACATCAGAACTGGTAAAGTATCTTTGAAGAGATGGGCTGTAGCACCGATAACCTTTCTGGACACGAGAATAACCAAGGAAGACACAACGAATGGCTCGAGGTGCAAGTTTACTAAGGCCCGGACGATGATCATTCACATACGCTACACACCCGAAAATTTTAGGCATGAGTGAAAAGGGAGTCCCTTTAGGGAACAAGACAGAAAACGGGGTTTGACCTAGCATAGATGAGGGCATATGAGTTATGAGATAACAAGCTGTAAGAACAGCGTCTCCCCAAAATCTATCAGGAACATGAGACTGAAACATGGGTGTGCGTGTGATATCCAATAAGTGACGATTTTTTCGTTCAGCAACGCCATTTTGTTGAGACGTGTACGGGCAAGAAGACTCGTGAACAATGCCATGTGTTTTAAGGTATGTGGAAAATTCATTAAAGAAGTATTCTGTTGCATTATCAGTGCGTAGGGTTTTAATGGATATATTGAACTGATTTTGGATATAAGAATGAAACTCGCGAAAAATGGAATTAATTTCACTACGAGCTTTCAAAAGATAAACCCAAGTAGCACGAGAATAATCATCAATGAAAGTGATGAAGTACTGAAAACCCAATGTGGTTTTAACACGACAAGGACCCC
This sequence comes from Bidens hawaiensis, assembly GCF_021521415.1. Lineage (NCBI taxonomy): Eukaryota > Viridiplantae > Streptophyta > Magnoliopsida > Asterales > Asteraceae > Bidens > Bidens hawaiensis. The sequence continues at coordinate 332,357 of NW_027492406.1, read as the reverse complement.
ATACATAAGAATGTACAAGTTCAAATAAAAAACCGGTTCGTTTCGACACTTTAGGGGGATAAGAATGTCGTTTGTGTTTACCAAGCTCACATGACTCACAATGAAAATCATTAAAAATAGAAAGATCCGGTCTCATTTGTCTCAAAACCGCTAAAGAAGGATGGCCTAACTGACAATGAGCCTCCCTGACAGCGAAATCACAGAAGTTTGCTATAGGTTGTGACAGTGGAGACATATGGTAGAGACCTCCTGATTCAAAACCGGTACCAATTACCTGGTTCGTTCCTAGTTCACGAAAGACGCAATGAGTTGGGTAAAAGATTACATAACAGTTGTTTTGCTTAGTAATCTGACTAACTGAACAAAGGCTAGAAGGAAATTTATGAACAAATAAGATAGATGACAAATTTAGGTTTTTCGAGTTACTTATGGATCCTCTGCCGTGAACGGGGCATGAAGATCCACCGGCAAGACGAACTGGTGAATAATTAACATTATGTAGGCCGGATAAAATACCTTATTTCCCAGTCATGTGATATGTGGCTCCAGAATCTATTACCCACAATGAGTCGAGGCAAGAAAACTTACCCGGATGTGCTGAGTTGGTTTGAGGAGGATTCATCTGGGAGGCAAGAAACCGTTGAATCAGATCATACTCCTCTTTGGTAAATGTATACGCGTGTTTTTCGTCTCCCATGGTAGTATACAAACAAGATAGGAATCAGGGACACAGACAAATCTGGTAACGAACAGTAACAGTACTCACACGATGAACAGTAACTCCAGCCGTGAACACTAACTCTGGCAGTTATTCCGGCAGCAACAGTAATTCCGGTGATGTCCGGTGAATAGTAATTCCGGCGATGAACAGCAATCCCGGTGAACAGTGATTCCGCGTGAACAGTAACTCGATGAAAAGTGATTCCGGCGTGAACAGTACTCCGGCGGTTCATTTCAGATCTGGTGGCGGGTTTGGATCAAGAGTCGTAGCTCTGATACCATGTAAAGAAGAGTGTTGTAGTGAGGAAATGTTTATTACTTGAATGTGTGAATATTACAAAGAGGGATACGTCTATATATACACAAGCCAAACCCTAATTACAACCTATAATAGGCCCATGGGCTTTAACAAACTACATGGGCTAAAACTAGGGCCGTCCAAACCGCTCGTTGATCGAACTCGCTCGTCGCTCGCTTGGAAATTGCTCGGAAACCGCTTGCTCACTTTTTCGCTCGATTGTAAACGAGCCGCTCTGCTCGGTTCGGTTTGTAAACGAGCCAAGCAACGAGCAAGGGTCCGCTCGGTTCGGATCGAATATTTTGGGTTTGTTTTATTATATATATACACACACATATATCATTATATAACACTTAGAATTATATATGTACACAGATAATTAATTTTATAAGTAGTATTAAAATATTGAATGATATCTAACTTAACTATATTTACTTGAAATATAAAAAAAACAAATAATAAATAATAATACAGCACAACAGTGTTGTAATACACAAACCCTAAAAGACTAATTTTCACAATATGACCTATGTTTCAAGGATCCATAGCCACGCCGTCACAATGCTAACCAGCATCAATTCAAACAAGCACCATCATCAGGCCGTCACCCTCTCTATCCGCACAGTCACAAACCATGCCACGACTCCACTCCACTCTATCCACGCCGCACGTCGCGGAGAATCATCATCGCTCGTCGGAATCGCTTCTAATGGTTAATCACATGTTGTTCACCATCCTAATGTTTAGTCATCTCATCTTCTTCATTCCAGTTTGAGCGAAAACGAGCTGATCCGAGCCGCTCGTTTCAATTCGAGCCGAGTTCGAGCAACGTTTTTCCGCTCGTTTACTTAAATTCGAACCGATCCGAGCCGCTCGGTTTCAATTCGAGCCGAGTTCGAGCAGACCTCGCTCGGTTCGGCTCGGTTCGTGAACAGCCCTAGCTAAAACCCTAACAAATATAACAACATAAATGAACTAGGTTTTTACTTTAACAATCATTCAAAAAGGCTAGCAGCATAACTTATTATCTGTGTACCTCTTATTTCGACATAAACGCCACTCTTTAATGAAACCAAAGTGTCACAACCTGAAAGTTTATTTGTTTTAAAATCCCTTTCATCACAACAAAAGGAGCCTTTAGTTTACCGACAAACATCTTTATTTGTTTATATTCATGGGCGGATTTAGGTAGGGTTTAGGGGGAGCGCATAGCCCCATACTACCCCTCAACTTTGTTGGTGAAGTGAAAATATTTAAGGTGTTAAGCATTTTATTAAAAGAATATGTATCTTATTATGTTTAGCAGTCTAATAACATCATATGAGAGTGTTGGAGTGACTATCAAACATTACTATAAGTCGCTTAAAATCTACATGCACAAGTTCGAAACATGTTGGCCACATATTTCTTTTCCAAACTACAACTTTCAAAATGATGCATTAACTATTAATTGTTTGCAACATTAGTCCTCAATTATCATTTGCACCAACTTCCAACATTTAAAAACCAGATTGTCGGTAGTTTCGTAAAAAAAGATACAAAAATTAAGATAACTGAAGCTTTTCTTCTAAATCCGTTATTGTTTATAATTACGCACCTCTATAAAAGGAATTGTTGAGGACAAAAGGTCTCTATACAAGAACTCTCCAAAGGTAACATTGTTACATACAACTGTATACTATAAATCACCAGGGCTAGTGGTAGGAAGCTTGAGTTATTCATTGTGTCACTTTAGATAGATATTGATAATGAAATATTTGAATTAGGCCTTGTAATATTATCAGTTCGAATCCCGAGTCCATCCAGGTTTTAATCCCATCGTGTGTTACGCCAGAAAGTTTTGTCATTGTGGTGGCATAACGATTGTTAAGTGCCAGACGACAGTATGATTTCTCGGATGAACGATCAAGCCAAACTCTGAAATCAACATGAGCCCGATTAAAACAATAAAAACAATATAATTTAGCCAAAGTATAACAACGGGGCTCTCCAAAACAAGAATATAATGACTTATAACATACAAGAAATTCACCATTCCAACAAAAACCAACAAAGATTTTATAAAAAAAAACTAGTTTGTTTGTAATATGACAATTAAATAACAAATAAAAAAGTAAATTAGTGTGTTTGTAGTTAAGACATTTAAATACTTAAATGCACCCATGTTTACCAGATACCAAAAACAATAATAATAATAATAATAATAATAGTAGACATAGTAGTACCTATACCACACCCTCAAATAATAAATAACTACATCATTTCATTTTGCTTCAACAACAATAATACATCTAGATTCCTCACTCTCTCTCTACATCTTGTTTATCCCGTACACATCTTTCTCTCTCCTCACCATTTCTTGCTTTCAGTGCATATCATCAATCTCTTCATTACTAATCTTCTTCATCTTCTGAGTCTAATTCCAGATCAGATCTCATGTCTTCAGATCTCACTTCCAGAATCCACCCGGAACCAGTCGACCATTTCGACACGTTACCAGACTCACTCTTGTTAATAATCTTCAACAACATCGCCGACGTCAAGACCCTTGGCCGTTGCTCGGTCGTCTCGAAGCGGTTTCACAATCTGATCCCCCAAACTGAAAACGTCGTCGTCCGGGTCGACTGCGTCATCTCGGACGACGACGCCGCAAGCACGGTCCCCGGGATTTCAGACAAGTCCCGCGGACCGTTCGCGAGCCTCGCTAGACTCGTGTTTGGCGGGATCGTGAAACCGATCCTAGCGATCTGGCAGTTTCTGGGTCCCAAGAGACCCTCTTTCCTGTCACCTCCTTCGTCGTCCTGCTCTACGTCCTCGGCCTTATCCGTGGGTGGTAAGGCCGAGGAAGACGAAGAAGGAGGTGAGCAGTCTGGTGGGGGAGTGACCCACCACTCCCCCACACAAGTTCTCAAGAACTTTAATGAGATTCGGTATCTCAAAATTGAGCTACCGAGTGGGGAGTTAGGTATAGAGGACGACGTGTTGTTGAAATGGAGAGCCGATTTCGGGTCTACACTCGATAATTGTGTGATTCTTGGAGCCTCTTCGGTAACCCATTCGCCAATTGTTACATCTGAAAGCGTTTGTGTGTCGGTAAACGATGATAATGGAAGCATACCCGAATCGTTTTACACTAACGGTGGTTTGAAATTACGAGTCGTGTGGACGATAAGCTCGTTGATTGCCGCGTCTGCGCGGCATTACTTGCTTCAACCGATAATTTCGGAGCATAAAACGTTGGATTCGTTGGTGTTAACGGATGCGGAGAGGCAAGGGGTGTTGTGTATGAATAAGGAGCAATTGGAGGAGTTGAGGGTGAAGCCGTTATCGGCTTCTTCGGCTTCGAAGAGGACGTTGGTTCCGGCTTTAAATATGAAGCTTTGGTATGCGCCGTATTTGGAGTTGCCTAATGGGAGTGTGCTTAAAGGGGCGACGTTGGTGGCGATTAGGCCGAGTGAGCAGACGGGTCAGAAGGAGGTTTCGGATGGATCGTGGGTTGGGTCTGCGTTTGAGGAGCCGTATGGGACGGCTGCTAGGATGTTGGTTAAACGGAGAACTTATTGCCTTGAGATGAATTCGTTCTAAGGTATTCAAACAATTATCTTGTTTTCAAGTCGTTATGATGATTAGTTTATAGTGTAAATTGTAGTATCCAGATAACATAAAATGTGGCTAAAGTACTAAAGAAGTTGTTTTAAACTATTGATAATACAAAATTACGAGAAAACTATAGTAGTAACAGATAAAAGAGCAGAGAGACGAGACATCAGGAAAGTAGCGCAAATCCTATTGAAAATAAGTATTAGGAAATTGTTTAGCTTTTGATATTTTGATTTGAAATGTAGCTAACATTGTTACATGTTTAGAAGTGATTGCTAAGTTTGTTTGATGTCAATATACTTGGTTGGTACTTGGTAGCTATCTATTTGAGTATGAGTTAAGTGGTTTGATTAAACTTTAGTTTAATTTGGGGCATTAGTTGCTTCATTGATTATTGGTGGTTGAATATTCTACTTAGCTTAATTTGGGGCATTGGGTGTTGAAGTGATTGTGGTTAGTTGAGTATTTTATTTTCTTGATTATGTTTTTTAATTCCACTATTGTATGGTATGTTTTCCACCTAGCAACATAAAAATAATGTGGTCTTGTGGGTGGTATTTAACATTTGTTTTGTCCATAGCTGATATGGGATTTTCATAGGGTGTTACGATATTTATTGGTTTTCGAAATTTAAAACTCAAAACCGCTCATCTTCGAAGACATTTGAACTTTTTTGCTATTTTTCTCATTTTTTATTTTTTTTTACTGTAGTTCAGTTTTCGTGGCTACATGAAGGCGTTGGCTTTTGATGACGGATATTGGAGCGGAAAGATACTTGAAGGCAATGAAAACACACAATTTTGTTTTATATGTTTATATAGATGAGCTTTGATGGTGCAAATGTTACTTGGATGAAGTGAAGTGAGAGAAGAAAGATTGGTGCTTTTGGTTGTTTTAAGTAATGTTTGGTATCTGGTATGTTTCACTTTATGTATGATATATAAAAAGCTATATAGAATGTTGTAGTGAATATTTGGAGGTATGAAACATGAGCAGTGTGTGTATATGTGGCTATCATGTTCAATCATTCAATAATGTTAAGAGAAACTGCCATTCTTGTGAATAAGCTTTTTTTTTCTTTTTTATATTAACTGGAAAACTCAACGGGACACCACCAATTCCCTGGTAAACAAACGCGATAGCAAAATTACATTGGGCAGGTGGTTGTCGTAAGGTTATTATAGAAAACTAGTGAAAGTGGTCAAGTGGATTACGTTTACATAGCGTTTATTCGTGTGTTGGCTTTCGAAATAACAAACATGTTCAAGCTGTTTGTTTCACTTTTAACTAATCAGACAGTTTTGAATATCCTGATCACCTACATGTTTTTAAGGTAGGTCTTAACAAGTAACCTAAACACCTGATGGGTGTTTTAACTTTAGTAACCGCTAAACCTTATTAATTTTGTTGTCTTAATCTTAGAGAAAATAGTTATTTATAACAAAATTATTATTTTTATTTATAAATAAACTTTTACATAATAGTATGTTCTTCGGGTGTGTGTTGGTGTTCTAGACACAATATAGAGATCGATAGAAAGGAATAGGGATGTTCTTCGGTTTAAAATTTGGGTTTCGGGCTTCTCAAGTTTGAGAATTTTAAATTCAGAACCGAAATCTAACCTAATCTGTCACGTTTTTTCCAATCGGGGTTATCATGGTTTGTGATTAATTGGGTTGGAAGGGTTTATCGTTGGTAAGGTGTTTAATAGTTCGAGTTTCTTGGGTTGACCCAAAAACTAGAAAAGTGTAACCAATAACCGAACCGAATTACTACGGTTCAGGTTTTGGTAGCGCCTTTATGGGTTCGGGCTAGCGTTTTCTCAGGTAGGGTTGCAATTAAGAGTGACAAGCCTCAAAAGGGATGGAGTGGGTGCTGGTCAATTACAAAGTGACTTAAATACCCTTGTTTTTTAATGTGATTTACAAGCCTAAGATCTTCTAATTAGGGCCATCTATTCAAAGGGCCATATAAGAATCAAATCCTTAAAAGATTTATATGAGAGAGTAAACTTGTACATTTAGAAATAATAATAATAATAATAATAATAATAATAATAATAATAATAACAATAACGACTTCATTTTTTCTAGTAATGGGCTTGACACTACCACACTAAAACAAGTGTATCAGTAATGTGCTTTACACTCTTACTGGATCAATGCCATACGTTTTCAAAACCCAAATTATGTCCCACGAAAAGTTAAGCCCAAAACAAGTATATTCACCTTTTTCTAGTATGGTAGTTAACAGTCTAGAAGTGCATAGATCGGGTACTTTCAAGAACCGAAACTTGGTTTGAACCAGTTTTGGATATAGTCAACCGGGCCAGGTAGAAACCGGTTCTCCATGTATGATCGGGTTTTTTTTAACAGACTGTTATCTGGTTTTGGTCAGGTCAAGTACGGGTTTCGACCGGGTAGAGGTGGAATCGGTTCCGGTGGGTCCGGGTATGAATTTTCTGAGGAACCAAAGCCTGGTTCGTACCCGTAGATCTGGTACACCATATCGGTCTGGAACATGTTTTTTTTCCCACCTTTGGTTAACACGACATACAGGTAAGGCCCAAAACACGTTAAGCCCAATCTTGTATTTTTACACAAACTAGGTTTTAGGCCCACGCTTCGCGACGGGACCATAAACTGGAAAAAAACATACGTAAAAACGTTAAACGACAAACGCGTTGCGAGTTGACGCGAATTCATCCTGTATCAAGTTACAGCATTGAAACTAAACAAAAGAAATAAACCTCTCAATGCCAAAATACAACAAATTATCTTATGTAAAAGTAAAACCAAAAAACCGGAACGTTATAGTTGTGAACCGATGCAAATTTTGTTAGTATCGGCGACACAAACATAAATTCGTAAACATGAATTTGTAAGAAACAAAACATATTTTGAAGGCACAATCGTCGAAGCGTGGATATAAAAACATGTGATGATGGGAGATTTTTAAATCATGATAAAGCTTTCTATCATTGTAAGACCAACTATAAAAAATACGAAAGTAAAGTTAAAAAATAGTTTAACCGACAAATAAAACATGTAAAACAGACACTTACCCAAGTTTAAAGTTTAAAATTTTTGTTGGTTATTTTTTTTAGTTAGCTTAAAAAAAGTAAGTAAAGGTAAAAACCAAGTGATAGTGTATATGAATGAGAAAATTCGGTACCGAATCTGTACCAAAGTTTTGAGTTCTGGTATCGGTACCGATACCGGGATTTCCCAAAATTTTTTTATCTTCAATACCGGTACTGAACATAATATTTCAGTAACGGTACCGGTACCGGTACCAAAAATTTGTAATTTTCGAAACCGGTCGGTACCGGTATGATACCTATCTCATCCCTAACAATGTATAGATCTCTATGTATTTTTTAAAAGTTAGAAACTTAGAATATATATAACTATAGATAACAAATGTATAGTAAAAATTAATTAATAAAAAAATAAAATATTATTAAAATAAAAAGTAAAATGAATAGTGTTTTGTGAGGAGAAAAAAATCTCCTTTTTAATATATATAATAATAGCAAAATATATCTATTATTTCGTTATTTTTGTTATGAAATTATAGGTAATAATATTATTACATAAGGTAAGGTTTCTTTTATGAACTTCATATTTTTTAAGAACTTTAAGAACCCATTACAATTAATCAATAATTTCTATTATTTTTATTATTTTAATAAGAAAGGGTATTTTTGTCACGTAGATAACCGGTTTCATATTGGTAGATCTCAATCATTTGAATTCCCTTAATTCTCACATTTAGTTACCTTATTTTCATTTGACCGAAACGATGATGTTGGTTTCAAAACCACTTAATATGGACCGTTGATTTTTAAAAACCTAAATTCACATGTGTCTTTTAAAACAAATACTATTTCTTACTTTCCGTGAAATTTTCATTTGAAGTTAATATAAATACATATTAGAAAAATGAATTCTTTAATATAAAGTAAAATGCATATATGTAAACTTTCAATTATATATATTTGTTTAATATACATATAAGTTTTGTTAATTGTTTTTTTTATTTATCTAAATTTATATAATTTATAGCATCTAATTTGTTTTACGTATGTATAACATTTTTTTACATGTACGTCAGTTAAGTATTTACATATATGTAAATGTTCAACATAACGTGTAAATAAACTATTTACATATATATAATTATTTAGAATCTTGAATGTTCTATCATTGAGCCAAAATTAAAATGAATTTACAAAATTAAGTATTGAAAATAAAAACTCCATTTTCAAAATGTTAATTATACATTTTCAATAAATATGGATGTGTCCCCAATTTTAGGAGATGAGTGCAGAAAAGTTACAAAGTGTGTCTGACTTTCAATAATGCCCATGTATCTTTTATTTAATCTCCATAATTTTTTAAGTATTTATAAAAATGTCATTATACTTTTTAAACCATTGATTAAATCTATGAGTGATTGAGATTGGTTCTTAAGTTCTTACAAAATTTACTAGTTCTTAAATGATACTCATCCTATTACATAATATATAAATTTTATATAATTAAAATTTCATAGGCTCACTAGCCTAATCAAGCTAGGCTCGGTCCCGTTTTTAAATATCAGGCTGGTTTGAACTCTTTTTATCTCGTCTTAAACTTTAGCAATATGATTTCAAATAAATCATGAGTTGTTTGTTTAAACCAATAATGCTTGTGGTTTTTATTGGATTTTTTTTTGCTTTTAATTTATCAAGTTAAATTTCCATATATTTTGTTAAGGAGAGCAAGGCACATCCAATATAAACTAGTTACTTATAACTACTCAACAAATAAGCAAGTGATATTCTCAATAACTAGAGAAATAAAGTTGGGATAAGATATAATGTTGGCTGGTATTAATTCTCCTTTAAAAGACAAATAATTATTTTCAATTTAAAAGGGTAAATTCAATAAATAAAAGAAACTTAGGATTAGTCATATCAACCAATCTTTTATAACTAAATTGTCTATGAATATTTTCAATTTAAAGTAGGTGACACTAAAAGTAAATTGTTTCATCTTTAGTACAATTAAAAGCAGATTCTCACCAAAAGAAGCACTATGATCATAGAAAGGCATCAACACTGTTCCAATATACGTGTTCGTTGTGCGAATGCGACAAAATTAACGTAACATGCACTTGCTTGCATTTGTTAGTTCATTTGACAGACAAGGTTTCGAAAGACATCAAGTCGCGCTCATTCTTATAGGTGAAATATTGGAGGAAGTTTGATTCCTTAGAGTGAGTTAAACAATATACTTATGATTTTGTAAGCTTCCTATTATAAAGGGTTGGATGTATTTAGGCTTCTTGCTTTTTGTCGGTGTATGTGTGTGTATATATATATATATAGAGAGAGAGAGAGAGAAAATAGTTCAAATAAAAAACAAGTGTTTTGTGAGAAGTGTGAGAAGAACTTTAAAATAAAAGAAACCACCTAAATATGACACTATACAATGTAAATATGAAACAATACAATTATTTAAAACTACAAATCTCAACCACTATATCATAGATCCAAGGGCCTAGATCTATTCTTATTCTTCTCACAAAAATATTATTTTTTACATTAACACTACCATATATATATATAATATATATATATATATATATATATATAAACGAAAACATAAAAATCCTACGTGCCGTGATGTGGTTGCTCTCCCTTTTTTGGAGTCACCAGATTTGCTTGATTTTTAAATGGAGACTTCTCATGCATTTGACCCGAATTAATGGGTATGTGTCTTATCAAACCCAGATATTCCTTAAACGGGTTATAACATCTCATTAAATTAAAAATTATTCTCACAAAATTATTGATGTAAATATCCTATAAAATAGTATATACTAAAAATTAACATCTTATTTTTAATATATATATATATTATTTAAATTAAAAAACCAATTTTATAGTAAAAAAATAAACGGGCCTTGGATCTCATCAAACCATAAGTATATTATTAACTTTCATAAATATTATTTATTATTAATTATAATTAAAAACCAATTTTATAGTAAAAAAAAATAAACGGGTCTTGGGTCTCATCAAAACCATATAGCTTTTAAACCAGGTTATAACATCTCATTTATTTGTAAAACAATTTATTATCAAACCATAAGTATATTATTAACTTTCATACAATAAAAAAATATAAATTCAAAAAATAAATAAATATTAGAACAAACATTATAAAACAACCTCCGTAATACGGGGAATAAAAACTAGTATATATATATATATATATATATATATATATATATATAGGGTTAGTTTCAATTAAGAACTTCAAATTCTTTAAGAACTCTAAGAACCAATCTACCCTACTCATTATTTTTCAATCTTAAAGATTAAAAATAAAATGAAAAGGGTATAATAGTACATTTAAAATATTTCTCTTTCCATAAAATTAATTTATTTTATTTTCTCTATGTTGTCTCTTCTATCCAATTAATTTATTAGTTCTCATATATTTTTTCTCCGTATGCACATAAATAAAAACTATTTAAAAAAATCTAAATAACAGTATTTATTGCAAATCATAATGTAAAACATATATGCAAACACACGTGAATAATTTTACATTCATATTTAGTTATTTACGTATATGCAATTATGCAAACAATTACATGTATGTAATTAAATACTAAGTTAAACATATTTCAAACTAATAGTGTAAAAACATAATTCAAAACAGGCATTAATGTTTTCCAAAAAATGTATAATTACACATATGTAAACAAGATGTTTAAGCTTGGTTAAATAATTATAAAATAGATGTTTACACATATGCAAATTAATTCAATCCATTCAGAAGTAAATTAGATTTAATGTTTCGTATGATATTAAACAATCATTTCTTAATAAAAATTATTCAAAAAGTATATTTGATGATAATATAATATGATTAACATATATGTTAATTCATAACGTATAATTGCGTCATTATACCTGATGCATTAGCCATTCACAAATAAAGATTGGTTGTTTTGAGAAAATCTTTTGATGTAATTTATTATTACGTTTTATTAGATGATTAAAGGAAAATAAGATAATGATGACCAGATTGTTTAGAATTTGGAATAATAACTCATTTAAATGAGGAGTTAATTAGGAAAAGAAACTTACGGTTTCTATCTTATTTTTTGAACATGTCTAAACTACCCTTCTTTGCTTTATTAATCTGTCTCTAAAAATTACTATAATTACGATCATTCCATTATTGTTTTAAACCATTGATCAAATCATCTAAGGGCTATTATGAGTTCTTAAGGTTCTCACAAAAATTAAGGGTTCTTAAATGATTATAACCCTATCTATACAATTAAATAAATAAAGCTTACCTCTAGCCACGTGTCATTCATTTAGCCCACCCTCACTCATCCATTCCCGCCTATGTCCACAATCCATTTAGAAACCATTAACCCGGCCCGATTCTAATTGTTACCACCAGATCTTTCAAACAAACCCTAATTCATCCTTCATGTCCTCCTCACTGGTGTAATCAGGCTGTAGAATGCCTTCATCTCCGTTCGTCTCCTCTCCTGTGTTGCAGCCGCACCCACACCCGCCACCGCCATCGCCAACCACGTTTTCTCACCGGATTCCACTTCTCCGGTGTTGCAGCACCCGCCACCGCCACCGCACCAGCCACCGCCACCGCCGGTATGCTATAGTTTTTGCTTTCTGATTTGATTCGTTGTTCATTAACTATTAATATAAACCTTAAATCGATTTGATTATGTATTTAGGCATTAATCGATTCCACTTCTCCGGTGTTGCAGCAGCATGTTCGGACAGCCGGTATGCTATAGTTTTTGCTTTCTGATTTGATTCGTTGTTCTTTAACTATTAATATAAACCCTAAATCGATTTGATTATGTATTTAGGCATTAATCGATTCCACTTCTCCGGTGTTGCAGCAACATGTTCAGACCGCCGGTATGTTATAGTTGTTGCTTTCTCATTTGATTCGGTCTTCGTTAATTATTTACATAAACACTAAATTGATTTCATTATGTATTTAGGCATTAATCAATTCCACTTCTCCGGTGTTGCAGCAGCATGTTCGGAGCGACGGTATGTTATAGTTGCTTTCTCATTTGATTTGGTGTACGTTAATTGTTTATAGAAACACTAAATCGACTTCATTATGTACTTAGGCATTAATTGATTAATAAGCGTCATCTTCGGTGTTCGTTAGTTATTTATATAATTAAGTTAGATCAAGTTATATTACTCTGTCATCAACTCGATTACATTCGCTGTTCGTTAAATTTATTTTATATAAACACTAAACTGATTTCATTATGTATTTAGGCATTAATCGATTCCACTTCTCCGGTGTTGCAGCAGCATGTTCGGACCGCCGGTATGCTATAGTTTTTGCTTTCTGATTTGATTCGTTGTTCTTTAACTATTAATATAAACCCTAAATCGATTTGATTATGTATTTAGGCATTAATCAATTCCACTTCTCCGGTGTCGCAGCAGCATGTTCAGACCGCCGATATGTTATAATTGTTGCTTTCTCATTTGATTCGGTCTTCGTTAACTATTAATATAAACCCTAAATCGATTTGATTATGTATTTAGGCATTCATCGATTCCACTTCTCCGGTGTTGCAGCAGCATGTTCGGACCGCTGGTATGTTATAGTTGCTTTCTCATTTGATTTGGTGTTCGTTAATTATTTATATAAACACTAAATCGACTTCATTATGTACTTAGGCATTAATTGATTAATAAGCGTCATCTTCGGTGTTCGTTATTTATTTATATAATTAAGTTAGATCAAGTTATATTACTCTGTCATCAACTCGATTACATTCGTTGTTCGTTAAATTTATTTTATATAAACACTAAACTGATTTCATTATGTATTTAGGCATTAATCGATTCCACTTCTCCGGTGTTGCAGCAGTATGTTCGGACCGCCGGTATGTTATAGTTGCTTTCTCATTTGATTTGGTGTTCGTTAATTATTTATACAAACACTAAATCGACTTCATTATGTACTTAGGCATTAATTGATTAATAAGCGTCATCTTCGGTGTTTGTTAGTTATTTATATAATTAAGTTAGATCATGTTATATTACTCTGTCATCAACTCGATTACATTCGCTGTTCGTTAAATTTATTTTATATAAACACTAAACTGATTTCATTATGTATTTAGGCATTAATCGATTCCACTTCTCCGGTGTTGCAGCAGCATGTTCGGACCGCCGGTATGTTATAGTTGCTTTCTCATTTGATTTGGTGTTCGTTAATTATTTATACAAACACTAAATCGATTTCATTATGTACTTAGGCATTAATTGATTAATAAGCATCATTTTCGGTGTTCGTTAGTTACTTATATAATTAATTTAGATCAAGTTATTTTATATATTACTCTGTTGCAGCACCCGCCACCGCCACTGCACCAGCCACCGCCACCGCCGGTATGCTATAGTTTTTGCTTTCTGATTTGATTTGTTGTTCTTTAACTATTAATATAAACCCTAAATCGATTTGATTATGTATTGAGGCATTATACGATTCCACTTCTCCGGTGTTGCAGCAGCATGTTCGGACCGCCGGTATGTTATAGTTGCTTTCTCATTTGATTTGGTGTTAGTTAATTATTTATATAAACACTAAATCGACTTCATTATGTACTTAGGCATTAATTGATTAATAAGCGTCATCTTCGGTGTTCGTTAGTTATTTATATAATTAAGTTAGATCAAGTTATATTACTCTGTCATCAACTCGATTACATTCGCTGTTCGTTAAATTTATTTTATATAAACACTAAACTGATTTCATTATGTATTTAGGCATTAATCGATTCCACTTCTCCGTTGTTGCAGCAGCATGTTCGGACCGCCGGTATGTTATAGTTGCTTTCTCATTTGATTTGGTGTTCGTTAATTATTTATACAAACACTAAATCGATTTCATTATGTACTTAGGCATTAATTGATTAATAAGCATCATCTTCGGTGTTCGTTAGTTATTTATATAATTAAGTTAGATCAAGTTATTTTATATATTACTCTGTTGCAGCACCCGCCACCGCCACCGCACCAGCCACCGCCACCGCCGGTATGCTATAGTTTTTGCTTTCTGATTTGATTCGTTGTTCTTTAACTATTAATATAAACCCTAAATCGATTTGATTATGTATTTAGGCATTAATCGATTCCACTTCTCCGGTGTTGCAGCAGCATGTTCGGACCGCCGGTATGTTATAGTTGTTGCTTTCTCATTTGATTCGGTCTTCGTTAATTATTTATATAAACACTAAATTGATTTCATTATGTATTTAGGCATTAATCGATTCCACTTCTCCGGTGTTGCAGCAGCATGTTCGGACCGCCGGTATGTTATAGTTGCTTTCTCATTTGATTTGGTGTTCGTTAATTATTTATATAAACACTAAATCGACTCCATTATCTACTTAGGCATTAATTGATTAATAAGCGTCATCTTCGGTGTTCGTTAGTTATTTATATAATTAAGTTAGATCAAGTTATATTACTCTGTCATCAACTTGAATACATTCGTTGTTCGTTAAATTTATTTTATATATACAATTTGTTAACTTGATTGATTTATGCTCAATCAAATTACTATGTTAAGTCTGGACTTTTAAAAAGAGAATCTTTTTTTGTAACATGAGATACGAAAAATTTATAAAAAAAATAGACATTCAAATAAATTATAATACACATTTTTTTTCGTAAAGACATTAAATTTATATTAATCATGACGAAAATTGAATATTTATGCAGCTTAAAATTCAGACTAATATACGCTCATTCAATAATTCTTTAATTAGGTAAATTTATATTAAATATATAATTTTTTAGGTTGACTGATTTATGCTCAATCCATTATCTATGTTAACTTTTGACTTATATAAATATATATTTACCCCAATTTATAATTGCTTTAATTAAGGTCAAAATTTACTAACGTAAATCATGGGCACTGATTAATTTATAACTTTTAAATTTAATGTATTTTTGTTAACATAAAAGGAATAACTAAATAAAATCATGTGACAGAATAATTTTGATACCTTACGTAAGCCTATATGAAAACGTTTAACTAACTAATTTCAACTTTAAATAACATATATATGTAAACTGTTTGGCATATATATGAAAATATTCTGTTTGACTATGCTTTGTATTTAACACATTTCTAATACTTTTAATTACGGAAAATAATAACTAACGAAAATCAAGGCCCCAGATTGGTTATTAACTTTTATATTTCTTCTATTTTTGTTAACATAAAAATAATATGTTTGCCATATATATATCAAATTATTCTGTTTGCATTTGCTATATATTCTTTAATAACAATCCACCCTCATCACCATCGAAGTCGATCTAACTGCCATGGTAATTCAATTGTTCTCTCCCTTTAATTTATATAGTTTGTTATATCTTATTACTTACGAAATACAACACCTTTTTTTAACAATGTCTCTAATACACAGAAACATGGAGCCAAAAAATTTGATCAAACTTAGGGAACTTGATGCTACCAAGACAAACTATACAATCAAAGTTCGAGTTGTTAGACTATGGAGAAAACCAAACAACAAGAACCCTAACGAAATTTGGTCGATTGAAATGATTATAATGGATGAGGAGGTAAATATTTACCAAATTTTTTTTCTTTTTATAATATTCAGCACTCTCAACTACATAAATTTTCAGGGAACAAAAATGCAGGCAAGCGTGTTCAAAACTTACTTTCCTAAGTTTGAAGAACATCTCCGAGAGAATGAGTGCTACTTCATTTTTAGGCCCACACTGGCCGACAATGACGCAAAAATCAAGCATGTGGACAATGGCCAGAAAATTTCTTTCCGTTGGCAAACAGACCTAAAAAAATGCACCACCTTCAAAGGCTCCAAGTATGGTTTTGAATTCACCAATTTTGGTTCCATTTTAAAAGACCCTCTACCTCAGTACACTAGACTCGGTTAGATACCGTATTATTTTATTTATTATTTACTCTTAATTGTTTAACACACATTAAAACTCTTAACGCTCTAACTTTATTTCACACTAGATATTATTGGATATGTTTACAAATGCTATGAGGTGGAGAAGAAACCGGTAAGAGGTGGCAAAGAAGCAATCAAGATGGAGATCAAATTAGAAGATCTGGAGTAAGCAACTCAAATTTTACTTTTTTTTTATTCATTTGCACTTAACTATATTTATGTTATCCATATCAACAATCTTACAGAGGTAGACATATCATATTAACCTTGTGGGAGGAATATTGTCAGCAAATGTTGAACTACATGCAAAATAAGCAACAGGCTCATGTTTTCCTAATTCTTCAATTCGGAAATCTGCATATAAACGGACGTAAGTAAAAAATCATGTCATTATTTCATTGTACTTTAAATAACTAACGAATTTATGTTATTACAGATAACAGGACTGTTTCTAATGTTTATGATGCGACGCGGTTGTTTATAAATTCACCAATTGATGAAATCCTAGAATTTAAGAAAAGGTACATTGTTATTATATATGTTTAAAATAATTACCATTTATATTTACCTTTACTTTCTAAAGGTAATACTATTATTGTAATGCTATAATTTAAAAATATAATCTGTACAGCCCATTCTTCCATACCAAATTTGTGATCGTACAATTGTAATAGTATTATTTAAAAATTGATTCTGTTTTGATAAAAGCTATTATCAAAACACGGTAACACATGAAAATAGACCATCCACAAGTCTTGATTTTTTTTATTAAAAGTTACCTACTCATTATAACAAATAATGTTTCATCACACCAATTTCCTGTCTAACATTGGTGAAGAAACATCCTCTCATCGGTCCGTTGGTACCTCTATGGTCTCGTCACTGGAAGACGAATTTCTTAATGATATTGATTTCATCAACATTCATGAAATTAACGAAATCAAAGAGGTATGTCATTGTTTTTTAAATTTTTTGTTTTTAGATTCATTGAAACATCATTATTAAAATTCTATTATTTCTGGATAGGTTAAATCCCTTATTGTTGTTGGTAAGATCAAAGCTCTATGCATTGAGAAATCATGGAATTATCGTAGTTGTGATTTATCTAAAAATGGAGTTGAAACCACAACCGTCAGAATTGATAAGGGAGAGAATCCAGCCGATTTTGAAGTGGCGAAGCAGTACAAATGTCTCAATGACAATTGCACTCAGACTATTGTATCATCTCCTATGATTAGGTTCTCAAATCTTTTAACTTTTTTTTTTACAATATTAACCATGCTTTATCTTTTTAATTTATTTTAATCATATTTTTAAGATACAAGATCCCCATACGAGTCCAGGATTGCACAGGGATTGTGACTCTTACAATGTTTGAGCGGGAGGCTAACAAGCTTATAGGACGAATTGCTAAAGACGTGCTGGACGAACAGGAACAAGTAAATTTTTTGTCTTTTTTGAATCGTTTTATAATAACATTACTATAATAGTGAAATTCTATAACTTTTTATATTTGAAATTAAAACATTTGATGCTTTTCACAGTCGGCTGAATTTTTAACTCTTCCTGCTGCCTTCAACGTTTTATTAGAAAGAAAGTTCGCCTTTAGGATCGAGATCAAGAACTATAATCTTGATAACAATGCTGAGTATTTTTCCATTACAAAACTGACTGAAGATCTAAACATTATTTCAAAGCTCGAAAAGAATTTCTATAATAATCAGGTAATTTGTTAATTTCTTCATTTATATATAATAAACCGGTCAAAACTGTCCATGTAAAGCATGTGAGTTTACATACAAAATGAAGGTTGAAGATTCTGATTCGGTGAACCCAAGTAACTCAGAGTTGCCATTACAGACGGATGTTTCTTTGAAGGTTATCTACTATTTTTACTTATGTTTTCGCTATCTACTTAAATCAAACTAACTATATTGAACTTATAATTCCTTACTTTTTTTTATTATATAGGATTCTATTTCATGTATCGCTGACAATGGGACCCCGATTTCCAATAGCAATGAAAGTATGGGCACGCTGCTAGTGTTGATTTGAAGCGTAATCTTGAAGATGTATACGACGTTGACGAGTCATCCGCTCTGTCATCAACTAAACAACAGAAGATTCACACAAAGGATTTGCGTGATGCAAATTGGAATGAGACGCTGTTGATTCCTAAAACCGAGAAGTAGTAGTCGGTTCCTATTTAATTTAAAAAACTTTCCTTTTTATTGTCTTTTTTTGCATGGTTTGCTGAGACTATGTTTCTTTATATTTTCTGTTTTGATTGTGTTGGGGATTTTTCTTTTTGTTTGACTACACGGAGATTCCTTTTTTTGATAAAATTTTATGATTGGTTATTGCTATGTTTTTATGTGGTACATATGTTTTGCAAAACTTCAAATTAATATTATAGACAAATAATATTTCACTTCCTTAAAGTATAATTACTACAAAAAATATTCCAATTACTATTAATTAATTTTTTCATTAAAATACAATTCTACATTAGTAGGTATATGTATGACTTTAAAGTACCTACATGCAAAATTAAGATAAAATACGAAAAACTTTAACAAAATTTATATTTCTACAAAAAACTACCTACATGGATATTACTTTTTCATTGAAGTCATCAAATTTATATTTATGATGACAAAAATTCTATTTATATGCTCAATCAAATTACTCTGTTAAGTCTGGACTTTTAAAAAGAGAATTTTTTTTATAACATGAGACACGAAAAACTTAAAAAAAAATAGACATTCAAAAACATTATAATACAAAATTTTTTTCGTATAGACATTAAATTTAAATTTATGATGACGAAAATTCAATACTCCTGCAGCTAAAGATTCGGACTAATATACGCCCATTCAATAATTCTTTAATTAGGTAAATTTATTTTAAATATATACATTTTTAGGTTGACTGGTTTATGCTCAATCCATTATCTATGTTAACTTTTGACTTATATAAATATATATTTACCCCAATTTATAATTGTTTTAATTAAGGACAAAATTTACTAACGTAAATCATGGGCATAGATTGATTTTTAACTTTTAAATTTAATCTATTTTTGTTAACATAAAAGAATATGTTTGTCATATCAAATAATTTTGTTACCTAACGTAAGCCTATATGGAAAAGTTTACCTAACTAATTTCAACTTTAAATAGCATATATATGTAAACTGTTTGCCCTTGCTTTATATTCTTTAATAAACAAAGTGTTCCACAAAGCTTTTCTCTACACAGAGTGTTCCACAAAGCTCTTCTCTACCGGGTGTGATATTTTATCATAGTACTACACCAAAGTTCGTCATTCAAGTAACTAATTCATTACTCTTTTATTTTTATTTAGTAAAATGTTATATTTCATAATAAATACTTTATACATTAAATAAGTTAGGCATTCATGTTGGTTGTTCTACCGTTGGTATTGCCACCGCAACTGCTCCTCTTGATTCCGGTTGTAATCTTGGTTGCTCTTATTTTATTGGCTTTTACACCAATCAAGGGCACACCATAGACCATTATAACACTACGTTATGCTTCAAAAACAACTATATTCAGTTGTCGTATATATGCATATAATTATTTGTTAGGCATCTAGAGTTGTGATAACTTTTCATCGTTGTAAGTGGTTAATGATGTGAGTCTATTCGGACGAATAATCCTATAAATATATGCAATTTCACATAACAAATTTAATATGTTACAAGACAAATTAGAATTTTATTATATTTTTTCTAATTGATACATGTTAATAATAATATTCTATTTCTTTTCTTTGATCATATATCTGATATCTAAAAATAAAAGTTATAAAACAAACACGCATTCCTACATATCTCGTGTGCGTAGTGTTTTTGCACAAATAACACTCTAGACCTAAATTAGAAGAGGAAATATTTAAGTCCTCATGTCACTAAAATACCCATATGTTACCTATATAAAAAAAGGCTATTTTATTGATTTTATGCTTCCGTATGATTGCATGCATATGCTATAACAAAACAAAGATTAATTAACAATAATAAGAATTAAATAAATACCTTTTTTAGTGGCATTTATTAACCAATACCATCTAAACTGTTAAAAATATAGTACTAATAAATCCTTTTTCGATTTTATAACTTTTAAGGTTTTGTATTCTAATTAAGCTCAATCGTGTAATACAAACGGTGGAATCCCATCACCTCTAAATATAAAGTCTTTGACTGCATACTGTTGACTTTAATTATATTTGCACCTTATAGATATACAAGGACATGGCTAAAAGGAAAACCCCTCAAATTTCATATTCCTCTAAAGCGTCACACACCGGCGATTCTTCAAATGGTAAGATTTCCATTTTGTATTATATAACCCTTACAACAACTTTTTATCTTTTTTTTTTCTTTTCTTTTGTAGGGGACATGCAAAGCACTACTTTATCTGACATTTCTGATGGTAAAAAAATTTATTTGTTACTTATGTTAAACTTAACTCATCATCTAATAATATGTTTATTTTATTTTTTTTATTTTTTACAGCTTATGTAAACAACATTCGTTATGCAAATGCTTCAGAGGGGGTAAAATTCAGGAAAGTAGATCTACATATCAATAAATCCAATATTGTTCAAGTAAATAATTCCTTGCTCCCACTGCTATAAGTTTCAATCCGTCTAAACTGGGAATGTGTTTAGTTTTTAGCATCGATTTTTTTCAAGTCATTTATACACGTTTTACCTTTAAAAGAATATACAATCTGTCCTTAACTACAATAGATTTAAAACACAAATACAAGTTTAATTTTTAATATATATACATATATATATATATATATATATAACATAATTATTATAGTTTCGTATTAGATATAAAACTTTTGTACTTTGTAATATCTACAAACTATTTTCCTTGTCTTTACGTCATTAGCATGAATTTCAAGTTTTCAACTGTAAATGCTCAATGAAATTGTATATGTAATTTTAAAACACGAAGTCATATTACAAAAACATTTTAATTTATCGATATTATAAAATCAATAGATAACATTAAATTGTTGTTTTTTACTTTGTAAATCTATTTCTTATACTTCTATTTGCACTCTATTATACAAGGAAATGTCTAAAAGCAACACCCCTGAAAGTGCATCATCCTCTAAAGCGCCTGTCAACGGTCATGCTTCAAATTGTAAGTTTTCAATTTGTATTATATTACGTTCATTTTTGTAATTCAGAAAATTTAAATTTGTCCGTGTAGAACAACATTTCTACAATTATTTTCTTTATGTAGGGGACATGCAAAGAACCGCTATATCTTCAGCCGACGTTCGTAAGTTAAATGCTTCAGAGGCCAGGAAATCAAGAAAGCTACTTCTAGATAGCAGGAGATCTAATATTGCTCCTAACACCCAAAAGTCTAATAAACCTTTTTCGTCATCAATAAATTCTACATCAATTACACAGGGCAAAGAAAATGTGACACCAAATACAATGATTACAAATCAAAGCAGTTTGCAAACTTTTCATGAAAATACAAAGAATCCAACTTCATTAGGTGATATCAATAGTGGTAAGATACCCGTTTACTGGTTATTTTTCATAATTTAAACATAAACGATAATATCAATTATTATCAACTTGCTCATGTTACCATATTTTAAATCTTAATTTTTTCCCCCGGGGCATCTACTTCCAAAAACAACAGGTCTACCTCATTATGTGATACTCGTCGAGTTTATATTTCTTCACCTATCATGGCATCCAGCAATTGTGCATCTACTTCTTTAACAAAGTTATCATCGGGAAAGCGTAAACTAATAAGTAACTCGCGGATTACAAATCCTATACCTATGCTTGACTTGACGTCAGATGAAGAAGTTGATGTCGAAGTTTTGGTTAAAGACCCATTCAAAGGAATCTCAACAAGTACTTATAATACAACAATTCCAATTAATAATGCACATACGTTTTTTGACCACCAGTTAATTTAACAGATTACTTGGATCATGGTGATCAGAATCTTATATGTGAATTATGCCATGCAAAATTGTGGAAAAATGAGGGTGGAATAGGAAAACAAAAAAGAAGGAAAAACAACTTATTTCCTATGTTGTGGTTACGGTAAGGTCGAGCTACCTGAATTTAAAGATGCTCCGCCAGCTTACAAAGATCTATTTAGCAATGTTGGTCCTAAAAGCAAGTTTTTCTTAAAGAACATTAGACGCTACAATTCTATGTTCGCGTTTACATCAATGGGCGGAAAGGTTGATTCCTCCATTAATAGAGGTAACGCTCCATTCGTGTTTAGGATTAGCGGTCAGAATTATCATTCTATTGGAAGTCTTTTGCCAGAGAATGGATCAAAACCAAAGTTTTCGCAACGATACATATATGACACGGAAAATGAAGTCTCAAATAGACAATGCTTATTTAGGTATGTATTAACTCAATTAATTCACTATTTTTACACATTTGACCTTATGTCATTTTTTTAAATAATGACAAACGAATATTCTTATTCCTACCAGTCAATCAAAAAAACAATCTACAAGAGGTTCCAACTTGCTAGATCTTGAGATATTAAAGGATCTACAGCGTATGTTAGATTCTCATAATGAGCTGGTGAAATCTTATAGGATGGCAAGAGATCGTTTTCAAGAAAATCCTCATGCTAACCTTAAGTTGCGTCTTATTGGAAGAAGACAACAAGATGGAAGAACATACAACTTGCCGAGTTCTTCTGAAGTTGCTGCGCTGATTGTTGGTGATATTGGTAATATTGAGCCTCGAGACATTATTGTTGAAACTAAAACGGGAAGTCTAAAGCATATAAGTGAATTGCATCCTTCATACGTTCCTCTTCAATATCCACTTTTTTATATTTACGGTGATGATTGTTACAGGGTTGACATCCCTCATAGAGATTTTAGAAGCTTACAAAAAAGTAAACGGCCAAACTGCACCATGAGAGAATTTTTTGCGTACAGAATTCAAGATAGGCCAAATATTTTCTCATTGCCTCTGAATGGAAGAAGACTTTTTCAACAACAGTTAGTTGATATATACACAATGATTGAAACCGAAAGACTCAACTACATACGTAAAAAACAAAAGGTTCTTAGATGTGAGACATATGAGAATATTCATAACTTAAAAAACACCAAAAACCAAGACATGTCCCGCGTTGGTCAACGTGTGATATTACCTTCATCTTTTACCGAAGGTTCTCGGTACATGATGCAAAACTACCTAGATGCCATGGCTATTTGTAGGTGGTATGGATATCCAGATTTTTTCATAACTATCACATGCAATCCTAAATGGCCTGAAGTTAAAAGATTCCTGAATAGTACCACCATTAATCCTGAAGACAGGCCTGACATCATGTGTAGATTATTTAAAGTTAAGCTTGATGCAATAATCAAAGACTTAAAAAAAGACGAAATTTTGGGAAAGGTTCAAGCAGGTGATTTACTTTATTATTTACTTAATATAATAGTATTTGTTAAACATATTCTTCTTTTTAGCAACTTTCAATTTATATCGAACATTAATAATATTCATTTTTTATGTAGTTGTTTATACCGTAGAGTTTCAAAAGCGTGGGTTGCCTCATGCCCATATATGTTTATTCATGCATGCTGATCACAAGCTTCCTACCGTTGATCATATTGACCCGTTTATTTCGGCCGAGATTCCAGACAAGAAGGAAGATCATGAATTATATTCCCTTGTGAGTGAATTCATGATGCATGGTCCTTGTGGTTATGATAACATGAACTGTTCATGCATGATTAATAGAAGGTGTTCTAAAAAGTTCCCTAAAAAGTTTACACCTCACAATTCTATTGATTCAAATGGTTATCCTATATACAGAAGAAGAGATTCTGGATGCACAGTTAAAAAGTCTGCTGTGGACTTAGACAACAGAAGTGTCGTGCCATATAATAAAATGCTTCTGAAAAGATATCAAGCACATATTAACGTTGAGTGGTGTAATCAGGCTGCATCCATAAAGTATTTATTCAAATACATTAACAAAGGTCCTGACAGGGCTACAGTTGCTGTTGTAGACGCTGACAATCAAGATGATCAAGATAAAGCAAGAGATGAAATTAGAGAATATTATGATTGTCGATACCTTTCTGCGTGTGAAGCAGCATGGAGGATATTTGCATTTGAAGTACATTACAACTCGCCTTCAGTAATTAGGCTTCCTTTCCATCTCCCTGGTCAACAACAGGTTACGTACGGGCCCGATGATGATATTGATGATGTCCTTAACAAACCATCAGTTTCTTCATCAATGTTTTCAGCTTGGATGTTGTGTAACCAAATTAATGACGAAGCACGAAACCTTACTTATGTTGAATTTCCTACTAAGTTTGTTTGGAAACTTGAACAACGAAAGTGGGAACGACGAAAGCAGGGTTTTTCAATTGGAAGAATTCATCAAGTTTCTCCGTCTCTCGGTGAGGCGTATTTCTTAAGAATTCTTCTAAACAAAGTCAAAGGACCAAAATCTTTTGATGATATTCGAACGGTAGATGGCCAGACATATCCTACATTTAGAGATGCTTGCTATGCACGTGGACTACTCGATGATGACATGGAATATATCGAAGCAATTAAGGAGGCGAGTGCATCCGGTTCTGGTTATTATCTTCGTGCTTTATTTGGATCAATGTTATTGTCCAGCTCTCTTTCTAGACCTGATTTTGTATGGGAAAAAACATGGGAATATCTATCAGATGGCATTATTTACACACAACAAAGAATATTGAATATTCAGG
The DNA here is from genome assembly GCF_021521415.1 of Bidens hawaiensis. Lineage (NCBI taxonomy): Eukaryota > Viridiplantae > Streptophyta > Magnoliopsida > Asterales > Asteraceae > Bidens > Bidens hawaiensis. Next base: position 306,917 of record NW_027492406.1, on the reverse strand, counting down.
TACTCCAATTCGTTATTCAGTACTAAAATATATGAACCATATTATACTTTCAAATGAAGATTAATTATAAATTTTCAATTTTTACCATCCTTAATGAATTTGGTTTTTCGTTTTTATGTTTTGTTCATATACATACTTCATATAATATTGTTTATATTTTATTAATACAATTTTGCAGATTTATCACTTCCAGAAACTCAAATTAAGAACTTAACTTTGTGTGAGATTGAGAAGTACCTACTTCGAAATAACTCAAGCCTACGTAGATTTCAAACTATGCCGTATCCTGATCACGATTCTATAGCTTCTTCAAACAATTGTTTAATTGTTGACGAACTCTTTTATGACACAATCACTTTACAAAATGAGTCTCACAGCCTTATAAGTTCATTAACAGATGAACAACGAAAAGTGTTTGACGAAATCATGAACGCAGTTGAAGCTAACAAAGGAGGTGTATTTTTTCTTTACGGCTATGGTGGAACAGGAAAGACATTTTTGTGGAAGACATTATCTGTGGCAATACGATCTAAAGGTCAAATTGTATTGAATGTTGCTTCAAGTGGTATTGCATCATTGCTGTTGTCAGGAGGTAGAACAGCACACTCCAGATTTCATATTCCTATAAATCTTAACGAGGACTTAACTTGCAGCATAAAACCAGGAAGTGATGATGCGCATTTACTAAAGGAAACAAAATTGATTATATGGGATGAAGCCCCAATGATACATAAACATGCATTTGAAGCTCTTGATAGAACAATGACGGACGTATTAACTCCTAATACTTCTATCAATTCGGGAATCCCATTTGGAGGTAAAGTTATTGTTTTTGGTGGTGATTTTAGGCAAGTTCTTCCTGTTATTACAAACGGAAGCAGACAACAGATTGTGAATGCATCTTTATGTTCTTCCTATATTTGGGGTAAATGCAAACTTCTTAGGTTAACAAAAAACATGCGGTTAACCATCGGAGCTCAAGCATCTGATATTGAGCAGACAAACCAGTTTGCTAAATGGTTGTTGGATATAGGCGAGGGAAATGTCGGTGGTTCAAATGATGGTGAAGCAACAATAGACATACCTCATGATCTTTTGATCAATGACTCGTATGATCCGATTCAAAGTTTAATTGATTTTGTTTATCCTTCAATTCTACAAAATATCAAAAATATTGAATTCTTTCGTGAAAGAGCAATACTTGCACCTACCAATGAAGATGTCCAAGACATTAATGATCGATTGATCTCACTTTTTCCCAGAGATGAAAAGGAGTACCTTAGCTCAGATAGTATTTGTCCAACAGAAGACTTCGTTGATCCGTTGCAAGCAAATTTATACTCGCCCGACGTGTTAAACGGTCTTAAAATTTCCGGATTGCCAAATCATAGATTGCTCTTAAAGGTGGGTGTTCCTATTATGTTACTCCGAAACATTGACCATCAAATTGGTTTGTGTAATGGTACTAGGCTGCGAGTCATATCTCTTAAAAAACATGTCGTAGTAGCTGAAATAATATCTGAAGGTAATATTGGTACTCGCACATATATTCATAGAGTAAATATGATACCTACAGATAACAAGATTCCTTTCAAGTTTCAGAGAAGACAATTTCTAATTTCAGTATGTTTTGCAATGACGATTAACAAAAGCCAAGGACAGTCACTATCAAAAGTTGGTTTGTATTTAAAGCATCCGGTTTTCAGCCATGGACAGTTGTATGTGGCACTATCAAGAGTGAAGAGTAGAGACGGAGTCAAATTATTAATATTCGACGCAGATGACAAACTTACAAATAAGACATCTAATGTTGTTTACAAAGAGATATTTCGAGATTTGTAATTTATGTTTCACTTTGTCAAATTTGATTGTAACTTACTTTCTTCCTTAGTTTCAACAATTTATCAGTTTTTGTGTCTTTTTTCACTTTACATGAATAAATCTATCATTTATGTTACCATTTATATCGTGTCCAACCATATAATATTTAAGATTAATGTGTTAGTAAATTAAACATATGCTTCTACCTTTAATATTTAATACCACATTGTTTCTTCAAATATTTCAAATGTTTTTAGAATTATAAAATAAAATTTCTTAAACCCGTGTTCTACACGGGCAACTAACCTAGTATATATATATACACTAGTTTTTATCCCCGTATTACAGGGGTTGTTTTATTATATTTGTTTCTAATATTTATTTATTTTTAATTTTTTTTATTGTATGAAAGTTAATGCTTATGGTTTGATGATAAATTGTTTTACACTGCTTAATTAAACATGTACCACGAACTAACACATGACATCAAACCATACATAAACATAAAATTTGCACTAAATACTGTTTAAAACATAAAACAACAAAAAGAATCTCACACCATACATTTATCTAGCTATCTCACAACAAAACACAAGCAAACAAGTGCAGGCAGTTAAAAGTTACAAAATCCAAAGGAAAGGAAGAACATATTGTTATCCTTCCTCTAGATGAATCAATCATTGTCAATGCAACTGCAAATAACTTATATAATTATATTATATATTGTCATGATACATAGATATATCGCGCTCGAAAACCCTGCAATTCCTCGCGATTTTGCCATCATGTCTCCATCTTCCATACCTGTAAAATAAACCAACATTTAAACTTTCAGAAATATTATAGACCCTTGCAATAAGTTTCTTGTAACAGTGAATGATCAGATGTGGTCCATTTTTTATATTTATAAAAATCCAACTTGGTAGATATAGCATAATATTGTAAAAATAATAATCTTAGAACAGCAAAAGTTGGAATGGTGAAGAAATCATAATCGATGGAAAACTTAAAACATGAAACATTTGGGACAAATAAAAGGATGTGCATTCGGGTGTGAGAGCGGGTATCAACTTTGGTCTAAAAACATTCCATAAATTTAGGATGGGTATGATATCAGGTGATACCTGCCCTTTTACCCGTATCAAATAGTTGTATATATATTATATAATCGTATATAATAAATAGTGTTGATCGAGTTCGTTAAGAACTTCCGATTAAAAATTTGTTAGAAGTGGTGTTGAGCATTCGATATTTTAAAGACTTTTTATTTAAGGTTAAGATTGGGTTTCGGGTAATTGGCGACTTAGCAAGTAACTGTTAACTACATAAAATCACAAACGGGTATACATGATCCATTTCCTATACATGCGAACCCGATAGATTGCTAACTAGTTATATAAAATAAGATATATATAACCAAGTATGATACTTAAATTATACCAGAGGTCCAGAACAATTATCACTGTGAACAAAAAACTTATTATGATTATTAAAACAGACATCACCTAACATTACACAATTATTTTATGACATTTGGACCACGATATCCATTCTTTTTCATCTTGTGAATGGCATTGACTGCATACACTATCATTTAATTAGCCTGCAACTTCATTCAGTGTCTGCATACTACCAATTAATTAGCCTGCAAATTGTCATCTATTTATCTGTTTTTCTATTTTCTTTTCCTGATAATTCAAGTTATTAAATCAAAATCCAAATTCAGATGTTCAAATTCAAATTCACTTTCATAAACTCAAAACTTAGATAAACCAAATAATCTAAAAACTGGTTCTATAAACAATCATATTCTATGGTTATGTAAAAGCATAATCAACTATATATATATTTCTCTAAAATATGTTCAATAAAGATGCTCCTATGGATGCTTTATGAGAGTAGTGAACTTAATGTTAAGTGATAATAACTAATACTAAATTAACTAGACAAGTGTTTTGTAAGAAGATATATCAATAAAACCCTGTGTGAGGTGTTAAAACATGGGGAAAAAATATTATTTAATTTCTAATGGATTAAACCCTTAACTTTTATCCTGCTAGAAAGACATATAAAATTAACTTTTCTTTACTTTTAACCTTTTACAATCTTCTTTTTCTATTATTAAAGTTAATCCATCAACATTCCATGTGATTTGTAAAAAAACAAATACCATAGTGGTCTAACTTTATAAGGTTTCATGTTTTGGATTTGTATTTCATTTTATAATCTCTTTGTCTTAACACTATCTTTTGTTAAAAATATGTTAAATTGATAAAAATGACCAATTTACCCTTTTACAATCCAAGGTACTCCACTCCTTATGTAGTTACTCAAAATATAAGCAAAAACCACACCCCTACACTGCTACATGGCTACACCCGACACTCACTCACGCACTTGATCCTCTCAGACTATTTATTGTGGTCTCCTGCAATGGGCTCTTAATCATGATGCAACGTTTACCCCTCAAGCTTCAATCTAGCAATGAGTTTTGATCAACCAGATTGGTCTCTCTAGCTCCTCCCCAAATAAGTTCCATCAAACTTTAGCTTTCTAGGCAAGCATCAAAACCTACTCAATCCATAATAAAAACATGGACCAATTTAAGGTCACCATCATATTTTGCCACTACATATGACCAAGTATCTTGATCCGCAAGTAAGGTTCAAATCGAGGCAACATCAAGAGAATCCTGATCTATGACATGATGTTGAAGAGAGTAGAGAAGAAGCAATTGGATGCTTTGATTTGGGAAGAATCAATGAAGCATTGGTAAGGAAACAAAAAGGAATCAAATCATGGAAATTTATGCGGATGGTAAAGGCTTAACCGATAAACAATACTATATAGCTATTATATTTTTGCTCAATTGGTCATGCCCTCCACAAATTATCTAAATCTGCCACTGTTAGCACAACACACGACCTTAATCATTTGGTTTAGAAAAACATGAAGCACACCAAGACAATAGGGTATTGAGCCAAAGCGAAAAATGCAAAATGCACCGCTGTAATTATGAATTATTTTAGATTTCTCACAGGTTGTTAGCATCACCTACGTCCCAAATTTAGCTATAACTAAGTGTTATATATTATTTAATATATTAATAACATATACGTACAACCTAAAAAGTTGGATGTACCACTTTTGAAACCCAGTTACCATCATCACCTCTAGATTCAACACGCACACTAGCAGCTTATATCAATCCTTACCCTACAACATGCCATCATATCACCATATAACACCTCACGCCAAGGTATTGAATATCACGAAACAATATCTAAGTCGAAATCCTAACAAATTTTCAAAAAACCGTTACCATCTCTTCCATTGAACTCAATAAATCCTAAAATAATTTATCCGGCTTCCATAGACTTGTACTTCAAACCAAAAGCCTATGCTTACATGTGTTTAGTTGATTTAACTTAATGGTTAACCTCATCTATGACACTTAAAACATACTTATAATTACATTTCTTTAGTTGATTTAAATGTTAATGATAATTTATTAATATATATATACAACTAATTTTGACTTATCTTTCATTTCAGCCTTATACATCCACCAATCACAATGCATCCGTACGTGCATGGACTTAACCTATAAGGCTGAGGGGTGTGGGGGGCTCCAACCAATAATATTATGACGTGTGGCAGAGAGAGAAACTGGATAAGGAGGGTGTTGGAGCCCCTGGCCCTGGTGTGGAGGGGCTCCAGCGAATTTTTTTTTTATAAATATATTCAAACAACGTATTATTAAAAAAACTCATAAATTATTAAAAAAAACACACATTAATAAAAAAACACATTAATATCTAAAAATAAAATAAAAATTAAAGTACTAAAAAAAACATTCTTCTTATTCTTCGGCTTGGTCTTCTTCGATCAACCTCTTTCGGATACGTTCCTTTTACTTTTCCATTAGCATTTGATCGACCGGATTTAGGTTACTGAAGTCTCTAGTAAGAAAGTCCAAATCTCTCATTCGACTTTTTTCCTTTTTGTCATAAGAGACCACCTCCATGGTTTAGTTGAATTTATTGAGGGATTCAACAAGATTGGCGATGTTTACGGCTCCCCCCAGCCGGTTTTTTCCCCTTGGCGTCCCTTCCCAATGGCCACCTCCTCGGCGGTGAAGACGTTTCCTCCTCCGCAATGTTTAGGTCGAATCCAACGCGGCAATCCGACCCGGTTGAAGTGCTATACGCTCCAGACGAACTAGTTTTAGTCCGTTTCGGCCTTACTTCCGCATCAAAGTCCGGCGCCACCCAGCTCAACCCACTTGGAACACCTTTTCAACCTCTCCCACAACTTTAAATCGTCCCACGTCTTCACCATCCCATACCTCCGCAAACACTCCTGCTTCCACTCTTCGACCGTGAAATTGTAAACCGCCAAATCATCACTGCCACTTGGTCTCATACGACCGCTGTTCCTGTTGAAAAGATTAGTAAACAAGCCGACAAATTTTCTGATTTCGGACCACCGACCCGAAATCATATCGGCGTTCCGCTCTGTACTCCCAATGAGCATGTAGAACGTCTCCCTAACCTTTGTCCAAAAAATCTTGCTCTTTTGGTAGTCGGCTGCAAAATGACTAAATAAATTAGATTTGCATTTAACTTTTTTATTAAAAATCATTTTTAAAAACGTTAAAACAATTACCGCAACGCCGATCCTCAGAAATGACTATCCAAGCCCGACACAAGGCTTCCTTCTCATCCGATGACCACGGAGTGGCTTTCCGTTTCGTCCTCGGAGTCGAAGCCGGTCCCGACCCGTCCGTTGCAACTTGTTTTTTCCGGTGGACGCGTCTTTTTGGTCCCGTAGCTTCACCGTGTGATTCTTGTGTCTCCGGAACAACAAAGTTAGGAGACGGTTGTGTGTTGGATGGTTGAAAGCCGGATGATTCTTGCGGCTCCGAATAAAACATCGGTTGGTGCGGTGACGACCATAAATCATCGTCAAGATAATCTGAATCAAGGTTTGGGAACCAATTTCCAGCCATTTTTTTTAAAAAAAGTTGAGAAGATGAATTGATTTTGGGTGAAGGTTTGAAGTTTTGGTATAAAAATGGATGAAATGGGGTATAATTATATAGGAAAAATATTTTTTTTTTTGGTTTGTTCGGCTCCCAACGGTCAAAAAACCATCAAAAGTTGTGCAGCCCTCTCTCTTCTCCCGCTAACCGGCTCACGCCTGCATTGTTTTTCGCGTTAGCGCCCCGTTAGCGCCCCCGCTAGCGCCCTGGTGGTGTGGTGTTAGCGCCTGGGGGCGCGAGCGGAGGGGCTCTAGCGCCCCCGTTGAAGCCCCACAACCCTCAGCTGAGGGGTGTGGGGCTTCAACGGGGGCGCTAGAGTAGCTGAGGGGTGTGGGGCTTCAACGGGGGCGCTAGAGCCCCTCCGCTCGCGCCCCAAGGCGCTAACACCACACCACCAGGGCGCTGGCGGGGGCGCTAACGGGGCGCTAACGCGAAAAACAATGCAGGCGTGAGCCGGTTAGCGGGAGAAGAGAGAGGGCTGCACAACTTTTGATGGTTTTTTGACCATTGGGAGCCGAACAAACCAAAAAAAAAAATATTTTTCCTATATAATTATACCCCATTTCATCCATTTTTATACCAAAACTTCAAACCTTCACCCAAAATCAATTCATCTTCTCAACTTTTTTTTAAAAAAATGGCTAGAAATTGGTTCCCAAACCTTGATTCAGATTATCTTGACGATGATTTATGGTCGTCACCGCACCAACCGATGTTTTATTCGGAGCCGTAAGAATCATCCGGCTTTTAACCATCCAACACACAACCGTCTCCTAACTTTGTTGTTCCGGAGACACAAGAATCACACGGTGAAGCTACGGGACCAAAAAGACGCGTGTGGGGCTTCAACGGGGGCGCTAGAGCCCCTCCGCTCGCGCCCCCAGGCGCTAACACCACACCACCAGGGCGCCAGCGGGGGCGCTAACGCGAAAAACAATGCAGGCGTGAGCCGGTTAGCGGGAGAAGAGAGAGGGCTGCACAACTTTTGATGGTTTTTTGACCGTTGGGAGCCGAACAAACCAAAAAAAAAAAATATTTTTCCTATATAATTATACCCCATTTCATCCATTTTTATACCAAAACTTCAAACCTTCACCCAAAATCAATTCATCTTCTCAACTTTTTTTAAAAAAAATGGCTGGAAATTGGTTCCCAAACCTTGATTCAGATTATCTTGACGATGATTTATGGTCGTCACCGCACCAACCGATGTTTATTCGGAGCCGCAAGAATCATCCGGCTTTCAACCATCCAACACACAACCGTCTCCTAACTTTGTTGTTCCGGAGACACAAGAATCACACGGTGAAGCTACGGGACCAAAAAGTCGCGTCCACCGGAAAAAACAAGTTGCAACGGACGGGTCGGGACCGGCTTCGACTCTGAGGAAGAAACGGAAAGCCACTTCGTGGTCATCGGATGAGAAGGAAGCCTTGTGTCGGGCTTGGATAGTCATTTCTGAGGATCGGCGTTGCGGTAATTGTTTTAACGTTTTTAAAAATGATTTTTAATAAAAAAGTTAAATGCAAATCTAATTTATTTAGTCATTTTGCAGCCGACTACCAAAAGAGCAAGATTTTTTGGACAAAGGTTAGGGAGACGTTCTACATGCTCGTTGGGAGTACAGAGCGGAACGCCGATATGATTTCGGGTCGGTGGTCCGAAATCAGAAAATTTGTCGGCTTGTTTACTAATCTTTTCAACAGGAACAGCGGTCGTATGAGACCAAGTGGCAGTGATGATTTGGCGGTTTACAATTTCACGGTCGAAGAGTGGAAGCAGGAGTGTTTGCGGAGGTATGGGATGGTGAAGACGTGGGACGATTTAAAGTTGTGGGAGAGGTTGAAAAAGTGTTCCAAGTGGGTTGAGCTGGTGGCGCCGGACTTTGATGCGGAAGTAAGGCCGAAACGGACTAAAACTAGTTCGTCTGGAGCGTATAGCACTTCAACCGGGTCGGATTGCCGCGTTGGATTCGACCTAAACATTGCGGAGGAGGAAACGTCTTCACCGCCGAGGAGGTGGCCATTGGGAAGGGACGCCAAGGGGAAAAAACCGGCTGAGGGGGAAGCCGTAAACATCGCCAATCTTGTTGAATCCTCAATAAATTCAACAAAACCATGGAGGTGGTCTCTTATGACAAAAAGGAAAAAAGTCGAATGAGAGATTTGGACTTTCTTACTAGAGACTTCAGTAACCTAAATCCGGTCGATCAAATGCTAATGGAAAAACAAAAGGAACGTATCCGAAAGAAGTTGATCGAAGAAGACCAAGCCGAAGAATAAGAAGAATGTTTTTTTTAGTACTTTAATTTTTATTTTATTTTTAGATATTAATGTGTTTTTTTATTAATGTGTGTTTTTTTTAATAATTTATGAGTTTTTTAATAATACGTTATTTGAATATATTTATAAAAAAAATAAAAAAAAAATTCGCTGGAGCCCCTGCTGGAGCCCCTCCACACCAGGGCCAGGGGCTCCAACGGGGGCTCCAACACCCTCCTTATCCAGTTTCTCTCTCTGCCACACGTCATAATATTATTGGTTGGAGCCCCCATTAAAGCCTCCCACACCCCTCAGCCTAATAAGCAATCCCTTAAGTGGGTCCCATAGTCCCACATCAGAAAGCAAAACCCTAAAGCAGTATGGTGTGGTGCTCGAAATAATCTGATAAGACTCGGGCGGCCCAGCCCAGAAACACAAATAAATTTCGGGTTCAGTGAAACATAATGCCATTGGCCAATTAAATTAATAAAAAAGTACTTAAAAACTTAAGGAATCTGTCAGTGTTTTAATGTTAGTGGGTCAGGAAGAATAAAGTGGTGGATGGTTTTAACACTTAACATTTAACACCTGTCTTCCCTATCAAACATGCTACATTTATAGGAAACCAGATTTTGAATCCATAAACCCTAATAATAAACATATACATTAAAAAACATTATTCATGTTTTCAACAAATAAAGATCAAATTTGTTAAGAATCTTGGATCTTTATATAAATGCAGCATTTTCTTTTAAAGTAATTGGATTATAAAACCATGTATTACACAGATTGAAATATAATATTCATCAATTAAACACATAAATATGTCAAACTATTTTAATAATCTTGGTTTCTCAATAAACGAATTATTTTACACAAATATGTCAAGAAACTTAGGTCTAATAAATATAAATGTAGAATTTTTCTTTAAGTAATTTTGTTTGATCATCCAAAAATAAAGATTTTACCTGATAAAGATTATATAAGAGAAAAAGATCTTAAAAGTCATGATGAGTCATTCTAAATATATAAATCCCAACAGCTTGAATGAACCAAACTGACCAGATTTGACTTATCTGATTAGGTCAAAGAAAAGACAGTTATTTTTTCAGTTTTTGGAAATGAAGTAGATTTTACCCCAAAAGGACATTTTGTTGTTTGCTTGTTTTATTTCCATTAATTAATATTTTCATATACTGAATATATACACAAATAATAATTATAATATATATGTATGTGCCTGAGTGGATGAGATTTTTTACTAAAACCGGTACAAATACTCTTTTTTCATGTTTTCAGTATCAGTGTCATCAGTTTCAGTATTTTTTAGTATTCGGTATCAGTACCAAACCGAAAAAAATGTTTTTCGATACTGTACCGATCTCATCACTGCGTGTGTACGCAAAATGGAAATTATTAAAAGAGAATTACCCGAGAAAGAAGAGGCGATTGATAAAACTGATCAGTTCTTTGATTTGTCTTTGTTACCATCTCCTCCGGGACCGTAGCCGAGATGGTAGCCACCAGTAGTAGTCTGAAAATGATCAATGGAGCTATTCGGAACGATGTAAAACGGAAAATTCGACCCGTCAATTGAAGATGTTTGGAACCTCTGGAGGTGGTGATTTTGGTGAGGTAAAAAAGATGAAGGTAATAAATTGGACTGAAGGGTCCCCCTAGTGAAATTACCACCTGGAGCACCGGACGATGAAGATGGTGACGTCATTGAGAAGTTCAAGTTGTAACGTTGTTGTTGTTGTTGTTCACCACCAACACCAGGTTGTAAATTATAACTGTCTTGAAGAAATGAGAACTGGTGTTGGTGGTGGTTGTTGCTACGGTTGTTAGGGTTGTTATGGTTGTTATCTCCCATACTGAAGTTGAATGGTGTTGGTAATTGAAACAATTGTGAAGGAGTTTGTGGCGGCCGGTTGAAGAAATACTCCATTGGAGATCGAACGGTGTTCGTGTTAATCCCGCCGGTTAAAAGATCTGTAAAAGATGAATTTTCCGGTAAGTTGTTGCTTACCGGATTCATAACCGAAGCCGAAACCCTAGCTGAATCGATTTCCTTCTCTTTATCCTTCTTCGACGCCATCACTCGGGCTCTTTCTCGTGCTTTAATTAGATTCTCGGATCGAGATAACGAGAGTCCGGAACCCTTACTGGTGTCCGAAGTGCTGCTGCACGCAGGCGATTTCGAAACTGAAACCGCTTGCGTGACATTATTATTATTATTATTATTATTAGTAGATTTTTTCTTGTCGTTACTCACCTGATGGTGGTAACGTTGGTCTCCCCCGATTGCTGACGCAATCGGGAGATCTAGCGACGGTAGCTCGTCAATCGAGCTAGCCGCCGCTTTCAACAACCACTCGACCGCCTTACTAGGCTGGTCATACCCTAACCGATCCTGCAGATCGTAAAACTGGATCGCCGTGCAGACTGACAGTCGTACACGGCGGTCCCTCAGACCTTTCGAGGTAAAAACCTTACTATGCCTATCCTTCCCTCCCGAAGCCCGAGAAACCCTAACAATTCTCGAAGACGGCCATCCACAAAGACGCGCAACGCCGCCGCCTACCACATCAATAGCCCCTACACTTCCAACGCCTCCGCCGCCGCCACCGCCGTCATCTACATGATTTTGTAGCTCCAAATTACCTCTACTAGTAGCTATCTTTTGAGGGTTTGAAGAATTGTCAGTAGTAGTTGTACTACCATTAGAAGAAACCCTTTGAAACTTACACACTTGCCTTTGAATCTCATCAACTTCCATATCAAGCTAATTACAAATACATACCTTGTTTGGGAAACTAGAAGAAATTAAAATTGAACACAAACACTTACTCTCTACCCCAAATATCTTATATAGAGAGAGAATAATATGAAATGCATATAATGGTTTTTGGTTTTAGTTTTAGAGAGAGAAAGTATGATATTATTTATATTGATGTGTGTGAGGAGTTATAATTTATAAGGAGTGGTGGGTGTCAACTTATTGTCCTTGTCCTTAGTATTGATGGCTAGTTTGGCTTTTGTAGTCAATTATACAGACAGACACAAGCATATAGATACAACTGTGTGAATCTATCTATATATGTATTGTATGTATAGCAGAAACTACTGGCCGGAATATGTCAGATGGGAAGCACCGATTAAAGCTTCTTTTTCCTCAGAAAGCAAAGCCTGCAATGTTTATCACTGAGAAAGAAAGGTGGAAAGGTGGGATTAACATCTTTTTTCCATGTGATTGTATTATTTTTTATATATTCATTTGTATTAATATTTGTGTTTTAAAATAACCTAGGCATGAGGTGCATTGGTGGTCCAGTCGGGTCGGGTTGGAAAGTAGCCAGGTTAGTTGTGGACTTTGTGGTTTGATTATATGTAGGTGGTGTTTAAAATTAGAAGTGAAAGATGATATAAATACATAAAATGTTAAAATGTTATTATGTTAAAAGAATAAAAGTGACTTAAAACGCATAAATTATGTTATACGTGTAAAGTTGTCTCGTCTTTATGATTACCCTAAAAACTTTTCAACATGATAATTAATCTAATAAAAATTGACTGTGGTTGATAGTTGTAATCATATGATGTAGTTTATGGGTATGTTTTGTGTGATAATGTATGTATGCAAGTACGTATGTATAGGTGTATGTACGCACATGATTCGGTTTAGGTAACAATTGTTGCTTGAAAAATAAAAAATGAACAATTTTATCTAGTTTTATATATGTTAAATGGCTCACATTTTCTTTGTTTTGAATTCCTCAGTTTTTTGGTCATTCTTATAGGGCGATCAAGTTGCTTGTTTGTTGATATTATGGTTCTTTTTTGGGAAAACTAACGAGAATAATGGTTCTCACTAATTTTATAGACGGATAATTAGATGTAACCATGATATACATTATACATCCCATTTCGTTTTGTATCACTACCTTTAATATATAGTTAATATTGATGAACATGATGTATGTGTCTCGCATGTCCATAGGTCTAAGATATTATAGGTCGTGTCGTTAGCAGGATCTCACGACATTAGCTATTCTGATGTTAACGAATGGCAAACTTAATTTAGCCACAATAAAACACTCGTTGATTTTAGTATAGTTTTTAAACTTCTAACATTGGACTATTAATCATTCGGGGTTATATCACTCTAGCGAGTTTTATCTATTTTACAATTAAACCGTTAAACATACATTAAGTCTTTTGTAAGGTGATATAACATGAAAACATTTGTTAGACATGAATCATATGGTTATTACAAAGAATGGTGAACACAATTACAAATGAAGTTCAAGCATAGATCAAGATTTATACATGCTCAAGCCAAGGTGGTTATGAACTTTGAAGCTCACGATTATTGTATAAAATATCGGTTTTAGTATACTCTTAAAAAGGGACAAAAGTTCTGTGTGATTCAACCCAAAATCCAAAAAGAATTTAATCATTTGCAACCTTCACCTCAAATGAGTTTGTTTGGTGACCTTCGCGTATTCTAACAGAGAAAGAAGTATAGTTAAGTTCTTGAAAAAGATTAAATTGGAATCTTTAACTTCTGTAAAGCCACTATACATAATTGGTTCAACAGTTCAACAATTGATAATTGAAAATAAAATATCCAACCGTTTTCATCTAGGGTTACCCTTCATGCCATCCTTAAATTTGACATTTTACTCATTTACAAAAATCACTCGTTGATTCTTTACTTTTTAATAAATAATCTTTAACATTAGGCTATTAAAAGAAAATTAAAGACTGTTTTATAAAGCACAACCACCAACCTTATTATAAAAGAAAAATAATGAAATCATTGTCATTATTTGTAATTTCTAGACTATAGGTGGTAGTTTTGCACAACGTTTTGAACCCGGCCCGGCCTATACCGGGCCGGATCAGTGTATTTGGCTCGTTTTCTAACAACATGTCTGGGTTTTTTCGGGTGGTGGCCTGCCCGGACCCGGTGACCCGGCGAATGAACCTATAAAAAGGCTTTTTTTTAATTAAATAAAAATGGTGTGGACGCCAAGAATCAAACCCAGGTGCATGACCGAGATTAAGTATTGTTGAATACTCCACTAGCCAACCAACCAACAAAGTTACTTAGTATATATGAATACAAATGTTATATATTTAAAGATTTTTGTAAATGCACAAGGAAGTTGGTTGTTATTATTATTATTTTTATAATTTTTTTATAATATACATATATATATATATTATATCACTACTAGAAAAAACACCTTTAACGACGCGCAATGCGCGTCATTAAAGAGTATAGATGACACGCAAATGCGCGTCGTTGAAGCCCCAATCACAAATAGAATATGACATGCATCCGCGTGTCATATTTTATGACAACGCATTAATGACACGTGTTATGACATGCTTTTACGACCCCCATGTACGACTTACATTTATGCATGTCATCGTATTATTTTTTTTAAATATATTTTTACTTATTTTTGCATAATTACTAATTTTTATATTAATGATGATAATTAAATTCTTATGACAAAACAACATAAAATATAAAAATAGCAAAACTATTTATTTCATTTCATAATTAAACATCTTAAGTCAAAATATTACAAATATTCTAAAGTTAACAAAATTTTGGTTTAAAAGTCAATAAATTACATCACCAGAAAACAATTATGCTACATAACTCGACATTCTACTCAACTTCCATCAAATCCTCTTTCGTGTATTCATGTTTGCCTCCCCAACATGAGAAGAACATTAAACCAATTAAAATGTTAAGAAATTTGGCTGGGTCAAAACAAACCAATATAAACATAATGAAACCTGTAAATTACACTTACATTGGATATTGACGAGTATTTCAAGTTCTTCACCAACGATCCATTAATGAACTTTAGCATGTCAATATTGTTTAGCAAACGTAAGTCCTAAATTAAAAGGCGTAAATTCAAACTGCAACAAAACACAACAGTGACATTCAAATTTCCTGAAGTCTTTTGCAGCTGACTTTAAATTTCCTAAAGATCTATTCATTCACCTTTTTCCAAAGTGCCCAACCAACTGTGTAAACGATCCAAAGCATTACTCATTTCTCCACCTTTGTTCTACTAGATGGGTTATCTTAATTCCTATCCTTTTTTTGAATAACGGTTAACTGTATATTATAAAAGTATAAAGACGCCGGGTCACACGTTACGTGCGTACCAGTGTCGGGTTACACGTTTCACCCACGCCCTGGTAACACGTTGCGCGCGTGCTCGTTCCTCTGTAACACGCGTACAGCCGGCCAATAACACGTTGCGCGCGTGCGTGTGCCTGTGTACGAGCGTACAGTCGCCGATAACACGTTGTGCGCGTGCCCGTGACTATGTTACGTGCGCACAGCCGTGGATTTCTCCGAGACATCCGGCTTACAGTCCTAAACCCATCTTCCGAATTTAAATATGAAGTTCAAGACCAAACCTTCCAACTAAAAAATTTTATCCAAAATTATATTTGAGAACCTTTTTATTTTCAACACTTTTGTCAGATTCTTTGTTAGATCGCAAACCCCACTCTGCGAATTTACTTTTCCACCTTAAGCTCTCTACCCCTGTAGCGATTTACCTATATTTACAAACAATTAAGAAAGCCTTAAGGTATGATCCATGCATGAGAAATTATCCCCCGTCTTGAATACTACGGCTTCCAAAGCTGCAAAAAACAAAAAAAAAATACGGCAGCTGCAAAAACAACAGTTAATTGAGAAGACATTTGCCTAAAAGAAACAACTAATAATAATATACCTACCTGACGATGAAATCTAAAACCGAATCACGTTTAACTTTAATTTTCATCAGGTTGATTTTTAAAAGTCGAAACCTCACAAAAATTAGAAACTTTTCTGAACCTAACACTGTTTAACTCGTCTGAACTCTGTCGTGTACTCGTTTCTAACATTCACAGCCTGTTAACATTCAAGATTTAAAATTTAATAAGTTTGCAAGTTAAATACATAAAATTTAATAGTTATAATATATACAACTATATTATAATGCCTTAAAATGAACTCTTTCATGGAAGACCCATTTGTTAAGCTAGGTAACAAACTGTTTATAGCAATCTTTCAAATTAAAATCGGTAAAGCAAAAACACAACATAAGAAACATATTTTAACTATTAAACAATGAGAATATCATAATATTGTAATTATCAAGCAAAACTTAAAAAGAATAAAAAGACATATTGTAAAATGGTAAAGCAAAGCAAAATCAGTAATATGCATTGCAATATAACAAACATATAGTAATTACTAAACAATAGCAACATCAGATAATCATTCATCTACCAATATTAACAATCAGAAGCCCCGTAGATTAGAGTAAATTAATTAAATCCATTTTTTAGGTAATTATTATTAGTCAATTAATGATAAATCACAAAATAAAATTGAAAAAGTTGAAATATAGAAATCAAGTATAAACAAGTAATCTGAATAGGAGCAATCTTACGTATTAGAGTGATTTGTTCCATAAGTTAGAAAGTAACAACGAAAACCCTAGAATTTGGGGGTTTTATTAGTAGAAAAGGCATGAGATCGGTCATCGATGCTTCTGTTGTGCGGATTTAACCGATTATCCAGAGGTAAAGAGCGGCAGCGAGAAGCGATTTGTGAATTAGGGTGGAGGAGAGGACGTGGCGGCAGCAGTTGGATCTTGAGAAGTGGTTGGGGTGCTGGGGAGGGTTTATGAGAGAAGAGTAACTGATATAGATTAGAGTTCTGACTTCTGGTTTGATAAATATATTTAAAATTATAAGATGACACGCATAACTTTATTTTTTTCTTTATGACACTGAATCAACGACGTACAAGAATATGTGTCATACATATTTCAAATTTTAAAAAATATAACATTTTTTTATGACACGCATTTGCATGTCATAAAACCTCGCGTGTCATGGTGCACATGTCATTAAAGGTGTTTTTTCTAGTAGTGTATTTAAATTATTTATGATATTACCCGGGTCAAACACCAGTTAGCTCCTTCGAATCGATTCAACTTTTGACCCGGTAAGATGTCTGAATCAATATCCGGATCAGGTATGAAAATATTGGTTTTGCATGAGTTTTCTGATAAATTAAAATAATCAATTAGAATACATTAATTTACCTTCCCTTCAATTTTGTTATGGCTCCGCACATGCACACCATTTCTCTCCTAATTGGACTTGTCATTCATGACTTTCAACCATGTATTTTCATGACATTATTATTTTTAATATGTTTAGGGTCTTTATTATAAAATCATTTTCTTAATAATCGGGGACCTTGTCCGTACAACACTTATATGTCTCAATATTCCCACCATTTGAGTTGTCCTAATAATAATACTTATATTCAAAGTAGATGATGGGTCTTGCATAGATCCCATTAATCAAATATAGTTTACTAGTTAAATAACAACAAAGTAACATAGTTGAAGTTTAAAAATTGAATAATAAATATATAAAAGGAGAATTCTTGTTAGATAAAAGTAAAAGCATGATTATTAGTTGCTCCCACGTCAGTTGATTGGGGGAGTTATGAATACTTACACGTGGTAATTTATAAAAAAGTATTTTCAGACAATTATATATTATATATTTATATATATCTCAAATATCATATGGCTACTAATATCTACAACAAAATACGTAAATATCAATATAAATAGAAAAAGATACACACACATTTTTAAATACTAAAGATCTAAAAATTGATATCAATAAAATTAATAAAATGATATTGTAGGTCCTATGCACGGATCAAAGGACTATAAAATCTTGAATCAATCTCTAATTACAAGATAGCGGAAATCACTTGTAGCCAACCGAGATCCTGGATTTTGTTTGGGTTTTGTTATTACCTGAAATGGTAAGTGAGAAGAGGGAGTAGAGAGGAGAGTTGGTAAAAGGATAAGATATTTGACAAAATGTTGGTTTGTGCATGGGTATGCTTTTCTATATATAGGGGAAGCATCTCATGCCCTATTATATTATTACTGGCCCAATGGGCTCAACACGCATGGCCTTGGACCCAAACATACATTAAAAGAACCGACAAGCTAACTAAATACATCGTGAACAGACTAAACAAATACAAAAGACTACAATACAAAACAGGACCCTACAATCTCCCTCTAGTATTTAGTATTTGATCTATTAGCTCTTGTCTTCATTCGGTCTCCTAGTTGAAACCTTCGTCGTATTCATATAGTTGATTATCAACAAGGAAGTGAACAAACCTGTTGAACTTCTCAACTGTCATATATCGGAGTTGTCTCGACGAACGTATTATTGTCGAACTTCAACACATCTTCTTTGCTAAGGGCAGCCAGCTCGTGCTCATTAAAGAAGCGGAGGAAATGTGTCCTTTCGTAGTAGATGAGAACATCTCCGGTGTTATTGTCAAACTCCCAGCAAAATAAAATCCTGGAAGATGTTGGGCTTGAACGGTTCTCCATGATAAATCGGTCTCCAATCGTTGTGTGTCTTGTATCTACAGACCTTCTTTTCTTTACTGATGCCGGATCAATCTCAATCTCAGTACGGCGACGATAAGACTTACCCTTGTTGAGCTTGAAATTAGGGTAGTCGTTTGCAACATCTGGCCCCTTGCACCACCAATATTGTCCGCTCTGCCCACGAAGAGCTCACGGATATGTTTTTGGTTGCCCAGATGGAGACTTCCCAGGAGGTCACCCATCCTAGTACTACTTCCACCTAAGCACGCTTAACCGTGGAGTTTTCATGTGCTCCACAGCCAACTAAGCCCAAAACGCGTTGGTAATTGAAGAGGCAGGACATTTACTTATGAACCAAGGATCGCTCTTGTCCACGACCGATGTGGGATTTGCCTAAGAGTGGGACGATGTTGTGTATGCTAAGGGTGTTACAAACAACCCCCCTTTGGACTCATCTTCCTCGATGAGGCGTGTTGTAAGGCCCCGTTACCGGTAGCCCTACTTTCGTGTTGGATTTACTCATAAACGCAGTTCTAATATCAGAGTTAATTAAAAACATTCGTGGAATATAAAAACTTTAATAAAACATTTCATAACAATTCAAAACTTGTCTTAAACAACCAACTTGTCTTTCGAAAACTAAGTAATTAAAACATAACACGCCCTGAGCCTCCCGATGCCAGTCTCTTATTCAACGCCACGTGTCCCCTCAAGCGAGCTGCCTCATCCTACTCACCTGCGTGCATACTAAAAGTCAGCTACGCTGAGTGAGTTCTAGTTAATCATACATTATACAATACACACAAACTTATATTCTTTCATTCATACTTTCATACTTTCTTTTGTACTAACTTGCTTTCATATCTTACGTTATAAAGAGCATTACGCCCTACATTCCTCGAGTATTATTAGGGCTCGGTACCCTCCTTCCTCGAGTATTATTAGGGCTCGGTACCCTCCTTCCTCGAGTATTATTAGGGCTCGGTACCCTCCTTCCTCGAGTATTATTAGGGCTCGGTACCCTCTTTCCTCGAATATTAGTAGGGTTCGGTTCCCTAGTTCTCGAATATTAGTAGGGTTCGATTCCCTCTTCGTTACCATACAACCACACATCATACCTCGAGTATTATTAGGGCTCGGTACCCTTTTCGTAACCATACAACCATACAACCATCCTTTCCTTCTTTTATTAACTTTATCACGTTCATACACATAAGCATACATATCATACTTACCTTATATATAGCGTTACAACCTGACAATACGTGTAATATCCGAAGATCGTTCACGTACCATCAAGCAATCATTCAGACATTTCACATTATTCACATAAGGCATACACTTATCTCTTAGGATAAGCGTATTAACAAACATATTAAGTATGCACACAGCCCCGAAAACATAACACATAAATGGGGCTAGAAACTCACCTGAATGCAGTTACGTTCACCGTTAATCGTAATCCCTTTCTTCAGTTGTGCACGGCTGACTGTATAATAAGTACACGTATCAATTAACTATCACTACTCATATCATCTTTCTAGTCTTAGCTACTACCCACAACGAACGAACGGGGGTCCGGGGGCAGCGCCCCTGGCAGCGGGGTCTAGAGGTGGCAGCCCCTAGCAGGGTCCAAGGGGCAGAGCCCCTGGCTGGGGTCGAGCTGCCAAGTCAGCTTGGAAAAATTTTATTTACATTAACTGTCTTAACACATTTTCCATTAGGTTTTTAATTTATTTTCTAATTTTCTAACTCCGGCGAACTTATCATTAAGCGAACTTAACAATAAGCGAACTTAACATTAAGCGAACTTAGTGTTCGGCGAAGTTAACCCTAAGCGAACATATGCCAGGCGAAGTTGTTGCTAGGCGAAGTTATCATCCAGCGAACTTAGCTTTGCAGGCGAAGTTGCCTACCATGAACCTGCTTACAGCGAAGTTATCCAGTGACGGCCACTGGTTTGGTTTTAACTCCGCTAATCGGCTATATTTCAACGTATAAACCTTTTAACCGTCCTCGTAAACATTCCCATAGCCAACCTCGGACAAGACTTGACTCGGATAAGTGTAAAGTTTGGACCTTTAAGCTAGAACGTTTAACACTAGATCTTAGGGTTCTATTTTAACGAGCCGTTTATGTTCTTGGGTTCGTTCGGTTCGTTTTAACATCAAGTTTATAACTTTACATTTTGTTTACACTCGATCTATCTCTGCTCTAAGTTTCAAGGTTAAATGTTAATAAAAACGTAATCTTTAAGGTAAAAGACGTACCTTTAGTGCTCGTTTGGATTTCGTTAAGCTTGGTTATGAACTCTAGATCTTGTATATTGCTCGTGTGGTAAAGATCTACTACAAGCTAGCGTCCGTTTGGTCTCAAATCCCTCTCGTCTCTCTCTCGGCCGTAATATGGTGAAGGATGTGTGTGTTTTTGAGTGTGTAGAGATTAGGATGGAAAGAAATGAGGGTTTAGGGTTTTAGGTTGGTTTAGGGGATATTTATATCCCTTAAAGCCCATGGACCTAAGGCCCATTCCCTTTAATCCATCTTAATTAATCTAAGTCCATGATCCATTCCTTACTCGGTATTAATTAGTTAATAACGCGAAATCACTTAAACGTAACTTTCTTTATTTAACGTTATAATATTTTAGGATGTTACACGTGTCCCATCATCCCGAACGGCACAAGAGTGGCTCTGATACCACCTGTAAAATTCGGCCCCTCACACCACCAATATTGTCCGCTCTGCCCACGAAGAGCTCACGGATTTGTTTTTGGTTGCCCAAATGGAGACTTCCCAGGAGGTCGCCCATCCTAGTACTGCTTCCATCTAAGCACGCTTAACCGTGGAGTTTTCATGTGCTCCACAGCCAACTAAGCCCAAAACGCGTTGGTGATTGAAGAGACAGGACATTTACTTAAGGATCTCTCTTGTCCATGGCCAATGTGTGATTTGCCTAAGAGTGGGACGATTTTGTGTATGCCAAGGGTGTTAAAAATACCGAAGTATGCCCATAAAGTTTTACACCAATTTTCTCATTTTGATTTCACAAGGATTTTTATTGCAAATTGCGTTCATTAAAAATCTCTTCGGTATAAGTTAATAATAATAATAATAATAATAATAAATATATGTATATATAGTTTGATCTATTCATAATGATTTTTAATATGCCATTTATTTTCATTAAGACTATTTACAAACAAAAAAAATCTTATTATATAAATTTCATCATATTAAGAAGGTTTTATGATAAATTTCACCTCAACGTTTTAAGTAAATTTCCTATTGTATAAACTTTAAATTTTCCTTAAAGTTCTTGTACAAAGTTTTATAAAATTTTATTTTTATAACTATTCTGTTTATTTTGGGCGATCACTTCAAAATTTTAATTATTTAAACTTCTCACGACAATTCTTAATTATACTACATTATATAATACATGTGATAGAATTTTCATGATCCAAATTATCCTCATATAACTTTCATTACGAAGTTTTCAATTCGTTATAACTTTTCACAAATAAAACTTGCATTTTACAACCCGTTTTAAATTTCTTATGATAGTTTTGCCTTGACTTTTCAAAAAAATTTACAAACTTATAGCTTGTAAGTTTCTTGAAAATTTAATGTAAAATAACATAGAAATTCTACCTAAAAAAATTACATCATACGATTTTCCGCATTTTAAAATTTCTTATGATGGTTTTGCCATGATTTCTCAAGAAAGTCACAAACTTATGGCATGTAATCGTCTTGAAACTCTCATGCAAAACTTCATAGAAATTTTACTTTAAGGATCAAAAATCGTTTACTCGTGATTTCTCGATTTACAATGCCGGTCATTCTAACTTACCATGATATTTTCGTTACACGATATTCAATAATGAACTTGGTAAATTTTGTTTTTCTTTTCGCAACTTTATATTCCCAAAACGACACTCATCATTCAATGTTTGATACCTCATCACAAATTTTGACATTCAAATTTACGTATTTTAAATTTCCTCATAAGCAAAAAAAAACTAATAATAATAAATAGAAAAAAATATATTATTTTGATCTTTATAAACAAATTTGTGTGATTCACAAGCTCGGACCTCAAAAAAATTCTGTTTATATAATATATATATATTAACTTGTAATTTTTATTATCAAAATTTTTTCATGGATGCTTCAAATATTATTTATAAATTATGATTTTTTCAATTTAATACTTGTTATTAGTCAAAAAAAAAAAACTCCCTAAACACAATCCCAAGTTTCCAAACACCCGTATTCCCTCTCAAACTACCGCCTCAAATCAAACCATCCTTCCACTACAAAAGCTTTCCCACGTACTCAAGTCTTTTCTCAGTATGAACGAATCCTAAACATCCAAAGGTATACCCTCACCTACCCAAACCCCATGCAAGTCCAAGATATACAAAAATCAACCCAACAAAAGGCCCTAAATACTGACACTCCCACGCCACGAAAACCTATCAAACTCACCATCCTAATACTTCAAAGACACCGACAAACACACTCACGAATGCTTTGAACATATACAAACCAAAGTTTACCCAACTTGACTCAAAACCCTTCGACCCATACTATGTCGAGTCACAAACCATATCGCCACGCCATTCTCATCCAACCATAGTTTTTGATATCAAAAGTAACAACCCCGAACACTCCTTACAAAATACATGTATAAACCAAATCTCAACCCAAACTAGCCAAGATCGAATTATCCAACCCATCAACTTAACCCGAGCTCAAATAAGCAAAAACCCCCACTTAGTAGCCCAACCGCTACTCACACAAATCATCTACGACTAACCCACTCAAACGACTTAAACTCAACAAACCATATCAATCCAACTCAAGAAAACCCCAACTACGCAAGCTAACCGAAACACACTTACTCTTCACCAAATTTCCAAACCATTCACCATTCGAAGCCTAAAACCCCTCCATACACACACAAGCTTCATTTTCCTTAATTTTTTTTATTTAAATATATACAACTAGTGTATTTATAACAGCCTTGTGTATTCAAATAATCACCTTTAAATTATAAACTCTAAAAATATGTATATATATATATGGTATTATCATGACAAAAAAAATTCTATTATGAGGATTTGTATTCAAAGGTTGTTAAACGATTATATACGTGTTTTCAAGATTATAAATATTGTTATTTAAGGTGATAATCCCATAACAACTTTATAAATATGCGGGTTCATTTTGAATGTTGAATGCGAGATTTATTTAGTAATAAATTACAACTTTTCACCATCTTGCATAAACTCAATGACTATGGCTTTGCAAATCTGGGACGCGTTTATAAATATTTTATATTGGTACACAAATTTTTGTTCGATAACGATTTACGCAAACTATACTTCTTATTATCGCAAGCATTATTTTATAAATATTTTCCATCACGACAGCTTTATGTATTCAAATTCCTTTGACAATTTAGCTTACACGATTTTCATTTGATAGCAATTTTAAATGTCTCTCTAGCTACGCATTACCGTGACGCCTTGTTATTACTTATATTCTTGGAAACAATAAAACGGCCTAACTTAAGACCTCACTTTCAATGTTAGTCTATTTTACACTACGCGATTTACATATTTCTACATTAAATTCGAGTCTCACAATTATTGCGATTTCTTTTCATTTGATGAGATGTTTCGATGAAATATTATGCACATGAGTTTTCATTTTTGTGTTTTGATTTTCGTGACCGAATGCAAACTATTCAATAACAATTTATGGAATATTTCAAATCCTCAATTTGGCTAATAATTTCGTTTATCTTTTAAACGATATTTTCATGACTATGGTATTTATATTTGAACATTTATGTAAACACGAATCTATACATTATTCTGTATCATTTCATCTAATCTATTAACGGCCTATGTGTGGTTGTCTACAAGTTTTGGCGCTATTAGAAACCGTTATTATAATGACGATTATATAAATAGTTTCACAATAGTGGCCGTATTCATGTTTTATCACATTTCATCGATTGTTTTGGTTGTAAATCAAATACTATTTTATTTATATTGATACACGTATGCGTCACCCCAAAGAAACTCACCTCATTCTCGTGTTATCACATTTCATGTAATCATATCCTCAAATACTTATAACATCAAGTTTGTTCACGTGTGAAACTTATCGTACGATGTTATTAATAATTGTATCGTTGTTTACCTCAACTTTATGGGTTCATTTATTGGACTTCTCAATTTTCACTTATCGGATTTCATCTATCGGTGTTATTTAGTGCCTCGATGTATAGACTTGACAATTATCTTCATGACTTTTGACTTCAAATCTCATTTCATATTGTTTTCCCTAAATTTTATATTATTCGATCGTCTTTACTTAAACCAAATTGTTATTTTCACCATGGTTATACTTTAAGATTTTAATTGTTTCATTTATGTATCACATTTTCCTACTTATTTAAAAAGGTCAACCCCAAAATTTCCGACTGCTGGTATTGTTTTATCAGTATGTGTAAAATTCAACAGATTTATGTACGTTTCTAATGTTTGAGGTTTCAAAATAAATATGTCTTTTAAACCACATAATGGGACGAACAATGTGGACCATACAACGATCGAAATAACAATGGGTGCACACTTAATTATCGAAATCCCCGTATGGAAGTCATAGTTAGTACTCTTGTGTGCGATAACTCAGACTGAGAATAATTGTAGAAAAACGATAGAAATGCAAATCATGATAAGGGCACGGTGGATACGCCGCTGGTACATCCTATATATAAGTGCCTTTATTATGTTCTCATTTGTGGCGTTTTTCGAGCCATCCAAGGATTTGACGTTATTCTTTTGTCAAAAGTTTTTCTTGCAATATTCGTTAGTAATTATTTTTCTAGTTTATTTTAATTTCGGGACGAAATTTCCAAAAAGTTGGTGATACTGTGACATCCGTCAAATCCGAGTCTCGAGTTGTAACCATTTTGTAAACTTTTATTACGTAAACCCTACTCAACATTTTTTTAGAACCTTATTTAATTATTATATAATATTATTATAGACCTCGATCTTAAATAAATCGATGTTTGTCATAATATAGTGTTGTTAAGAAAAACTTAAGGGGTCTAAACTGATTTTTTTGTAAAGTTGTTATAACTTTTAAAAACCTTTAAACTCTATTTAAACTTTGATTGAAACTTAGAGGGGGTGTTATGAAAATATGTAATATTCATATATATCAAAAACCTAACCCTAACATCTTATACAAACCACAGCCGCCTCCCTCCAGCCGTTTTCCGGCGACCTAGTTTTCCGACGACCACACAATTCCGGCGAGAAGCCGGCGACGCCATTTCCGGCCACCACCTCCCACCGCACCACGACTAACCTTTCTCCCCTTCTGATCCTTAAACCATCACCCGCAGCCACCCAAAATCGCCCATTTCCCCCTCCTAGTTCGCTTTTTCGGCGGCCGGAATCTGCTCCGCCGTGCCGTTCATCCTCTCTCTCTCTCTCTGTCGCACTCTCTCTCTCTCTCTCTCTCTCTCTCTCTCTCTCCGACTCGTCTCTCTTTCTCTCACCGCCTCGTCTCTCTCTGTATCGTTTTTCCGACGCGCCTGCGGCGGCCGGAATTGGCTCCGGCGACCCTCCGTTTCTTCATCTCCGACAGCCTTCATCTCTGACGACCCCGTGAACGGTTAATAGGAAAAAAAATTTAACAATTGTCAGTTTAATTATGAGTTAATTAACAAATCGCTATCTTGGTTCGGTTGGTTCGCACATTAGTTGTTGAACTTGAGGTCACGGGTTCGATTCCCTCCGTGACCAACCTTGGTTTGTTTTTGTTAACAAGTTATTCAAGTTAGTATTACCATTTTTATTAACATTATATTTATTATCTAGATTTTATTATTATTATTATTATTATTATTATTATTATTATTGTTAATGTTATTGTTATTATCATTATTATTATAAATATTAAAGTTGTTAATATTATTATTAAAGATCATATTATTATTATTATTTAATAAAATCATATTTCTATCATTTACTTATTAACAATAATATTATTATATTTATTTTGTGAATTCGTTTAGAAATCGAACCAACATCGAGGGTGGTATCACTATTTACTATCAATATTATTTATTATTATTATTATTATTATTATTATTATTATTATTATTATAATTATTATTATTATTATTATCAACAACATTTTAGTTAATACTAAGATCGTTATTCTTCAACTATTATTTTTAGTATTATTAATAATAATTATTGTTATAATTACTATACTATATTAGTATTATTAGAAATAGTTATTATTATTATTATTATTATTATTATCTTATATATCCATATATGTATATATATATATATAACATATTTTTAAAGTCATTATTATCCTTACTATCTTTGATAATATTATTATAAGCTTTATTATCAATTCATTTTTATAAAACCAAACCCTTGATTTAACACCCGTCTTGTTTCTATTAAATATTGGTTTAGTTATTTAAAAGCCTAATAAAATAATATTATTTTACTTTAAATTACCAATTAAGTGCGAGTCCCTAATTAATAACAAATTAACCGGTAACCCGAGTGAAAATCGAATCTTCTCGTTCAATATTTCAAATGTAATTTCAACTAAAGTTCAAGTACATTAATACATATTTTATTTATTCGTTTTCAATTAGCTTTCAAGTCGGATTCGTTTGTTTTGTTTACAAGATTCCTATATGTCGATCACTTATTAGTTTCTCAATTCGTCAATCGAGGTGAGTACTTTCATACCCTGTTTTCCATCTTTCGTTTCGGGGTGACATTTTCATACTTATCAAACTAAATGCTTTAATTACTTGAATCTTTAAACCCACAAACGTGATTGTATACTTTACTTAAATATTTGCTCGATTTGGTGTTCTATGCTTATATGCTTATATGTTTATCGCTTTTGGATGGTGGAACTATAAATCCTAGACCATTTGGCAACCCCTCATTGCAAGGTGTCGTTAACATAATGAAATTAACGATAACTATAAAATCCTAGACAACTTGGCAACCCCTTGTAGCTAGGTGGTGCTAATGTGTTTAGCAATGGTCAATAAAATCCTAGACTAATTGACATCTCCTTATAGCTAGGTGTCGCTAACTTGTTTAGCGATAACTATTTTATCCAAGTTGTTGCTTTTATTTATTGTTTTGTATACAAGTTTTGTTGCTTTTTATTATTATATACTTATATGCTCAAACTTATGAATTGCTCACCAACCTTTGTGACAAACTTTATTTTATGAAATGTTACAAGTTTGACTTTTGTTGACTCGAGGACTTGACGAAAAACGTTAACAAGACTATTAGGGTATTAGTAAAACGAAAAATATGATTGCTACTTGTTTTCAAATTTGTTTATATGAACGAGATGTGTTGTAAATTGATTTATGAAATAAAATGAGTTAATTAAATATCGTTACTTTAAATAGTGTCTTGTGTATTTGGGCAATCGGTTGCACCCGGCATGTTCCGCCGCCTTTGGTCGGGGTGTGACATCGTTCTTCACTCCTTGCTCAGAAATTTCATGAACCAACCTCTCAGCTCCTTCTCACCTGCACCCAGACCTACATATCGTCTGAAATAATTCATGTCAAGTTCAGACAACGTGTGCATGTCGGTGTAGTACATGTAGGCCAGATTCCCATTAGCACGCCAAATCGCCCAAGTCTTGTTGGACGGGTGCCACTTACAGTAGAAGATCGGGGGTGTCATCATGATACGGGTAGAGACGGTCCCTGAGATTTGTAACTCTGCTTATATAGTGACGTTTCTTCATTTTTCTTCTTGATTGTTGAGAATATTCATCACCAGCTGCTGGAAGAGCCATCACCGATGCTGGCCCTTGAGTTTGATCATCATGCTCACCATGAACCGGAGTGTCACACCCCGACTTAAGGCCTAGGCATGTGACCAATAGTTGGTACCTGTTTTGTAAATATATCATAGTTCAGCGAAAGTTTTTAATTTATAATAAAATATTAATATAATTTTGAAACAACAATTTAATTGTAAACTTTTATTTATAATAATAAAATGTTCAATTTTTTTGAAAAGCTTCTCGGATAATAAATATCCGAGTATTTGATTTATAAACCTTGTTTGATTTTTACAAATCATGTTTAAATATTGTTTATAATATTTTAATGGTTTAAAACTGAGCCATCTCTACCTTGTGAGCGTCTATCTTCTTGAATGGCTCTAATTCCTTGCTACCTGTACTAATATGTTTTCCTGAAATATGAGGGAAAATACATCAGCTATATGCTGGTGAATCGTTTACTCTAAAAACATTTAATAAATCTTTCTTTGACTGACAAGATAATTTTCTTGAACACACTCAGCAAAAACGTCTCTTGTGCCACTGCCATACACACACAATTACGGTGCTCCGGGAACTGACGTCCATTGGAGAACTTTCATTATGATCTCTAGTCTGTGGTCACGTATCCTTGATTGATAGACTAGATTAATTATGTATGGATCCAGACACATGTGTACTCGGTCTGAGTTGCGTTTATTGTTTATCTTGTAAAATAAGGGATCACATAATCCCTTAAATCTTTATTTTACATATCACGTAATCTGTCACACCCCAAACCACAGCCTAGGCGTGTGACACATATGTTGGTACCACATTTATAAATAAATCAGAGTTACGTTCGAAAGCGGAAGTCTTTATAAACATGTGGATTTATATTATAATATTTTCATACAAAAAAAAGAATTAAAAAGTTTCCCGTTTAATGTTAAAAGATTACTTGTTTTATAATTACAGAACCACCATTCATTTTAATAATAAGTAAAACAAAAGATCCGAGCCATCAGATATCTTGAGCACTTCGTTTCTCCAAGCGCTAACCTTGTGCACCTGCAAAATGTAAGAAAATACGTCAGCAACGAATGCTGGTGAATATGCTGACGCTAAAAATAGCTACTTTACTTAATCACCCCTCGAGACTACGTAGGTCTCGGCCCAACGTGGCTTAGGAATAATCAAGTTAAAACAACACAATTCATAAACTTAAGTCTCTACACTCGGTTCCCCAGCAAACACCGCAACGTTCGACTAGTTGAGTGCCTATACGTATACACAAGGTCATACTCCCCGCAGGCGAGCGTAATTGTGACCAGGTGTGATGTGCCCATCACATATGTAAGGATCCAGACAAATGTAAACGATATCCTGAGGCCAGTGTTTATACTCTTGTTTATAAATGTTTTAGAGACATTTAGTGTCATGTAAAGTTTTTCATATAACACGTTTGACTCGTTTGAAAACAAGTTTGTAAAAGTTGGGGCGTATTCACCTTTTTCAATTTGGATCGGCTTCAAACACCGTCCGAGGGTCTTTCCCGTTGCTATTTCGTACCTATAGTACAAGTATAACCAATTGTTAGTCAGATATACAATCCGGCTTAAGACCTTTAGTCTTATTTTATAAACTTTACCTCGATGAACCTTTAGTTCAAAATCTCTTTTACTTAAAAACCTTTGGTTTAAAAGTAATTTATAAACTTTTAGTTTATTTATAAAACCCTACATTTCTTCTTCTCTAAGAAACATATTCTTTTCTTTTCATTATTATTTAAGAATAATTATTATTACTTATATAATAATTTCATAACAAATAATATATATACTTACACACATATATACATATTATAAACATTCATAATTTTATCTTTTATTCTTTCTTTGTTATATTTTCTTTTCTTTTATCGAGGTATCGAGTATAACCTCGACTTAAAGTTTAAGCCTTTTATAATATTTTTTATTATTTTATTCGGGCATTACGCCTACCTTTGTCGGCTTATAAATACCCTAAATATTTAAGCAACACTTCAACGCCACTTGGCCTTCTTTATCTTCTTGTTCAACCCTTTCTCTTGACACTCGTCCTTGGCACGAAACACGATGGACACCAATACTTCACCAATCGCCGGCACGCTTTTCGAGACTAATCACCATGGTGTCGGAATATAACAAACGTCTTTTTGGTTGATACGTCGATGGAAGATGGTATGAACAATTGAGGAAACGGTGGCATGGAAAACGAGGTAACGATCAAGGGTTGGCACGAACTTCGAGGTATAAAGTTAGAGAGATGTTTTAGTGAGAGAAAGTGAGGCTGACTTGGGATGTGAAATGAGAATCCCAGACTTGCTATTTATAGACAAAATCTGGAAGCCCATCGCGATACGCGATGTCCTCCTGGTCACCCGTCGCGTATCGCGACGTAGGTCAGGCAAGTCACCATATAGGTCTGCCACGTGTCGCCACGTGGCGGACGTTGTGCCACGCGTTGACACGTGGTGGGCGACGTGCCACGTGTCTGGACACGTGTCAGATGGTTTGCCACGTGTGGCCACATGGCACACTACGTGCCTAGTTATCAGACAAGCCATCGTGATACGCGATGGGTTTCCTTTTATTGGGTTTTAGCAAGATTATCAAAGTCCAAAATAACCATTTATTAAGGAAAACGCAGCGGAAATAAAGTTTTAAATATTGTTAACCATTACACATAAACCCGTTTATGTTAAACCCAATCCCGGATCCATATACGAATATGCATGCTATCAAAACACAACCATAGGGTGTTAACATAAATATACCTTCAAGTCTAGAAAACTGAAGGAGATGAATGCGGTTGAATGACGAGCTTCCAATGGAGGAAACCTCAAGCTTGTATACCCAACAAGCTCCAACAAACACCAAGGTTGCTAGGATCCTTAACACTTACAAGAACAAACCCTTGTTCCTTTTCTTCTTCTTGTTCTCGGCCTCAAAGGGAGAAAAGAGAGAGAGATGTGTGTGAGAGAGAAGGTGTGGAATGCTTGGTTCAAGAATTATGATCCTCCAATTACTTCTCTTGCATGTCTTGAAAGAAATAAAAGGAGGAGAGAGAAGAGGGAGGAATTTTCCCACTCAAATATCAAATCACCTTTTAATTACTTACAATTATTTACTTATAATATTTATGTTATAAAACATATCATAAGTAACATGCAATATGTTATTTAACCAATTTAAATAACATCTTTCAAAATATAAATTATCCATATAATTTATTTTACACACAAATGCAAATATTTAGAAAACCGATTTCCAAATATTATAAGTGTTGATATTTATTAACTAGATCATATCTAATAATAAATATCGTGGTGTTTGTCTAGCTTGTTATTGGGTATGACCCGACTTGGATCAATACGTACTAGCCACATCAACTCTAATATGTGTCTTGGGTAGATCGATTCCAACAATCTCCCACTTGCACAAGATTCATATAAGATTTATGAAAATAGAAAATACCGCCTAACAACGGTTTACTATCCCTAATACGCATGACGAAGTGCCATTCAATAACATCATCCCCTTCAAGTACCATACTTGAAAATGATTCAGGTGAAACTATCATTTATCCTTTTGTCACAAATGTCATGTTAAATCCAGAGACACAGAGTGATCATTCTCTGTTGATTTAACTTATCAGCCTTAGACATTTAACTCTCAACGAATAAGAGGGACAAATCCCCTATTGACTACATACATCTCTCACAATCACTTTGTACTATACTTGAGCTTAGCCTTATGTACTGACATATTTCAGAGCAGCGAAGAACTAAGTTAAAGTATAATAGTTGATGAATATCAAGACCCAATATGTATCTCAGGTTGGAGGATACTATGATGTTCGCATTTACTCAAATTTACTTATGATCACAAATCACAAGGATTACATGCAGTAAAATTGAGGGCGGGTCAATCCAATATTTATCCCATAAATATCTATGAACCTTGGCAGCAAACCCTTTGCTATATTCATACCTCATGAATATCTACCAATCCAAGTTCATAATAGTCTTACCTTCATACTTGTTCCCACAAATATGAACGACTACGGACATTTAGAATAATCTAATTATTCACGGATTTAAACATGCTAAAATGGAACATAACTCAAAAGTAATAATCATAAACCATAATCATATGAATGAGCCAAAATAATAATTGTTCCGATATCTAAATACAAAATAGATCAAATCCAATCACTAGAATATCGAAGTCCTAAGGCACAAGTATGACCCTCATGCTTCGGCCTTTCAAGGAGCTTCGTGAGTGGATCCGCAATGTTTTGGTCAGTGTGAACTTTACGAATACATATCTTTCTCTTTTCAACTTCATCCCTTATGTAGTTGAATCTCCGCTCAATGTGCCTAGTCTTTTGATGTGCATGAGGTTCCTTGATTTGAGCAATCGCACCCTCGTTGTCACAAAAGATTTCTAGAGGGTCCTGAATGGTACGGACTACCCCTAGATCGGCAATGAACTTTCTGATCCACGCCGGTTCTTGAGCTACCACGGAGGCGGCGATGTATTCTGATTCTATGGTGGACAAGGCTACCACGTCTTGTTTTACGCTCTTCCAAGAGACAGCACCACCATTTAAAACGAAGACATATCCCGATTGTGATCGAGAATCATCTCGATCAGTTTGGAAACTCGCATCAGTGTAACCCTTTACAACGAGTTCCTCCTCGCCAGAGCTATATATTAGAAACATATCCTTAGTCCTTCTAAGGTATTTCAATATGCTCTTAACCGCCATCCAATGGCTAGTTCCCGAATTTTGTTGGTATCTACTTGTCATGCTCAAAGCGCATGACACATCCGGTCTAGTGCAAATCATGGCATACATTATGGATCCTATAGTAGAGGCATATGGGATTCCATTCATTTTGTCTTGCTCATCCTTTGAGCTTGGACATTGAGAAGCACTCAATATCATTCCTCTTTGAATAGGTACCAAACCTTTTTTAGAGTTTTCCATCTTAAACCTTTTCAAGATCTTGTCAATGTATGCACTTTGATTCAAACCTATCAACCGCCTTGATCTATCCCTATAGATCCTTATTCCCAGAATATAGGCGGTCTCACCAAGATCCTTGATGGAAAAACAGCTTCCAAGCCAGGCTTTTACACCTTCCAAGGTTGGAATGTCATTTCCAAATTGTAATATGTCATCGACATATAATACCAGAAAGGTAATGATGCTCCCACTAGCTTTCTTATACACACAAGCTTCATCATCAAAACGGTGATTCCAACTCCTAGATGCTTGTTTCAATCCATAGATTGATTTCATAAACTTGCATGCTTTATTAGGATGTTGTGGATCGACAAAACCTTCAGGCTGAACCATATAGACATCTTCTTCAAGGTGTCCATTTAGAAAAGCAGTTTTGACATCCATTTGCCATATCTCATAGTCATAATATGCGGCTATGGAAAACAATATCCTTATAGACTTTAACATCACCACGGGCGAGAAAGTTTCATCATAATCAACCCTTTGAGTTTGAGTGAAACCTTTTGCTACAAGTCTATCTTTATAAGTATCCAAGTTTCCATGCATTTCAGTTTTCTTCTTGAAAACCCACTTACTTCCAACCAGTTTGGAATTAAGAGGTGGAGCAACCAGGTCCCATACTTGGTTGTCGTGCATAGATTGCATCTCAACGTTCATGGCTTCCAGCCATTTATCACAATCAGATTGTGACATTGCATCTCGGTATGTGGTTAGTTCATCAGAATCTACCACATAGCATCCATCCATGAAAAATCCATCTCTCAGGTGGAGTGCAAATTCTACCAAATTTGCGAACGTTTTGTGTGTATTGATCAACTATTTGATCATCATCAACAACCTCTTGTTGATCGCTAGTGTCAACCAAACGTGTATCGGCTTGTGATTCTCGATCCTCCTCGAGTTCCATAGTTTTTTCAGTTCCTTCCATAAGGAACCTTCTTTCCAAGAACTTAGCCTTGCGAGCTATAAACACTTTATGCTCATTTGGATTGTAGAAGTAATATCCCATTGAATCTTCGGGATATCCAACAAAGATACATTTAGTGGAACGACTTTCAAGTTTATCAGGGGTGTAGATCTTAACATAAGCCTCACATCCCCATACCTTTAAATATGATAATGATGGAACCTTTCCATGCCATATTTCAAAAGGTGTCCTTTCCACTTTCTTGGTTGGTGCCATATTTAAAATACGGGCAGCAGAGATCAGTGCGAAACCCCAAAATGATAGAGGTAATGTGCTTCTAGCCATCATGGATCGAACCATATCCAATAGAGTTCGATTCCTCCTTTCAGACACACCATTATGTTGTGGTAATCCGGGTGAAGTAAGTTGTGAGACAATCCCACAACTCCTTAGATGATCTAGAAATGCATCATTGAGGTATTCACCCCCTCTATCGGATCGAAGTACTTTGATTGTTTTGTTGAGTTGATTTTGTACTTCATTTTGGAAGACTTTGAACATTTCAAAGGCTTCATTTTTTTGTCTTAACAAGAACACATATCCATAGCGGCTATAATCTTCGGTAAAGGTAATGAAGTATCTTTCACCATTCCTTGTCATTGTCCTAAAAGGACCACATACATCCGAATGTATGATACCTAATAAGTCTTTCGCCCTTTCATTAGTTCCACTAAAGGGCTCCTTGGTCATTTTTCCCAATAAACAAGATTCACATTCATCAAATGAATCATCAATTGATTTCAAAAGACCATTCTTTTGAAGTGTATGAATGCGATCCTTGTTTATGTGACCGAGGCGACAATGCCAAACAAAAGTTTTACTCAAATCCAATTTGAGTATTTTGGTGCTTGCTTGGTACAACGAGTTATCAATGGATATATTATCATGAATCAATTCATAAATGCCATTAAATGGCATTGCTTTAAAATAAAAGACATCATTCGTGAAAACATAAAACCCATTGTCTACAAACTTGAAATCATAACCACATTGTCTTAAAAGAGAAACGAAGATAATGTTCCTAGTCAAACTAGGAGCATACATAATGTTTTTCAAAATAACTTCCAAACCATTTGGAAGCTTCAATACGTAATCTCCTCGGGCTTGGACGTCAACCTTTGCTCCATTGCCCATGAAGAGACTTATATCTCCTTTCTTGAAATCATTTCTTCTTATGAACCCCTGCAATGAATTGCATATATGAGTTCCACATCCGGTATCCAATACCCATGTGTTAGAAGAAATAATATTAAGATCAATATGGATCATGAAAGTTGTACCTGAGGTTTGCCCCGCATCCCTCTTAGCTTTCAACTCCTTGAGATAGGTTGGACAATTTCTCATCCAATGACCTATCTCCCCACAACCAAAGCACGGATCCTCAGCGCTAACCTTTAGCTTCTTTGGTTTGGGTTCCGCCTTTGCCTTTCCCTTGAACCCCTTCTTGACTTGCCCTTTACCAACGGCAACCTTTGCCTTTGGTTCCGGGTGATGCCTCTTCTTCAAGCCACCCTCATTGATCGTAAGAACGTGTAAAACCTTTTTACCCATTCCTGCTTCGGATGTCTTAAGCATTGCATGAAGCTCACCAATGCTTTTGTCCCATCCGTTTATGTTGTAGTTCATGACGAATGTCTCAAACCTTTTAGTTAGGCCGTTTAGGATCAAATCCGTGGCTAACTCTTTTGAGACGGGACAATTAAGCCGATCAATGTGGCTTTTCATCTTAAGCACATAAGATGATACGAATTGGGTTTCTTCCATATGACATGCATGAAGTGCTCGAACCGTTTCGAAGCGCTCCACCCTAGCTTGAGTAAGGAAAATTTCCTTAAGTTGGGTGATCATGTCATACGCCCCATGATTCTCTAAATCCTTTTGGGTCTAGGGAATCATTGTTCCCAACATGAGGCAAGAAACTTGCACCCAATCTTTGGTGTATTTCAGCCAATCCGCATAGGCATCCAAGTTATTGACGTCGGGTTCATCGGGAATAGGATCGTCTAATATATAGGACTTTTTCTCTTGCTTGAGAACAATTCTCAAGTTTCGATAACAGTCCATAAAGTTATTAAAGTTTAGATGATCCTTATCCAGAATGGATCTTAGTGATAGATTATGCACATGAGGGATAATAGCGTTCTGTGGATTGTTTGCGGCCATCTATAAAAGAATTTTAACAAAGTTCAATTTAGTATTTTCGATATCAATAAATTTTAATCTTTAATACCCTTTAATGTCTCAAAGACAATTATTGATTAAAATCTATAATCCAACGTTTCATTCAAATAGTAGTTAGGTGACCTCTATCCTACTATTCGAATTAACAAGGTAGTCAACGTTTGACAATTGCAACCCTTTGCAACTTCTAGTTTTATGGGATCGGTTAAACATCATATGTTTAGTTGACATATTTAATCCCATCAACACCTTTGAATGCCATGTGTCGGTGACCCTATTCACATGGTTTCAAATCAAGTCGTCCTACTTTCACACACGTGTGAGTTTACACATACAAGTGGTTAGGTGAGCCTCATCCCAAAAGTATTGTAAAACCACCTCAAGATCACAAGTTTTCTTAAATGTGGTTAGGTGACCCTATTCCACGATTCAAGTCTACAAGTGACTTAAGTGTCGTATAAAAGGATGGTGTTCAACTTGTTTTTAAAAGGGATTTTTAGTTTTCAAAATTCTAGATTGGAAAACTATATAATGTACCTTCCATTTGCATGCATTAAAATGTATGGTACCTTTGAAAACCAATTTTCAAATTCCTTTAAATAAAACCCATTTTATTATGAAATCATTAATAGCTAATAAAACCAATTTTATCACTTAATAATTTCAAAGGAATCACTTTTATGCTAGTTGTCGATTTTAATTGTTAACATCCAAACATGACAAAACAATAAAATTGAAACAACCATACAAGCATAAAATATTATCACATATCCATAACCATAGCCACCTAAAGAGACAACACTTGTCGACCGAAACAAGTGTGTCAAAAGGTATCTCCTAAGGGACGAGAATGACAAAAGGCGTGTGTCGGTGAACTCCCACTTGATCCCGCATCCATATGCTTCAAGTGTCCACCTTGTGTTGTGACTCTTCCACTTTAGTTGGGCTTCCTCTTGGGCTCCAACTTCAGCTCCCAGCTTCCATGGGCCTCCAGGTTTGGGCTTTGGCCATTGGGCTAAAATCCCATCTTGGACTATGAATTCAGTAAGGCCTAAAACCAAAACCGTAACTTTGTTGCTTCATCTTTTACAAAAAACATATCCTAATACAATTTTTTCTAGTAAAATAAATACAACTAATCTACTTATTATTACAAACCAATATGAAATGAATAAACAGATTACAAACTCAAATAAATGAATATTACAACCATATTGAATAAACCGAACAAATCACAACACAAACACACATCCAAAGGTCATGGCTAGGTTATGAACATCCAAATGCACATCCAAATATGCAAGATCTTAGAAGACCAAAATGGTTCCCCTCTTACCCATAAAACTTTCGGCCAAGAGAAACAAAACCGAAAGTTTCGGGTTTTGTCCAATCAAAATAATTAATCATCCATATGACTTAATTCTTCAAGATTATCACATGCATGTTAAGTATAATCTTGAGGAACCAAGGGGTAACCATATGCCAAAAACTTTCGGCCATATGGTGAAACACACCATAAAACCCGAGAATTTTAGATCTATGAAGCATGTATCCGTATAAGCGGCTCTTGATGCCATTGTTGGATTTTAGCAAGATTATCAAAGTCCAAAATAACCATTTGTTAAGGAAAACACAGCAGAAATAAAGTTTTAAATCTTGTTAACCATTACACATAAACCCGTTTATGTTAAACCCAATCCCGGATCCATATACGAATATGCATGCTATCAAAACACAACCATAGGGTGTTAACATAAATATACCTTCAAGTCTAGAAAACCGAAGGAGATGAATGTGTTTGAATGACGAGCTTCCAATGGAGGAAACCTCAAGCTTGTATACCCAACGAGCTCCAACAAACACCAAGGTTGCTAGGATCCTTAACACTTGCAAGAACAAACCCTTGTTCCTTTTCTTCTTCTTGTTCTCGGCCTCAAAGGGAGAAAAGAGAGAGATATGTGTGTGAGAGAGAAGGTGTGGAATGCTTGGTTCAAGAATTATGATCCTCCAATTACTTCTCTTGCATGTCTTGAAAGAAATAAAAGGAGGAGAGAGAAGAGGGAGGAATTTTCCCACCCAAATTTCAAATCACCTTTTAATTACTTACAATCATTTACTTATAATATTTATGTTATAAAACATATCATAAGTAACATGCAATATGTTATTTAACCAATTTAAATAACATCTCTCAAAATATAAATTATCCATATAATTTATTTAACACACAAATGCAAATATTTAGAAAACCAATTTCAAAATATTATAAGTGTTGATATTTATTAACTAGATCATATCTAATAATAAATATCGTGGTGTTTGTCTAGCTTGTTATTGGGTATGACCCGACTTGGATCGATACGTACTAGCCACATCAACTCTAATATGTGTCTTGGGCAGATCGATTCCAACACCTTTATGATCCATCGCGTATCGCGATGGGTCAGGAAAACTAGAATTTTCAATTTAAACCCTAAGGTTTGGATTTTGACATTTTTGATCCTTAATTTTGGTATTTTGACATTTTGAACTCGAAATTTCCACAATGTTACATCCTCCCCACCTTGAAATAAATCTCGTCCTCGAGATTGCTTCTTTAGAATAGATGGGGGTATTTCTTTCTTATTTCGGATTCGAGTTCCCATGTATATTCGGGCCCTCTTCATGAGTCCCATTTTACTTTCACTATTTTCGATGTTTGTATTTTCTATTTCTTTGTTTTCGAATCTTCTATTTGAATTGGTTTTTCAACAAATTTTAAGTTTTCATTTATTTCAACATCTTTTAAGGGAATTGATAGAGATTCGTCGGCTAAACATTTTGGCAGATTTGAAACATAGAATACGTCGTGTATCCCTTGCATTTCCTCGGGCAGTCGCAAGCGGTATGCAACAGTACCAATTCGTTCAAGCGCCTCAAAGGGTCCAACGAATCGAGGACTTAGCTTTCCTTTCTTTCCGAAACGAACGAAGACTCTCCATGGCGAGACTTTCAAAAGAACTTTGTCACCAACATTAAATTCCAACGGCTTACGATGGACATCGGCGTAACTCTTTTGGCGATCACATCTCGAATTTGGAGAATTTTGTCGGTGGTTTCTTGGACTATTTTGGGTCCAGATAATTGATTGTTTCCGGTCTCAGACCAGCACACGAGCGTTCTACATTTACGACCATATAATGCATCGAATGGTGCGGCTTGAATACTTGTGTGATAGCTATTGTTATACGAGAATTCCATTAGGGGTAAGTGGTCATCTCAACTTCCACCTAAGTCAATCACACAAGCGCGGAGCAAGTCTTCCAACGTTTGAATTGTCCTTCGCTTTGCCCATCAGTTTGTGGATGATAGGCGATGCTAAGGTTTAGCTTGATGCCTAACGCTTGTTGGAAGCTTTTCCAGAAGTGAAACGTGAAACAAATGTCTCGATTAGAAATTGTAGATAGCGGTACTCCATGCAAAGCAACGATGTTGTTTACATAAATACGCGCTAATATATCCATTGAGTATGATTCATTGATGGGTATAAAATGTGCGGATTTTGTTAACCGATCCACGATAACCCACATAGCATTATGTTGTCGAGTCGTTTTCGGGAGTTTAGTAATGAAATCCATAGTGATTAACTCCCACTTCCATACGGGAAGTTTAGGTTGCTGAAGCAATCCCGAAGGCTTTTGGTGTTCAGCCTTGACCTTCAAACATGTTAGACATTTCGCAACATGCGAACGATGTCCTTTTTCATCCCATTCCACCAGTCGTTTGGTCTAAGATTTTGGTACATTTTGTCACTACCGGGGTGCATCATGTACTTGGACTTATGAGCTTCGTTCATAATTTTCTCACGCAAGTCTCCAATGATTGGTACCCAAATCCTATTACCGAGTCTAAGGATACCATCGTCACCCTTAACTAGCAAGTCAATGGTGCCATTGTGTTTTTCATCGGAGATTTGGTTTTCATTGATTGCTTGAATTTGAGCGGATTTGATTTGTTCAAAAAGATCGACTTGAAGTTATAGCCTTAACGCTCGTACTCTTTTTGGCTTTTCATACTCTTTACGACTCAAGTAGTCAGCCACAACGTTGGCTTTGCCTTCATGATAAACGATCTCGCAATCGTAGTCGTTGAGAGTTTCCATCCAGCGTCGTTGGCGTATGTTAAGCTCTTTTTGATCGAAGATGTGTTTTAAGCTTTTATGATCAGTATACACGGTAAATCTTACTCCATAGAGATAGTGCCTCCATATCTTAAGTGCAAAGATTATGGCGCCTAACTCGAGATCGTGAGTTGTGTAGTTCTTTTCGTGTACCTTGAGTTAACGAGAGGCATAAGCGATCACTTTCTTTCGTTACATTAGTACACATCCCAAGCCGGAATGAGGTGTGTCACTAAAGACAACGAAATCTTCAGTACCTTCTGGCAACGCCAGTATAGGTGTTTGGGTAAGCTTTTGTTTGAGTATATCGAACGTCTCTTGTTGTTTTGTTCCCCATTCATACTTAACGTTTTTACGAGTTAAAGAGGTTAGAGGAACGGCTATATGAGAGAAATTTTCAATGAACCTTCCATAATAGCCAGCCAATCCCAAGAAATTTTGAATCTCGGTTGGCGACTTTGGAATTTCCCACTTCGATTTTAGCGGGATCGACTTGAATACCATTGACGTTGATGACGTGCCAAAGAAATTGTACTTCGTGTAACCAGAACTCACATTTTGAGAACTTGGCGTACAACTTTTCGGCTCTAAGTATTTCAAGTAAGGTTCGAAGGTGATTTTCATGATCAACCTCAGACTTAGAATAAATAAGTATGTCGTCGATGAATACGATAACAAATTTATCCAAGTAAGGTTTACAAATTCGATTCATCATATCCATGAACGCAGCTGGCGCATTAGTAAGTCCAAACGGCATGACGGTGAACTCATAATGGCCATACCTTGTTCGGAAAGCAGTTTTTGGGATATCCTCGGATTTGACTTTGAATTGATGGTAACCAGAACGGAGATCGATTTTGGAAAAGTAAATCGCACCTTGAAGTTGGTCGAAAAGATCATCGATTCGAGGGAGTGGATAATGATTCTTGATTGTAACTTTGTTTAGAGCACGATAATCAATACACATGTGCATGGATCCATCATTCTTTTTGACGAATAAGATTGGCGCTCCCCATGGTGATGAACTCGGTCGAATGAAGCTTTCTCAAGAAGCTCGTCGAGTTGTTTCTTTAATTCCTTCATTTCGGTCGGAGCAAGACGATATGGTGCCTTTGCGATCGGAGCAGTACCGAGAATAAGATCTATCCTAAACTCTACTTCACGATTTGGAGGAATTCCAGGAAGTTCATTGGGAAAGACATCAGAAAAGTCAGAGACTATAGATACGTCCTTTATCTCCTTCGGTTTGGATTCTTCAGTGACATAGGCCATGAATGCTAAGCATCCTTGATTCAAACATTTGTTAGCCCTAATCATGGAAATTATGCTAACTTGGCCAGCGTCTTTGTCCCCTTCAGTTCGAATGGTTCGTTTATCAGGGGCTTGAAGTTCGACAGTTTTGCTATTGCAAATTATATGAGCATGGTTATCGGATAACCAATCCATACCAAGTACAATGTAAAATCCAGCAAGAGTCATAGGCAACAAATGAATAGGTAGAATATAACCAGCTAAGAGGATTTTTCCGTTTTCAAGGGCTTCGGAGATTTTGACTTTTTCGCCGCTAGCAGTCTCGACGCTTAGAGTTTTATTTAACTTCGTTAAAGGTTCGTTTAATAGACTACAAAAGCTATAATCTATAAAACTTAAATTGGCACCCGAATCAAACAAAACTCTAGCATAGGTGTCGTTGACTAGAAACGTACCGGCGATGGTTTCTGGCATGTCAACGGCTTGTTTTGTGTCGAGTATGAAGACTCTTGCATTTCCTTTCTTGTTCTGACCACTTCCACCTGCATCACCAGTCGCGGGTTTGTTCTTCGGGCATTCAAAGCTTAGATGCCCCATCTCCTTGCAGTTATAACACGTCGTTTTCATCTCCCAGCAATCAGCAGTTGCGTGGCCTGGTCTTTGGCAGGATTCACAAACGGTTGATTAAACATGTCGGCATTGCCCTCAGTGGCGCTTTCTACAGATCTTGCAAAAGGGAGTGTTTTGAGTTAAATCCAGTTCGACTTTGATTTGTGCCCTTGCTTTTGAAGTGGGTGCTTCCACCAGTTCTCCCTTGGTTGTTGTTTGTTGACATTTTCTTGTTTTCCTCTTTATTGCGGACAAGGCCGCTCATCAGATATCCCGCTAACTCCAACGCGGATTCGGCCGTTTGAGGAAGATGAGACCTCACCATACGCAGATTTCCCGCGGCCCCCCAAATATATCGTGTAACTTTGCTAGACTCAGGGTTAACCAGCTAGGGAACTAGGCGACAGTACTCATGGAACTTTGTGTTGTATTCTTGGAGATTTGTACCAAATACTGAAACACTCGTTAATTCAAAACCAAAAAATTTAAAGGTAATCGATGTTGAAAATTGGTCCCAACTTTTTTTTTAAAAAAAAAAACATCCTACATGCATATATTAGAACTTCAAAGTAGCATTTCAAACATCACCCATCATCATTAAGTTAGTCTAGAAAACACAACTATCCATACAAGTTTTAACAATACCCTTTAGATATGGTACACATATAAGGATGTGATCTTCGGGTTCTATCCAAAAGCTTGACCATCGTGCACCGAGTCATTTGTGAGATTTATCTAAAATGAAACAACACAAATGTTAGTTTAAAGGATATAAAAGATTATGGTTAATCACCAAGTAAAATACCAAGTAATAAGAATTGAAGAGGTTAAAATCCAACACTTAGGCGTACCCCACTATCTTAAAAATGTTGTTGTTGCTGGGCAAAACAAATTGTTTTTCCCAAATCTTGAAGCAAAGCTGGGCAAAACAAATTGTTTTTCCCAAATCTTGAAACAAATCATTCACGTTTGATTCTAAACACTTTTTATAAACACCACTTCAATAAAATCATTATTTCCTTGTAATTAAATCATATAAATCTTCAAATCTTATAATTTAGCATCTCATAAAGGAATCCACAAGAAATCGAACTAATCCGGGTGTCAGTTTTGACATCTTATCTAAGTCAAGTTTTCCAACAAACCCAAATCTTGAATCATATTACTCCATTAGGGGATTTTACAATTCTTATGAAAATTAACTCTGATTCTAATGTTTTCCTTTTTCAAATCCTTATTAGACCTTCGTAATCTATTAAAGTCACCTCTTACATTAACCGTAAAAAAAATCCTTTTTAAGGTATTCATTAACCACCAAGTATAAATTTAATTTGTTAATAATCCTCTTCTTATTTATCATACGAGCCAAAATTATGTGTGACCCGTTACCTACATAATAATCTAAATCCATAATGCATCATACTTTCTCGATTGCCATTAGAGTAATTGAAAGTAAAAAATTTAGAGTATACAAATACTCACCTTTACCCGAAACGTGCTTGCTATCTTGGTTACTTGGTCCTCCTTGATGTCCCCCTAATAATCCAATATAGACCAAATACAAATCAATTCACCACCAAATCT
Source organism: Bidens hawaiensis (assembly GCF_021521415.1). Classification (NCBI taxonomy): domain Eukaryota; kingdom Viridiplantae; phylum Streptophyta; class Magnoliopsida; order Asterales; family Asteraceae; genus Bidens; species Bidens hawaiensis. The sequence continues at coordinate 262,619 of NW_027492406.1, read as the reverse complement.
TAGATATAATACATCTTATTCAATAATGCTAGCACATAATTATATTATCATCAATAAATCATTGTAAATCATACATTCATACATAAGACTCCTTTAAATCACTAATGTACATAAATTAGCTTTATACGTCAAATAAGCAGCCTTACAATTTCATATACTCATTCATATTTCCTAATAATTGGTTGAGGCATTTCATCAAACACCTTATGTGCACGAATTTAAGACTTGTAAATACTATGGTTATGAACACAATCTCATCCATAAAACTAAATTCCATTCACTAAATTAATAATCAACTTTATTATTATACATAAGGGTAGTAAATCTCATTTACACATATCATCAATTTCATGTTTCTATAGATTTTACTTAACATGCAAACACCTCCATTTCAATTAAAGGCTTAAACCCATAAGTCTTACCTTAGACTTGATTCTTCTTTGATCTAGAGTAGAACTACACTTGAATCTAAAATATAAACATTTCAATTTGTATAATCTTCTTGATGTTACTGATTTCTTGCTTTCTCACTCTCTTTCTCGGTTCACCCAGAACACACACAAACACACTTAACACCTACTGAAGTCTGAGCATATATTTTCTTTTTTTGAAAGTTGACACTTTATGTATCAAGTTTCAAAGTTGTCATATACAGCCCTTATAGTGTTTACATCATTATAATATAAAGTATTTGTTATGTTGTTAAAACAAAATTCATTAAATCATTCAACAAATTATAAGTATTAACTATTTTATAAATCGATCTACGTTTATATTCTTTTCGTGAATCAAATCTAATAATTCTTATTTATATAAAAAAAATCAGGGTGTTACAATGACCTTATGATTAAGAAACTTAGTTTGGATTTGGTCAGTTTCGTGCATCGAACAAAATTTCACCAACAACATCGCTTTGAATTCTTCCCATGAAAGGTTGTATAGCACTTGACATTCCTTGCTTAGTATCAATGTGTTCCACCACTCCAATGCCTCACCTCTAAACATCTGGGCAGAGTATTGTATCATTTCTTGATTTGAACACTTATTTATAATAACAATTGATTCCATCTCCTCGAGCCATCTAACGGCCGTGATAGCTCCTTTGTCTCCATGAAATTCTTTCGGTCCAAAATACTTAAAGTCTTTGAACGAGCAGCCACCAATGTTCAACTTCCTAAACTCTTGACGGATTCCACCATCATCATTCGATTCGTGAACACTCTCCTCAACATGAGATGGTTTCGGACGGGATTTAGCGGATTTTCGGGAGAGTTCAACGGATTGAGAATGTTTAGAATGTTTTGATTGAGATCTAGCCATAGATTCTTCCCTAACCGTTTCCTTTATCATTTTCTGTATTTGACTCATATATTTATCAGGAATTGGTTCATCTTGTTTATTTTCAGGACCTTTCCCTTTTTTTTCCTTATTTCTTCTTCCTTTCGTGCATTCTCTATATTGTTACTTTGTTGAGACATTCTTTTTCTTTTCAGTATTTCTTTTTAGATCTGAAATTTAACAAATTTCTTTTCTTAAAATACATGTTTATTTCACAAAGATATATATATATATATATCATAAAATGATATATATATATATTACAACATACATACATATACATACATATATATATATATATATATATATCATTTGATTGATACATATATATTGATGGATCTATCCTTACCTAAGAACGTCTCAACGTTCTTTATTACACATATTTCACATAACACATAAAATTACATTACACATACATCTTCTATATCACATCCTTCATCATCATCATCATCTCTTCAATCTCTCATAAACTTTCTAACCACCTTGGTCAATTTGTTACATTTCCGAAGAAGCGTCTCTCCTATCTTCTTCTTTTTCTTCCCATCCACAGCTATCTTCTTTCTCAAGTCATCCGTCTCATGCAAGGCCCGGTCCAAGTGTTCTTCCTGTGACTGAGGGATTTCGTTGGGGTATCCATATCTTGGAGGTGGGTCGCGGTAACTCATCATCACCACGTCATAATGGTTCTTCGGTTCTGGATATGGAGATTCGGTTACATCGGATGAGTAGTGGAAGAAAGCTTCGGCAGCTTCGTTTGTTCTCGAATTTCATTGGCTTGCTCTTCCTCCGTCGGGTTCGTGCCTTGAAAAGGTGGAAAACTTGATGAAGCTTGATTCTTGAGTTTCTCGAGGTATTGCACATAAGGATCAACAGAACCATAGCTTGGTTTTAGGGAGAGAGTGATTCCTCCATTGGTATTGATACTTCATTGGGATTATCAGGGTATTCTTCTTCCAGTTCTTCTTCGGAATCCTTCTTCCGGATCTTCTTCCTCAGGGTCCTCTTCTTCTTCAGGTTCCTCTTCTTCCATGAGTTGAGCATTCTCATTCCCTGTCGGGGGTATTCGGAAACTTTCATACGACATCATTACTCTCATCTTGGGCTTACGGGATGGTCCTTCTCCATTGTTGGGACGGGAGTCAACAGAGTCAAAGGTAGAGCTTCCAGTATGCCATCTACGTTAGTCAGAATGGCATTGCATCCAGTCAGATGAGGGAGATCTTGGTTCCTTCTTGATTGGTCGGTTCGAGAGGAAAGCATAAGATGGGTGAGGATTTGGTGGTTGGTATGTTGGATTACCAGATGGATAGTACGACAGAACCTCATATGGTTGATATGTGGGGATCTAAGATGGGTGATATGTGGGAACTTCGGATGGATGGTACATGGGTATGCTTGGCGGGTGGTAACTTGAATGCCTTGGCGCTTGATATCCTTGCCATGGGGTATCGTCGGGCAGATTGATCGGATTTTGTTCAGTACCGGGGAATTGAAATGGTTTTATTAGGTCATGTTCCACATCTTGATCAAAAAATACTTCATAATAATCTTCGCTCATGTTATCTTTGCATAGTGGTTTGGCAATTCCAGCCTCCTTTGCTTTTCGCACATAGTTTTCCATCATGCTCTTGAACGACATTTAACATTTTGGGTGGTTTAGAGTGAGGAGGGAAAGAAAAGGTTTACCAACCCATCTTATCCCTATTTCAAATAAACAAGTAATGAAATTTTCCTATACTTGGATCGAAGCTTAGGTATTATCTTGTAATACCTAATTCGCTAAGATCGATGGCTCTGATACCAACACTTGTTACACCCAAAACCACGGCCTAGGCGTGTGACAAATATGTTGGTACCATACTTGTAAATAAATCAGAGTTACGTTCGAAAGCGGAAGTCTTTATAAACATGTGGATTTATATTATAATATTTTCATACAAAAAACGGAATTAAAAAGTTTCTCGTTTAATGTTAAAAGATTACTTGTTTTATAATTACAAAACCACCATTCATTTTCATAATAAGTTAAACAAAAAGATCCGATCCATCGGATATCTTGAGCACTTCGTTTCTCCAAGCGCTAACCTTGTGCACCTGCAAAATGTAATAAGATACGTCAGCAACGAATGCTGGTGAATATGCTGACGCTAAAATATTTACTTTACTTAATCACCCATCGAGACTACGTAGGTCCTTGCCTAACGTAGCTTAGGAATAATCAAGTTAAAACAACACAATTCATAAACTCAAGTCTCTACACTCGGTTCCCCCAGCAAACACCGCAACGTTCGACTAGTTGAGTGCCTATACGTATACACAAGGTCATACTCCCCGCAGGCGAGTGTAATTGACTAGATGTGATGTGCCGATAACATATGTAAGGATCCAGACAAACATACACGATATCCTGAGGCCAGTGTTTTTACTCTTGTTTATAAATGTTTTAGAGACACTTAGTCTCATGTAAAGTTTTTCATATAACACGTTTGACTCGTTTGAAAACAAGTTTGTAAAAGTTGGGGCGTATTCACCTTTTTTCAATTTGGATCGGCTTCAAACATCGTCCGAGGGTCTTTCCCGTTGCTATCTCGCACCTATCAACGAGCATAACCAATTGTTAGTCGGATATACAATCCGGCTTAAGACCTTTAGTCTTATTTTATAAACTTTACCTCGATGAACCTTTAGTTCAAAATCTCTTTTACTTAAAAACCTTTAGTTTAAAAGTAATTTATAAACTTATAGTTTATTTATAAAACCCTGCGTTTCTTCTTCTCTAAGAAACGTATTCTTTTATTTTCATTATTATTTAAGAATAGTTATTATTACTTAAATAATATTTTCATAGCAAAAAAAAAAAAATATATATATATATATATATATATATATATACTTACACACATATATACATATCTATAAACATTCATAATTTTATCTTTTATTCTTTCTTTGTTATATTTTCTTTTCTTTTATCGCGATATCGAGTATAACCTCGACTTAAGGTTTAAGTCTTTTATAATATTTTATTATTATTTTATTCAGGCATTACGCCTACCTTTGTCGGCTTATGAATACCCTAAATATTTAAGCAGCACTTCAACGCCACTTAGCCTTCTTTATCTTTCTCTTGACACTCGTCCTTGGCACACAACATGATGGACACCAATACTTCACCAATCGCCGGCACGCTTTTCGAGACTAATCACCATGGTGTCGGAATATAACAAACGCCTTTTTGGTTGATACGTCGGTGGAAGATGGTACGAACAATTGAGGAAACGGTGGCACGGAAAACGAGGTAACGATCAATGGTTGGCACGAACTTCGAGGTATAAAGTTAGAGAGATATTTTAGTGAGAGAAAGTGAGGCTGATTTGGGATGTGAAATGAGAATCCCGGACTTGCTATTTATAGACAAAATCTGGAAGCCCATCGTGATACGCGATGTCCTCCTGGTCACCCGTCGCGTATCGTGACGTAGGTCAGGCCAGTCACCATATAGGTCTGCCACGTGTCGCCACATGGCGGACGTTGTGCCACGTGGCGGACGATGTGCCACGTGTCTGGACATGTGTCAGATGGTGTGTCACGTGTGGCCACGTGGCACGCCACGTGCCTAGTTGTCAGACAACCCATCGTGATACGCGATGGGTTTCCCTTATACGCGATGGGTCAGGAAAACCAGAACTTTCAATTTAAACCGTAAGGTTTGGATTTTGACATTTTTGATCCTTAACATTGGTATTTTGACATTTTGAACTCGAAATTTCCACAGTGTTACATAATCTCTTAAAAGTATTTGACTGACTTTCTTTAAGATAAACAACATGTTTATCTTGATTGATTGAAAAAGGTTTAACGTATTCACCTGTGACTGTCTGTTCTGAATAATGTGGAGATCTCGTTTGAAAACATTTGTGAATGAATGAATGAATGAGTAACCTATAATAAAATAGGTTTATATAAATACCCGGATCATCTCTTAATCCGGCTACAGACCTTTAGTCTGGTTTTGATTGCTTTAAACCTTGATTGATCATTTGTTTGAATAATATATTTTAGACATGAATTCATTCTCTTTATTTGCTAATAATGTGTTATTTTAGACATGAATTCCTTCTCTAAGTATATTATAAATTTTCTTACAATAAATAAAATTAAACTCAAGAAAAGTGTATATATATATATATATTATTTATAGTTAAAAAATAATTTTTTTAGTAAAAAAATAAGCGGTTCATGGGTCTCACAAAACCCAAATATATTTAAACCGGATTATAACATCTCATTTGTTTGTGAAGTCATTTCATCATCAAATATTAAGTATATTATTAACTTCTGTATAATAAATAAAATTAAAATAAAAAAATATATAAATATTATAAACGAATAATGTAAAACATCCCCGTAATACGGGAAGACTTCTCTTGCATTTACCCAAATTCACGAGTATGGGTCTCATCAAACCCAGATAACCCTTAAATGGGTTATAAAATCTCATTATATTAACAATTAATCTTACCAAATATTTGATAAGAAAATCCTGTAAATAAGGAATATACTATAAATTAATATTCGATTTAAAAAAATATTATTCATAATTAACAAACAATTCTATAGTAAAAAAAATAAGCGGGCAGTGGGTCTCACCAAACCTATATAGCTTTTAAAACGGGTTATAACATCTTATTTATTTATGAAACATTTTCATCATCAAACCTTAAGTATATTATTAACTTATTTATAATAAATAAAATTAAAATTCAAAAAAAACTTATAAATATTAGATACAGATATTGTAAAACCGAGGAATAAAAACTGGTTTTTACATATACTTAAAACTATTTATTTAAATCACTTAAATTTTTAAGCATTATATGTTTAGAGCTTAATAGTTCAATAGTGTTTCATCCACCAAGCTCCCAAGAAGAAGACTTCAACATCCCAAAGTAAGCTCCATAGAAACACATGGGTAATAAAATAGTGGACTCATCATTTTCGGCGCCCGCCTATTTATCTGTTATCTTACAAGATCTAAATTTTAATATTGCTTAAAAAAAAAAAAGAATACGTGCATAAGTTAAACGACATGATATAATAATGCTTTTATATTCAATTGACGTAAAAATAATAAAATTTTTGACTATTGAATGATATTTTTTTGTTATAACAAATATTATTATTGTAAGACTTTAGTTAATAACAGAAAATTAATAAATAGCATCTAAAATTCATATTCATTTTATCCAAGACATTTATTTTAATAAATTAATAAATTAATATTAAAACATTATTATAGGGTCAAATAAATATTTAAATTTTAATAAATGTTAAAACTTATTTACTAACGAGTATTAGAAGTATAGTAAAATTAAGAAAAAAAATTGTCAACTAAAATACATGTTAGGAACAACGCTGCGCAGCTAAACTCAAACACCCAATTTTGTACACACGGTTATCACGTAACAAACACAAAAATAATAAATGATAAACATAAAAGTTTTACGTGGTTTGGTCTCAGTGAAGGACCTGCATCAACGAGATATAACTAAGTTATTTTATTATTCACGTGTAAAGATTATAATTACAACAAACATATATATAATATATATATATATTGACAAGAATTAGGGTTTTAGCTTAACCATCAAAAAAACATAAATACGAGCATAATTAACCTAATAATACTCGGGCTCAATAGCTTCCCCATGTGAACTAAAGAAGCTAATGCCCAAATGTTGTATCAATCCTAACCATACAAAATATTGAGATATTTAACTCAAAAAAATTGGTAGCAAACGTTTCACAATTCAAAATGACAATATCTTATATGAGTTGTATCGCAATAGCATTCACAATTTCACATCAATTTGCCATCATCACGTTTCAATCGTTTTTCATTTACTTCAAATAGTCATCTCATGTGTCAAATCGCCTAACTTTCATTCCCATCAATAGTCTTTCTTTCTTCTTGGTTAGGTTTATAGATAAATATACAATGATGAAATATAAAGTGAAATTGTAGATAATATGAAGTTACAAATAAAATGGCTTTAAAGGGCAAAAAGAATAAAGATGCATTTTTTTTTGAATTATTAATTTAAGTTTTGTTTTATCCCCTTTTTAAACCTGGATTAAATTTTATACATTTTCTCATTATTTTTTTTACAATTAAATATACCACAAAAAAAAAACATTATCGTCTTTTTCGTTTGAGTACATACTAATTAATTATAACTAGAGGTGCACAAAAAATCTGAACCCGGAACAGGACCAGAAAAAAAAATGGATCCGGTTTTTTTATACTCGGGTTTTTAATACCCGATCCTACTCGTAGGGTACGAATAGGGTATGCATTTCGGTACTAAAACCCGAACCGAACCCGATTTGTACCTGCTAATACCCGAAAACCCGAACCGGTTCCTTACCCAGAACCGGGTTTTCCAATACCCAAAACCAGGTATTTCAAATACATGATCTGTACCCGAAAAATAACTTAAAAATACCCGAAAATACCCATAAAAAGTGCAACCTCTTAAAAAATCAAATCTATACCCGAAAAAACCTGAGAATAGTTTTTTTCAAGACTCGAAAATAGGGTGTCCAAATACCCGGTTTTAGAATACACTGTTATATACCCTAACCCGAATCCGATGCATAGGATATGGTTTTTAGAGACAATATCCGGACCCGAACCTGACCCGAGTATAGCAATACCCGTTTTACCAGTACCCGATCATACCCAAACCCGTTTCACTACCCGAAACCGGGTATTTGAAAAACCCAATTTGTGCATCTCTAATTATAACGGTCTAACATTATATCTGTGTCTAATTTGTTCAGTTCTGACATATAAATGAGGTGTGGAATTACAATGGTATGCCCAAACACAACAATGAGCATAGATGTAATTTAACAAATGTGTATATTATCACCCTAAAATAGATGTGTATCCTTCTTACTCAAAAACTTGTATCTTCCACACACTTGTAAAGTGTGCTCACACAAAAGAAATTATACACTCTCCTCCGACCCAATTCATCTTTGCCAAAGTCTTTAACCACAAACAGACAACCAACACATTGAGGTGTAAATCCTAACCGGATAACCAAACCGAAACCGACCCAATTCCAAAACTGGTTATTAACCGGTATACTAGAAGCAAGTTTGTAACTGATAATAACTTAAAAGTTAGGGACCATCTAGGGATTTCACACCGAAACCAGTTAACTAATAGGTTAATAACATTAGTGGTAATAATGTTAATTTCAATAGGTTCATAAGGTTAACCGATTATCAACCGAACCTAACCATTTACATACGGTTCGTGTTTTTCCACTAAAAAACCGGTTAGGAACCGTAACCAGTGATTGCAATAACCGCTATTGACCAATAACTGATTTGCAGCTCTACCCACACATACCACTAGTATTCAACCGCAAATAGAAAAAAACAACCACCACATTCATCGACAAACACTCGTAACACCTCCGGTCGTACCAAATACCTCCACTCTCTAGGTAAATTTATGGTAATTAGGATTACGCATCTAATTTTGACAGCATTTGGTATGGATGCCATGACGGTCGTGGATGTGATTAAAACAAAAGCGTTACTTCGTGGCGTTAATGAGGCGGTCGTAGGCCATCAAAATAATTGAGAATACTGAAAATGATACAAAGGTATCCTATAGTTCACGTTATGCATAGTAAATGAGCTTTCTAAAGATCCAACATCAACTAGATGTAAGCTTTAGTACTTGTGGTGCCATAAGGTTCTTGAAGCAAAAAAGCATGTGTGTTTGTCATAAAATAAGACAAAACTATATGACCTGAGTTAATGGTAAGAGTCAACACACAAGTAAGGTCATCAATGCATGCGGCAGCAGACGATCGCAATTGATGTTGGAATTAGATGGTGTGGGCGGTTATGAACTTATGGTTGTTGGGATAGTGTTCACATATGTATTCAAGCTCCTAAAGCATTCTATTAAAAACCAATGCTTACTGCAGTAAAATAATTTTTAGAAACATACCTAACACATCAATGATTTTTAATTAAAAGCACAATAAGTTGTAAGCTATCAACTTAACATGTAAACGAGTCAAAATTGTCACCTCTGATTTCTAGCTTACTACTAGACATTGTTACAATAGTGGTCCATTTGCAATCATCATGCATAGGAGGTGATTAAAAACATAAAGATGAAAGATAAAACATGTAAGAGGATGTTAAGTCTTATCTAATTCATTTCAAAAGAGTGAGCATGTTACAAAATAATATGTATCTACATACAGATGTGAAGAAAATGGCGGCAAATCCATCCAATAATCGGGGTAACTGTAACACGCAATCTGCTCTCTTAATCGTGTAGCTGAAATGCATAAACACATAACTGTCAACAAAGTAAAACACTAAAACAAACATAAGTGGTCGGATGTCAGCAAAGTATTAACATACTGATATTAAATGAAAAGCTTTCTGGATAACAGTGGACACACCTAGCGGGATTTTTTGTGTCGTTTAGGGGGTCTCATTGCTTCTTTCCTTGAGTCTGCTGAAGCTTTTATATCTGCAAAGGGCTGCAAGAATTTTGAAACAAACTGAATATAATGATTTTGGGAATATAAAAAATACTGATTCCTATAAAAAACAGAAGCTATTACAATATAGAGCTGCTGAAGTATGGTAAAAAAAACGACAATCAAGGTTTGTTTTTATTCTTTTAATTCATAATTTTAATATAACATGTTATAACTGTAGACAGACCTTGTGATTTGCCAAGTTATATTTCTGAAATTGACTTTGACACACATCACTTTTGCTGGTCAACAAGTCAAACGGGCCGGATCAAATTTTCCCACCAATACTTACTTTTTCCTTAATTGAATCTCATAAACACTTAACGTATCAATTATGATCGCAAGAACAAGATCGATACAATAAAATCAAGTTTTTTAATAAAACAATTTAAGATATTTTGGGCACTTTATACACTTTGTGCATCTTTTGATTCATTTTAACCCCATTTGTGGCTAAGTTCTTACACTTTACTCATTTGACCCGTTACAGTCTTGCAGATGAATATAACCTAAATTATCTTCACAGTATCCATAGTTCAAATTAGCTTTGCTTTGTATGTATAATAATGTCAGCATTGAACAATAATATCATAGATTAATAAAGAAACTAAGAAGTCATGGAAAGTACGAATATTTATATAAGCACATTCGTACCTCTTCATATTTTCTTTGAAGCTCTAAAAGCTCTTGGCAATATGCAAGACACTCAGCTTGGTACACAGCTGCCAAATCTTTTATCAAAGCTTTCCTTTTGATGATACCAATTGCTTCAAAATTATTCAACAATGAAAGAAAGTATTATAATTTGTTAAATAAAGAGGCAAGAACTCACAGTTCAAACATTATGTAACATTGTTCAATTGTGCTTGCAGAACCACGACAAATTGTTCAGTTACGATTAAGGGTGCAAACGAGCCGAGCGGCTCGCAAGCTACTCGAGATCGGCTCGTGAAAAAGCTCGATCGAGCCAAGCTTAAACGAGCCCAAGCCTGGCTCGAGCCTAAAAGAAAGCTCGTTTAATAAATGAGACCGAGCCCGAGCTTCACTTATCGAGCTCGAGCCAGCTCGCAAGCCTAAACGAGCCCGTCATTTATATATATTTTTAATAACTATATATATATTAATAGATACATATATATTTAATAATTATTAATTGATATATATATAATTTTATGAAAAAAATAACTAAATAATATATTATTTTATATATAAAGTTATTATGAAAATAAATATACAAATATAATTATAAATATATAAAACAATTAATTAATAAATAATAAACGAGCCGAGCTCGAGCTTTATAAATAAAGATCAAAACGAGCCGAGCTCAAGCTCGAGCTCCGTATAAGTTAAACGAGCCGAGCTCTAGCCTGGTCAAGCTCGGGCTCGGCTCGGCCCGTTTGCACCCCTAGACTTACTATCAATAACTCACGATCCAAAGATTGGTTAACATTTAACAGATCATCAAAAGTCCCATAGACAACATTTTTAAAATACAGCTAGGCCTATCATATTTATCCGCAACCTGATACCCGACCCGAGAAATTGCTAACCCGAACCCAAAAGTACTCGTATCCATGGAACACGAACCGTTCAAATTCGGTTCGGTTACTGGTTACTCCTTTCTGAGTTTTGGGTAAACCCGAAAAACCCGTTCTGCATTTGATACCCCAATAATATTATTACGCCTTATAATTAATTCTCTAGAATACATCGTTCATTCGTTTAATATTCCATCGATTTCAAGTTCTATGGCCATTCTACTTCTAAGATTTGCTCTTTTTTAGCATTTTATTTATTTATCTTTTTAGGTCAAATACTCGAAACCCGATTAACCCAACCCGATTAACTCGAACCCAAAAAACCCAAGACAGATTTATCGGGTCGGGTTCCGTTCTAGATATAAAATTCTCAAAGGAACCAAGAAACCCGATAAGAGCAACACTACTGGATGAATCATCAATCGAATAAAGCAGGGTCTAGAATATAGAGTGTAAAATAATATCCCCAATTTTAAATAAAAACCCTAAAAATAATCAAGAAAACATTAGAGGGCTGGCTTACTTCGGCTGGGATCAAAACGACGCCCGGGAAGGTCATTTGGTGGTGGTGCAGACGGCGGTTCTGTGGGTGGTGGTGGAAGAATGACGTCAGCAGGGGGTGGAGAAGAAGGGTGGTTGTCCGGTAAGTCAGTCATCTATATGGAGTTACAAACAAATTACGAACGGCAACTCTTAATAATAATAATAAAACAAAATGGCAAAACTCGTCGGTCCTTTATATTTGCTTGAATTTTCATCGGTCTTCCTTTAGAAAGATAAATGCCAAAGAACATCCTTTATGTTTAAAATCTGTATCATATTTTGTCATTTCATCTTAACCCAGTTAATTTTTCTTGTTAAATCTAGTTATGTGGAGGGTAGTTTTGTAATTTTACATATTATTTAATATAAATAAAATAAAAAGAATAAATATTTAAAGATGATGATAATAATAATAATAATAATAATAATAATAATAATAAATTTTCATCTCTTTTGTCTTCTCTCTCTCTCTCTCTCTCTCTCTCTCTCTCTCTCTCTCGTCCATTTCCCACCCTCCATATTCATTCTCTCCATCCATCATCACCACCACCACCTACCATTTCTCCGTCAACCTAATATATATACACACAACTCAAACATGTACATACACCATCTCTCTCTCTTTTATTTTATTTGTAAACCCTAACTTTTTTGGGGTATTTAAACCGCCGCCGCCACCATCATCATCGGCGATATCAAGTGAAGAAGTCAAAAACGAAGACGTCGTGAACTGATAGAACGATTCAGTCCACGAATTGAGTAGATCGGCATTCTTTGACAAATCTAATCGACCTAAGAAACTGATATCGGTAGTGAAAACTAATACTAGAAATAGTAGTAGCAGATTAGACCATCTTATATGTGGATCCATCATCTGGGTCGGGTTCAAGAACTATTGGAGCTCCCGTATGGTTCGTGTTCATTCCCGCCGGTAAAATCGACGGCGGCCGGACACAGCACATGTCGGCTAAGTTCGCCGTCGAGTCGTTTCCGCTTCCGGATAGACCACCGGCGGTGATGGCGGAGAATGGTGGCACTGTTGGTGGATCGGAATTGGGGGTTGTGGCTCCGACGATGGAGATTGAGACGAGGATGAAGTTGGTACGTAGGGTTAGGGTTTTGAAGATATTTACTCATAGAGTTGAGAGTGGTTAAAACTGAATCTGAGATGATGATGATGATGATGGTGGTGGTGGTGGTGGTGGTGGGTTGTGGTGTTGATGGTGGGTTATGAATGTTTGGAGAACGAAGATGATGGTTAAAAGGAAATTTTTTTATTTATTTAAAGCCCAAAATTTCAAGTGAATTACACAAATAACCCCTGAGGGGGTAAAAATACTAAATTGCCCTCACATGAAGTGCACATGACTGGATTTAACGAGAAAAAATAACCCTCGTTAGTGAAAAGGACTAACCGTGCAACGTTTTTTGAACATAAATGATGTTTTCTGTCATTAAGTTTGTCAAATGACGTCTATTGAAAATCCGTGCAAATATAAATGACGTCTTTTGCCATTTTGTCTAATAATAATAATATTTCTCCGGCGTAATTAATTTACCCGCTGTTTTATTAGGCCTCGACAGTGTTAACATACCAACCCGATTAAGTATTAAACTAAAATGTTAATGTATGTCATAATGAGTTTACGTTAACATTAATATCTAGAAGATTGTGTAAAACTAAAAACAAAATATGTTAATGTAATTATTAACATAAAAATATAGAAAATCATAAAATTTCACAAGAAAACATTTACAAAATCATAAAATTTAACATAACTTTATAACCGCAATCTTAAGAATTCAGATGCTTTTTAAAAAATATGCAACAAACTGGTCATCAAAATCATAATATTTTTTCACTGTCAAGTTAAACAAATACACATAATAAACATAACTTAGTAACTAAACAATTGATTATTCAGGTTGTCTTAATACAAGTTTAATACTAAAACAAACTAAATATACACATAAAAAGGAGAGACCAAAAGAAGATCTAAACATGTCGGAGTCAAATTTACCAACCATCAACTTTTTCAAAAATTCACCAAAAAAAGCAAATTACCTTCACAATCTGACAAACAAAATAAACGATTATGAAAGTTCATTGTACGTTTTTGAAAGTTTCTAGTTATGAACTATACTAATAACTTAAACAGAAAACACAAAGTAAACAATGAAAGTAAAAACTTAGAGTAATCAACTACATAACTAAGTTATTGAATAAGTGTTACCTTAAATTTAATCTTCAGGTTCCAAAGAGTTTAGAAGATAATCAAAATTTGACTCATAGTTCTCACACTCTAACAACCATTTTACCTTCTCACTAACTTCATTTTCCAAATCCAAGTGTGCCCTTTCTTTTCTAACATTAGCAAACTTCAAGTGATTCAAATCTCTTAAAAGAAACATATCATTAGTTTCCAATATTGATTTAGGATAGTAATCGTGTTACACACGGTGGAACATATTTAAAACATAATATATATGTAACATCATATAAATTTAATGAAATGCAAATGTTGTACTTATAAATAAATGATACTTTTACATGAATTATAAGACATCATAACTTATTTGAATCAAATACAAAAACATACAAAGACTAACAAAGATAAATGAAAAGTTAAAATATTTTATAACTTATACCATCAGTACAATAATAAGCAAACAAAGGAAATTGGTCTCCAAATCAATATAACAATTCCACAATGTTGATTCAACAAAACTTCTATCTCAATGTTGATTCAAAAGATAAAACTCCATCTAAGACATTTATTACACATCAATAACTATAATGTTTATTACTTTAAGATAATACCCGTGTTTGTTTACACATCAATTTTAACATTGATTACACATCAATGTTAAAAGATAAACAATATATAAGGCACTTCTTTTTATAAGTATATTATAAAATTATGTTACAAAACAAACTATTATGACAATCAAAACCTAAACTTAGTCTTTCATAATACTATAATTAATTGATCTTTAAAATAAAGTCTTAATAAGTATTCAGTAACATGTTAATTTTCATTCAAGTGTGTTTGACATATAGTTGATTCCTAATATATATCATTCAGGAATTATCCAAAGCTTTCTCATCTATTTTTTATAACTTTTTTGTGGATAAATTATGTTAAATAATTATTGAATACATATAATAATAAATAACATATTGGAGAAAACAAATATTTAACACTAGGTTGGCCTAACCAAAATATTAAAGAGTAAGATTGTCTACATAAAAAGTTAATAGTTACACAAACTTGTCTATATTAGCAAAGTAATGAAAATGTTTAAATCGTGTTATCCAAGCATGAACTTCAAAAATTTCCGTCCAAAAAGAAAAGCATTTTGCTTTAGAACCTGAAAAACAAAGCAAACCATGCAACTTGATTAAGTATGAAACTAAAATGTTAATGCATGTCATAATGAGTTTATGTTAATATTAATATCTAGAGGATTATGTAAAACTAAAAACAAAATGTGTGAATGTAACAATTACCATATAAATATAGACAATCATAAAATTTCATAAGAGAACATTTTAGAAAATCATAAAATTTAACATAACTTTATAACCACAATCTTAAATATTTAGATGTTTTTTTAAAAAAAAATGCAACAAATTGATTATCAAAATCATAACATTTTTTCACTATCATATTAAACAAACACACATATTAAACATAAGTTAGGATAATACCCGTGTTACACACGGTGGAACATATTTAAAAATAAGATATATGTAACATCATATAAATTTAATGAAATGCAAATGTTGTACTTATATATAAATGATAATTTTACATGAATTATAAGATATCATAATTTTTCAATATTCATTTTTTCAATGATAATGTTACACATGGTTGAATATATAAAAACAATAACATAAGAACTTGTAAAATATATACTTAATTTTTTCAAACACGGGTCATAGTTCAATATGGTTCCAAATGATAGTATTTGAACTAACAATATATTTAAGACCCGGGTAATATTTAAAATGTAAGTACGAAATAATTCGTAGTAGTTGTAGAGATTATAATATTGGATTTAAAATTGAAATAGATTGGAAGATAATTTTGAATTTTGATTTGTTAATGTTAAAGTCTATAACTTATTTTTGTAAAGTTCATATAAAGGTTGAAAATTATAATCAAATCATTATTCATTATCATTATTATAAAATAAAGTCTAAATCATATACCAAAGATGTATACAATTACCGGAAAGTTAATTTGAATTTGAATTGGGGGAAATAAATTGAAATTACTTATTGTAAATATTGTAAATGATAAACCCATCTCTAACATTTGGCAACTATTGTAAATTATTGTAAATAATAACGAACTTGTTAGAATATAATATTAGAATGTATATTAGAATATAATTCTATAAGATAAATATAAATAATAACGAACTTGTAAAGTATAATTTTAATAATGTCTAAATTAAAAAAACATAATGTTAAAGTATAATTTAAATAATGTCTAAAACAAAACATACTGTGAATGAGATATTTTTGTAATTTATGATAATACGGTCCTTAACACTATAGTAAAAATTTAAATGTATATTGTATATTGTATATATTGTATACGATCCTTAACTTATTAACCTTTATAAACACAATTAGATTCAGTTGTTTAAATGTAAAATATAGTCAAATGTATATAAAATAATATATTTTAGTCAAATCATTATTATTAATATGGACCATTAATTATAAATTAATGGTTAATCATTACCAAAAATGTTTAGAATTACCAAATTCAAAGCATTGAATTTGGTATAAATTAGTTACTTAGTTACTTATTTATGTAAAATATAATATAAATAGAAATGATTGGCCAGCAATTGTAATTTATTTATAATTATAATAAGGTCTAAATTTATGGTTATTAGAATATAATATAAGAATGCAATTATAAATTTACGGTTATTATAAAAAATAACAAGCTTGTAATGTATAATTGTAACAAAGTCAAAATTAAACATAATCTGAATGGGATTTATTTGTAATTTATGAAAATACGTTCCTTAACACTATAGTAAAAATTTAAATGTATATTGTATATTGTATATTGTATATATTGTATACGGTCCTTAACTTATTAACCTTTATAAACACAATTAGATTAAGTTGTTTAAATGTAACAATATAGTCTAAATTTAAAAGTATATAAAATAATATATTTTAGTCAAATCATTATTATTAATATGGACCATTAATTATAAATTAATGGTTAATCATATACCAAAATGTTTAGAATTACCAAATTCAAAGCAATGACCTCCATTGACCTTAAATATGTAACGTGAAATTTGAGTGCGTGATCAATTTTATAACTATCCATTACATATACTTATTTATGTAAAATATAATATAAATAGATACGATACTAAAATTTTTAAATTAGAATATAAATAGTAATCAGATAGTTTGATAAATTATCAAAATAAGGTAATATAACTTCTCTTTAAAAATTTTAGTCAACTTATTATTTAAATTATTGATCATTAATTCTAAAATTAAATTGCATAAATGTAACAATATAGTCAGAATTTTAATGTATAAAAAAATATATTCTAGTCAAATCATTATTATTATTATGGACCATCAATTTTAAATTAATGGTTAATCATATACCAAAAAATATATAGAATTACCATATTCAAAGCATTGACCTTAAATATGTAACGTGAAATTTGAGTGCGTGATCAATTTTATAACTATCCATTACATATACTTATTTATGTAAGATAATATAAATGCATACGATAATAAAAATTTTAAATTAGAATATAAATAGTAATAAGATAGTTTGGTAAATATCAAAATACGGTAATATAAGCTATGTTTTAAAATATAGTCAAAATTTAAATCTTTTGATATAAAATAATATATTGTAGTTAAATCATTATTATTATTATTATGGACAATTATTTATAAGGAAAGTCAATATTCAATATTGATGTTAATTAAAGTGTGATAATGAGATAATTATTAAAGTATGTAAATTACAATATTCATGTTAATTCGGTTATTTAATCAAATAAGGAAAATCAAATTAATAAATTGTATTAATGGGATAATTAAAAATGTATATTATTAACGCATGTCGGAAAAAAAAATATACATCAAGGTATCTCCGATATACATGAATATATTCTTATATGAAAAATTAATGAAAATGAATATACATGATTATTCAAAAAATAAATATACATCAATATAAAAAAATACATTTTGAATGGGATAATTATACATCTTATAGAGAGGGTAGATTGACGATCAATGTATGTAAATTACACCTTTTTTATTACTGAAAGGTGAATTTATTTACTTCGTCACTTATGAAACTTGAATTCAAGATCTTCTAAGCCCACGTAACTCAAGACGTAATATGCACCTTTTTAACATGATTTATACCAAAAATCAATTTTTACATTTACAAAATAATTATAAACTAGTATTTAGTACCCGCGTAACGTGCGGGTAAGTGACAAAGAAAAATATACGTAAACGTTTCTAGGAACATTCGATAATCATATAAGAAAAACATGGTAATGTATAGGATACATTTTTATTAATATTGATTGTTACAAATTTTAAGTAATCACCAGAAGATTTTATAACCCATATAACATTAACAGAGTCCCTGCCAACCAAAAGAGTTCCTATCCCGTGTTACTCGGATGTCATTGGCCATCTCATTCTTTTGTCACCTTCATGTCAACCTGTACATAGAAGGCTTTTACCAGATAGAATTTGTTTTGACTTGAAGCCAACTCAAACCCATTAGATCCCTATATTTAGTGTGGCGTTTATGTAATGTTAAAACTCATCTATATAACACATCATTGACTTTTTTTAGGCTACTATCGTATCAATTGACCATTTCCATCTCAAAGTTGACATTTCACTTCAGTTCAACTTTTTAAAAGAAATACCAAATATGTCCTTAAAAAGTAAGAGCATCTACAACAGGCAACAAATCCCGAGGTCTGAATCTACATGGCAAGCAAACAAACATGGGCTCAATGACAACAACCGTTTTGGTGATGAAGTTTGTTTGCAAAGTTTGTGAAGGCAGACGGAAGACAAACTTGATTGGTGGGCCATAGCTATGTTCCTTCCATCCAAAGAGTTGTGTTTTTTGTGTGTTAATTAAAATGTTACTTCCATCCAAAGAGTTGTATTCTTTGTAATTGTATAGCAGTTGTATTCAATATTAGAATGGTGGCTTGAAGAAAAATGGCTGCAACATAATGGCTGCAATAGGTTTCTAGGGTTTTATAAGACAATTAAAAATTTTGAATTTTGGGCTGGACTTTTTGATAGCCCACTATTTGATGCCATAAGCTTGGTCCATGCAGTTTTTTCACTTTAATTATAGATTTCAATAAAAGAAATTTATATTGAGAAGTATTTAATTATATAGAAAATATAAAAAAATAAAATTGTTATAAAGGTTATTTGATTTAATTAATTGTAGAGGTAGGTGATGATGTGGCGTTTGTAGAGATTTGTTGTTATGTAAAAAAGTGAGGTTTTTGATAAAAAGTTTGGAATATGATGCGGTGCTGATGTGGCGTTTTGTATAAGTTTGTTGTTGTGGATGCTCTAACTATGCAATTTACATTTGTAAGTTTTCATGGATCTCCAATTTCAATTCAACTCTAGTAGTCTAAACCTTCTTTGAATTACAAATGTAATCCAATTTCAATTAACCTCTAGCAGTTTAAACCTCATTTAAATTACAAATGTAAACATGCAGTGACCAACTTTGACCATCAAAAGTCAACTGCAAC
Organism: Bidens hawaiensis; assembly: GCF_021521415.1. Lineage (NCBI taxonomy): Eukaryota > Viridiplantae > Streptophyta > Magnoliopsida > Asterales > Asteraceae > Bidens > Bidens hawaiensis. The sequence goes on along the minus strand of NW_027492406.1, from coordinate 242,788 downwards.
AATTTTGACTATCTTAAATCAGTTTGGGCTATTATTTAACCTATTTTCATTTAACAAAAATAACAGGCCTTAATTTTTTAAAAAATGCTTATAATCAGTAACAAATAAAGTTAATCTGTCGAAAAAGTATGACTCAATAAACGTGATTAAAGTAAACTCGAATTAGAAGTAACATAAGTAATGAAATTAGACGCCGCGATATTTAGGAACTAACGCATACCCAAATAGTAGAAGAACCAACATTATCCTGAAATTAAAACATGCACGGTCATCATAAAAGCTTCGCAAACATGCAAATAAGCAAAAATCAAACTGGTAAGGAAAACATTAGCTCGAATTAGAGGCCACGCAAGTACTGTAATTAGATTTTACAATATTTAGGAACTAATACATACCCAAATAGAAGCACGGACAAACATTATCCTGAAAGCAAGACATGCATGGTTATGGATAATTGGATATTGACTCCAATGTTAAATGAACAACTATTAAACAAATACATACACCATCATCGTCATAGTCACATTCAAGGGTAGAAAATTATGTTCATAAAACCTTCAAATGTCAAAACTAAGTAAAATATACGAAAGCTATGGAGGTTCAGGGGTGGAAGAGTCAAAACTAACTAAAACATATGAAAGCTATGGAGGTTCAGGTGAGGGAAACATAATCATCATAACCATTTATCAAACAATTCCAGACTCATATCATCATGACAGTCACATTCTCACCGTCGTTGGTTGTATGTGTAAATGAACGTGCAAGCCAAAGAATACAACGAAATAAGTAGAAACTACAATGCACTCCATACAACTGTTTAAGCACCAATATGAAGAAACGGTACCATCGCGCATGAAAGGCAAACCTGAAACTAATATATAAACGGTGGGCTTAAGAAACATGTTGTGCATTTGTTTGTCTAAAACATGTACAACAATTAATACACCAAATACAACAAAGCAAAGTCGCTCACAAAGTATCACCATAGCCACAAAACGACTCTTAAAAGGTGATAATAAACAAAGGCTATGAACCGCATCATGACAGCAACAAAGTCGTCACGCCAAAAACCGAATTATCATCACATCCATAAACTAATTTATCTAATCAAATTACCCCTAAATTAACCCCAATCCGTTTTTTGAAGGCCCTTGCCTGTGACTATGACGAAGCTCATAAAGCAAATGGATCCGATTCTGAACGGCGAACACCATTCAAGCCATAACCATCCAAAAATCGCCACTATAATTTCATCATTTCAGTCTGTAATCTGGGAGAGTCAAACAAAAGACACAAATTCGCCAAATTAGAACTTGCCCAGTCACATGTTCGATCAGATGCCAGAGGAAAAATGAACTCTCATATAAAACTACAAACACTAACCATCTTATCAGTTTGATTCAACAGAGTTGGTAACATAGAAGAGGAAGAAGACGCGTGTAAGAGCATGTGGGATTGAGTTTGAAAAGTGCTTATAGCTTTTTAAAAAGCCATTTTAAAAAGTCAGGATTTGGGGCTTTTGAAAAACTGCTTTTTAACCCTTTCAAAAAGTTAAAATAAAAGGTTTTTTTGTTATTGCCAAACACCATTTAACTTATTGGCTTTTTGAAAAAGCCAATAAGCCAATAAGGTGTTTTTCAAACTCAATCCCAAACATGTCCTAAATGTAGGAGAATAGGCAGACCACGTGTTAAAAGTTTGGGCACAAAGCTTGAATGGATTAAGTACTTGTACGATAGCCTTTGTAATTTGTATAGTATGTACACAATATACAGCTAAAAAGTACAACTTACTTGCAGTCAAGTAGTTACAAAATAATATATATAGTATAATAACACTTAACACGTTTAAATGATCGATTACAATAATAAGACAGTCAAAAAAAAATTGAACGGCTAACGAATTCTCTAAATGGATTACTAGCTAAATTCATCAAATCGGAATGCACTCGTCTTTCAATTCGGGAAAAACCCTCACCTAAGGTCAACTGTCACACCCCGACTTACGGCCTAGGCGTGTGACCAACAGTTGGTACCTGTTTTGTAATTGTATCAGAGTTTAGCGGAAGTCTTTAAAAATATATTTTGAAATATTAATTTATCTATAGAGCTTTATTTATAATAAAATATTAATATATCTTTTAGAAACATTTTATTAATAAAAATTTATTTGAAAAGCTCTTCGGATAATAAATATCCGAGTATTTTATTTATAAAGCTCGTTTGATTTTACAAATCATATTGTTTATAATCTTTTGTTTTTATATAATTAAAACAAATGAGTCATCTCTATCTTGCGAACATCCACTTCATGAATGGCTCTAATTCTTGATGCTGAACTTTTCCTGAAATGTTAAAAAAATACGTCAGCGATATACTGGTGAATACGCTGACGCTAAAATATTTTATTTTACTTAATTACCCCTCGAGACATGCTTAGGTCCGGCCCATCGTGGCTTAGGAATAATTAAGTTAAAACAATATCATTATAAACTTTAGTCTCTATACTAGGTCACCTCAGCAAAACACCGCATCGTTTCGATATACTTAGGTACCATTAATATACACATGGTCAGTCTCACTCGAACGTACTTAGGTCCGGCCCATCGTGGCTGGAGGTCGTGACCAAGCGTGGTGCGATGTGCCCACCGCATTTTACCACATATGTAAGGATCCAAACAAACGTATATTATAGCCTGAGGGCTAGGCTTTTAATCTTATTCATAATGTTTTTAAAGACACTTAGTCTCATGTAAAGTTTTTCATATAACAAGTTGACTCGTTTGAAAACAAGTTTGTAAAAGTTGGGGCGTATTCACCTTTTTATTTGGATCGGCTTCAATACTCCGTCCGATGGTCTTTCCCGTTGCTATCTCGCACCTATAGTACGAGTATAACCTTTTCTTTTGGATCAGCTTCAATACACTGTCCGAGGGTCTTTCCCTCTTCTTTGCTATCTCGCACCTATAGTACGAGTATAACTTTTGTTAGTCGGATATACAATCCGGCTTAAGACCTCTACTCTTTCTTTTGTAAAATCTTTACCTCGATTTTAATTTCTTTATGAACATTTAGTTCAAAACATCTTTTCCTTATTTTAAACCTTTAGCTCAAAATATAATTTCTTTCTTTTCTTTTATAAGTTAAAACTCTTTCTTTTAACTTATTTACTTTTCTTTTCTTTTTACAAGATAAACCTCTAGTTTAACTTGTTTTCTTTTTCTTAAACTCTACATTTCTTCTTTATTAAGAAACATACATTTTTCTTTTACTTATTATTTAAGAGTAATAAACTTAAATAATATTATCAACTATAACTATCTTCTATATTATCTTTTCCTTTTCTTTTGAACTTATAGTTCAAATTATATATAATTTATTATCATATTCGGACCTTTTAATCCATCATGTTTTCTTTACATTTATAAAACGTATACATATATATAAGAACATATATATATATATATATATTCTTTTACTTATATTTCTATCTTTATTTATTAATAAAGATTATTTTAATTTTCTTTTATTTCTTTTCTTTTATTATTATCTAAAATCTTTTTAAATAATAATATTGCTTTATATATAACCAATAGTTATATTTATATCTCTCTCTTTATATAATTTCTTTGCTTTTCTTTTCTTTGTTTTCGAGGTATTGACTATACCCTTGACTAGGGTCTAAGCCTTTATTTTATTAATATTTTATTTGGGCATTATGCGTACCTTGTTTGGTTTATTATTTTCAAGACTCACGGGTAGCACTTCGACGTTGGCACGTATATTAAGAATCTTGATCAACACCTCCTTGGCACGCAAATTGAGGTACACGGGTCTTCAGGTCTCGTCGGCACACACTACGAGGCAGATCGTCGGGTTGTCTCGGTTCGGCACGTACTTCTAGGCGGGTCGTCGGTTCGTCTCGGGTCGACACGTACTTCGAGACGGACCGTCGGGTCGTCTCAGATCTGCACGTATTTTGAGATGATGTCGTCGGTATGTCGTTGTATTGTTGGTTTACTAGTACGGATTACGAGGTGGTGTGTATCGTTTTATTGAGGTGATTTTTAGATAGAGAAAGCAGTGTGAGAAAATGAGTGTGAGAAATGAATGCCATAGCTTGCTATTTATAGAGTTTTCTGGAGACCCGTCGCGATACGCGATGGGCCTAGACATAGCCGTCGTGTATCGCGACGTAGCTATGGTGAGTCGCAGGTAGGTTTGCCACGTGGCAGACGCGGTGCCACGTGGCGAACTTTATGCCACATTGTGACACGTGGCACATTGTCATGGCTCGATGCCACGTTGTGACACGTGTCACATTGTGGCATCGAGCCATGACAATGTGCCACGTGTCATGCCACGTGTCACAACGTGGCATCGAGCCATGACAATGTGCCACGTGTCACGTGTCACAATGTGGCACGTGGCACATTGTCATGGCTCGATGCCACGTTGTGACACGTGGCATGACACGTGTCACATTGTCATGGCTTTATGCCACGTGGTGACACGTGGCAGGACACGTGTCACCGTTTCAGACCTCGTCATCCCGATACGCGATGACGTTTGGTCTATGGTCGTCGCGTATCGCGATCAGGCCTGGAGACAGATTTTTCATTTTTAAATTTTTAAGTTCAACCTTTGACATTTTTGGTCATTTATCTTTTTGAACCTGGTATTTTTGACCCGTTATTTTCGTGATGTAACATCCTCCCCACCGTGAAATAAATCTCGTCCTCGAGATTGCTTCTTTCTAGAACGAGTGGGGGTATTTCTTTTTAACTTCGGATTCGAGTTTCCAAGTATACTCGGGGCCTCTTCGTGTGTCTCACTTTACTTTCACAATCTTCAATGTTCGTCTTTTTACTTTCTTTGTTTTCAAATCTTTGATTTCGAATTTGGTTGTTCTAAATATTAAATTTTTATTTATTTCTATATCTTTTAAAATGTATCGATAAAGGTTTCTTGGCTAGATATTTACACCGGTTTAGAGGCGTGGAATACATCATGTATCTCTTTCTTTTCTTCGGGTAGTCGCAAACGATATAAACAGTACCGATTTGCTCGAGTTATTAAAAATGGTCTTATAAAAGTGAGCTAAGTTTTATTTTCTTACCGAAACGAATGATGTCGTTTTAAGGCGAAAAGTTTATATTAACACCCTATCGCATATATCATATTCTAATGGCTTATGATGGACGTATATCTCTTTTGGTGATCTCACACCATCTTAAGTCGTTCATAGATTTGTTATACTTTATTCGTCGTTTCTTGGACTACTTCGGGGCCTGATATTTGGTTATCTTTCGTTTAGACCAATACACAAGCGTTTGGCTTTTATGTTCATATAACATCTCATAAGGTGTGGCTCGAATGTTAGTATGGAAAATAATTATCCAACTTCTACTTAAATCTTTTATACTTGCACGGTGCGTAACCTCGTACGTTTAGTTTATTCTTTTCATTCTGCCCATTTATTTGGGGATGATAAACAATGCTAAAGTTCAATCGAGTTTTTAACGTTTGTTGGAAAGTATCCCTTAAATGGGATTTAATTAGACTGTCTTGATTGGAGATTATTAATAGTGGAACATCGTGTAGAGACATGTAAGGCCCCGTTACCGGTGCCCTACTTTGGACGTTGGATTTACTCATAAACACAGTTCTAAATATCAGAGTTAATCAAAAACTTTCGCGGAATAATAAACTTCAAACCAATATATTACATATCCATCATTTCTTGTCCTTAACGAACATTCAAATCATTTAAACTTAAAATATTGTCTTTTAAAACATCATAACATAACACTTCATTGAGATGCCAGTGTCTTCAAATCCATGCCATGTGCTTCCCCTCAAGCAAGTTGCCTCATTCTACTCACCTGCGTGCATACTAAAAATCAGCTACGCTAAGTGAGTTTTAGTTAATTAGACGACATACAATACATTCACATACTAACATATGCACCCGAAGGTACATACCTTCATATTTACTTACATATATTCCTACTTTCATCCATTCTTTCATACTTACGTAATACTTTCATTCGTGACTATACGTTTTTAAGGGCATTTCGCCCTATCAGCTTCGCCGATATTATTACGGTCAGTTCCCTGCATTCGCCAATACTATTAGGGTCGGTTCCCTACATTCGCCGATACTATTAGGGTCGGTTCCCTTCATTCGCCGATACTATTAGGGTCGGTTCCCTTTATTCGCCGATACTATTAGAATCGGTTCCCTACATTCGTACTACTATAACATACCTGTCCTTTACATACTTTCCTTGACAATACGTGCAATCTCCGAAGAGCGTTCATGTACCATCAACATATCATGCATACATTATTCATACATCATATATGTTCATACATACGTCATTCATACATCATACATATCAATCATACCTTTAACAACCACTTGACGGCACATGCAATATCCGAAGATCGTTCACGCACCGTCAAGCAATCATCATACATAAATCATACAAGGAATACACTTACCACCTAAGGTAAGTGTATTAACTATCACATCGAGTATACACACAGCCCCGAAAACATAACAAGGAAGTGGGGCTAGAAACTCACCTCAATGCGGTTGCGTTCACCGTTTACGGTTATTCCCCTCTTTAGCTGTGCACGACTAACTGTATAACAATTATGCATATTAATTACTATCACTATCCATATCACGTGTCTAGTCTAATCATAACCCTCAACGAATGGGGGTCCGGGGGCAGCGCCCCTGGCAGCGAGGTCTAGGGGCGGCAGCCCCTAGCAGGGTCCAAGGGGCAAAGCCCATGGCTGGGGTCGAGCTGCCAGGTCAGCTTGGAAAAATTTTATTTCCATTAACTGTCTTAACACATTTTCCATTAAGATTTTAAATTGTTTTTTGATTCGTTAACTCATTTCTTATAACGAATTAAGCCTGATTCTTTAACTAATTCGTTATCTTTCATGATCTATTTCGTTATTTGATTCGTTATTCTGGTTCGCTATCTCAACATGGTCTGGTTCGTTACTTGGTTCTTAACGAATTGGGTTCATAACGAATTGGTCCTTGTAACGAATTGAAACCTATGAAGAATGACCCCTCTGTAATGAATTGGACCTTCTAATTCGTTATCTCCTTTAACGATGGCTATAACGAATTGGGGTTAATTCGTTATCCTTTTCCTTAACGAATCTGGACGCGAACTAAGGCTAGTTCGTTAAGTTTCCCTTAGTGAATCTCCTAACGAATTACCCTTAGTTCTTTACGCCCGCTAACGAATTAGGGTTAGGTCAGAATGTCAGGGAACATTCCCTGACATCCTTACCTCGTACACCTTTTCCGTCGCCGTCGCCGGAAAAACGCGATTTCGCCGGAAAAACGAGTTTTGACCCGTTTTTCGCCCCGTTCGATCCAGATCTGAGCTAGGGTTATCCCTAAGCTCATCTTAGGTTCGGTTTATACCCGAATCCACCCGGATCTCTTGACTTAAACGGTTTAACGGTGCCGGTTCGTCGTTTCGTGACTATATCTAACGGTTTAAGCTCATACAATATCATACTATCATTACCTTAGGTCGGAATCGGTTCTTCTTCTACCTTTTGGCTAGAGAGAGACTAGAGAGAGAGAGCTTAAGTGTGTGTTTTGGGAGGTGTATAGAATATGTGTAAAATGAATTAAATGAGTGATTAATGGTTTATATAATTATGGATCATGGGATTAAGCCCATGGTCTATTCCTCCTTCCTTAATAACCCAAGTCCATAACCCAATTCCATTTAGCCCAACACTAGACCGACTCATAATAACTCATACATTCATTTATTAACGAAACCCAAAAAAAGGGGATGTTACAAGACAAGATGTTCACATAATTTCATACTAATTTATCCATCGAGTATTATTCGTTAATTGGGAGAAAGATGGGTAAAATTTGTTAGTCTATAAACAATAACCTACCTTGTCATGGATTCTTGGAAAGTTTCGTAATACAGTTCATAGTTGTCTTTACTCATTTCTACATGGGGAGTTTGGGTTGTTTTAATGTAATCCAAAGATTTCATGTGCTCGATTTTGACTTGTAAATGAATTTGATCTTTCATTATATACTAAGTAATATCTTGTTCATGTTCTTCTATTAATGATTCGATCTAAGGTTTGTGGTATGTTTTATAACTTTTTGAGTGCATCTTGTACTTATGAGCTTTGTTCATTATCGTCTCGTATAGCTTTCCATTAATGGTATCAAATTTTGGTTTTCGAGTATAATGACTTCGTCATCTCTCTTAACTTCCAATTTGATTGTGCCATAATCTTTCGCTTTGGAAATTTAATTTTTGTTGATTACTTACTCTTGCGTTTTTCTTAGTTTTGCTTTGTCTATGTTTACTTAGAGTTTTAAAATTTTTAAAACTCCAATATTCAAATTCTCAAGATCTTCTTATTTTTACGTTTTTGGGTAATAAAATCTTCAGACTTATCTTTAGCAACTATTTGGATCTACTATCTTAAGTAGATCTAAAGGAGCATTTTCGGGTACAATTTTTTCACGTGCATTTAAAAAATCATTTTGTGGTATAAATAAAATCATTTGTGTACACATAGTATAGATATAAGCATAGATGTAACACATTCTTTTATATACGTTATGTAATTCTTTGCTTTACTTGTAATTTTATAATATGTATAATCTCGTGTATTACACAGGCTTTAAATCTTTACATTCTATTTGTATTATATCTATACATTTGTCATATAAAATATATGTTTTAAATCTATCAATTTATTTTTTCGATTAATTTAGTAAACTATATATTTTTTTGGTTATTTAGTAAAAATATACCAATCACTTTCACATATTTGAAAATTTATCATATTTAATTTCTTGATTTTTTATGAAGGATTGTTTTGGGTTTTGTGAAACTTAAATTTGATTTATACAATCAAAAGTTGGTTAATAGAGTTATCGTCAGATTTGTTACGGGTCAAAATGTGTCAAAATGTGTTACGGGTCAAAACGAGAAATCTGAGTATTTTTAAAAGTTTGATAATGTCACACTCCGACTAAAGGCGGCGGAACATGCCGGGGTGCAACGTGATTGGACAAATACACAAGACACTATTTAAAGTGACAATATTTAATCAACTCATTTTATTTCATAAATCAATAAACAACACATCTCGTTCATACAAACAAATTAAATACGAGTAACCATTATATTATTCATTTTATTAATATCCTAATAGTCTTGGTAACGTTTTTCATCAACTCCTTGAGTCAACAAAAGTCAAACCTATAACATTTCATAAAATAAAGCTTGTCAACACAAAGGTTGGTGAGCAATTCATAAGTTTGAGCATATAAGTACATAGTGATAAAAAGCCACAAAACTTGTATACGAAGCAATAAAAAAAAGCAATAAACTTGGATAAATAGATATCACTAATAGAATTACGTTAGCGACACCTAGCTATAAGGGGATGCCAGATAGTCTAGGATTTAATAGTTATCGTTAATTGCATTACGTTAACGACACCTTGCTATAAGGGGATGCCAAGTAGTCTAGGATTTATAGATCAACCAACCAAAAGCGATAAACACATAGGCATAGAATCATAAAACACCAAATCGAGCAATTATTCAAATAAGTATACAACAACGTTTGTGGTTTAAGATACAAGTATAAAACATTTAGTTGAATAAGTATGAAATGTCACCCCCAAAATAAAAGATAAAAAACGGGGTATGAAAGTACTCACGTTCAAGTATAAAACTTGATCGGCAAAAGATGAATAACCGGGTGGATGGAGTTTAACGAGCAAGGCCTAAATAAAAATAAAAGCCTTAAATTAGAAATGTAGTTTTGAAATTCTTTAAAATAAAAGACAAGAAGTGTAAATAATTAAAGTAAGGGTTTAAAATGTAACTATTAAAGAATTTATAATAATAACCTTTTAAAATGTAAGTTTGCTCGAAACCGGGTTAAAGTATCTAACCTTATTATTTACTTAACCTATGTTAGGTAATAAGGTAGGTAAAATGCAAGAATGCAAGTTACTTTGGGGCAAAGATACTAAAACGGGTTTCAACGAGTGTTTCGGGTTGTTGGTGTAACACCTCGGCTTTAAGCGGAATATGCCCGGGTGCAACGTACAGATCACTCATAAGCTCGTAACACTATTAATAGTGACAATATATTTATTTTATTTCATAATTTCACAAGTACACAAATAGTTTGATAATGAGACAAAAAGAACATCACATCTAAATGAAGCAAATATTATTCATTGAAATAATCCTAATGTATAACTAATTTTCTTGTCTTGTCACTTCATCGTATCAACCTGCAGCACGTTTAAAATAATATATTTTGTCAACAACACATGTTGGTGAGTTTTCAAAAGTTTTTGCGTATATAAATATATATAAAATGTGTGATTCAACGATCGTCATGCAATAAATATTCAAACATAATGTAAATGAAATCAAATAGTGTCGTCATCCCGTTCATTTAGCCGAAGCCGCAGAAGTCGGGAAATGAGAACCACCTTACGTAAACAACCGAATTCGTAACGTTAGATGGCGCAGGTACGTCCCGTCGGACCCTCTCACTATGTGTATGCGTTTGCGTAACTTCCACCATAAAAACAGTAAACACGTTGTAAGCAAGTTCACTTATAATCATACACAATATGCAAGAATAATATTAACATGTACGATAAATGTGAATCGTTTTCTAAATAAGTGCATAACTAACAAAATAAAAACTTGTGACATGCTACACCCCAAAAATATTAAAAGAGTTAAAAAGGGGTTATGAAAAACTCACTTGTTAAGTAAGCGAGTCAGGAGAGAAAAATGCCTTTAAGCGAGTGAACTGAAAACGTTCGGTTCAACAAATGGCACTAGATAAATAAATAGCTAGGCTTAAAATATAAGTTGCGTAAAGAAAATAATTTGGCGAGTACGTTCGGTTTTATGACAAATGATTTATAAAGAAAAAGTATTTTTGGTTTATTAAAAAGGTTATTGGTTATTTGATTTTTTAGGTAAATTTATTTAGTCATAGAAAAATAAATGGGTTATAATAAATATTAATTAATTTAGATGAGTCCGGTTTGTTCCAACCGAACAATTAATTAAGAAAACTAGTTTAACGAGTGGTTCGTTTTTTGGTCGGACACGAACCCGGTTATTGAGTCGGGTTTGTAAGTAACATAATTTGAAAAAGATGAATTAGTATGTTAAAAAAATGTTTGTTCTTGATTATTAGTTTGTAAAAATAAAAGTTGACTTTTAAACATAAAATTCATAAACCAAACATAAGCGAGCCGATTACGAAGAATGATAGGTCTCCATGAATGTCGTTTGCGTTATCATCATGGAAACAATCATTATGCGTAACGAAAGAAATAAACATTACCCGAGGATTGAATCACAAAAGAAAAGAAAATAATATTTCTTGAACAATTGACTTTTGAAGTTTAAACTTGAGAGTTGAGAGAAAATGAAAAGTTTGGATGATTTGAGTGTAAATTGGTTGTGCAAAGAATGTAGAGATTGAGTGAGCTTTATATAGGCTCTAAAATCGTTAATAACAATGTCAAAATAAGTTAATTTGATGGCTAGTCATAAGGCTTGAAACATGGTTTTAACTAGTTGAATGTCTTTTATGACCAATTAAATTTCTTTGACTCAATTTATAAAATAAAGTTGATATAATACTTATGATTAAATTTGTAACATCATAAATAACAAAACAACATAAAAAAAACATAAGCAACATCAAGAACATAAATACAAAAACAATTCACCATTTTATTAATAAATAAAGATCGGAAAGGTGTCAAAAATTTTTAATGGGTCGGGTTTTCGGGTTTTATAAATGACGAATGTCACAGTTGGTTCGGGTCTTGAAAATTGGTCAAACCCAAAGTCAGCTTTCCAAAATAATAAATGTTATGAGATAACTCAATAAAACTTAATAAGATTTAACCAAGTATGTAGTTATGTTGTTTTAGAACTAACAACGTACGTTAAGCGAGTGTTCGGTTTTCTCGGTCCAAACTTTGTTATGAGATCAAGTTGGATCCAACATTTCCAAGTACTTAAGATCAAGTTTGATCCAACATTTCCAAGTACTTAAGAGAATAATTAAAATCAGTTTGTAAACTATTTTTTAAAGAAATATACAAGTCTTGATAGCTAAAAGCACACTTGTGTGTCTTAAGCGAGTAAGAATCGGTTTAGTTCGGTTTCCATCTCTCAAATAGTTCATTGATGGTCTCCACATGCACAAATATCCAAGAACTTGTATAATAATTTATAAATGAAGAAACTTAAGTTTTACTACCAAAAGTTAACAATAAAGTCTTTAAACAAAAGTTCGGTTTTCATCTCACAATAAGTTCATAGATGGATTCCACATGCCCAATATCAAAGAACTTGTAAAAATGATTTTAAAAACTCAAATCTAACATTAAACATGTTTAAACAACTATTTTAACAAAACTAATAAGCAAAAGTTCGGTTTACATTTTAGAGCTATTTACGGTTAAACCAAGCATAGACCCTCAAACTCATAACCATGGAATTTGTAAATAAACTAAAATGAGCAGAAGTTAAGCATGGTTAATAAGCAATAATAAAGGTAGATTGTTAGATGTGGAAAATATATAACAAGAACCACGTAAGTCCTCCATGAAGCATTGACTTACGAGGTCCGAAACTTAACCAACCGGAGTCGGATAAGCAACTACCAAAGGTAACAAGGGGAGTATATTATATATATGTTGTACCACCATAATCAAGTGTTAGTAAATCTAGATGAACAAGTTAGAATGAAAGACTAAACTCGTTTTGATCTTTGGAAGTCAAACCTTCAAGAACACATAAATGAACAACCTTGGATCTATGGAGAATTTGGAGATGTAGCAAGAGTAAAATGAAGAAGACGGGTGTGTATATATAGGGTAAGGGTCAAAGCTCCTTTGCAAGGTTCTCTTTTATGTTTACATGCAAATAGGTTGGTTAAACAAACAAGCAAAACACAAAACAACAAGAAAAACACGAAATAATGTGCAGAGGGGTCTAGGAGCCGCACGAGGGCCTCCCTTGCCCTGGCCGCGCGGCGTACACGGGGGGGGGGGGGGGGGGGGGGGGGGGGCTGGTCCAGCTCGTCTAGTGTGGTTCGTTTCGCGTCCAGAAGTTCGTTTTTGATGTAATTTGATCGTTTTAAAGCCGTTTCGAATCCGTAAAAAGGGTTTTTCAAATTGAACAAGTGGCAATGATTTAGTAACATAAAATCCAATATTTTATTTATTTGAAATGTTCGGGTTATAAATCAGGTTGGTTTACGTGATAAACGAATACACAAACGAATACAAATAGAACTCGAAATTGACGAATGTCACAGTATCTCCAACTTTTTAGAAATTTCGTCCCGAAATTAAAATAAACTCAAAGAAAAGTTAATTACTAACGAATGTCGCTTTTGGTAAAACAATTTCATGAATAATTTTTAAGCAAAGAATAACGTCAAATCCTTGCATGATTTGAAAAAAACGCTACAAATGAGAAACATAATAAAGACACTTATATATAGGATGCACCGGCAACGTATCCACCATGCCCTTATCATAATTCGCATTTCTATCGTTTTTCCGCTATCATCCTCGGTTCTGAGTTATCGCACACAACCGCACTTACTATGGCTTCCATACGGGGATTTTGATAATTGAGTGTGCACCCATAATTATTTAGATCGTCGTATGGTCCACATAGTTCGTTCCATTGTGTGATTTAAGAGACATATTTATTTTAAAATCTTTAAACGTTAGAAACGTACATAAGGCTTGTTAAATTTTACAAACATTGATAAAACAATACCAACGGTTGGAAATTTTGGGGTTGACTTTTTAAATAAGAAGAAAAATGGAATAGATAATTGAAACAATTAAATCTAAAAATATAACCAAGGTGTAAATATCAATTTGGTTTAAATAAGTAAAGACGATCGAATGTTATAAAATTTAGGGCAAACAATTACGAAACGAGATTTGAAGTCAAAGGTCGTCAATTGTGAAAGAATAAACAAATCATTAAAATTAATGGTTGAAAGTCGGGACTAAATTAGTATAAACTGATAAGTGAAATTTTAATTATGAGAACTCCGATAAAAGGAAGTGAGAAATCCAATAAATGAAAGTGAGAATCCAAAGAGTGAAAATGAAAAAAAATCCGATAGGTGTAAAAGAGAAGCCCAATAAGTGAGTACATGAGGTCGGGGTAAACGACGTTACAATTAATAATAGCGTGCGACGAGCTTCATACGTGAACAAACTTGAGGTTATAAGCAATTGAGAATATGATTGCGTGATATGTAACAACATGAGAAATGAGGTGAGTTTCTTGGGGTGACGCATACGTGTATCAACATAAATAAGATAACATTTGATTAACAACCAAAACAATCGATAAAATGTGATAAAACGTGAATACGGCCACTATTGTGAAACCATTTATATAATCGTCATTATAATAACGGTTTCTAACAGCGCCAAAACTTGAGGTCAAAAACACATAGGCCGCTTAATAGCTCAAATGAAACGAGGTAGAATAATACATAGAATCGTGTTTACATAAATGCTCAAATATGATAACATAGTCATGAAAATATCGTTTAAAAGATAAACGAAATTTTAGCGAAATTGAGGTTTTGAAAGTATTAAACAAATTGTTATTGAATAGCTTGAATTCGGTATTGGATAATCAAAACGCAAAATGAAATCTCATGTGCATAAAGTTACCATCGAAACATCTCATCAATGGAAAAGAAAATCGCAATAACAGTGAGACTCGAATAACTGACGAAATATGTAAGTTGCGTATCATATACTCTTTTGAAAACGATAGAATGAAATTGAAAATCAAGTCTCAAGTAAAGTTGTTTAATCGTTTCCAAGAAAATGCATATATAACAAGACATCGCAGTAATGTGTAGTTAGAGAAAGATGTAAATCATTATCAAATGAAAGCCATGCAAGCCAAATTGTTAAAGGAAATTGAATACATAAGCGGTTGTGATGAAAAATATTTATGAAATGATGCTTGCGATAATAAGAGGTAATAGTTCGCGTAAATCGTTATTGAACAAAATTCATGTCACAATGTGAAGTAAAAAGCATTTATAAATTGTAATCCTTTTGTTTTAGTTTGGGCATTGTAGCTAACGTAATTGAAACCGTCCCAATTCACGTTGGCTCGTCGCCACAACTCCCATGTTTTAAATACCAAACAAATTTCATTTTAAATATGGTTTTTATTTTTATTATAAGCTATACGAGTATTCTGTTATTTATAATATAATTATTGAGTTCATTGTCAATACAGTAATTTATAATATAATTATTGAGTTTATTGTCAATATCGTAACAAAGCTCACCGATATCAACCAAATAAGTGCTACTTTAATCATAAGTTATAAGTTGTATTTTCTTTTTTTAATATGTTAATTTTTTTATTAAAAGTTACACACATGTCAGTACTGTCTTTTATGTTGACGGATTAATTTTTCAATTTAATGTCAATATCATAACGAACTTAATTTATACCAATCAATACACCGCCGTAACATGACAAATACACTATCGTATCGTAAAAACCACATTTAAGAAAATCTTAATGAAATAAAGAAGAAATATTTACTTTTGATTTTAGAAAATTAGTAATATATATTGTTTTTTTTTATTTTAGATACTATTTAAAAGAATAAATAAAATATCTTTATGTTTTTGGTGCCGGCCTTTGCTACCGTGCTGGTAGCAATGTTGTAGAAATCACTAGTCGGGCAGTGATGCGGGAACTAGCCATTAATCAGGATTAGTCACAATTAACTGAGATTAATCGGATATGAGTTTAATGTATAGTTTTCAGTTTTACATATAGGCACGCACATTTTTATATCTAATTTTATATTTTATATATACACATATACATTTTGGCCGGAATCTCATCGGAAACCGACGATGGAACTTCACTAGAAAATGCCGACGACGTTCGATAAATCGTAATTTTGACATGATTTGACAATTTACTGATTAATTGATCGACAAGTCCAAATTTAATCAGTGATGTTGGGATTAACGATTAATCGATATTATTGAAAGGTGACCAAGAGGTTATAGAGGGGCAACCATGACCCCGTGGTGAAGACAATATCTTCTTTGATTTTCTATTTGTCTCTTTGATTAAGATTGGAAAACAAAAACATAATCAATAGGCATTCTAACCAATACTTTTACAAGAAAAAAATGACAAAATGGAGATTATTCAATGCATAATTTTGTATACATAATACATCACATACCAAATCAATACTGACCAAATTCCTGTTACATCCTCGTCATAACGTGCAGAGACTAGCAACTAGTTTAACTTATTAACGAAATACACGTTTTAGGTGGATTGGACTAGCTAATTCCTGGTAGAGGTGGGCAAATAAATTGTTTAACCGAACAGGTTTGAAACTGATTATGTAGAAACCGGTTTATAACTGATTGATAGGTTCGGAACATGTTTGTAATTTTCTTCACCAAAACCGGTTCTAATCCGATTAAACGAACGAAAATCGACAAAATCCGACCCAAAACCTGTCAAAACCCGAACTAAAACTGATCATACATGGTAAAGAAACCGGTTTAACTCTTATTGACCAAACCGTACCAGTTTTAATCCAAACTAGTCTGCTGTTTGCAAATGTAAAGTTTTTATTTTAATTAAAAAAAAAACATTTGACTGTTAATAAAAAACAGGGGCATCCTAAAACCCTAACATCTCATTCTCTTGTTTCCAAGGTTTATAACCTGAAACTGAGACTCCTCAAACAACAAAACCACCACCATCGTCTTCTACCATGAGTCTAGTCGCAGGTTCGTACGAACGCTTCATCTGGGGTTTCAAACTCAAAACCTTAAAACACTCATCCGAAACCCTAACCTTATCCCCCATCTTCTCCTTCCCATCCCACCTCTCTCCCATCAAATCCCTCGCCGTCGCCGGCTCCGTCGCTGCCTCCGGCGGCTCCGACGACACCATCAAAATCTACGACCTCTCCACATCCTCAGAAATCGGTTCCTTAAGCGACCCATCATCCACAGTCACATCTCTCAACCTCTTCACCCCGCCCGCCCTCGCCTCGTTCCCGCGTAACCTATTCGCCTCGTTCGGCGATGGAAATGTGTCCCTTTACGACGCGGACCCGTTTGTTCATTTGAAAACTGTTAAGGTGCATAAGAAAGGGGTGAATGATATGTCGGTGCATTCATCGGGGCGGGTGGCGTTGACCGTTGGGAGGGATTCGGGGTTGGGATGGTGAATTTGGTGAGGGGGACGCGGAGTTTTTTTTGTCGGTTGAGGAAGGAAGCGGAGATTGTCGAGTATGGGTGTGCCGGGGACAAGTTTTTTATGGGGACCGAGGAGAAGGTCTCGGTTCATGATGCCGAGGATGCCAAGTTGATTAGTGAGTTGGATGCCAAGAAGAGAGTTCTTTGTGTCGCGCCTGCGACGGTCAGTTTGGTTTATTGCTTTATGTTTTGTTGATTTATATGCCCGAATGAGTATATACGGTTGGTAGTTATAACTTATAAGGATAATGCTAATACGTAAATACACTTTTTATCTATTGATCATTAATTCATTATCGATAATCTGGAGATTGATGTTTTGTAACAATTCAAGGAGATTTAGTGGTGCCCGAGCTGCTCATGAGCTCGGATCAATAAGAGTCTCTAAACTAGCTGAGCTGTATTGATTGAGCCCGAGTCGAGCCGAAACACAAATAAAGCTTGTTTAGTTATTAGCTCAAGTCTTGTATATGAAGCCTTTTTAGGCTCGTCGAGCCTCAACGAGCCTTGTGATTTTTTATTAGTTTTACACTTTTGGGCTTCTATGTTACTATGTATTAATTTTATAGTGCACAACCGGGCTCGAGTCAAGCATTCATTGGCTCGTTTAAGGTACTAAATGAGCTCATGACAAGCTTAGGCTCGTTTAAGATTTTTCTCAAAGATATAAAAATAAATAAAAACGTGTATAAAATAATTAATATTTAATAGATGAGCCGAGTTCGAGCTATAGAAAAAAGTTTGAAACGAGCCAAGCCTAATATGGTCCAGGCGTCCAGCTCGAGCTTGGCTCGGCTGGTTTACACCTCTAAGGAGATGTTTGCTGAGGTTACTTCAAGCAGTTATATATGGTTTTTTAAAAATATTTTCTCTTTCTATTGACGTAGGTATATCACAAATCTTTATATATAGTGTTATATTTATCTTTTTCTTGAAGCAAGGTTCCTTCACTGGAATTGGTGTATACGATTTCCCTTAGATTGAGGTTGAAGCGTGATTCCATTGTGCAAATTGTAATCCGAGCTACAAGAAGTAGGATTTGTGCATTTGGCCGAGGCTTGGTTGTTTCTATTTGTTATTTCTATAGTTGAAGTGATCAAAATTATGAAATTTCATAGTTTTGGTTCCTACAACTATCGAGTTAACAAAATGAAAAACAATCAAGCCACAACCAAATGTGCAGTTCATACTTTTTAAAGCTTTGGTTACACTTTACACAACGGAATCACACTTCAGACACAATCATATACACTAATTTGATTGAAGTGAACCCTAGTTCAAACAAATGATAAAATACAATACTCTAATGACGGTTTGTGATATACATATATCATTAGAATGATAACGAAATGCAACGTTATCTGAAATAATTATGAAATTGTGACAGAATGGACTCGTATACACTGGTGGAGAGGACAGGAATTTAACCGCATGGGATATAGTGAGCGGGAAGGTGGCGTATTGCATTGAAGATGCACATTCGGCTCGTTTAAAAGGCATCGTGGTTCTATCTAAGATTGATGGGGAGTCTGAGGATGAACCGTTTTTGGTGGCGTCTGCTTCATCAGATGGAATCATACGTGTATGGGATGTTCGCATGACAAATAAAGATAAATCCACACCGTTGGCTGAGGCTAATACCAAATCTAGACTCACTTGTCTTGCTGGTTCTTCAATTAAATGTGAGTTTTTTTAAACTTTTTTTTTGTGTTAAGATGTTTTCTAGTTTGATAGATGTGGGAAAATGGGCATGTTGTGTAGGGGTGTAATTGAATCAAGGCGCTTGTGAGCTACTCGAGATCGGCTCGTTAAAAGCCGGAATGGGGCCGGCCGAGCTTTAACGTGCCTGAACTTAAAACTAAGCTTGTTTTTTAAATGAGCCTGAGCTTGCTCTTTACTTATCGAGTTCGAGCTGGATCGCAAGCCAAAATGAGCCTGTTAAGTTTTTATTTGATATATGAAATAACAAGTAATGTACACTTTGTTATTTCTTTAAAATATATGTAAAAATAATTATAAATATGGTTAAATTAATTATCAAATAATGAACAAGCTGAGCTCAAGCTTTTGAAATAGTGGTCAAAACGAGCCAAGCTTGAGCTTCATGTTAGTAGAAAGAGTAGAACTTTGGGTTTGGCTCGTTTATACCTGTAAATTGGGTTTGGGTAAAAAACGAGCTGATTTTTGGTATGGGCTGTGCCAGCTTCACTGGTAAACGCTTTTTAAATTTTCTGTTTATGATTTTGTAAATAGTTAAAGTATGATATATGATTAAAAAAATTTCATTAAATAATAACCTGTGACTTATAAGTTTAGACTATTTTCTTTTTAGCTGATTTTTATGTTTGACCATGTAAGTTTATCGAACTTAGGGATGTCAACTACTGATATATACAACTGGACATGACAACAAACGGGTTTAGGGTTGTAAATAAGCGAAGCTGCTTGCCAGTTACTAGAGATCAGCTTGCTTAAACGAGCTCTACCTTGAGTTTGAGATTTTATTGAGGCCCAATATAATAAAAATAATTAAAATTATATTATGCATATAAATAATTAATACATATATGCATATTTGTATATGTATGTGTGTGTGTTTGTATATATATATAATTATATACACCATAAAATAGTTTTTAAATAGTAATTGAGCCGAGCTCTAGCTTTACAAAACAGAGCTCTAAACTAGCCCGAGCTCAGTTAAACGAGCGGAACTTGATTTTAAATGAGCTTGGGCTCGTCTCGGCTCGGCTTGTTTACACCCCTTGTTGGGCTTAAACATGTCAAGCATCCTAACCCGTTTAATAAACGGGCTGTAGATAAATTGGCCAACCTGTTTAAATTATAATAGAAATTTGAAACTCTAAGCTTAATCTGTAACCCGTTTAACCTTTTTACAATCTTTTTAAATTTGTTTGATCTATTTAAAAAAACAGCTTGCCTAGTTTAAGAGCACCTGGTTTAGGGTTGAATTTTTTGATAAAGTTAATTAATCATGTCGTGTTTGGGTCCGATTACACCAACCCATTAATCTGGTCGATATCTTACTTTCCAGCTATGAAGAAGCGCTTTGGTGGTTCAAGTGATTCAAATAAAGAGCAGGATGAAGCAACCGAAAAGTAGTGGTATTCTTGTAATTTACGGGTCGTGTTTTCTGATGCGCCCCTTTTAAGTTTTGATATTATCGTGATGTTAGATAGCGTAAAATGATTGGGTGATTTGTTGATTTTGTCACGTAGCATACGCGTACGGTCTTTAGTGTATTATCTATATCTGATGAACCTGTTTTCTGAATTAAAATGCAGCCTTTGGTTGATTATTATACATTTATACCTACAAGATTTTTAATATATTATTGACTTCATGGACTCATGGTTTCAGGCTTTGTTGACCAAAACAAGTCTATAGGTTATAAACTTGTAATGTTATAAAAAAGGTATTAAAATAAATAATAAAAACTAAATGGGGAGTGGTCAAACTTTGCCTGGAAATGAATGATGTAACATCTTTAACATGTCCTAGTACCTTTTCACCACCATGTGTCACATTGTTAGGTCAAGAAAATCATGAGAACGAACACTTTATTTATTTATTTTTTATTTTTTATTTTTTCACAGTCACAAACTGTAGGAGAATATATTTTACGTGTCTACTTTATCTTTGTATATCATTGTATTATACTTTTATGAATAAGGAAACTACATAAACATGACCCACTTTAAAGCATGAGTGTAAAAATTGCACCTAGTGATTAATTGCTAGTCGGCACCTCATTGACTAGTCGTTGAATAATCATTATTTGGTCAAAATCGGTCAAAAATGAAACGTTTGCATATAAAATTTGGTATATATATGTGTGTGTGCGCGCGCGCACGTGTGTTCGGAAAATTGCATATTAACTATAATCCGACTAATCGCTAGTCTCTATCGTACCGTCCTACTAGCATCTACCAAGTTCTATCATATTTGTTTTGAAAAGCCTGAGTGTGTAAACTCTAAACAGATACAACACACGAGAAAGACGGTACATGCATTTAAAAAACGTATAAATAAAAAATTTAAAATTTGATCAAAGTCATAAATTACAAGATATTTAATGTATAAAGAGAAAACGTAGAAACATGAAATAATTTAACATATAAATTAATGTATCAAAATACCAAATATGTAACTATTCTCATTATTTTCTTTAAAATAAAACTTAAACGCGACACTCTTACTAAAGGTAATTGGAAAACTCAAATCCAATGGAAAATTCCGAAATATTTGAAACGGGTAATCATGTATGAGTTTAATTATAACTTTTTTTCCCGCATATTCACAGGTATAATATTTACGAGATATTTGTGTGATTATTCGAAATCAATCTCATAGTTGTTTACTAGAACCGAACATTATTAATATATATAATCTTAAAGAATATATATATATTCGAAATCAATCTCTCACACTTCAATTTATTAAAATGTCAAATTGTTAGAAGTGAAACCGAGTATCTAAGATTTGAAGTAAGTTCGCTTTGTGATATGTTTAAGAACGGATTGCGCAAAGTAGGAATCTCGATAGGTAGTTTCTAAACGAATATACTAAATGTCCACGAGAAAACACGTGAACCCAACATGTAATGAGCGATGACTATTTAACGAGCACGACTACTCGAGTCCAAGTATGAAACACAACTTATAATACAAAGGTGAAACATTTACTAGTCATGACAAAACGCCAGTTTATAAATTAAATTCCTTGAATAGTTAAATATTAGTTATTTACTGTTTCAACTTTTTACGATTGGGAAGCATCAATATGGCCTTCGGAAGCAGTCAGGTGTACAATGCCTGCTAGGAGTAGTAAGATGCAAGGACACCCATGTGCCCATTGCTAGCCTTTGTGGTTGTCTACACATACAATTAATATTCGGTTCTGAAAACCGCCGATTCTTGATACCAGTACCGAAATATTCGGTTCGGTACCTGTATTGAAGGTAAAAGTTTAGGAAATACCGGTCCTGTACCGTACCAATACCGGTACTGAAACTCAAAACTTTGGTATCGATTCGGTAACGGTACACATTAACTAAAAAACCCTTTCTAGCCGAAAAATCAACCAACGACTCAGTTGACACCACGCTAGCTGGATTTTTTGACAACCATTTTAAAATATGAAATATCACGATCATCCGCTATATTTTGGATCCGTAAACATAGACATTTTATACGATAATCGTGCAATATTTTTGAGATTAGACCTTTCAAATATAAAGAATACTTAGCCAAAATAAGTTATATTTGCATCAAAAAGTATAGTACGTTGTTTATATGATAAGAAAAGCCATTAATGTTACGTCATCTGTGCATTCGGCTGAAGACGTGCCACAACAGAGGGTGCCGACTAGTGTGTAGGCGACACTTCACACGTGGCACTGTGAGCTAAGTTCTAGCCGATCGAGGCCCATCAGCTAGAGTGTAGCTGACACTTTACACATATTTAATGTTTAAATTGGCTTTTTTTCTAAATATTTTTTTCGTGTAGGCCAGAAACCTGTCTTCTTAGCCGGTCTCGCTTCCTTAACTTATTAGTTGATTTTGGATGTCTATTTTTAAAGTTCCAACTCAATTTCTCAAATAAACACATAATGTGACGCTTATGTGCTAGCATTCACATTATGTATATATATATATACTGGGTTATTAACCCGTGTATGACACGGGTGGGAATACTAAAATCTTCGAACAAACACATGTCATTTGAAAGAAAACAACATAAGTTGTTATATGTTATTCAGGACAACAACATACTTTAAGTTGTAAATAATATTTGTACGAAAACAAATGATTGTGAAATACAAAGATAAACCCAAATAACATTCAAATTACAGACTTTGAAAACATAATCAAAAGTTAAAAATGTAAAATACATAAGCTATTAAAAAGACTTCCTTAAGAACCATATTGATTCTTTATTTGTAACTTTATCTTCCTTTTTTAATAAGAATTTTAACACCACTCTTCGCTTTTGATAAAGCTACATAGAGTTGTCCATGTATAAACACCGGGTCTCTGAGATATATGTCAACTTTTGCTAGAGATTGACCTTGACTTCTATTAATGGTCATTACAAAATAGACTACAACTAGAAAAAAAAAACTACATTCTCTTCAATTTAAACGAAAGTTTCATATCTGAAGGTGTTACACCACAACGAATTATATAAGTGCAATAACCAGTATTAGTACATGAAATAATTTTTACTTCAACAAAACACATTTCTTAATTACTCGCAATCTAGTTCCATTACACAAACTGTTCTTCTGATTCATATTCCTTAGTAACATTATTGTCACATCGACTTTTAGAACCAATCTATGAGTCAAAATAATTTTGGTTTTTTTGATTTTATTTAGCATAATGTGTTTTTGAAAATTTTAGTTCAAATTAAAATCTAAAAAAATAATTGTTATGATCTTAATTAAAAACCAAAAAATTGATTTTTTTATATGGAGCACAACTAAATTTGTTAATTTTGTTGCCAAGTAAGGAAACAATATAAATTGAGTAAACCAAATATAAGTAAAAAATAAGGAGAAATATCTTTGCGCCTCTAATTAACATAATTTATTCGTATACACATTTTAATTAAAACATATGTTTTAATTGGTTTTAAGAAAATAAAATAATATGGATAACTGAAAATTATGTTTCGTATCAATTCTTAAAAGAAAATAGAAAAAAGAAATATGTAAATATACATTCAATGTTATTAAAGATTTGTTTATCAAAGAGATATAATGTAGTTAATAATAAAAATATTAAAAATCGTTTATAATTTTATGTTACAAGTGCCTAATTTTTAGGTAATAACATATTAATTTTTATTTACTATATTTTAGTTAATAAAAAAATTATACTTTAATACAATATATTGTATTAACGCATTAAAAATAAATTGTAACCGTTCAAAATGTTAATAAGTAGTTCTCTTGGCGTTGAAGCTGCACGTTTATAAAAAAATGCATACTTAAAAATTTTAAAGGATAACTAAAAAAATATGAAAATAACTAACCGTTTGAAATCTTATTGTTGGAAGGCGTTGACTGACCAAAAATTACATTTTCTTTAATTTTGAAGACATCTGTAATAGAATATAATATGGTTAGCATATGAAAAAGATGAACATAAATATAAAAACAGAATTTTATAGAGCATGATGTTACAATTTTTCTTACATAATGAATTATTTTAAAACATAAAAGAAAAAAATTAGAAAACCAGGAAACCAAATACTATTAACTTTAGTGACAATTGTAGGTTATTTATATTTGGTGTTCATAAATATATTAAAGACATAAAAATTAGAAATATTACACTGGAAACAACAATAACACAACTTACTCTACTGGATTTGAAGACTCTCAGCTAACTTGAATCCACATAGATGATCAGAAATTCATTTATGTAAAAGTATCTAACCCACCAATATATTTATAGAATAGTAGCCCATGTTACACATGGGTTGAAAACATATAAACAACCATATACATATAGACAACCATAAAATTTCATAACTAGCATATTAAACTAACAAAAATATTTAACATAAGTTTGTAACCAAAATATTAAACATTTAGACTGTATACATAAAAAGTTAATACTTACACAAACTTACTATACACCTAAATTAAAAAACCAAATGAAGATATGAACATGTTATAATCATATTAGCCCACCATTAACTTCTTCGATATTTTACAAAAAAAAATCGTTTTGCTTCACAATCTAAAAAACAAAATAAACCATAACAACCTGATTAAATATACAGCTAAAGTTTTTAAGGTATTATGAGTTTCATTTCAACATTAATAAATAAATAAAGGTATATTTTATTATAAGTTATTTGTAATTAAACTTTTGTTTTATTTCAATTCAAAGACCATTTAGTTAAATGTATTAAGTTAAATCCTACTATACTATTAAAACAATACTATTAAAACAATTGAGATTGGGTCCACATGGCCCTTCTCTATCGGTCCATTCCCTTTGTTTCTAAATATGTCATATACTTCTCTAATTTTCTTAACAATTAAATAAATCAAAAAGAAATTCAATTACCAATAATTAATGTAACATTTAAGTTTAAGAATAAGAATATAATTACAATTCGAATATTCTAATATTACAATACATGGTTTCCTTATGAGTCTTCTAATATTCAATTCCTTTTAACCTAATCCTGCTATACTATTAAAACAATTAAGATTGGGTCCACATGACCCTTCTCTATTGGTCCATTCCCTTTGTTTCTAAATATGTCCTGTACTTCTCTAATTTTCTTAACAATTAAATAAATCAAAAAGAAATTCAATTACCAATAATTAATGTAACATTTAAGTTTAAGAATAAGAATATAATTATAATTCGAATATTCTAATATTACAATACATGGTTTCCTTATGAGTCTTCTAATATTCAATTCCTTTTAACCTAATCCTACTATACTATTAAAACAATTGAGATTGAGTCCACATGGTCATTCTCTATTGATCCATTCCATTAGGAAACCAAATATATCCTATACTTTTCTAATTTTTTTAACAATCAAATAAATCAAAAAGAAATTCAATTACCAATAATTAATGTAACCATTTAAGTTTAAGAATAAGAATATAATTACAATTCTAATATTACAACACATGGTTTCCTTATGAGTCTTCTAATATTCAATTCCTTTTAACCTAATCACCCAAATCACTCTTTCACTTCGCCATTATTTTACATCTATCCGATGATGATTTCATTAGATCCTACAATTGTAATCGACCTTGGAGTTTGCCTAAATTAGTGTGATCAACGATAAAGTAAGGCTCCATTATTTGAAGACAATAATTGATCTGATTTCAGTAGATCCATAAACGATGTACCTGTTCAGCATCTGGAAGTATACTGTTAATCATGTCTTCACATCCATGGTTGTATTCCCCGTCAATTGACGTTTTTTCACTAAACCATCAAGTTTGTATGGTTAAACGATTTATTATTATAGATTACTAAATTAGGTTAGTATGTTTAATTGTTAAATAATTGTTAATTGATATTGTTAATTGATATGTTTCATTTTATGTTACTAAATTTTCTTCGACATTTTAATTTTAACTAAATACGGTATTTATAATTTTTAGACTTTAAATCCAGTATTTACATAAAAAATCCAGACATTTACTTTGCAAACCTTTTAAAACTTACACGATCAATTAATTTTGTATATTTGGTAACAACTAATTATTAGTTGTTAAATTAGTTGTTTTGTTTTAAAAATGAATGCAATAACATCTTCGGGTTTATATTTCTATTTATTTTGTACATTTTTATATAAACATTTTTATATAATAAAAATTTATAACTTCTAAATCTTACAAAATCAATTAACGTTGTATATTTGGATACAACTAATTCTTAGTTGATAAATTAGTCGTTTTGTTTTTTAAAAAGAATGCAATAACATATCCGGGTTTACATTTATGATTTTTTGTATATTTGTATATAATAAAAATTTATAAAATTTTATTTTGAAAAGCATTTACTATTTTTATATATTAAAAATCTTTGTATTTTTAGCTTCTATGATATTTCATATAACCTTAAAATATATATTATTCTTTAATTCAAAATGTTAATTTAATTATTAAACTATTATATTAGATTTATATTGCTATATTAAGTATGATATATGGTATATTCTTTAATTTCATTCAACAATTTGAATTTTAAATAAGTAGATATCTACTTTTAATTAAATCAATATGAAATCAATTTTACATTAAAACCCTTTGACTACTAATAACAATATTAATTAGATAAATTATAGGTTTGAACTTTCCTTTTTTGTTGTATATGTCAAAATTCAAATTTATATGAAACTGATTACATTGAATGCAATTGAAAATAATAATTCTTCTTTAATTAACTAACCAAAAAAATTTATGTGTATTTAATATAACACATATTAACTTTTCAGTCTAATCAAAAGTAAATTATTTAAATTTCTTGTATTCATTAAATTTGTCATTTATGTTAATTAAATGGTCAAATATAAAAGATGGAAAGTTTTTTAACATTGAAAACTATTAAAAACTTCAAAAGATTGTTGCAAGAGTGCTCAATTTCAGTTTTGAAAAACAAAAATAAATAAATGTAAATATTATTATAACAAACTTTTCATTTATTTATAAGTTTACTAACTAAACAATATACTATTAACTTTTTTTAATTATCACGAAATTATTGTCAAGACTCTAGCATCATTAACTTATTTAACAATAAATTCATTAGATAATTCTTTTTTCAATTTTATACATTAATCTTGACATTTATGCCTAATGAAAAATTAGTCAAATATAAAAGATGGAAAGTTTTTATTTTCTATTTAGTTTATTAGATTATTTTTTAATTTCACTGGAATAATTTAGACGAATCGGTAATTCTTGACATATATATCTAATTAAAAACTGATTACCTGAAAGATTGTTATTCATATAAAAATGAAATAATTTACATGAATTGTCTAAGCTACATAAAACTAAAAATGATAGAAAATTAATAACTAAAATACATTAGTAATGACCAAAACAAACATAATCAAACTACTCTCCATCAAATACTTTTTCCATGCAATTAGCCAATCTACCAATTTGGGCCGCCATAAACTGAAATAATTAAAATAAATTAATGTTAGATATACTGAACTATTAAAAACAAATTAGTAAGAATTATCAATAGATGAAACAAAGCTTGTGTGGGCAGTCGATGTATTTGTAAGTAGACATATTTGGACTGAGTGAGGCCTTCCGAACAATCAAAGATTTATTCTCGGCAAGCCAAACATCATGCTTAAGAATGCAAGGCTTCCTTACATAGGCTTGCATTCTGTTGCCCTGCAAATTATTATTAAGATTAGTAAAAAGTTGTATGAACAATATAGTAAATTAATGAATGTGTTAACAATACCATTTCGTCTTGAATAATCATTTCGATGGACTAATCTTGCCCGGGCTTTGAGTTGTCATTCAGCCGCCAAAATTTCAAAATACACACCTTTAGGATACACTCACTGTTAATAACATTCAAAACAATAAAAAAAATACGTACCTTTGTACGAACAATAAAAAATTTAACCAATAAAATTAATAAGAAAATGGAAGTAATAAAAACAACAAAAAGTAAAAACCTTCGCACAAAGGTAATCGTTTTTAATAAAGAGGTTATGATGGTGTAAGGATTAGGCTATCAAATATACGTATTTATACCAAATGAATTAGGGTAGACAAAATTATAGAAGGAAGGTAGTAAGGTAATTGATTGCAAACATAAATTTAGTAAATTTGAATATTTTGAAAATAAATTATGGTAAGAACGACTACAAAGGATTCCGTAATTAATGTATTTTCAAATTTTGAAATTTTGAAATTTCTATTATTCAACAATTCAACAATTCCACTAAACTCTTAATTTATCTTTTCGTATAATTAGATTAGTATAAATATAAATATTAGATTAGTATAAATGTCATATTATTTAATTTAAATGTTGACCATAATCTCATGTAAAAATATAAGTTACTAATTATATTATTTATAATAATATAATTAATCATCAATTATAACACCATATATTATTTAATGTAATTCATATAAGGTTTGAAAATAAAAGTTAATAATTTTGTTATATATATATGTAAGTAAATTGTGAATTATATTATTGTAATTATAAGTAAATCGTAATTATAAGTCATGGGTCAATGGGTCAAGAATGGATTTGTAACTCAAGTGTTATTCTTAAACAATAATAAGACAATGGATTTTGGTTATAATTGTTAAAACTTAATGACCGAAATTAAGTAAATGGGTCTATGGGTCAATGGGTGAACATCCATAATTATAGTTACACTAAATCATTGTTAATTAATTCAAATTTACATTCAAATTGACATCATAAGTTATACAATCATTAATTCAAATTTACAAATTAATTACATTCAAAGAATATACAAAAATTTATTTAAATTTACAATTTCCGTAATTAAACCATTCCTTAATCAAATCGGTCATCATTTCCTAAATATAACATGAATGGTACAAACATTTACAACTTTATGAATTTGATAAATTTAAATTAAAATAAATATAATATTTTAACAAAAATTCAAAATTTAATATCGATAATCTCTATATACTATATATATTCACTCTATACGTAATCTCTATACTAAATCTGTAATCATTTCTATTGATGAAATATCAAATAATAATCTAGATTATATATTATCTACTATCTAAGAAAATAATAAAGGTGGTGAATAAAATCAACCAAAAACAATAAAATATTCAAAATGATATTTTGAATATTTGGTTTTGGAAACTATAGCTACGATTTTAAATATTCAAATTGAAATGTACCTAGAAATGTCACTTAATAGAAATATCTAGAAATGTTCCTATATAAATGACAATTGTAAATATTCAAAATGAAAATGAAAGATAAGACTTTAATAGCATTGATGAATCTAATTTTAATATATTTTTTTATTAATTTAATTAAGATGAAAATTAGAGAAGGCCTAGATATAAATGGAAAATATGAGAATCAACCAATAGGAAATGAGGATTTTGACATAAAGTTTATTGCTTTAATAGTATAGTTAGATTAAAAAATAAATGTTAGTTATCTAACAATAAACACTATTAATGAAATTAACAAATTAGTTCTTCAAACATGTACAAGGCTTTTTCAACGATAGTTAACTAATTTTCAAGTTAAACACCTCTCTATAACAAACATTCATTTTTTCAAAATTAATTCCATTCATTTTCAAGTTTGATTTTAATTTTTATTTGCATAATTAATTTTTAGCATATATTGTTTTCTCTTACAAATTAAAATACCATGTTTCTTAAATTTCGAATATGCAGTTAGGACATGCTTATTTTAATTCTGCGATTCAATATGATCATCTATCGTAATCGGATTCCACCCTGATGGCGTTGGAGTCGTAGTGACTTTACCAATTGTCGTCTATTATTGAATACTTAAATCGACCACCCTAACAACGCGGGATATATTGATTTCACGGGACTAATGGATCTGATCAGTGCAATCATTTCATTAACGTACCAAGTACGAACCAGTGATACTTCACAGTCACTCACATGTATACTTCCACTACAATGACCCGTATAATATGTTGGTTTAATTCTTCAAATTTATGCAACCTTATACAACCAATTAAAATTTTAAAAACACATCCAATTGTATACCCCTGGTGGCCTTTACACCAAGTTTTACACTTTCCAATCAAAATCTATTTCATGTAAATTTAGTTCCAAATTTTACATAATTAGGCCATGGGTGAGAAAAACCGAACTTTTAACTAGAAAAAGTAACATCCTACTTTCAGTTATTATAATAAAAATAAATTTCATTATTTCATAGTGGGTCGTTATCGGTTTAGATAAATAGAATACGAGTTGGGCCAGTGCTGGGTAAATGAATATGGGTTATGGACTTGGGTTAGGAAAGAAAGAAGGAAAGACCATGGGCTTAAGCCCATGATCCATAAATATATAAACCCTTAATATCCATTTAATCCTCATTCACACATATTCCATACACCACCCAAAACACACACTTAAGATTTCTCTCTAGTTCTTCCTTATCTCTATCCGGAATCAAGAAGAAAACCGAGCACCGATCCGAGGTAACGATAGTTTAATATTGTATGAGCTTAACCCGTTAGATAAAGTTGCGAAACAACGAGCCGACACCGTTAAACCGTTTAAATCACGAGATCCGGGTGGAATCGGGTATAAACCGAACCTATGATGAGCTTAGGGATCACCCTAGCTCAGATCTGGATCGAACGGGGCGAAAAATGGTGAAAAACGAGTTAAGAATCGTTTTTCCGGTGAGTTCACGTTTTTCCGGCGGCTTTCCGGCAATAACGGCGCCGGAAAAGTAATACGAGGTTAAGGGTATGTCAGGGAATGTTCTGACATTCCCTGACCTAACCCTAGTTCGCTAACGGGAATTTAGCGAATTAAGGGTGATTCGTTAAGTAGATTCGCTGAGGAAAGATAACGAACTAGCCTTAGTTCGTGTCCTGATTCGTTAAGTAGATTCGCTGAGGAAAGATAACGAACTAGCCTTAGTTCGTGTCCTGATTCGTTAAGGAAAAGATAAGGAATTAACCCCCCCCCCCATTTCGTTATAGCCATTCGTTAAAGGAGATAACGAATTAGAAGGTCCAATTCGTTACTTGAACTGATTCGCTATGTGGACTGGTTCGTACAAGGACGGATTCGTCAGAGGTCCAGTTCGTTAGAGGGTTCGGTTCGTTACAAATGACCAGTTAACTAAGATAAGTCAATTCGTTAAAGACTGAATAACGAACTAGAAAGTTTAATAAAATGACAGAACAGTCACTGGACTTAGAAAAAGAATGAATTAATTACAATTCATCCCTTGAACTTTTAAGTAACATATTATTCAATGATTCAAAATGCTAATGGAAAATGTGTTAAGACAGCTCGACCCCAGCCAGGGGCTCTGCCCCTTGGACCCTGCTAGGGGCTGCCGCCCCTAGACCCCGCTACCAGGGGCGCTGCCCCCGGACCCCCGTTCGTTGTGGGTTATATAAAGATAGATATACAACATGAGTAGTAGTAGTTAATTGATACATGTAAATATTATACAGTTAGCCGTGCACAGCTCAAGAAGGGAATAACGATTAACGGAGAGCGTAACAGGATTCATGTGAGTTTCTAGCCTCATTTATGTGTTATGTTTTCGGGGCTGTGTGCATACTCAATATGTTTGTTAATACGCTTATCCTAAGAGATAAGTGTATGTCTTATGTGAATAATGTGAAATGTATGAATGATTGCTTGATGATACGTGAACGATCTTCGGATATTGCACGTACTGTCGGGTTGTAACGCTATGTATGAGGTAAGTATGATATGTATGCTTATATGTATGAACGTGATAAAGTTAATAAAAGAAGGAAATGATGGCTGTATGGTTGTATGGTTACGAAAAGGGTACCGAGCCCTAATAATGCTCGAGGTATGATGTATGGTTGTATGGTAACGAAGAGGGAATCGAACCCTACTAATATTCGAGAACTGGGGAACCGAACCCTACTAATATTCGAGGAAAGAGGGTACCGAGCCCTAATAACACTCGAGGAAAGAGGGTACCGAGCCCTAATAATACTCGAGGAAGGAGGGTACCGAGCCCTAATAATACTCGAGGAATGTAGGGCGTAATGCTCTTTATAACGTAAGATATGAAAGTAAGTTAATACAAAAGAAAGTATGAAAGTATGAATGAAAGAATATAAGTTTATATGTATTGTATAATGTATGATTAACTAGAACTCACTCAGCGTAGCTGACTTTTAGTATGCACGCAGGTGAGTAGGATGAGGCAGCTCGCTTGAGGAGACACGTGGCATTGAATAAGAGGCTGGCATCGGAAGACTCAAGACGTTTAAGTTTAATGTTTTGT
Organism: Bidens hawaiensis; assembly: GCF_021521415.1. Taxonomy (NCBI): domain Eukaryota; kingdom Viridiplantae; phylum Streptophyta; class Magnoliopsida; order Asterales; family Asteraceae; genus Bidens; species Bidens hawaiensis. Next base: position 209,838 of record NW_027492406.1, on the reverse strand, counting down.
TTATTTTGAAAGACAAGATGACGTTTTAAGACAAGATGTGTTTTGTTATGAAATGTTTTATGAAAGCTTTTATATTCCGCAAATGTTTTAATTAACTCTGATATTTAGAACTGCATTTATGAGTAAATCCAACAGGAAAGTAGGGCTACCGGTAACGGGGCCTTACAGAAAAACTAACAAAAACCGAACAAAACCGACTGTTATGGTTAAGTGAATAGGATTAACCGACCATTCGGCTATTGTTACAGTTAATGTGTCTCCATTAACAGACTTTAAGGGAAACCGAACTGATAACTTGTATGTTCATGGGCGGATCTAATGTGGGTTCACCGGGTTCACTGGAACCCACTGAGTTTCGGATTTTTCATAAAATGTTCATATAAAAAGCCTAGAGTGAACCATATATAAAATTCAGAGTGAACCCGTAGACAAATTAGACAAATGCTTTAGTGGTTAAAGCTATGCTTTGTAATTGAAGATACCAAGGTTTGTGCTAATGCTTTTTTTTTTTTTAATATTTAGGACAAAATTTGTGGTTTAATAATTTATTTATTGATGTATATGCTTCATATATATCTAGAATCTAGATATGGGATGAAAAGATGAAGATGTGACCTAATTAAACAAATAGGATTGTTCTAAGTGTAAAGGTGTATGCAATTGCAGTATTTGTATATATGTTTATGAAACTTTATATGCTTAAGACTTGTGAAATAAAGAGGAAATTTAAAGTAGATTTAACTGTAGAAAAATACAAGGTGATCAACCCACTCGTAAAGTTACACCAATGGCAAAGGCATGTGGAGACGTTCTTTTAATTACTGTATCGTATTTTTATTATGTGATTAACCTTACTTGACCCAAACCGTCGCATCGACCCAAAAATTTTTATGCCTAATCCTATGAAATCGAGCACCTAAAAACAGTGAACCCATTGAAATAAAGTCCTGGATCCGCCACGAGTATGTTTATGTTTTTCCAAAGTTTCTAAGTATATTATCCTTTATATCTCGATTTTCAGCTTCGAACATATAAATTTATGTTGTCATTATCTATACCCGAGCTTGGAACTTCATAACCAAGCTTGGAACCGACATATTTCAGCTTGCAAACTTCATAGTTGAGCTTGAAACACCATAACGGAACTAATTTCAACTAGAACAAAGAAAAAAAAGAAAAAATAATAAACAATTAACGAAACTTAATCGAAACCCCTAGGTAAGGCGTTGTATTTCCTTTGCTTAATTCACTAATTTACATATATTTCATACATATTTCAATAAATCACCTTTTCAAGCTTTTCGATAAATCGAAACCACTTGCCTCACGCGAATAACCCAACACACACCCTCCAACCTAATAACTTTTTATTGTTTTTTTCGAACGACAGCTTTCATTTAACAAGCCAAGCTAGCAAGAAGCTAAGACCAAGAAAACAACACAACAAAGGTAAACACTTAGGGGGTGTTTGGGTTTTCTTATTTTTACCTCCTTATAACTTATTCACTTTTATATATTAAAATAATGTTTGGGTAATATAACTTATTAAACATTTTAAAGAAGGAAAAATGAATTTTCATAAGTTAGGATTTTGTAACTTATGAAAAACTCCTTATATAAGGTAAAATGAGCTAGTGTAAATAAGGAATCCCAAACATGTCCTTAGAAAGAAAAATTACACCAATCTCTCCAAGATAAACTTTTAAACGAAGATCTGTTCTTTATCCAAAGAAACGTCCACATAAATTCCAACCTAATAACTAATTAGTTCCTCTGCTACACTAGAGTTAAATTTGAAGGTTGTGAAACATCAACGAGGTTGTTTCGAAATTCACTTCATACAAGTACAACATGTGTAAATATTAAAATTTTCGTATAATGTGGTCCCTTACTATTATTGTTACAATAATTTTGTATTGCAATGCTTTCTTGAAGGATATAAATACACTCTTGATGCTTTCGAAACTACCACATGTTCTTTAGACATCGTTACAGTGTACTACCAACAATCGTAACACATATGAAAGTTGATTTCAAAACCCCATGAGACATGGCGCCATACAAAACATAGTGACACAAGTAAAATTAAAATTATATCGAGTTTGATGCGTGTAAGGTCGCATGGGGTGGTCAGTGTTATAAAAATCTCGACTAGATACCAATTAATCCTCGATTAATCGCCAGTCGCCAATTAATCCTCATTTTTCTAAAATCAAAACTTAATATATAAAATGTGGAATATATATCTATATTTGAAAATTTACATATAAATTTTTATCCAATTAATCCCTACTAATCTCGATTAATCGTTAGTCTCTGCCCCATCATCTAACGCTTAACGATTTCTACAACACTAGTTTGGTATTGTCATGATGTCACACATAGGGTGTTTCTAGGATATATAAGGAAAGTCATGATGATATGTATGGAAATGTATGTTTGTATCAATGTTGCTTTCTCTCTATGCATTACGGTGCCATGGTTTGGTCAGTGCATTGCATCTCAATTTAGTGTGACAGCGTAAACAATATCCCTGCCATGGTTGGCATGGAAATACGAGTGGAGAAAAGAGTTTAGTGAGCACGAAAACAAAACAAAAAAAAAAACAATAACAGTAATTTTAAAATTTCCGAATTTCTTATGCTTAAAGGGAAAGTCAATTATTTTTTTATAGGTTTTTCCAAAAATTAATCTTTTTATAATTTAAATTCTTGTATCTATCTTTATTTATTAACTATTTAGTAATTTCTACTGGTATTATTATTCTTAGGTAGCGTTTGATATGCTGAAATCAAAACTAAGAGAAAGATAACTTATTAATTAGTTTACCGTTAATTCAAAACGTTTACAATAAAGTGGCAGACAAACGGGTAACAAGCAGCGCCACAACCCCCTTAAGTAGATCTCCTTTCAAGAGGATCCGTAAGAAAGTTAACAGGGGCCTCTTTTTTAATAAAAATCCATGCCCTTTAAGAACATTACACACACATCCCTAACTAAATCGTGTCTGTATCTAAAGCCATACAATTCTTTGCAATGCACCGCATGGTCTCCAAAAGAATCTTAACAAACCTTGCGACAAATTGGGCAATGCTCATAAGTCGAGAACATATAGATCATTAGCCGGTACTTAAGGATAGCCCGATACTCCAAACCCGGCATATGTTGGTCCAATCCTTCTATGAGGATGGCCGTTAGAAAATCCGGAGCCCGATGAGCCCAAAGGCATTCAAACACCGCCTTTTGGCAAGGGTATAAATCAAACTTCACTTATAAACTCTGGACAATTTGTAAGGCCCCGTTACCGGTAGCCCTACTTTCGTGTTGGATTTACTCATAAACACAGTTCTAAATATCAGAGTTAATTAAAACTTTCGCGGAATATAAAAGCTTTCATAAAACATTTCATAACAAAACATGTCTTGTCTTAAAACATCATTTTGTCTTTCAAAATAAACGAAACATTAAACTTAAACGTCTTGAGTCTTCCGATGCCAGCCTCTTATTCAGTGCCACGTGTCTCCTCAAGCGAGCTGCCTCATCCTACTCACCTGCGTGCATACTAAAAGTCAGTTACGCTGAGTGAGTTCTAGTTAATCATACACTATACAATACACATAAACTTATATTCTTTCATTCATACTTTCATACTTTCATACTTTCTTTTGTATTAACTTACTTTCATATCTTACGTTATAAAGAGCATTACGCCCTACATTCCTCGAGTATTATTAGGGCTCGGTACCCTCCTTCGTCGAGTATTATTAGGACTCGGTACCCTCCTTCCTCGAGTATTATTAGGGCTCGGTACCCTCTTTCCTCGAGTATTATTAGGGCTCGGTACCCTCTTTCCTCGAATATTAGTAGGGTTCGGTTCCCTAGTTCTCGAATATTAGTAGGGTTCGATTCCCTCTTCATTACCATACAACCATACATCATACCTCGAGTATTATTATGGCTCGGTACCCTTTTCGTAACCATACAACCATACATCATACCTCGAGTATTATTAGGGCCCGGTACCCTCTTCGTAACCATACAACCATCATTTCCTTCTTTTATTAACTTTATCACATTCATACACATAAGCATACATATCATACTTACCGTATACTTAGCGTTACAACCTGACAGTACGTGCAATATCCGAAGATCGTTCACGTACCGTCAAGCCATCATTCATACATATCACATCATTCACATAAGGCATACACTTATCTCTTAGGATAAGCGTATTAACAAACATATCGAGTATGCACACAGCCCCGAAAACATAACACATAAATGGGGCTAGAAACTCACCTGAATCCTGTTACGCTCTCCGTTAATAGTTATTCCCTTCTTGAGTTGTGCACGGCTAACTGTATAATATTTACACGTATCAATTAACTACTACTACTCATGTTGTATTTCTATCTTTATATGACCCACAACGAACGGGGGTCCGGGGGCAGCGCCCCTGGCAGCGGGGTCTAGGGGCGGCAGCCCCTAGCAGGGTCCAAGGGGCAGAGCCCTTGGCTGGGGTCGAGCTGCCAGGTCAGCTTGGAAAAATTTTATTTCCATTAACTGTCTTAACACATTTTTCATTAGGTTTTTAATTTATTTTCTAAGCGAACTTAACTTTAGGCGAAGTTAAACCTTAAGCGAACTTAGCTTTAGGCGAAGTTATCAGTTAGGCGAACTTGGCCGTAAGCGAAGTTATCAGTTAGGCGAACTTGGCCTTAGGCGAAGTTATCAATTAGGCGAACTTGGCCGTAGGCGAAGTTATCAATTAGGCGAACTTGGCCTTAGGCGAAGTTATCAATTAGGCGAACTTGGCCTTAGGCGAAGTTAAGCTTTGAAGGTGAAGTTAAGCTTTTGCAGGCGAAGTTATCAGTTTGCAGGCGAAGTTGCCCAGTTTGCAGGCGAAGTTGCCCAGTTCAGCTACGGTTTGGTTTTTATCAAGCATTTTGGCGATTTTAATACCCTTGTTATGGTTTGACATCACCCACTAACGTTCCCTAACCATTTTCGGTCGTATATATATCCCGTATATACTATAAAGCTTGGATCTTTAAGCTTAAGGACATTCAAAAGGCTAAACGTTCAATAAAACGTAAACTTTAAAGGTCAAGAACATACCTTTAGCGCTCGCTCGATCTTGGTTAGCTTGTTTATGCACTCTAGATCTCGTGTAATAAGATCTAATACCAACTAACGTTTACTCTCTCTCGGATCTTGCTCGTTTATGGTGTGTGTGTGTTTGGAGTGTGTAGAGATTATGATGGAAATGAAATGAGGGTTTAGGGTTTTAGGTTGGTTTAGGGGATATTTATATCCCTTAAAGCCCATGGACCTAAGGCCCATTCTCATTTAACCCATCTTAATTAATCTAAGTCCATGATCCGTTCTTTACTCGACATTAATTAATTAATAACGCGAAATCACTAAACGTAACTTTCTTTATTTAACATTATAAATTTTAGGATGTTACAAGTCTTCCCTCCTTAAAGAGGTTTCGTCCCCGAAACCTAACTATTACATAAACAAACTAGGGTAAAACTTGCGCATCTCATCCTCGGCCTCCCAAGTAGCATCTGATCCCTTGCGGTGTTTCCATATCACTTTTACCAAAGGTATAATCTTGTGACGAAGCTGCTTCTCCTTGCGATCAACGATCTCTATCGGTTGCTCGATGTAGTTCAATTGTTCATCAACCTCAATGTCCATCAATGGCACGTGAGACGTGTCATCAGCTAGACACTTCCTCAGATGAGAAACATGGAAGGTTGAATGAATTCCTTCTAACTCATCGGGTAAATCCAGTTTATAAGCTACTTCACCCACACGATCTACAATCTTGAACGGTCCAATGTACCTCGGACTCAACTTTCCTCTTTTCCTAAAACGGATAATCCCCTTCCAAGGCGAGACCTTGAGCATCACATTGTCACCAACGTTAAACTCAATTGGTCGTCGCCGCTTATCTGCATAAGACTTTTGTCTGTCTTGAGCGGCTTTCATTTTTGATTTGATCTGATCGAACTTTGAAGATGTTTCTTGAACCACTTCTAGGCTTCCCATTTCTTTCTGACCAATCTCACCCCAACACACCGGGGTCTTACATCGTCTACCGTAAAACATCTCAAACGGTGGCATACCAATACTTGAATGGTAACTGTTGTTATAGGAGAACTCTGCCAGATGCAGATGATCATCCCAACTTCCACCAAAATCTAAAACACAAGCACGTAGCATATCCTCAAGGGTTTGGATCGTCCTTTCAGACTGTCCATCGGTTTGAGGATGATACGCCGTACCGATGTTCAACCTCGTCCCCATAGCTTCATGGAATTTCTTCCAGAACCTCGAAGTAAACCGTGTATCTCTATCAGACACGATCGATAACGGTACTCCATGCTTGGTTACAACTTCTTTAATGAACAAGCTTGCTAACGTTTCTGACGAGATGGCCTCTCGTATGGGCAGAAAGTGAGCACTCTTGGTCAAACGGTCCACAATCACCCAGATGGTATCATGTTGCTTAGCTGTACGAGGTAGCTTAGTTATGAAATCCATGGTGATGTGTTCCCATTTCCACTCAGGTATCTCTAGCAGTTGCATCTTCCCATAAGGCTTTTGGTGTTCGGCTTTGACTTGTAAGCAAGTTAAGCACTTACTAACATAATCCACTACATCATTCTTCATTCCTGGCCACCAGTAATCTCTTTTCAAGTCTTGGTACATCTTTGTAGCTCCAGGATGGATTGAGTACCTTGACTTATGAGCTTCATCTAAGATTCGACTTCTAAGATCACCATGGCGTGGGATCCACATGCGGTCGAACCTAGTCTTAACTCCATGAGTGTTTTCCATCAACTCATTTTGCTGGCCATACATCCTTTCTTTCTTTACTAACCCTTCATCTACTAACACCTCTGACTGCACCTTGATGATTTCTTCAAAAAGACTTGAGTTCATAATCAGCTGGTATGACTTCACTGTTGCAAGGACTTCCTCATTCTTACGACTTAGCGCATCAGCGACCACGTTAGCTTTACCGGGGTAATACTTAATCTCACAGTCGTAATCCTTTATCAATTCTAACCATCTTCTCTGCCTCATGTTCAATTCTTTCTGCTCGAAGAAGTACTTTAAACTCTTATGATCTGTATAGATAGTACACTTAGTACCGTACAGATAATGCCTCCATATCTTAAGAGCATGCACTACAGCTGCTAACTCCAAATCATGCGTCGGATAAGTACTCTCATGGACCTTCAACTGTCTAGACGCGTAAGCTATCACCTTCCCTCGTTGCATCAACACGCAACCTAACCCTTGATGCGAGGCATCAGCACAAACAACGAAATCCTCGTCACCATCGGGTAGAGCAAGGATTGGAGCTTGCGTGAGTCTCTTCTTTAATTCTTCAAAGGCTTCTTCTTGAAACTTTCCCCAACTGAATACTATCGACTTTCGGGTCATACCGGTCAGCGGTGCGGCTATCTTGGAGAAACCTTCGATGAATCTCCTATAGTAGCCAGCTAACCCTAGGAAGCTTCGTATATCAGTCGGATTCTGTGGAGTCTTCCAATTCGTTATCGCTTCAATCTTAGCTGGGTCCACGGTAATCCCGTCCGGATTAATCACGTGACCTAAAAATTGCACTTCTCTTAACCAGAACGCGCACTTCGAAAACTTGGCATACAACTTCTCTTTCTTCAGAGTCTCCAATACCTCTCTCAGATGCTCAGCATGGTCAAACTCGCTCTTTGAATAAATCAATATATCATCAATGAAGACGATAACCGACTTATCCAACATCGGTCGACACACCCTATTCATCATGTCCATAAATGCTGCAGGAGCATTTGTTAGACCGAATGACATTACGAGGAACTCGTAGTGTCCATACCGCGTTCGGAACGCTGTCTTAGGGATGTCTGCCTCCTTCACCTTCAGCTGATGGTAGCCTGATCTGAGATCTATTCGTGAGAACCAACTTGAACCTTGCAGTTGGTCAAACAGATCATCAATCCTTGGCAAAGGATATCTATTCTTTACCGTAAGCTTATTCAACTCACGATAGTCTATGCAAATTCTCATACTTCCATCCTTCTTATTCACGAACAATACTGGTGCGCCCCACGGGGAAACACTCGGTCCGATAAAACCCTTGTCGAGGAGTTCTTGCAGTTGGGACATCAATTCTTTCATCTCGGACGGTGCTAGACGGTAAGGCGCTTTTGCGACAGGTTGGGCTCCTGGTATTAAATCTATCTAAAATTCTATCTCTTGCTCCGGTGGCAACCCCGGAAGATCCCCAGGGAATACTTCTGGGTAGTCGCGCACAATAGGAACATCTTTCATTTCTTTCGTCTCGGCCGTAGCGTTGACGACATACGCTAGGTAGGCACAACACCCTCGCCTTAGCAAACCCTCGGCTTTTATCATCGAAATGACATTAAGCCCAGAACTTTCCTTATCACCATAAACCGTCACCGCACTACCATCCAAGGACTTTAACCTTATTATCCTACTTTTACATACTATCTGAGCCTCAAACTCAGACAACCAATCCATCCCCAAAACCACATCGAACCCTCCTAAGGTCATAACATACAAGGTAACAGGGAACTCATGTCCCTCCAATTCTATCCTACAGTCCTTAACCATTTTCATTATTTTAACCGAAGTGTCACTAGCGGTTTCTACTATAAGAGTTTCAGACACTCGGCAACATTTCATTTTAGCTAGTTTACTAAATGTCGTAGCTACAAAACTTCTATTAGCACCAGAATCAAATAATACGGAAGCAGAAATGCCGTTTACTAAGAACGTACCGGTCACAACATCAGGAATCTGTCTCGCTTGTTCATGGGTCAGCATATAGGCTCTGGTTCTTGGCCTAGCTTGATCGGCATCCTTCCTCCCACTACCTCCAGCATCACCCTCGGTGCATTCTCTAGCAAAGTGACCTGTCTTACCACACTTGTAGCATGCAGGCTTAGAACTGCACTCATGAGCATAATGACCTGCCTACCCACACTTGTAGCAAACATTCGACCCAACTCTACACTCTCCAGCATGCATCTTTCCACACTTATGACATGTATCCGAACCCTTTCCCCACCTACACTCACCACTGTGTGCCTTGCCACAAGTCTTGCACGACCTGTTCTCCCAAACTCTCGGCTGCTTGTTCTTAGGGTTCCACATCTGGGTACCGGGTCGTTTAGCAGGAGCGACCCATTTCTTCTCTTTCTTCTCGTCTCCCACCACCACATCATCCGCAGCCAGGTCTGCATAGACCATCTCTGCGAGTTCGACAGCAGAATCGAAAGTAGCAGGTTTACTTGTCCTGACTAACATGTGGACTCTCTGTGGTAATCCCCTCACATAACACTTGATTCTCTTAGTCTCAGTGCTGACCATATCGGGTACCAACCTAGACATTCGATTGAACTCGGTGGTGTACTCACGATGTGTCATTGTTCCCGCTTTCAAGTTCAGGAACTTCATCTCCGCCCTTTCAACCTCGGCGTCAGCACAGAACTTCTTCATCACTAACTCCTTCAGATCGTCCCACTTCATTTCCTTGATCTCTTCACGGGTCTTCCTCTGCTCCACACTCTCCCACGAATACATAGCCTCGTCTTCAAATGATTGGGTGGCATAACCGACAGCTTGGTCAGGACGACACTCGCTGATTCGGATAATTTTATCCATGGCGGTTATCCACTGAAGAGTAGCGATTGCGTCTCCTAAACCAGTCAGCTTAGGCGGGTCACAACCTTTGAAGGACTTATAGTTGCAACCGCCTCGGCCCCTCTTCCTATCATCAACTTTCACAGACCTCACCTCACTTGAATCACCCTTTTCCCTCTCATCATCTTTCCTACCATTACCACCTGCCCCTTCAACAGTTCTTTCACGGCTTCCAGCAGACCCTCCCGGAGTAATATTCTTCACAGCAGTGGCTACAGCTTGAACAATAGCTGCTTGAATTGCGGGATCCAGTTGAACTCCTTCATTGTTTTCCGGGTTTCTTCCAGCTGCGCTTCCTTCAGCTTCGGTGTTGGAAACTGTCTCAACCGAAGGTTGCTGGACACGACGAGGCCTGCCGCGTTGTCCAGTGCGACCTCCAGCTCCAACAATGTCTCCAACTCCAGCCATCGTATTCTAAAAGGGAAAACACAAACATCATCACTCAAGGAACTATTTAGTACAAGGATAGCAAGGCTAACAGGTAATAACAGTGGCCAGCTGTGACTAGCTGATCACGTTGTTTTCCGTGTCCTATACACTTCCCTTTATGAGTCTATTTGTGCTGGTTCTACTCAAGCAGTTAGTCAAATCAAACAATCAATTATTCCTATCCCTGTCATTCACATATCTTTTCTTTCTCATTAACATATATCATTTAATCATACACTTTACCTTTACTGATCTTGCTTGAGCGACACATGGCATTCTTGAACTGGCATCTTCTTTCCTTTCTCACTTAAATCTCATTCTCTGTTCGAGTCTAAGCATGTTGGATGCTTAAATCTCTCGAACTTTGCTCTGATACCAACTTGTAAGGCCCCGTTACCGGTAGCCCTACTTTCGTGTTGGATTTACTCATAAACACAGTTCTAAATATCAGAGTTAATTAAAACTTTCGCGGAATATAAAAGCTTTCATATAACATTTCATAACAAAACACGTCTTAAAACATCATTTTGTCTTTCAAAATAAACGAAACATTAAACTTAAACGTCTTGAGTCTTCCGATGGCAGCCTCTTATTCAGTGCCACGTGTCTCCTCAAGCGAGCTGCCTCATCCTACTCACCTGCGTGCATACTAAAAGTCAGCTACGCTGAGTGAGTTCTAGTTAATCATACACTATACAATACACATAAACTTATATTCTTTCATTCATACTTTCTTTTGTATTAACTTACTTTCATATCTTACGTTATAAAGAGCATTACGCCCTACATTCCTCGAGTATTATTAGGGCTCGGTACCCTCCTTCCTCGAGTATTATTAGGGCTCGGTACCCTACTTCCTCGAGTATTATTAGGGCTCGGTACCCTCTTTCCTCGAGTATTATTAGGGCTCGGTACCCTCTTTCCTCGAATATTAGTAGGGTTCGATACCCTCTTTCCTCGAATATTAGTAGGGTTCGGTTCCCTCTTCGTTACCATACAACCATACATCATACCTCGAGTATTATTAGGGCTCGGTACCCTTTTCGTAACCATACAACCATACATCATACCTCGAGTATTATTAGGGCCCGGTAACCTCTTCGTAACCATACAACCATCCTTTCCTTCTTTTATTAACTTTATCACATTCATACACATAAGCATACATATCATACTTACCTTATACTTAGCGTTACAACCTGACAGTACGAGCAATATCCGAAGATCGTTCACGTACCGTCAAGCCATCATTCATACATATCACATCATTCACATAAGGCATACACTTATCTCTTAGGATAAGCGTATTAACAAACATATCAAGTATGCACACAGCCCCGAAAAAATAACACATAAATGGGGCTAGAAACTCACCTGAATCCTGTTACGCTCTCCGTTAATAGTTATTCCCTTCTTGAGCTGTGCACGGCTAACTGTATAATATTTACACGTATCAATTAACTACTACTACTCATGTTGTATTTCTATCTTTATATGACCCACAACGAACGGGGGTCCGGGGGCAGCGCCCCTGGCAGCGGGGTCTAGGGGCGGCAGCCCCTAGCAGGGTCCAAGGGGCAGAGCCCCTGGCTGGGGTCGAGCTGCCAGGTCAGCTTGGAAAAATTTTATTTCAATTAGGCAAACTTGACCTGAGGCGAAGTTAAGCTTTTGCAGGCGAAGTTATCAGTTTGCAGGCGAAGTTGCCCAGTTCGCAGGCGAAGTTGCCCAGTTCAGCTACGGTTTGGTTTTTATCAAGCATTTTGGCGATTTTAATACCCTTGTTATGGTTCGACATCACCCACTAACGTTCCCTAACCATTTTCGGTCGTATATATATCCCGTATATACTATAAAGCTTGGATCTTTAAGCTTAAGGACATTCAAAAGGCTAAACGTTCAATAAAACGTAAACTTTAAAGGTCAAGAACATACCTTTAGCGCTCGCTCGATCTTGGTTAGCTTGTTTATGCACTCTAGATCTCGTGTAATAAGATCTAATACCAACTAACGTTTACTCTCTCTCGGATCTTGCTCGTTTATGGTGTGTGTGTGTTTGGAGTGTGTAGAGATTATGATGGAAATGAAATGAGGGTTTAGGGTTTTAGGTTGGTTTAGGGGATATTTATATCCCTTAAAGCCCATGGACCTAAGGCCCATTCTCATTTAACCCATCTTAATTAATCTAAGTCCATGATCCGTTCTTTACTCGACATTAATTAATTAATAACGCGAAATCACTAAACGTAACTTTCTTTATTTAACATTATAAATTTTAGGATGTTACACAATTCCACTTTATAAGGCACTCGCCACAACATGTTGGGCTTTAGGGGGTGCCCTTATTAGAGAACCCGTTAAGATCAAAATATGGAAGTGAAGTACGTAAACAATCCATCACACACCCATAATCAGAGTCCAACCCATAAATATCACAACTCCGAAGAATATGGTCTTGCAAACTCCACGATTGTGCTCTCGAAGCCACAAAAGCATATGTAGATACATCCTCAGCCGAACATATACCCAACCCCTAAAACGGGTCGGAAGTGATGTCAACCTCCATTGGAGATCCTCGAAAAACGGACCCCCATAAACCACGATGTCCACAATCGCCCTTCGAAGGCCATAGTCAAATATTGAAATAGCTTCCCAAACATATATAGGTTGGCAAGTTCTCAAACCGAACAAAAGCTTTGCAACTCCCATACATGAGCGAAGCAAAAGAAGCTCGTATTTAGGATCCCGAAGTCTTGGGAGACAGCTCATCAGTTCCAGAGTGCTAGATGCCCTTTTCATAGCCAAACTGCTGATAAACCTCACATCCTGGCTTATAGCACCACCAAAGAGTTTCACACTAAGCACCCGACTTCCAATCCCGCAAGGGAATAACCCTCCATGATTTTTATTAAAACGTTAATTACTGATTATGAGTTTAACAACTTTAAAATAAAAACTATAAACACACGAACAACAAATTCCATTAAAAAAGTTATAGCAAGATCCGACTCTACAAGTCGTTCCATGATGGCGGGGTGATGAACGTAGGGTAATTTTTATGTTTCTTATCTTGACATGACCTACGTTTGACCCAAAAAGTTTTATGTGTGATTATTAAAATCTAAATACCAAAAAAATGGAACCCAATGAATAAAAATTATAGAGGCGCCATTGCCATCTGTGATTCCGGTTCAATTCCAACAATGGTATACCAATAATAGAGGAAAACATATAGATTAGACTGTATATAAATGGTAAGTCTTTCAGAGTCCTCTGAAATCCGGTTCCACTAAAGACGTTAAGAGAAACTATCAAACCAAATTTTATATGAAAGGATAGTTTAATATATCCCTAATAACAACTATTTTAAGAAAAATGAACTTAAAAATAAAGTGTGTATATATATATATATATATACTAATATACGGTTGTGGGTGGTTGTTTTTGGTGTTTTGTGCGTGAAAGAGGCTGGTGGAAAGCAAAAGCATGCGAGCGAGCAGAGTGGAAATGTCGCTATCAACATGATGAGGAAACACTTCTGAAGAGGTAGGTCCCAGCAGAGCCCAGTTGGACCCGCAAGACTCACCTTGAATAGGGACGTCTGCGCAATGACCAACTGCTTCAGCAGAGCCCACCATGCTCAGCGAACCTTACGCGCAGTACGCCAACTGTACCCGCAGGGAAAGCCTCCCAATGGCGAAGTACCCCGCCTGTTCCTGCAGCTGCGGATACAAGCCATCAGGGAAGGCTACCCGCACTAACAGCAAGGCTACACGCACAAGGCATTCGCTACTTCAGCAGTCACATGAAGGAATGAGCAAGGCGGGAATACTCCCGCCTAAATGAGCCAGTCCGTATGCTTCTGGAAGGTCTTTCGTACTATACCTACTAAGGTATGGGCGGAACAGACAATTTGACCAGAGCAGCCCATGAATCAATCACAGGGTGACAGCTCACCAACAACAATACGAGGAGGAGCACCCTCTAGTACTGTTTGTCACTATTAGCCGCTGCCTACTCACCAACCCTTACGATGGGACGTGCGCAGCCTACAGTTGGTGGAACAGTGCGTAGCCGGCAGTAAAGGAACAGTATACAGCCGACCTTTACTGTTGGCCGTAGCCTATCCACCAACCAGCATGGCCTGTGCGTAGTCCACTGTTGGTAGAACAGGAATACTATTCAGCCGGCTGTACCTTCTAGGAAACCTACCTTCGGCTATAAATACTCCAACACCTTGGAATGGTAAGGACATCATCTGATATCTCAATCTTATCTAGCAATCTCTTAATATACACTTATATTCAGAGCAATCTAGTCTGATTCTCACGCCGGAGGGTGGTCACAAGGAGGAACCCCCCATTCTCAGTGACGAGCTTACGGTGTCTGTTTTGCAGGTCCCTTGAAGAACAACCTTCTCTGCTGGACCTCATCCTCGTGGGAAACATTACTTAAACCCCAGATTATCTATAATCTGCCCAGGGTTCACTTAGTGTTTCTTCATTGGCGCCATCCGTGGGAAAAAGCTAGAACTAATTCTTAGTTTTTTCAAAATTTCTGAAGAAATGGTTAACGTTACTCCGGTCCAAAGGCCAGTAATCGACCAAGAAACCCCGGTAACCACAACCCCAGCAACTGGGGGGAACACCGGCGGTTATACAAATCTTACGAACACTACCCCGACTACCCAAGCCGGGGCAAGTGCAGTAAATATTCCACTGGGGTTCACTGATGCCCAGTTGGAAAAACGAACGAGGGTCCCTCGCCAAACACTAGATCAAGTGAAGGCGTGGGCCGAAGCACGTCAGAGAGAGTTCCAAGCTGAATTGGATGAACGCTTGCGTTCAGTTCAACAGGCTGACGAATTCGGCAGTACTCGCCAACATCTCAATATGAACAGTGAGTGCGAGTACTCAGACGACGAGAGGGAAGAATCCGATACCGACGCAAACCCTCGCCATAAGGCGAAAGGGAAGCGTAAGGAAACGGACTTCCAACCGAAAAGGAATTTTGGGGAAGCTTTTAAACCAACAAACGCGGAGAGAAACCCGCGTGACTTCTCCAAAACCTTTAGACCAACTGCTACAAATGTAGGAAAGTCAAAATTCGCAAGGGACATTGCGGAAGCAATCGCCCCGAGAAGTGCCAAACAAATGTCCAACATTGGCACTTATGATGGTCTATCCGACCCAGACGACCACTTGAACAGATTCATTACGGGGGCAACCGTCAGTAACTGGACGGAACCCACGTGGTGCTATATGTTCCAGATGACTCTGGTTGGAGCGGCCAGGGCATGGTTCGACCGTTTACCGGTCCACCACATTTATGATTGGGCGGACTTTCAGAACAAGTTCAGCCAGCACTTCAGCCAGCAGAGGAAATATACTGAAGAACAGTGGACGATCCTCAACTGCGTTAGAGAGGAGGATGAATCTTTACTAGACTTCATCACTCGCTTCAACTCCAAAAAGCTAAGTCTCGGCAACATAAGTGAAGATCTTGTTCGCGCCGCTTTCATCCAGGGCGCCGAATACCCAGAGCTTATCCGCACATTGACGGGTAAGGATGGCATGCCATCAACATGGGATGCCATCATGACGGCGGCCAAGCGCTTTGCCGAGACGGAGAAGCAACTGGGAAGGGATCTTCCCCAGAGTACACACCTCTACACGCAGAGGACAAGAGAGAACAATGTTCGGATCGCCCGGCAGAACAAAAAGAGGAAGCTAGGTATCTGGCAGTCAAGGGTAAACTTTGACACCTCATCCAGCTCTCACCCTCTTGTTGGCGGAAGAAATCACACACACCCTTCAAGCCAAAAGCACCGGTGGACGCCACTCACCAAAAGCGTCACGGAGATATTTGTCACTGAAAAGTTACCATGGCCAAAAGCTCCAATTATCCGGCAGCGACCTAATGCGGATCAGAGCAAATCCTGTGACTTCCACGGGACAAAAGGTCATGGTACGGAAGAGTGTACATCCTTGAAGGATATTGTTGAAGCATTCGTCAAGGATGGAAGACTGGCACACCTGGTGGCATCAATCAAGAAGGGAGGAAGGAACGACAACCGGTACCGAGGCAACGGATGAAAGGCCGTTTACATCAGCATCAACATGGTTCATGGTAATGTCAGAGGAAGAAAAAGGCGAACGACAGAACCATGTGCGTGGAAGGAAGCTGAGGTGCGCTTCCCGCGAGTGCCAGGAGGACCCAGCAAAGAAGGCCCTATCGTCATCAAAAGCCAGCTGGGACACTACATCACTTCTCGAACTCTTGCTGACAACGGCGCCTCATCAACGGTGATGTACAGGCAGTTCTTCGACAAGCTAGATGACGAAGACAAGGAACGCCTGGAAACGATCTGCGCTTCGATGGAAGGGTTTGATGGCAGCACAAACACCCCCTGGGTATCCTATCTTTCCCCGTCACTCTTACGGATGGGAAGCATTCCCGCACAGAAGATGTGGACTTTGTCGTGATGAGGAAGCCACACCACACATACGACATTCTCTTCGGGAGAGACGGGATGGCAAGATTCAACGCCGTAGTATCCTCAGTCCACGGCATGATGGGATGGCCAACTGCTGAGGGTGTAGCGATGATCACTGGCATTCCCCAGGTATGCATCGCATCTGTCTCATCTAAACCCAAACCAAAATGGCTAAACCAACCATCACCGAACCAGAAAGATGGGCCTTCAATGGCAAGTACCCTGACAAGGCCGTCACCATTGGCCCAACAATTGTTGATCCCACACGCACCTTACTCAAGCGCTTATTACAAAAAAACGCTGACATCTTCGCGTGGACACCAGCTGACATGACTGGTGTACCCCGAAGTAAGGCAGAGCATAAGCTCAAATGCGATCCGGCTGTTACGCCGATCGTACAAAAACGCAGAGTAATGGGGCCAGAACAAACTAACGCGTGTAGAACCCAAGTCAAGGAACTCCTTGACGCAGGCATCGTACGCGTTAGTAGATATCAAACTTGGGTTGCAAATCCCGTTATGGTACCGAAGAATAACAAACAATGGCGCATGTGCATAGACTTCAAGGACTTGAACAAAGCATGCCCCAAAGATTGTTATCCGTTACCTGAAATTGATCTTAAGGTGGACTCGTTGGCACCATTCCACCTTAAATGCTTCCTGGACGCGTACATGGGGTACCATCAAATCCACATGGTCGTTGATGATCAGGACAAAACCGCTTTTCGGACGCCCGATGGCACATTTTGTTACCAAATGATGCCATTCGGACTTAAGAATGCCGGGTCCACATACCAACGCCTGATGGACAACCAGTTTCATGCCCAAATTGGGAGGAACTTGGAAGTCTACATGGATGACTTGGTCATCAAAAGCCCTGACCCAGAAGCGATGTTGAAAGACATCGAAGAAACTTTCAACACGCTCAGGAAGATAAACATGAAGCTCAACCCGAGCAAGTGTGCCTTTGGAATGGAAGAAGGGAAGTTCTTGGGGGTCATCGTCACTAAAGATGGCTTCAGAGCGAACCCTGAAAAGGTCGAAGCCATTATCAAAATGGAATCACCTACTACCATCAAACAGGCTCAGACACTGAATGGACGACTGGTGGCACTTAATCGCTTTTTGGCAAACCACGCGGATAAGTCGTTTCCCTTCGTGTCAACATTGAGAAACTGTTTAAAGAAAACGCACTTCCGCTGGACACCAGAAGCGGAAGCAGCTTTTCAGGAGATTCGGTCACGCTTGATCGAACTCCCAACGCTGACAGCACCAAAAGCGGGAGAGGAGTTAATCCTATACCTTTCCGCAACTGATAGAGCAACCGGGGCAGTCCTGCTAGTAGAACGAAAAGGCATCCAGATGCCAATCTATTATGTCAGCCGTATCCTAACAGACGTAGAAACCCGGTACTCTACCCTCGAAAAATTAGTCATAGCACTTATACACGCTTCACGCAGGTTAAGACGATATTTCCAGGGTCACCCAATCACCATTCTCTCCAACTTCAAACTTGCAAACGTTCTAGGCAAACCCGAGTTATCGGGACGCCTAGCCAAATGGGCAATTGAGTTGGGGGAATACACGATAAAATATAAGCCAAGACCAGCCATAAAAGGCCAGGTTCTGGCCGACTTTATTGCAGAAGTGCCTGTATCGCGGGAAAAAGAGTGCCAGGAAGAGGCTCAACCCTCTCCAGCACAAGACATCAATGATGTCTGGCTACTCTACACTGATGGAGCAGCCAGTAACGAGGGTTCAGGCGCAGGGCTGAAACTAACCAACCCAGCGGGCCAAGAATACACTTACGCTATTCGACTGGATTTTCCAAGTACGAATAACGAAGCCGAGTATGAGGCATTCTTGGCTGGGCTGAGAATTGCGCGTAAGATGGGAGTGAAAAACTTGGAAGCCCACGTGGATTCCATGTTAGTAGCCAATAAAATCAACGGGACGTACACGGCCGTGAACGACACAATGGCCATGTACCTCACACAAGCAAAATCCCTTATGCGCGATTTCAACGACTGCAAAGTCATACACGTCAAGCGAAGTGAAAACAAATCTGCGGATGCGTTAAGCAAGCTTGCATCGTTAGCCTACACCCACTTAGGAAAGGACATCCGCATTGAACTCCTCGAGACACCTTCGGTCCCGCACAAGGAAATTTGTGTCATCCAAACCGGCACAGAAACGTGGATGACACCAATAATAAAATACCTTGCGGCAGGTACACTACCAGAATCCAAAACACAGGCAAGAAAACTACGCTGTAAAGCACTGAATTATCAACTCATCGATGACATCCTTTACAGACGTAACTTTCTTGGCCCACTCTTAAGATGCATGGACAACCAAGATGCTGACTACCTCCTAAGGGAAGTACACGAAGGCATCTGTGGAGTACACGCAGGTCCCCGCGCTGTTGTAGCTAAGCTAAACAACGCGGGATACTTTTGGCCGGGGATGCATACGGATGCACTGGCATACATCAGAAAATGCAGGTCTTGCCAGCTTTACGCACCCAACACGCACCGCCCGAAGAACGAACTTGTTCCAGTCACTTCTTCATGGCCATTTCAGAAGTGGGCCATCGATGTGACAGGCCCATTTCCTACAGCAGCAGGAAATGTTCAGTTCCTAGTGGTAGCCATCGACTACTTCACCAAGTGGATAGAAGCAAAACCTTTAGCCCAAACAACCGCGAAACATATCAAAAAATTTATTTGGGAATTTATTATTTGTCGTTTTGGACTTCCACAGAATTTGGTGAGCGATAACGGCACCAACTTTGCTGACAAGAAGCTACAACAGTGGCTGAAAGAACTTCAAATCACCCACACCTTTACCTCAGTGGCACACCCACAAGGTAATGGTGAGGTGGAAAGAGCAAACAAGAGCATCGTCGAAGGCATAAAGAAAAGACTCTTAGAACACAGATCCGGCTGGGTGGACGAGCTTCCGCACGTCCTTTGGGCAAACAGAACGCTGAAGAAGGCCAGTACGGGAGAAACCCCGTTCAGTCTCACTTATGGCACTGAAGCTATGGTCCCGGTCGAAATTGGTTTACCCTCACCAAGGGTCTTGATTCAGCCAGAAGACAATGATGCGGAAAGACGGTTGGACCTTATGCTAACCGAGGAACGCAGAGACTTAGCCGCAGTGCGTGAAGAGAACTACAAGCGACAAATGCAAAAGTACTACAACACGCGGGTAAAACTCTGCAACTTCAATGTAGGAGACTACATACTGCGTAACAACGAGGCTTCGAACCAAGAACGCCCAGGAAAGCTGGCTCCGGTCTGGGAAGGGCCATACATTATCAAAGAAGTCCTGGGAAAGGGCGCATACCGGCTCGAAAGGCTCGATGGCACTCCCATCCCAAGAACATGGAATGGAGCTCAATTACGCAAATGTTATATGTAGATCAATTCCAAACTTGTAAAGAAAAGGCCTAGAGCCACTTCTAATGGAAATGATTCTCCTTTCACAATGTGTTGATAGCCTTACCTTTATACTTATGAACTTCCCACACTGGTGTCGGTATTCACCGCATAAATGGGGGAAGAAGTAAGTCGTTACGTGTGGAAGGCGGCAAAACCCGCATAAACACAACGCTAAAAATAAGGAAAACCTACACGCAGGTCAGATGTAAGTAAAGTTTAGCCATCCTTGTAAGTGCAAGTGACGGTCTTACCCGCACAATCACGAACAAGGAAGCAAAACTTCAACCTATCATCTACCACGTTCAAAGGTTAACTTATTCTGAACAGTTAGAAAATTTCAAAGGAAAAGATGAGGAAAACTTCCACGCAGGTCAGATATAAGTAAAGTTAAGCCATCCAACTAAGTGTAAGTGACGGTCATACCCGCACAATCATGAAAGAGGAAGCGAAACAAACTTATAATTTACCACGTTAAAAAGTTAACTTATCTAAGTACTAAAGAAATTACTAAGTTAGATCAAAACATGCGTAAAATAAACAAGGCAAAGAACAAACACAATCTTTATTTCATCAAATTCAAATATTACAAAGATAGCTATATAAAAGCAAAAATCTACGCTAATGGTGGAAAGGGATCTTCAGAATCAGGCTTCAGGACCACTTCCACTTGGACCCGCTCCATCAGTAGAGCGTGGTGGTTCAAGGAAGGCTTTAAGAATAGCTAGCCCATCATCAGCAGCAGCGACTTCGTTCACCTTCTCCACCACAGGATGCGGGAAGGCGGCATACTGGTTCACTACTTGGTCGTAAATAGCTTCAGTATCCACATCGTACAAAGGGAAGTTGGAAGGCGGGATGCCTTTCTCAACGAACCCTAGACCAAGCAGGAAGCCGGCCTTTTCCCCATCCTCATGAGAAGCGTTGAGGGCTGCGCTCATAGCATCGTCATAAGACGTCTCTGAGAAGACCCGATGCACAACCTACAAAGAAAAAATACAAGTATCAGAACCTTTTCTATTTACAAAGAAAAGCGTGAAGACATGAAGCGAGACTTACCCGAGACAACGCTTCTCGAAGAAGCCATTCCTTGGCAACCAGAGCTTCTTGGAGGGCGGCTTGAGCTTGGGTACAGGCGCGTTCGGCTTCACTTTTATTAAGGTTGGCAAGCAACACTTCCTTTGCAGCAGCCTCTTCGACGACCTTTAGCTTCCGCTCAGTGTGGTCAAGCACGCCCCTCTGGTCCAGGATCTCTTGGAGCTTCTTCGCGTCCTCCATCGCCAAGGCATCATGAGCCTGCTGGAGAGCCTCTAATTTGGCCTTAAGCTCTTCATTCTCCACGCGTAGAGGCTCGGCAACAGCTTCAGCCTTGGTG
This sequence comes from Bidens hawaiensis, assembly GCF_021521415.1. Taxonomy (NCBI): domain Eukaryota; kingdom Viridiplantae; phylum Streptophyta; class Magnoliopsida; order Asterales; family Asteraceae; genus Bidens; species Bidens hawaiensis. The sequence goes on along the minus strand of NW_027492406.1, from coordinate 188,349 downwards.
GCCCTTTCAGTTGCGTTCCTAGCAGTCTCCTTAGCCAGCCGAAGCTGTTCATTAACAGCTTGGGCAGCCTTGGAGCGAGCCTCGAGACGGGCCTGAACCTCAACTTCAAGGGCCTTGAACGCCTTCTCCTTCTCCGCAGCCCCGGCGGAGAGCCTCCTATTCTCCTCCCGGACAGCCCGCGCCTGAGCTACTTCCTGAATGCGAGCTGCTTTTAACTTGTCGTTTTCACGATAAAGCAGCTCGACGCGCGGCTGCATCCGGGCCAGGAGAACCCGAAGCTCATTGCTTAGCCTACCCTCCTGGTAGCTAGCCATGGCTTCCCCCAACGCACCACTAGGAGCAGCGTGACGAGCCCACTCCACGCACTCCACAGGGGTGCGAAGGGTTGTTCCTCGGCGAATGTTCCATCGTGGAACATACACTTCATTGGAATCCGACACTGCAAAAAACAAAGAGCAGTTAGGAAAAGATGATTGAAAAATATAAAATAGGCCAAAAGAACCCTACGCACCTGTAGGGTCAATAACAGGCTGATAGCCGCCGAACCCATCACCTGAACCCAAGGGAAATCCATCCAAGAGGTCAGGCAGATGGGAAGGTGGCAGAGGTTGGCGATACGCCCCATGCATACCTGAAGGATCGGCCGTCGTTGCCGATGACGGAGGAGGCATGGTAGCGGCCGCCACGGCCGCCGCTACGGAATCCGCAGCAATAGTAACCGCCGGCTCGGTGAAAGATGCTGTAAAAATAGCACTCACAGCCGGCGGTGACGTCATCACAGCTGGAACAGTCGGCTCAAAGGAGTGAGCAACTGAACCAGCGGAAGCAGGCGCAGGCGCCTGGGTCGTCGCCTCAGGTAGGCTGACCGGGCCTACCGTCATTGGCGGGGAGGTACTCCTCTGCGCTCCACCCTGGAATGCGTCAACATCCACGCCTGCACAAAGAAGATAAGTGTTAACGATATTAAACTATGAAGCTAAAGATAAAGGAAGTTTGTACTTACGGGTTTTCTTGAGCCTAAAGGTACGGAGAGGCGGGGACGAACCCGATGGAGCCGGCCTCTTTGCGCTGGTCACCGTCGTCTTCTTGGGCTCTCCGGCGGCGACAGTCGTCACTGCCTCCGGAATGGTGATCTTATCACCACCGGGATTCCCCGCCACCTCTTCGCTCTCGGTCTCCGAATCAGACCGAGGCGCTGGATCGGCAGTGGAGGCCACCTTTACCTTCGCCTTCCCGCCGGCAGCCTTCTTCTTCCGCACCAACGGAGGACCATCTGCGGATTCCTCATCAGAACATACGATTAGAGGAATTCCAGCAGAGGTTTCAACATTGAGGGGTCGAGGGTCGAATAGCGCCTTACCTTGCCGCCGGGCGCTAAGGATCTCATGGCCTTGCGGATAGACCTCCACGAACCCATCCGCCGTTTGTTCTAGGATGGGCAACTCGTTCTCGTCTAGAGCGCGAGTACCCATCCGAGCGGGACCGTCAGCCTCCCGCGGGTTTAGGAGCGACTGCAAGTCGTTCCCCTCTGAAATAAACAGGAAAGAAGTTAGAAGAAATTCAGAATCAACAAAAGGAAACAAAGCATACCGTAAGGAACAGAGTTCGAACCGTATTCGAGGACGATTGGGATCTTTTGCGCATCCGCAGCCTTCCACACGCGGCTCATCCCCAGCATCACCATCCCGGACTCCGCAAACCGGTAAACCGGAGATTGGACTCGGGATATCTTCGCAAACCATTCCGCCTCCTGGTAGTTGGAGGCGTGAAGGCTGGGAAGTGCTTGCCCATTCTTGAATTTCATGGCAAGGGGGATGGCGCGAGCAGAAATGTAGAAGAACTCCCGCTTCCACGAGCGAAGACTGCGCTCGGTCGCGCAAATCTTCAAACCCTTAATCCGGGTTGTCAACGTATACCACCCCTGGACGCACCTCCAAGTGTAGAAGGTCATCAGGCGGTCAACGAAGGGCTCAATGCCCAGTATCCGGCACACCCACTCGAAGTGGCGAACCTTGGCAATCGCCATCGGATGCACCTCGGGCAGGTGCACACCGTGCCTCTCCAGGACACGGAAAACAAACTTTGTCAATGGGAACCTAAGATTCCCATAAACAAAGAATGCAGCATAAACCCCGATCTTGCCTCTGGGGGCATCGTACACAGTCTGATGGGGTTCAGGAAACTCAGGCTCGAGAGACTCGAGCATGAACTTCCTGACGACGTACTGGTACAGATCGCCTGGCAGAGCACACTGGCACTCGCCAGCAGTACTCTTGTCATCGGCTGTAGACTCGAGATCACGTGAAGACATCTTGCAGAAAGAAGAAAACGATTTCAAGAGAATGCTCGACGGAAAGATGAGTATTCGCCGGAAATCGTTCTTAAGATGAAGAGAAGAGTGAAAGTGTGGATTACAAAGAACCCTCTCCCCCTTTATATACTAATCGCAATTAATGCGATGAATTTAATGCGGAAGAGAGATAAATCAAAGGTGCAATGAAACTATGACACGTGGCAAAAAGCAAGTTGGCAACAGCTGTTGACAGGACGCATACCATTAATTTCGCGGCCACGCGCCCGAAAAATCGCGCCCACGCGCCTGAGAAAGCGTCTGGAATGACCATGTACTGTCACGTCACCATAACTTCCAGCACGTCCTGACACAGTGAGAAGAAACCGTCGCACGACGTGTCAGAGGTTTGGACTGTTCTTATCCTTCCACCAACTCTTCGAATTTCAAAATTCAAAATTCAAATAGATTCAAAAGTAACCGGGAAAATACCCCTTACCTTGGCAACCAAGTAACTGTAAGACAGGTGCGGGTACAGTGTTAAGGCAAAACCCTTCACATACTTAGCACCTGCAAGGAATTGAAGCCAAGAATTCCTCGGCAACCAAGTAACCGTAAGACGGATGCGGGTACAGTGTTAAGGCAAAACCCTTCACATACTTAGCACCCGCAGGGAATTGACGCCAGGAATACCTTGGAAGTAAAGTAACCGTAAAACAAGTGCGGGTACAGTGTCAAGGCAAAACCCTTCACATACTTAGCACTCTGCAGGGAATTCAAACCAAGAAGGATCTTCTGGGCCATGCTGGCGGAAACGGGAATAACATCCCCGCATGACGGGAACGTCGAGAACTATATTGTTCGAAACTCCATGATGGGATTGGTGGTTTTAGCATAATTGATCAGTATGTTGAAAACTACCAAAACCCCACGGAGAATCCACACAAGTGGGACTCAACGCTCCTGACGTACGAGGAGGTTACAAACCTACCCGCTTCACACCCAAAGATCAAGCAGAAAAGTCGGGAATTTCTGCGTGACATCAGGAAAACCGCGGGAAGAATCACCACGGAAAACCTAAAAACTAAACCCTTTTCGAAAACCCCTTGCTAAGTCCAAAAGCTCACCTCACTTATTAATAATTCATGAGAAGAACATTGGACTGGGGGGACTTGAAGAGGTAGGTCCCAGCAGAGCCCAGTTGGACCCGCAAGACTCACCTTGAATAGGGACGTCTGCGCAATGACCAACTGCTCCAGCAGGGCCCACCATGCTCAGAGAACCTTACGCGCAGTACGCCAGCTGTACCCGCAGGGAAAGCCTCCCAATGGCGAAGTACCCCGCCTGTTCCCGCAGCTGCGGATACAAGCCATCAGGGAAGGCTACCCGCACTAACAGCAAGGCTACACGCACAAGGCATTCGCTACTTCAGCAGTCACATGAAGGAATGAGCAAGGCGGGAATACTCCCGCCTAAATGAGCCAGTCCGTATGCTTCTGGAAGGTCTTTCGTACTATACCTACTAAGGTATGGGCGGAACAGACAATTTGACCAGAGCAGCCCATGAACCAATCACAGGGTGACAGCTCACCGACAACAATACGAGGAGGAGCACCCTCTAGTACTGTTTGTCACTATTAGCCGCTGCCTACTCACCAACCCTTACGATGGGACGTGCGCAGCCTACAGTTGGTGGAACAGTGCGTAGCCGGCAGTAAAGGAACAGTATACAGCCGACCTTTACTGTTGGCCGTAGCCTATCCACCAACCAGCATGGCCTGTGCGTAGTCCACTGTTGGTAGAACAGGAATACTATTCAGCCGGCTGTACCTTCTAGGAAACCTACCTTCGGCTATAAATACTCCAACACCTTGGAATGGTAAGGACATCATCTGATATCTCAATCTTATCTAGCAATCTCTTAATATACACTTATATTCAGAGCAATCTAGTCTGATTCTCACGCCGGAGGGTGGTCACAAGGAGGAACCCCCCCTTCTCAGTGACGAGCTTACGGTGTCTGTTTTGCAGGTCCCTTGAAGAACAACCTTCTCTGCTGGACCTCATCCTCGTGGGAAACATTACTTAAACCCCAGATTATCTATAATCTGCCCAGGGTTCACTTAGTGTTTCTTCAACTTCTGAGACCAAACATATTATGTCCTATCATCTTACACTTTTTTATTTCTACTCACATTTACTCTTTTTTTAAATAACTACCCTTTTTAATTGTACTCTTTATTATTAGTTATTAATGCATTTATAATCAATTATTTCTGCATCGACTTATATCACTGTCAAATATTTTCATTCTGAAAAGCGAAAACAAATGAAACGACAAATTTCATTAAATCTTATATATTACTAACTGTTTTATTCAATTTAAAGACAATTTATTACTTTAAAAATATACATCGTACAATTATATTCAAAACTAGGGTATAGGCCCGCGTGACACGCGGGTGGAATAATTTGTCACTAAATATATTGAAATATAAAAACCTTTTTTGGCCGTCATTTTATACTTGACAAATTTTATACTCTTCTAAAACAACCTGTTTTAAAATATTTTCAAAATAGTTACAAGATATAAAAAAATTGGAATTAGTCAACTTTAAAAAATTATGAAATTTTGTTTGATTTTTGACCAATTATGATAAGTATTTATAGTTTGACAATCAGTATTTTGAATATTAAAATGATAACTTATTATTGTTAATGGCAAATCACAAAAATTAAAATCAAATCGGTTTTAATTTTACTAATATGACTAATTAATTTAGAAATAATTACCAAAATGAAAATTAAATCGGTTAATTTGAAAACTTCAAAAAGTTATGTAAAGATTTTGAAATGAGTTTAAAATTATGTAGAGTATTAAAACTTTTATAATAATTTGTTGAAAGATTGGTCCATGTTCGAATTTAAAAAGAGTTTAAATATGTTAATTAAAAAGGAGTTTAAATTTTGTAGTTTTAAGTTTGAATTTGGTCTTCTATGTAAAGATATAAATAATTTGAAATATCTTGATTCATGGGAATAATAATATTAATAAATTATGAAAAGTTGTCATGTTTAATAATATTCACTAAATCATATGTGACGAATAATATTTATAAATGATGATAAAACGATTATTTAATTTATAATATATTAAGTATTGATTATTATAAATTATGTCAATTTGAATATTGTGTTCTAAAATAACACGGTTATTATTTACTAATATGACTAATTAATTTAGAAAAAACTACAAATATGAAAATCAAATCGGTTACTTTGAAACCCTAAAAAAATTATGGAAGGATTTTGAAATGAGTTTAAAATTATAGAGAGTTTTAAAACTTTTAAAAATTTGTTGAAAGATTGGTTAATTTTTGAATTTAAAAGAAGTCTAAATATCTTGTAATTAAAATCATGAAAACTTTATAACTTATTTATTGGGTTTTCCATATATAACGTAATTGGTTATATATAGAAAATATAATGTATCTTACAATATAATAACATAATAATGTTTTAAGTCAAATATATCAAAATATAAAAATAGTAAGGTGTAAATGTTATTATTTCTGTCAAAATAAGATGTAACAACTAATTAGATAAGGTAATGAATTAATAATAACAAAATTACTAAAATTATAATAATTATAGAGATTATCATTAATAAATAGATAAATATAAGATACAAAAATAAAATTTTCTTTAATACGGTTCTGATTAAAATATATTAAATGGACAAAACCAACAACTATATATGATTGATTATATAAAAATCAAATAAATTACATGAATTGTGAAAAATACATAAATACATGAATAATAACAAAAATATACATCAATATTAAACAAAAAATAAGATATCTTATCAACAAATTTTCAACCCATGAAATTAGCTATATCAAATTGGGAACATAACCTGAAATGAGAAAATTAAATATTAATATTCGTTTTACAATAATAAATTTTAATCGTGGTAATGTTACATGTTATGAAAAATTTACCCAATAATTCATAAAATTCAACTTTAATTTAAATTTGAAAATTTATAAATTTTAAATTGCATCGTTTTAGAAATAATAAATCTTAGTGATGGTAATTTTAGAAATTATGAATGTTTGTTTAATCACCCATTTAAAAAGTTCAACTTAAAGTTAAAATCAACTTTAATGTTTGACCAGACAATTTAAAAATATTTGACCAACTTAAACGTTTGACCAGCAATTAAATAAAAAAATCAACTTAAATTTAAATTTGGAAATTTAAACTTTTTTAATCAAATAGTTTTAGAAAATAATAATTTGTAATGAGGGTAAGTTTAGACGTTATGGAATATTGACCAACCATTTACAAATTTCAACTTTAACTTAAATTTGGAATTTAAAAGTCGAAATTGTAATCGTTTTAGAAATAAATAAAAAAATTTATCCCGGTAATGCTACATGTTATAGAATGTTAAACCACTAATTTACAATTTATTATTGGCATTACCAGAAAAAGAATAATAATAATATCCATGAATGAAACTTTTTATTTAGAACCTAGAAGAACAAAATGTGAAAGAAAAAAACAAATATAATTAATGCAATTAAGGCGTCAATAAATTAATGTTCCTAATTAATAATAAACTCCAATAATGTAAAATCAATTGTTTTGTTTAATTAAATAATTTTTTAACCATAAATAAATGATAGAATTAGCAAATATAATTTTAGCTTTTCCTTTTTCTTCAAGAATTCATAATTATGTCAATCAATTAATGTTCCTAATTAATAATATACTCAATTAATGCAAAATCAATTGTTTTGTTTAATTAAATAAACTCAATTAATGCAAAATCAATTAATGCAAAATTATGTCAATCAATTAATGTTTCTAATTAATAATAAACTCAATTAATGCAAAATCAATTGTTTGTTTAATTAAATAAATTTTTAACCATAAATAAATGGTAGAATTAACAAATATAATTTTAGCTTTTCCTTTTTCTTCCAGAATTCGTAATTATGGCGTCAATCAATTGGATTTTTGGAAACCGTAATTACAGGGCCAATTAATTGAATTTATAGAAACGTCGTAACCTTCCAAATTCTTACTCCAAATTGGCGTTCACGGTCTCAACTGAATCAGATCGTGGTTCGAATTTATAACACATGAACGGAAAAACTTACCGGAAAAACGTAAAAACGTAGAAATATTAGCTTCATCGCATTTTTTAATTTAGAACCTAAAATGATTTTAAAAAAATCAGTTAACAATGAAAACAAAGATAAAAATGTTAGATCTTCAATAACTGGAAGAAAATATGATGTTGCCGGAAAAATACAAACAAAAACGGAAAACAAAAATCTTACCGGAAAACCGTAATAACTTCAAAATATCAATTCAATCTTGGATTTTGATATACAACCTAAAGAGATTATTACAAAATCATATAACAATTAAAATAAATATAAAATCATATCGGAAAACCTTACAGGAAAAGATATTCCATTGCAGGAAAATCAAATAACATTGTTGGTCATTACCGGAAAACGATTAATCTCGATGGTGGAAATTAACGAGAGAGAGAGAGAGAGAGAGAGAGAGAGAGAGAGAGAAATTATAATGATTAAAATGATGGTGGAAAATTATAAAGTTTAAATAGTATGTGAAATGACACATGACATCATATTAGAGAGTCTTAGAATGGAAATAAGATGACATGGAGGCCTAGGTGGACACCCTAGTAGAAGAACATGTGGCAAAATTGTATTGATTTAATAAATTAGTAAGATTTTAGTCACATTTTTTTTAAATATTGAGTTTTAACTCACGTAGTTGTAAAAAATTGTAATTCAAGAGTCTAGTTTTTTCTATTAATTACTGACGGACCACCAGGCTATCCGATTATCTTCATTCCCCAAGTATGAAATCATGGGGTGCTAGGCTAGCATGTCTCTGAAGGAAAGCTCGTACATTAATATCGATCCGGAGACCACTTCGAGGAGGAAACCCATCATTGTGAGAATTAAAATCTATTAACTGAACCTGGTACCCCTATTTTTTTTTTTTTGACATATGTGAGATTAGAACACGAGATCTCCTTTAAAAAAAATAAATCTTTGGGTGTCTCACCTCAACTACTTAGGTTGTGAATCATTGGTAACCGTGAAAATAAATACTGTGTAAGTTCTCGTAAAAATGAGTATTAGTTACTTTTATTTATATACAATTATAATTTGTTTTTCTATATTTTAGTTATATATTTAACACACATGTCTTCTAGTTATTTTATGATAAGTATACTTTATTTTAAAGACAAATTTCTTTATTATTCATATATAAAGATATTTATTGTGTAACATTTAATTATAAATTAAATTGTTACATTTATATAAACAAAATTCGCTTAGGATCATGAGCCTTATATAACATGGTATATAAATACCATGCGTAGACTTGTTTATTAAATGAGTTTTTATTTGCGATAAAGCTTCAACATTAACTAGTTTAGGTTTAATTTAATTTGAGCTTTTAGTAAGTCAATCTAAAAAAACACTAAAGCCTAATCGGTTCGTTAATTCCTTACTTAGTGCACATTATTTAATAAATAATAGCTAATTAAATATATTAAAAAAATAAAATATCACATTAGAGTTTAAACATTAATCAGTCTATAATAAATAAATCAACTGTGATGTTTTTTTAGCAATGTTCTTGTAAACAAGAAATGGAACCACCACAACTGATTATGTTGACTACTCCTGAACTACCTTTATGTGAATTTGCCGGTTTTAATGCCGATTTATTGAACCAACATAACATATTAAGAAATTATGTTTTTTACCTTCCAAAATCCCAGTTGTTGATTCAACGATAGGGCCGTCCAAACCGCTCGCCGCTCGTTCGAAAATTGCTCGAAAAATGCTCGCTCGTTTTTTCGCTCGATTGAAAACGAGACGCTCTGCTCGGTTCAGTTTGTAAACGAGCCAAGCAACGAGCAAGGGTCTGCTCGGTTCGGTTCGGTTCAGTTTGGCTCGAATATTTTTAATTATTTTTTATATATAATTATATATAAACAAATATATAAATATATAGACAAAACATATAAATATAAGCTTACAATTATTTTTACCCCTTTAAATCTTTCATATTCCGTCAATTTTATAGTTTTATTTGTTCGATTTAAGTTTTTAGAATACTAAAAGTTTGTTTACATGATCATTATATCTCACTCTAAACTAACTTTTAATAAAAATCTACATTATATTACATTTTGTCTAAAAACTACTAATTTATTTATAAAATATATTATTTACAACCTTCAAATTTGTTTCTTATTCAAAATTTTAAATTGAAAAATAAATAAATAATGCTCGAAATCGCTCGATGTTCGATCGAAAAATGCTCGATTCGATTTTGGCTCGTTTCGGTTTTCGCTTTGTTTGAATTTCAGCTGTTCGGTTCGGTTCGGTTGTAAACGAGCCAAGCAACGAGCAGCCCTTCGCTCGGTTCGGCTCGGCTCGTGAACAGCCCTATTCAACGACCACTTCAGGCCTCATACCTTTGTATATTTTATCTTCATGTTTTGTTAACACAACAAATTTAAGCCACTAGAGCTTTCTATATTTAAAAAAAAATAGTTATATAGTTTCGCTTTTAATTATTAATGGTCATATAGTCTTTGAAACCGATACGTCGGGTGTGACTGATGAATAGGGAAAGTGACTAGTTGAATGTCTGAATCAGCAAAATAATGAAACTGTAACATATGTGTTTTTAACCTCTAAATATTTATAAAAAGTTTTAATTGTTAGGTGGAGAAATTTAAGTAGCATTTCACGGTTATCGAGTGAACAATAGAAGTATTGGGCCAAATCTATCCTGATTTGCCACAGAAAAGGTGCGCCTGGTTTCCATTTTGGGCTAAAGAGGGGCTTTCAAGACCGAGCAGCCTTTTTCACTGACATCAATATTCCAATTCTTATTTTCAATATCACCCCCTCATGTATCTTTGAATTTTAAAATTTCAATATCTTCAAAAACATAATAATAATAATAATAATAATACTCCATCCGTCCCAATTTAAATGTTCATTTTTCTAATTTTGGTTGTCCCAATTTGAATATCATTTCTATACATATAAATTCAATTTCCAATTGTGCCTTTACTATTAAATGTCATTTTTTAGCCAAAGAAGAAAAAATGATTTTTAGCCATAATAACTTAAAAGAACATTATTGTCATTTTACCGCTCATAAAATAAAATAATCAAAAATTTCTTAATTTGTATGTTTTGGGTCCCATGACATTTAAAATGGGACGGAGAGAATAATAATAATAATAATAATAATAATAATAATAATAATATGTAGCCCAATTATGTAGCTCTAATGTATAAATAATAAACGAGCCGGACTCTCTAATGAAACTTGATATTTATTGTAAAAAACGTGAGTTAGTTTAAGTTTATTGATGGGAGGCTAACGACCTCAAGCCCAAATCAAAGTTCATTTAATAAACTAGATCGAGGTTGTGTTTCATATGTTGAGTTTAAGTAGGTTCTCAAGGCACATGACTGATCCTTTGTTATTGCAAGAGAAAACTTGTTACAATAGTTTTCTATTGTCACACATTCAAAGCATCTACCTAAGCCTTGTATTTATTGAATAAACTTTAACTTGGTGACAACGACATTACCATAGTGATCCTATTACAATTAGGAAACTAAACCAACTTATCAACTCAGGTTATTTCATATTCACCGACCTGTGAATATAGTCCGAAATTATTAACATGATATATAAAAGTTTATTATCTTTATAAATGTACATTGTTTATACAAATTATCTAATAAATATTAACATATATATACTTATGATTAAGCTAACTAAATGATAGATATTATTTTATATACAAACATATAAACAAATTAAATATAAAAATAACCAAATAATTATAATTATAATTATATTATAAATTAGTATAATTACAAACTTTGGTGTCACAAAGTTTTAGGTAAGACTTGAGTATTTATATAATTAGTTTCATGAGATATTCAAATTGTTGTGTTGGTGTGATGATTGATGCAATGCTTCTTAAACCTTGTACCCATTGTATGCCCAAGTTCAAGTCCCTCTTTGAGAGGTCGCTTTCATTTTTTTTTCTTTGGCTTTTTAAAAGTTATCCATCTATGTATTGATTAGTTTTTTTTTATTTTGTTTTATTTGTTTATTTTTTTTGATAACACAATTATTTTTTATGTTTAGTTTTCGTATACGTAATGAATCTAATTAATACTGATGGAATTCGCATCGAGTTGTCGTCGTAACGCCAAGTTTTGTCTTAATGTTGGTAACTTGATGTAATCATTTTTTAGGTTTAGTTCCAAAACATAACAAACGTAGATGGTACCGACCAAATGCAACGACTATGTTTTATCGACCGAATAAACGTTGTTTTAAATATGTATAATTTTTGTATCATATTTTATAAGGGTATCACTACCATACTAGGTGTTTACTAATTTGTGTTTTGGGGTTAATGTATGTATAGGTACGAAACTAGCTGATACCAACAGAATTCTTGTCAATCGCCGCAATACGGCGAGTTACTAACTAGTTAGATATAATAAATGAGTTGAATCTGAGTTGAGATCGAATTTAAAAATTATTTACAAGTCAAGCTCGAGTTTTGGACATAGAATTTAATTAAAACAAGCTAACATGAAAGCTTTAAAAATCAGAATTATCCGACTCTAAATTTGAGTTTCATTCCAGTTCAAATTGTATACACCTTTAAAAGCATATTTAATATTTGTGTTCAGACAATAGTTCCTAAGAGTAATCATCATTTACAACTTTGTTATTTGGTATGCGTTTTTTGTTTGTTTAGTTTTCAATTCTTCATTTAGTAAGATTTTCTTATTGAACTATCTACTTTATATATATATATATATATATATATATATATATATATATATATATATGCCCAAAATAAAAAAAATGGCATGTTTTGTAACTCTATCAAGTTGAACATAAGATGCTTGGTTGTTGACAATAATAATTACAATCAATTGATTTTCATCTTTTCATCAACTTACAAAATATTCTGGCTTATCATTGTCACTTGTGGAAAGAGAAACACTTGTCATGTTCACAAGCAAACAAACAAGCATAAGTGGATAAATCGTACAACAATGAATATTTTGGATGTAATGTAAAATCTAAATAACTTAAGGGTTTCATTGCAAATATCTACAACTAAACTCCTTTCCATTGGTAATAATGTAACATCATCTTTATAAAAGTTACTAGATCTTCCCATTTTTGTTTGCATCCATCTTATCTCCACACTTAAAAATGGCATCTTTTTCTTCTGCTCTCCTCCTTGTTTTACTTCATGTTTTCATAGCATTCAATACTGGTGATGATGGTGAGATGGTAAGCATGGAAGATGGTGAGCTTGTAGGGCTCTTTGAAGTCATGGGTTCACTCTTAGATGACCCTACATGGGCCCAAGTGCACCCTGAGCCATGCACCAACACCCCATGGCCTGGTGTTCAGTGTGAGCTCATGGCTCAAGAAGATGGTGACAATGGTCAACAAGATTATAACCCTACAATCTTTCATGTCATAAAGATTCACATTGGGACTGATATCCTAATACCACCTTGTAAACCAAATGCCACTTTGTCAACCAAAGGTTTGATGAAGCTTCCATACCTCAAAACTCTTTCTTTATTCAATTGTTTCAATGTGACACCATTTACTCTCACTTCAACTCTCTTTGAAAACAACTCTTTATCATCTTTAGAACACTTGGCACTTGTTTCAAACCCTAGTCTCCATGGAACTATCCCTTCAAGTTTAGGGAACATTCAAACCTTAAGTGTCCTCTCTCTTTCACAAAATAATTTAAGTGGTGAAATCCCACAAGAGATTGGTGGGTTGGTTAACCTACAACAGCTTGACCTAAGCTACAACCATCTCACTGGTTCAATCCTTCAAGAAATTGGAAAGTTGAAAACTTTGACCATCTTTGACTTAGCTACAACATGCTTGGAGGTGAACTACCTTCATCTTTTGGTCAACTTCAGTCTCTTCAAAAGATTGACTTAGGGTTTAATGATCTTACTAGTAGGATACCTCAAGAACTTGGCAATTTGCCTAGGTTGGTGTTGTTTGACTTGAGTCATAACAATATAAGTGGACCACTACCTGAATCTTTATCTGGTTTGAAGCAGCTAGAGTACTTGGTCAACACAGGTATGCCCTTGTTTATTGGGTCATTGGGTAGGCTTAAAGTTTTGAGCTTTTCAAGATGTGGGCTGATGGGACCAATACTCACTTCTTTGTCAAAGTTAAAGAATCTGACTGCTTTGTCTCTTGACAATAACAGTCTCAATGGGACTGTTCCTTCACATATAGGGTCACTTCCAAATCTTGAACAATTAAATTTAAGTCAAAACCAACTTAGTGGAGAGCTAGTAGTTTCACAAGAGTTCATAAATAGGATTGGAATGAGGCTTGATATAAGAGGAAACAATGGGCTTTGTATCAAGAACAATACTTCAAGTGATGTTAAAAGCCCTACTTCTTGTATATCTTCAAGAAGTAGAACTGGTGGGAACAAGAGTTCATGGGGTGATCAAGAACAAGAAGAACATAAAGATGATTGTGGAAACATGAACTCAAATTTGTACCAAAGCAATTGGAGTCCAAAGAATTATTATTATGGATATGAGTTTAGGTTAGGGTTGTATCAAATGTTTTTGGTGATGATCTTTTTGTTATTGTAAAGTTTTGATTAGTTCAAGTTTTGGTTATAACTTTTGGTCAGTCTATACCATGTAATGTAATCATTCTTTTGTTGACCAAAGTAGATAACTAGATACACTTGCAAATAATGAAGTCATAATGCTTTAAATAGTATCTTTTATTTATGGTTAATTATACTTAAATAATGATGATAAAGATTTATTTAAAAGCTGTCATTTGATATCTAGAGAGGACTCTTCACTTAGGTGAGGTTTAGGATTGCTTATTTTAATTAACTTATAACTTATTAACTTTTTGAAAAAGAATAAGGAATTTATAAGGATTACTTTTAATGTAAGATTGTTTATTTTATCAACTTATAACTTATTAATTTTTTGAAAAAGAATAGTATCTTTGGAATTGCTTTAATTGTGAGAGGAAAAAAGTAATAAGTTATATTTTTATAACTTATTAACTTATTAGAAAATAATAAGGAGAAAAGTCAGAAAACACCCTCTTAGACTTCATTGGTTCTAGCAAAACATCTAGCAACCAAACCCACTTGGCACTTGGACTCCATTAACCCAAAAGTTAGTTAGCCCACTTCTCAACTTTAATTCAAGCTAAAGCCCAGACGCGACAAGTTAACTTACAACCTAGATGTGCACAAATCGGATGTTAGAAAAACCCGGGTTCGGGTATGGAACCAGATTAAGGTATTATCGGGTATTAGCAAAAACCGGGTCGGGTTCGGGTCCGGGTATTGGCTTGAAAAACCATACCCTGTGTACCGGGTCTAGGTCGGGTATTGAACCGGGTCATCAATACCCGGGTATTTGAATACCCTATTTTCGGGTTTTGAAAAAACCCGTTTTATGTGTTTTAAATACCCTATTTTCTGGTATTAAATACCTCATTTTCTACAGTTTTCTTCTATCAACGGGCTTGCTTCATATTTTTATACTAACTCCATTTTTTTGCATACAAACTTCAAAGTTCATTCAAACATATATAAACAACTAAACAATGATAAAAAAAACATATATTTTATGTGTTTTCAATTCTTTTCAAAATGTGTTGCTCTAAACAAGTATTTATATTATATATGTGCTCCAACAAAGATCCGTTGGAGAACGACTATAGATCTGTGGGTAGCCACACAACAATAGGTGCACAAACACTAATATCCGAGTATGCAAAACCCGGTTCGGGTATGCAATAAACCAGGGTTTCGGGTATAACTAGAATCGGGTTTCGCGTATAACTTACACCGGGTTTCGGGTATACCTTGAACTGAGTTTCGGGTATTATCGGGCTTGGATTGGGTACAGGTTCGGGTTCGGGTTTCAACATTGAAAATCATACCCTATCTGTACCTTACGGGTAGGGTCGGGTTCGAGTATTAAAAACCCTGTGTTTAAAAAACCGGTTCCGGGTTTTTGTTTCAGGTCCGGTTCCGAGCTCAGGTTTTTTTGTGCACCTCTACGGCACAACCTGCCTTCACCACCAACCGCCCACAGCTATGACTACAGGGCGGGAGAGGTGGGGGTGAAAAAAAACATGTGATGATAGATATTTTTTTATTTTATATATAAAACAACTCACCCGATGGATTTTTTCCTCAAGTCCTTTAGTTTTAAGCCTGGTGTGAAATCAAATTCCCTGGTGTGTGACATTTATAAAATGTTTTAAGGAGTCAAAATCAGAGTTTCGGATTCTCATCAACTCACTAATTTTTAGACATAAAATCCCCTTAATAGAGGTACGATCCAGCCCCTTGAACATCTGTGTTTGTCCTAGTGCCCCTTGAACTTTGGCTGTTTTAGCAACTCTTTCCCCATCCTTTCAGTTCACTCTTACAAATCAAAATACATATAATGTAATATACTTATACTTATACTTATACTTTGGAGTTACATATAGATTCATATTGCCTAGCAAGCTAAAGAAGTGCTAAAAGCTTCAAAGCACTCCAAAGATGCAAAATACTCCACTTGTAATTTTCATATATTGTTGATCTCTTCCACGTTCAACATAAGAGGGACCTTAAGGTTGTCTCTACCTGGTGATCACTACCCTTGTTAGTGAGAATGTTGTAATGATGATCTCTATCAATTTTAGAGAGATTGTTTGATAGTGAATATAACTCTATATATGCGGTGAAGATGTTAACATGTTTCGGAACAACCACACTTATCTTAATCTGTTTCATTAACAGATTAAGCATCATCGAATCTAGGTTATACTCGAAACATTCTACATTGCAAATATTACCAAGTCACATTTGTATATGACGTTTTCCAAAGCATTTTACTTCTAAAACACATGAGGATTACTTACAAATATTGGATTCTGTAGTAGTTTATCAAACACTGACACAACCATCATGAGAAAATGCCAACCACCACTTTATTATTTCTTCTACCCTCATAAAAGAAAGGATCTTCATGTTCATAACATATATACATTATAAGCGCACACCGCAAGAAGAGCGAAAATGAATGAAAAAAAATGTGTGTTCATGTTCGTTCGTTTAAGTAAAGGAACAAAAATTGTTGTTCGTGTTTGTTCGTTTACAAGCCTAAATTTGTCTACTTTATTCTCTAAGTTGGTTAATAGTTTGAGATTTTGATTTAGATTAGGTCTTGAGAAAATCGAATTTTGCTGTGATGAGATCAGGTGGTGCGAAGATGGATGGTGGTTTGAACCGGATAAGTGGCAGAGCTGACCAATTGGTTACAATGCTGGTCAACTATTGTTTTTCATCAATATGATGGATGGTGTTGTAATAATGGTTATTCATTATTTTTTCTACAGTCATGAATTATTATTACTCTTTGAAGCTCTGCGCGAAGGCTTAGAAGAAGAAATGGAACGAGATGCCCGTGTTTGTGTAACGGGTGAAGATGTAGGCCATTATGGTGGCTCATACAAGGTCACAAAAGGACTTGCAGAAAAATATGGTGATATACGGGTCCTCGACACCCCGATTGCAAAGGGGTTGATGAAAGCGGCTATACGAAGTGATAATCTGGTTATTTTGTTTGAACATGTTTTGCTTTATAATCTTAGAATAAAGACTTCCAGATGAAGAATACGTTTTGAACTTGGAAGAAACGGAAATGGTGAGACCGGGTGAACTTGTGACGATTTTGACTTATTCTAGGATGAGGTATCATGTGATTAGGCTGCCAAGATTTTGGTCAACAAGGGGGTTGACCCAAAGGTTATTGATATCCGGTCGTTGAAACTGTTTGACTTGTGTACGATTGGGAACTCGATTAAGAAGACACATTGTGTGCTTATTGTGGAGTAATGCATGAGAACTGGTGGGATAGGTGCTAGTTTGACCACAGTTAATACTGAAAACTTTCATGATTATTTAGATGCGTCGATTGTGTGTTTGTCGTCACAGGATGTGCCGACAGCGTGCACGGGTACTCTAGAGGAGTGGACCGTGGTTCAGCTGCCGCAGATTGTGGCGGCAGTTGAGCAGTTATGACGCTAGGGAGGCGGCTAACATAGAAATGAAAGACAATAGTCTCTATTTTGGTTTTCTTACCATTGCTCTGCTTCATATGTTCAAATTGTTGTTATTTAGTTATTGTTTATACTTGGTTATGTTTTTGTTCTCTTTTCATTGTTGTTTGTTTAACAGATGATTTGAGTGATGCTCAATCCAGAACTTTGAAAAAATAAAATAAAAACCATTTATTTACATTGATGATTTAAATTCACTCTGATATTTTTTTGTAAATAGTTCCAACTTTATGTATTAAATTAAGAGGAAACAATCACAATAACAGGAAGCCCTTGGAAGTTGGAGCATAAAGCTAATGTTTTATTAAGATAAGCATTTCTCGAGTTTTTTTTTAGCTAAATAGGGGATGAGATAAATTATTTATCAATATGGGGTTTTTGAAAAATATTTACCAAACTAGGTAAAATTCTATTTATCTTTTCTTTTTTTTTTAAAAAAAAAAGTTAATTATAAAATATCAATTTCAACCCCAATTCACGGCCGACCCACACACCCTTCCACCTCCAAACGCAGGCGACTTTTCCGGCCACCAAAAATTTTGTATTTTTACAAATTAACCAACGGTTTACACTAGGACTCTTGCCAAGGTCAGACTACAAAATTGGAAATTTTCTTAGCTTATTATTATTATTATTATTATTATTATTATTATAAAAGCAATCCATTAATTTATTTTTATTTGATAAAGGCAATTTACAAATTTTTCAACAGAAGGTTTTTTAATCTACGATTCAAGCAAAGAGATGATAAAATGATCCAACTAATGTGTGGGGAGTTGCCGAGAAGAGGGTATCAGCAACAACTGGTTTTATTACGGGACAGCTCATAATGTTCATATCGATCCATTATGCGCCTCTGCATCTAGCACTGGGTAGACCTCATACAATAACTGTCATAGCTCTACCGTATCTTTTGTTTCATTTCTTCTGCAATAATCACAAAAACTTTTTTTTATTATGGATCTACTACCAGAAATTCAATGCGTAATCTCAGCATTCAATGTGTATTCCTGAATAATCTCATTTTTCAATTATTGAATCATTTCATTTTACCAAGTTCAATGTTAGCGAGATTAGTCAACATTTTTATGTTTCGATGCAACAACAAGATTTTATTTGTAACAAGTAGTTTTGTTGGTTGGATAATTGGTCATGGATAATTGGTCAAGGTCAAGACTGAATTAACGACTTAAAGATCAAATTGATTCAAACAAATTTATAGGGTCAAATATGAAAATAGTTCAACACTAATAAAAGTCCTTTGAAACGTCAAAGATGGCGAAGTATGGTGATGGTGGTGACCGGCCGAAAAATCATATATAGCAGGGGCCGCGGCGGACCGTAGGTTGTGAAACCAGCCTCCCCGAACAGGCGAACAAAGAGGGACACAGGGGTTTGGTGGTAGGTCTCGTCTTCATCGAAAATGACTGTCGGCGAGGGACTATAGCCGTACATGTTGGCCGGCCACCGACGTGAGGGTTATGGTCGGAGATGGTGGGAGAATGAAGTTTAAAATCAAATAAATAAAAAACCTTATTTTGGTAAATAATTTCTAAATCACCTATATTGGTAAATAGTTTTTCCCCACTACCTATTTTGGTAAAAAAACTCTAGATTGTTGAATGAATATCGGAGTTTCTTTCTTTAGAAAGTGACTGATAATGAATAGGTGCGGTGTTGAATTGTGAGATTTGTTTAAATCTTTGAATGAACTAATGAGTTTTGATGGTCTGCAATCTGCATGTTTATTGATCAGTGACATAAAGCAGTATACATAAAATGCCTCTTTTACCCTTTTGTATTTTCATAATCTTTCTTTTTAATATAAATGATGTATTAGTATTACACACTCAATCTCAGCCATCCATTCAACAAGATCAAATGGCCTATATAGAGTTTCTAAGGTTTTTACAACTGGAGTGAGTTTTTATTTTAACTTTGCCTTATCTATCTAGCTATATATATAGGGAATGGTTCAAGAGAGAAATGGAATTAGAGCGAGAAATACGAGAAATCAATATGAGCCATTGATCTTGTTAATCAATGGTATAAAATGATAGTGGCAAACTTGTAATAAATTAGAAAATCATATATAAGGTCTTAAGTTAAAAAGGATAATCTCGTCCCTTATGTGTAGCATTTAATAAATTCTAATAAATTCCACGCATTCAATAACCAAATAAAAATTCTCCTAGAAATCCTCTTGACAAAGTTGACATAATTTTCCATTAATAAAACTTGATTACCATAAAACTTCTGTTTCTAAAATTTCTAAACTAGATGATGTAATAATTTCTTTTCTTGATCTTTTTAATTTAGATTTGTATGTAACATAATTGGTGTTGGTTTACTTTGTGTCTATTTTTTTTGTTTTTTTCTTTCTTTTTGCGTTACTTTATATAATTCACACATAAGATTTGTTTTGTTTTAATTTGTATTATCAAACTACATACACCAAAATTTTGATTTTGTATAGCACTATATTATTACGTACATGATTTTGTTACAACCCTAGGGGTAGTTGAACTTAATTACTGGTGTAGGTATGTTTTTTTGACTGTGTAGGTAAAATATAAAGGTAGATGCTTATTAGACATTTAATTATAAGTGTTGGTTATTTGTCTAGGTCTATGTGGTTAGTGTAGGTCTTTTTGTGATTAGTGTAGGTGTACATATAATCTATGATTATGTAGGTACCAAGTTTAGTTATGGCCTTGCATATACTTGAACAACATAATTATTAGTGTAGGGTTGTTTTTGAATTGTGTAGGTAAAAATATGAAGGAAGATGATTCTTAGACATATAACTATAAGTGTTGGTAATTTGTGTAGGCCTGTGTGAGATTAGTGTATGTGTACATATAATATGTGATTTTGTAAGTGCACGTCTACGTGTAATATTTTAAGTGTTAAAATAGTGTAGGTAAAGTATGAAGGTAGGCGATTTAATAACATTTGGTAACTCAAATGCATTTATATGGTTTTCCAAATACATTAAGATGAGAATGTAAGGCTATGTAAGTATATGTATATGGATACTTTGAGTAGCGCACTACACAATTTAGTTACGGCCTTACACATACTTGAACATAATTGCTGGTGCAGGTATGTTTTTAAACTGTGTAGGTAAAGTATGAAGAAATATGCTTCTAGACATATAATCAACAAAATGATTTTGATAAATTACACAAAAGAAATTGTTGTATGTTGACGTTTAATTGAAATAGCTCCACCATTAATTGAACAAAAAAAATAAATTATAATGAAAATAAATTAATGAAACATGTATTCTATAACTTTTTTCAAATAATAACTACTTACCAAAATTATGAAAAACCTATTATTACTAAAACACTCTTATGATTAAAATAAATCATAAAACAAAAGAAAATTTTTGATTGGATGATTTCATTTCTCGTATTTCTCACAATAAACACATTTCTTTCTTGAACTTAAACCTGTATATATATATATTAAAAATAAGGTATTGAAAATAGTACCTTTGACCATTTATAATTATATATTCCGAGTCTTGTCAATAAAGTATTAAAAGTACTACTTTTGACCATTAGAGCATCCACAACCCATTTAATATGGGCCCTGCTATATGCACCATAATGGGTCAACTTTGAAAAGTTTAATGGAGAGAGAAAGAGAAATAAGATTGTCAGCTTTCCTCTTTTTCATAATTTTGTGTCAGTCTTAACTTTTATTTTATTTTTTTGGTCAAACAAGATATGATCAGCTTTTTTATCTTTGAAAACTTCAATTTAACTTTCCAAATCACTTTCTCTCTTGATCAGATACAAACCTTAGAAAACACCATTTGTATTGAAAAGAAAAATACAATTAGAAAGTTAACATTAATTCTATATCACTAAAACTTGATCATCTACGTATTATAAATAAGAATACTTCAATCAAAAACTTAATCAAAACTTGATATTCCAAATCAGTAAACAAATACAAGTTAATAAGTTAATAAGGTAATAATATTTAATTCAAAGCCACCATCCACCACCACACACCACCATCCCCTGCCAGTGCCATCCACCACCATCCCCTACCGTCCGTCGCCATCCACCACCATCCACCACCGCCATCCACCACCATCCACCACAGATCTAAAAATACAAGTAAAAAAAGTTATTCATTTCTTTTATAAACATCACACATTTATTTCTTTTATATTTTAGTTTCTAATAATTATGTTTTTTTTATTTGAATAGATGTCGACTTTTTATGAAAATGATTCAATGGGATATGATGAAATTATTATGACTACACCACAATTTGCTACTAATCAGGTACAATATCCATTAAAAAACATAGTTTATGACACCATCTATTGTTGTTATATTATTAACTTTTATTTTTATTGTTGTTATATTATTAACTTTTATTACTAGTATTATTATTATTTTAATATTTTAATACTAGTATTATTATTATTATTATTATTATTATTATTATTATTATTAATTTGTAGGTGTTCCGGTCTCGTGAAGATTTGGTGGAATGGGTACAAAAGTTGGGATACTCACTTGGTGTTGTCGTCGTCACAAAAAGGTCGAATAAAAGACCTTGTGGTTTCGTCTTCAAGGTTGTACTCATATGTGATCGTGGCGGAAAATACAGAGTTCAGGAATCAAGCAAGGCGTCCGGCACAAAAAAGATTAATTGCCCATTCGAATTAGAAGGAAGATATTCGGATGAGTATGATGCGTGGACCTTAACGGATATGGAAACCTCCTGTATATAAAGCTATAGATTAATTGTATATCTTATTTATTTGTCTTTTATTTATTTAATTATATATCTTGTTTATATATAAGTAATAATAGTATAATAAAATATAAAATAAAAATAAAATTGTAATTAGTTTAATAAAGAAATAGTAATTAGTAATTAGTAATAATATAAAGAAAAAAAAAGAAAAAGAAAAAATTAAACGAAGAAAAATAAAACGTAATCATTACAATGGGTGTCACACAAAATCATTACATAATCACTAAAAAGAAAAAGAAAAAATTAAACACAATCATTATTTAATAATTAGCGGTGTAAAATGAAATTTAAATGGTGTATTTAGCTCACCCCTTTAATATATTTTTCCCTATAATTTAGCTAAAAAACACTATTCCACAAATTTATCTATCATTTTTTAAAATTCTTTCACATTCTATTCCCTATTCATATCCATAAATTAATTCTTTATTACTTTTTTCTCTTTTGTCTTGTTATATAGTGAATGGTGATTGGAAGATATGTGATATATTATATGGTATGGATCAAAATTGAGTCCCTATATTTAGGGTTTTGCTTTAGTTGCCATATAACTCATCCATATAATAGGGAATGGATTATAGAGGTGATTTTGATGGTTTTCTTAATATTTACCGTAAATTATATGGGTTTAACAATTTTAGAGAATGAGTTGAGAATGATCTTAGAAGCGAATTCAGAATTGAGTTCTTGATTTAGTTTTCTAAACACAAAAATAAAGGTACCACAGGTACAGAAATGATATCAACGATGAAACTGAAGATAAATGATGTAGATCACCATAGAATCAAGACCAATGGAATATGGATACACGTGGCAGAAAAAAAGGGCCAAGGACCATTTGTGCTTCTCCTTCATGGGTTCCCAGAGACATGGTTTTCATGGCACCATAAGATTGACCACTTGGCTAGCCATGGATACCATGTGGTTGCACCTGACCTCCGTGGCTATGGTGATTCTGACTCACCACCAGCACCCTCTTCCTACACCATGTTCCACATAGTTGCTGATCTTATCGGCCTTCTTGATCACTTTAATCAGCAACAGGTCCTCTCTAAACCTGGACTTGTGTGGTTTCATCTTTTTATGTTGTCTTTTATTTAAATTACAAATTTTTTTTAAAAGCCATATTTTTTACTTCAAATCTGATTAGTTGATGTAATATTTATTAGATAAGACTAGATGAGACGGAATTCTATAATTTTTTTTTTTTTTTTTTTTGCAAATTGGAATTATATTATCCTAACTTTTGTGTATTGGTCAATAATAATCCAAACTTTAAAATTCACTATCATTGGTTCCAACTTTCAACTACTTTTGTCTCAATGGTTCTCTGTAAAAAAACATTTAACGTCATTAAGGTTTTTTTTCCGAGTTTCAAATCAATGTTTTAGGGCTTTTGTTCGAAAAAACGATATGCGTCGACCAATATAAAACTTATCTCGAAATGGTGATCCAAGGCTACAATGTTTCAATTCGGGTGTTTGAATGTTCAATTAACAAAAATCAAGTTATTTGAATCACCGTTTCGAGATAAGTTTTACTTTAGTTGAATCGTATCGTTCTTCCGATCAAAAGCCCTAAAGCATCGGACTGAAACTCGGAAAAAATACTTAACTGTTTTTTAACGGAAGTCCATTGAGACAAAAATAGTTGAAAGTTAAGGACCGCCGGTAGTGATTTTTGAAGTTGGATTATTATCGGCCAATACACAAATGTTGGGATTATTTATTACCAATTTGCCATTTTTTTTATTTCTACATTTTTTAAGTTAATATCTTAGATTCTTACGTGCTGGCATCGTCATATGAGACCTATCTTAGAAGTTGAAGTTGATATCTTAGGTGGCAACTTCAGTCCGACTAGATTATGCATAGTAATCGTCATATGAGAACTATCTTAGATAACAAGTAACCTAGATTTGAGGTCTTAACAAAACAACACTTAATTGAAATCATGCAATTTAAAAAAAAAAACATTTTTTATATGTTAAAAATCCTTTTGGATATAAACGAGCCTGAAATTCATTCTCAAATAGACTCGGGACCTAAACAAGCATATTGTTTTTGTGATTTTATGTAATATATTAAACATATATAACTTTGTGACAAAAAATAACTAAATAATATATATATATATTTATGTTATATATAAAAATTATACCTATAAATATATGTAAACTTCAATAATAAATGAGTTAAGCTCGAGCTCTGCTTGAGCTTTAGAAATAAGGCTTGAAATGAGCCAAGCTTGGGCTGTCATCTAATTGAGCTCAAGCTTAGGAAAACTCGGGCTTGGCTCATTTGTGCCGCTAGTTTTAATGTTTGTTGAGGTATGGTAGAAGTTTTTCAGAAAATGGATTCGTTTAAAAACACATGATGATAAATGGCTGGTCTTTTGTTTTAGTCCTCAAATCTAGGTCGGTCAAGCAAAGATTTTAGATTCTTGGAGTATTCAAATCTGATCAGATCAGATGAGTGTCCAGAACTTGTGTCCTTTTGCAGTTAAAGTCGCATGATTTTATCAGCAGAATCTGCAAAGTGATCAAGTATGATATAAACTGCAACTCTAAATTATTTGTCTTTGATAGCCAATAATTTTAAAAGGCATAGTTGCTCTATGTGTTCCATTCTTTCCAAGAGACCCACACATCAACCCTACTCTTTTCTTCAACCAATCATTTGGAGATCAGCTATACATCTCCCAGTTTCAGGTTTATTTTCCTCTTTCTCTCACACAAATGATATATATATATATATATATATATATTAAACTTTTGAAAACTAATAATAATAATAATAATAATAATAATAATAATAATAATAATAATAATAATAATAATATAGGAAGCAGGAAGAGCAGAGAGAGGTTTTGCAAAATATGATCACTTGACAGTGATTAAGAAGTTTTTGCTGAATAATAGAACAGATGTAATGATAGCACCACCTGGCATGGAGATTATTGATGACCTGGAAATACCATCATAGTTACCACCATGGATTACTGAAGAGGAGCTCCAAATATATGCTGATAAGTTTCTGGAGTCCGGATTCACGGGTGGTTTGAATTATTATCGCGCTATGGATTTGTAAGTTGGAAGTTACACATTAAAGATTACCATAGAAGTGATGTTAAACTTGTTTATAAAGAAATTTAGGGGCGACCGTTTTTGACACGACGTGAAACATGGCACGGAAATAATCAAGTTTTGGGTTGTCAATTTGTCATATCTAACACGTTTGATAAACGGGATTGTTCGGTTGACCTGTTTAATTAAACATGTCAAACCGGTAATGTCATGCTCATGCTCATGTTTTGGGCTATAATATCTAACCCGTTAACGGGTCAGGGTTGACCTGTTTTATTGCACAAGCCATGCCAGGGTTTCTGTTTAACCTACTTAACTAAGAAGGTTGACATACCAACCCAGTTATGACCAGATTGGCCCTCTTATTACAACCCACCAACCAAATTAACACACTTAGATAAATGAGTTGAACGGGTCTATTTATGGCTCATTTAACCATTTTATTACAACCCACCCACAAGATTAACACATTTACAACTTGAATACTACCTGCCAACCCGTTTGACACATGTAGATAAATGGGTTTAATGGGTCGTGTTCGGGTTACACGATTTTATGTAAGGGTTGGTGTATTTGATACGACTATATATACGGAATTCAACTCACCAACCCGACACGACTAAAACCCATGTTAAAATGATATGATTAAACTGAATTGCAGGACATGGGAGCTGCTAGCACCATGGCAAGGGTCAAAGATAACAGTTCCAGCAAAGTTCATTATTGGAGATAAAGATATTGGATATGAAAGCTTTTCAAAACCATACATTGAAAGCAATGTTATGAAGACTCTAGTTCTTGATATTGAAGTTGTCATACTTGATGGTCACCATTTTATCCAGCACGAGAAACCGCAAGAAGTTTCTGATGAGATCACATCTTTTATTTATAAAGTAGCCAGCCATTAATTAGGATCAAAAGGTCTGTTTATTAATGTATCAATATTCACACGAGTAAGTTTCCGTTTAGTGACCAATTTTTCTTTTGCTGTTTGTGTTTCCGTTTAGAGACCATTGTTCACGCGTAAGTTTCCGCAAGAAGTTTATGATGAGTTCACATCTTTTATTTATTAATAATCTTAACTTAATAAGATGATGAATGTGGCTTCTTTAAAGGGAGATAATTGTATAATTTTAACTACCAAACCAAACTCATGTGTGACAGAGTTGGTAAAAAGTTTGTATGCATTTAATGGTTTTACTATGTTGGTACAAGTATGGACAAATACATATAAATAACAGTGTCTCTGGGAGAAGGTTAATTTATGAGAAATAGAGCATGGAAACCAGAATAATGAAGATAAATTAATGTTCAAGAGGCTCAGATTGTAATCTCATTTTCTCAAGCCAAAAAGGATTGGTAAAAAGACATTCCTTGAAAAAGTAAAATTTTTTATCATCATCAAGATAATAGCCCAAGAGAGAATTGAGTGGAGAACACAGTAGTCAAAGGCGCACCGGTCTTGCACATCAAAAATGGCCTGGAACCAACCTACACTAGACCTAAAACATATCTAAAACCTATACCTGACATTCTTACCATAAGTTCTTAATATAAGTATTTGGGTCCTTGTGGATAACTCTGGGGGCTTATTACTGTTAATTTGTGATTATAGTTGCTGATCCTATTCCGCGTAAAATCACTCCAGCACAAATGATTGACATGAAACTAAGGATTCTTTTTTTTTTATCTTTTTAAAATTGTGTGAGAATCACTAAGACTAATGATTTTTGACAGCAATTTGTGTCCATGACTTGAGCTTATGACCTTACAGACTTACAGTCACAAAGAATGTGTTACGGTTGCTATCAAGTGTGTTATCATTTTCATGATCATGTTTTACATTAGAGTGTGCAGCTTGAATCTGATTGTATGCAAGCCTAATAACAAGTCATTAGTGTGTGCAAATGTGACTGTTAGATCATAGGTTCTTGTCAACCAAACGATGTTGGTTACTACATCTTCAAGCATCAAAAGCTATCCAAACACCATTTCCAATGCTGCTTTTTTTTCCTTTTACTTTTTTATTTCAGGTGACCGTCCTCATTATATAAAAATCACTTTTAGAACTCGCTCCCAAACACCCATAAATCATGATAATAATTTGTTTGAGAAACGTAGTGTGGGTATTATGTTTCCGAAGATTATTTTGATTTATGGGAAATGACTGAACATGTGTAGAGTTTTTAACTAAAATGGGGTGAGGAATAAATATTTACTAAAATAGGGAGTTTGAAACTTATTTACCAAAACATGTGATTTTATAGATATTTGTATTTTCCACACATAATCTTATTGGGTAAAGTTAATGTCTTAAAAAACTTTTATTGAAGATAGAAAAAGAAAGAATAAATTGAAAGATAATAAAACTAACAATTTTTTTATAGATTTTTCTTCCTAGTTTCTTGAAAATAATTGAGAAAATAATTATAAAAAAAGTCTGTACAAAATAAAAAAATAACTGTGCTTTAAACTAACATACAACATAAAAAATTAATATTAGCGGATCCATGATATAGCCAAATAACGACATTAATATAATTATTTAAAATGCTCATTACGTAGAACAAATTCCTTTTTTCTTTATAAATATATTTTCATCATTGTGTGTAAAAATTATTTCAGTTTGTTAAATATTTAAAAAAAAGTAGAACACATAGTTGTGTTTATTTTTTTCTTCTCAACATTCCGATATAAATTTGTTGAGAACAAATTTGTATCTGAGTGTTGGTAACGTACTGGTATTGTGACAAACCAAAACGATTCCAACCGAACGACATGAGTATTGCTATTAGTATTATTGGGATTGGTACACGCATTCGTTTTTATGGTTTTCGCAATTATGTTTATTTTTTTCTTGACATTCTAGTATAGATTTTGTTGAAACGGTATTGTTCAACAATTTTTTTGAATATAGTATGTTTTTCGATGGCCAGTATTGTATTAGTACGGATGTTGATCCGAACATATTCTGACTAAGCGACGTCGATATTAGTATCAATATTAACTCTAGTTCAATTTTTTGAATGCTCTTAATATAAGAAAAAACATATGGTTGAAAATAATTATAAATCAATAAATAAAAAGAACAAAGACTTAAAAAAACAGTATTTTTTAATCAGTTTGTAAAATAATAAAAAATTAAATTTTAGAAAACAATTTTAAAAAGGTTTTTTCAATTTAGATGGAAACAAAACTGAAGATAAAAATATAAATTTCAATATGTTTAGTTCATTTTTTAATTATCTTTTTCAAAATAAAAAAATAATAGAGATGATTTTTATCGAATAAGATTATGAGAGGAAAATGACAAATCTATCTAAAATCACCTATTAGTAAATAAGTTTCAAATTCCATATATATTTTGGTAAATATTTATTCCTCCCACACTATTTTGATAAAAAAACTCAGCATTTCTCAGCAAGACATAAACATAGACATGTTTTTGGTTAACCTACTTATCCATTAATTAACATGCCATGTTTGAGTTTGACATGATTAGCCTGTTTAATAAATAAGGGTTTCTTTAAGAACATGAAACACAAAGTAGGATAAAACTACATAGACATAGACCATCAAATCTCCAACCCATTTAGTTCATACTTCCAAAAGAGAAAGATTACTACATGCACACTGCATAATGCATAAGAAAATGGCCGGTGTTCAATGCATAATAGTAGAATGAGAGCAATTTCAATGAAAATGGATCTCACAACACCTAGAACCCCTCGGACACTTAAGCAACTCTGTAGACAACTGTCTTTGTTCTTCTACGCATAAGCTTTCCCAAGTGATTGCCATTGTCTTCAACACCTTTGCATTCCCCAACATGAATTTCAAAAACGGTATATCACGTGTCCACCCCTCACAAACTGAAAACTTGATGGTTGTAAGATGTTTTAGCATACAAGCCAGAATAAGCTTTGGTTCAACCCAATTATATTCTTCAGGCTTCTCCTTTTAACACAGACAATATAGAAAAAAAATTAACACTTTATCAATACACAAATATTTAACTAAGGATAAATTAAGAAAGTAAAAACAAGTTGAGAAGAAAATTTGCCAGACCTTAGAAACTTGGCCAAATACTTTATCAATACACAAATATTTCAACTCAGGAGAACTTTTAAGAAATTGAGGGATTAGTCCATAATACCAAAATCCCTTTAACTTCAAGTGCTTCATATTCTGAAAGATGGGTAGAGATGAAGTGAACAAGGCCTTGTAGTAAAAAAGGGAACATGGAAATTGAACCGGGAGTGATTTAACTCCACTCAATCCATTTAGAAGCTCAACCCACAGATGGTCAAGTCTTATTTCATAAATTGAAACATAAGCCTCAACTAGAGATGAAACATCTTTCATTACATAAACGGAGCTCAACATTCCACCAACAAATAGGTATTCAAGATTAGGGACGTTTAAAACAACTTTGTTGATAGGATATGCATTATTTATCCATGTTAGTTGCAGCCTTTTCAAAGTCGGGATATTGAACAAGTAATTTTCTCCATCCTTGTCTTCCCATGATATTCGGTTATTTTCAAAGATAAACTTTCAAGCATTGGGCAACCACTTATAAGCTTAAATAAACTAACAAACGATTCGGAATAAACAACGATATCAAGAGTTTTCAGACAAGGAAGAATGACCTGACCTGGAATTTCCCAGTTATTAGCAATACTAACTAATCTTAATTTTGTGAGTGTCTTACATGTGAGCATGCTTAAAGGCAATTCAAGCATGATAACTTTTATGTCAAGCACATTCACGTAACTTGATCGCCTCATCAATCCATTTTGATACACTCGACTGTTGAACCAAAGTTTTAAAAAGGTGTAATCGAAATAGCTTAACTTGTGATGTTTTGCAAAGTGTCAGTACTTGATCCACAAACTTTGTGAAGATTTCTTTCCCATGGAAGGGGTGAATATCATTATCAAAATCAAGGTTGCTGACATACATCCAACTGTATCTCCATCTTTTGGATAAAACGCTGGTTCGCACAGCGTATTTAGTAGGCATAAGAGATAGTATGTTTGAAATAATATCTTCAGGCATCCTGCTAAGCCTGTCCGAACTCATTGCTAGACTTCTTCGATTCCTATGAATCATACAAATATGTCAAAATCAAAATACTTTATTAAAAAGTCTGAAGATGCAGATATATAGTTGGATATTTTAACTGTCAAAATCAGTTAGGGTTTGGGATTTGAAGGTACTAAAATTAATTAATCAGAAGATTGGAGTCACATTATAGGGCTTAAAATAACACGTTTAATACTAATAATAAAGCATGGCTTAAAATCAGAAACGATGATTAATTAGGGTTTAGGATTCGTAAACTTACATACAAAAACAAAGGAGTGGTGCTCGTTATTTCATTGCTATAGAAAAAGAAACGAAAAAATTTTTAAAATAGGGAGAACAAGGAGGATAAAATGGTTTCTAGGAGAGAGAAAACATGTATTAGGCAAGTAGGAGATCCGCCATTTGAAAATGACGGATCTCAGACAAAATGTAGGGCCTGCCAGATATTGTCTGGTGAGGTGTACGACAACCTTGACATCCGCCATTTGAAATAACGGATCACGAATATTTAATTCGTGTTCCGTCATTTGAAATGACAGATGTCAACATTGGTGATCCGTCATTTTGACTGACAGGTCACATATAACAAAGTAGCATACCCCTATTGATAAAAGTGGATTTTGAAGGACATCCGCCATTTGAAATGGAAGATGTCATATTGACATGCGCCATTTCAAATGACGGATGTAAATAGTGACATCTGACTGATGTGACACAACAGTCCTTTCTTTGTATTATTATTTTACTTATTTGTTTTAAT
This sequence comes from Bidens hawaiensis, assembly GCF_021521415.1. NCBI lineage: Eukaryota > Viridiplantae > Streptophyta > Magnoliopsida > Asterales > Asteraceae > Bidens > Bidens hawaiensis. Next base: position 157,053 of record NW_027492406.1, on the reverse strand, counting down.
AATATATTAACGTTTATTTTAAATAAATTGTGTAACGTTTTAAAAAAAACGCCATTTCTTTTTATTACTTAGGTTTCAATATTTAAAAAAATACAAAATTTAGTATTAAAAGATTTTTTTAATAAAAAAATCATGTTTTTTATATTTTGAAGGAAATCCGTCATTTGAAATGGAAGATGTCATATTGACATCCGTCATTTCAAATGACGGATGTGAAAAGTGACTGATTTGACCACACCAGTCTCTTTTTTCTTTATATTATTTACTTTTTTCTTTTTATTATTTACTTAATATACTCTTTTAAACGACCTAATTTAACAAATAAAAAGTTAACAAATAACGTTTATAAAAAGTTAACAAATAACCGTTTTCTTCTAATATTTTTAAATAATGACATTTAGAAAACTTAAAAATAATAAAGAGACAAGACATATTTTTAAAAAACATTATTTGTGAACAAACTTAAAACACTTTTTTTATTTGTTAATAAGGTTGTTGGTTATTAAGTAAATAATAAAAAAAATGTAAATAATATAAAGGAAAATGGGACTGTTACAATGTCAGATGAGTTAAAATAACTATTCACATCCGCCATTTGAAATGGTGGATGTTAAGTTGACATATTTCATTTATTTCAAATGGCGGTATTCCATCAAATGGTGTTTTTTATTAAAAAAAAATTAATATTAAATTTTGTATTTTTTAAAATAGTGATATTTAGAAAGCTAATAAATAATAAAGAAGCAACACATATTTTTGAAAATGTTATTTGTTAACTATTTATTTGTTAAACTAGGTTGTTTAAAAAAGTATATTAAATAAATAATAAAAAGAAAAAAGTAAATAATATAAAGAAAAAAAAGACTGGTGTGGTCAAATCAGTCACTATTCACATCCGTCATTTGAAATGACGGATGTCAAGATGATATCTTCCATTTCAAATGGCGGATGTCCTTCAAAATATAAAAAACATGATTTTTTATTAAAAAAAATCTTTTTAATACTAAATTTTGTATTTTTTTTAAATATTGAAAACTACTAAATTATAAAAAGAAAAGGCGTTTTTTTAAAACTTTACATACTTTATTTAAAAAAAACGTTAATATATTATTAAAACAAATAAGTAAAATAATAATACAAAAAAGGTACTGTTGTGTCACATCAGTCAGATGTCACTATTCACATCCGCCATTTGAAATGGCGGATGTCAAGATGACATATTCCATTTCAAATGGCGGATGTCCTTCAAAATCCATTTTTACCAATAGGGGTAGGCTACTTTGGGATATGTGACCTGCCAATCAAAATAACGGATCACCAGTGTTGACATCCGCCATTTCAAATGACGAAACACGAATTAAATATTCGTGATCCGCCATTTCAAATGGCGGATGTCAGGGTTGCCGTCCACCTCACCAGAAAATATCTGGCAGGCCCTACATTTTGTCTGAGATCCGCCATTTCAAATGGCGGATCTCCTACTTGCCTATTACATGTTTTCTCTCTCCTAGAAACCATTTTATCCTCCTTGTTCTTCCTATTTTAAATTTTTTTTCAAAAAGAAACTGATACTAGTATAGGTGAGTGAGGTATGTGTGTAGGTGGGCTTTTAAATGGATTATATTTAGATGTTAATTAGGTTTTTATCCAAGTATTCAACCAAACTAGAGGTGCAAATACCCGTTAACCGGTTTTAGAAATATCGGTTATTAGCTGTAACCGGTTATTTGTCAAATGGTCAAAACTGGTGTTGGCAGTAAAAGGTTATGGTTAGTAACCGATTTTTGGGTGAAAATTCCTAACTGCTTTTGATTATATATTAACCTAACTAGTTAACCATTATTGATTAAAATGACCGGTTTTATTAAAAAAATAAATTAATTAACCACCGAATTATATAATAAACTCACTTTATTATACTAAAAAAAAAGATATAAATGACAAACATAAATAGATCAAGAAACAAAAACGACAACACATTATTTGATGATATATGATCATCGTCATTCATTGTCATCGCCCCGTCTTTAATTGCCCGCTTTGGAGCGTTCACTTTCATGTTTTTTTTTTTTTTGTTTCACCTTCTTGCAATATGTTTCCAAATGAGCTCGAAAAATGGAGTTAGATATGGCTTTGAGGAACATGCAACAACTTTTGGGTGATTGAAACATAAAACAAAGGAGTGGTGCTCGTTATTTCGTTGCAATTTGTGTTGGATATCAAGAATGTTAATTAGGGGCGTAGGTTTATGGTGGCTCGGGTCTCCTCGTTTAAACCCCTAGACCCGTCCTGAATCTTTGGTGGTGGAGTTGGAAAAAGAATCCATTTATCTAGAAGAACCTCCGTAGGGGGTGGCAGTAGAAGCGATTGTATATTCTTTTGGCTCACAACTGGGTAGAACAAGGTTGAGAGACCTATTTCCGGTCTAGTTATTTGCTATTGATAAGTGGTAGTGCCTTTTTGAGGGTATGATATTTAACTTGGGCTTGGCTTACTTGTCAGGTGAACATAACAACACAGGAAACAAAAGGGGTTAGAGCACATTCCATTAGTCAATGAACTCAGCTGCTAAGTCAGGCATGCTCCGATCAGGAGTCCATTCGCGTTCATAACATCCTCATTTGTTTCAATTGTCTGTTTTTAATTATATTAGTGGGCAGTGTAATTTTAATTATCTGCATATTTTGTATGCCTATTTAATGGCCTTTTGTTTACGGCAGGATTACGCTTTTAAATTAGCATGAAACACAAAGTAGGATGAAACTACATAGAGATAACCATCAAATCCACAATCTCAAATTGACATAGATAGTTAATAGTTCGAAAAGAGAAGACCGAGTACATGCGCACTTCATGACACAATATGAATATGTTCATTGCATAACTAAAGAATGAGAACAACTTCTATTAAAGTGGATCTCACAATACCTTATGAAGAAGTGTATCCAACTCTTCCATTAAAATGGATCTCACAACATTTGGAAGCCCTAGGAAGAGTCTTAACAAACTCTTCACACTTCAAATGTTTCAAGTTTTCCCAAATGATTGTTATTGACTTCAACACCTCTGCATTCCCCAATATGTATTCCAAAAACTTTGTTTCAGGCTTTCGCCCCTTGCATTTTGAAATCTCGATGCTCGTAAGGTTTGTGAGCATACAAGCTGGAACCAGATTGTATTCTTCAGGCTCCTGTTTTTAACACAAACAAGATAGAAAAAATCAATATTATACAACAATAAATAAACTAAATTTTAAACAAGTAAAGAAGATATATCATCAAACCTTTGGAAACGACTCAGATACTCTCGCAATACATAAATGTTTTAACTTAGGACAACTTTCAAGAAACTGAGGGATCTGTCTAGAAACCCAAAGACCATTCAACTCCAAATGTTTCAAATTGGGAAATATGTGCCGAGGTGAACTGAATGCGGTCTTGAAATTAACAAGGGAGCTTGGATTTCGAACCGATAGTGATTTAACTCCATTTAATCCTTTTAGAAGCTCAACCCACAGGTGACAAGATCTTACTCCATCAAATGAAACTGAAGCCTTAACCAAAGATGACACGTCCTCCATTACAAATTCCGAGCACAATATGCCTCCAACAAATAGATATTCAAGATTAGGGAGGATTAAGACAACTTTGTTGATTAAGTATGAATGATCTAGCCAGTTTACTTCAAGTCGTTTTAAAGTTGGGATATTGAATAGGTAATCATCATTTTCTTTAATGGACCATATTACTTTCAGAGATAAACTTTCAATCACCGGACAACCACTGATAAGTTTAAATGTAGTGAAATCGGGATCCGCGACGGCGACATCAAGAGTTTTTAGACAAGGAAGATTAACCTGAGAGGGAAACTTCCAACTGCTATGGTAGGCACCACCATGTAATCTTAATTTTGTGAGTGAAGAAACACTAAGTGAACCCTGGACAGATTATAGATAATCTGGGGGTTAAGTAATGTTTCCCACGGATGAGGTCTGGCAGAGAAGGTTGTTCTTCTGGAGACCTGCAAAACAGACACCGTAAGCTCGTCACTGAGAAGGGGGGGGGGGTTCCTCCTTGTGACCACCCTCCGGCGTGAGAATCAGACTAGATTGCTCTGAATACAAGTGTATATTGAGAGATTGCTAGATAAGATTGAGATATCAGATCATGTCCTTACCATTCCAAGGTGTTGGAGTATTTATAGCCGAAGGTAGGTTTCCAAGCAGGTACAGCCGGCTGTATAGTATTCCTGTTCTACCAACAGTGGACGTACGCACAGGCCATGCTGGTTGGTGGATAGGTTACGGCCAACAGTAATAAGGTCGGCTGTATACTGTTCCTTTACTGCCGGCTACGCACTGTTCCACCAACTGTAGGCTGCGCACGTCCCCTCGTAAGGGTTGGTGAGTAGGCAGCGGCTAATAGTGAAACAGTACTAGAGGGTGCTCCTCCTCGTATTGTTGTCGGTGAGCTGTCACCCTGTGATTAGTTCATGGGCTGCTCTGGTCAAATTGCCTGTTCCGCCCATACCTTAGTAGGTATAGTACGAAAAGACCTTCCAGAAGCATACGGACTGGCTCATTTAGGCGGGAGTATTCCCGCCTTGCTCATTCCTTCATGTGACTACTGAAGTAACGAATGCCTTGTGCGTGTAGCCTTGCTGTTAGTGCGGGTAGCCTTCCCTGATGGCTTGTATCCGCAGCTGCGGGAACAGGCGAGGTACTTCACCATTGGGAGGCTTTCCCTGCGGGTACAGCTGGCGTACTGCGCGTAAGGTTCTTTGAGCATGGTGTGTCCTGCTGGAGTAGTTGGTCATTGCGCAGATGTCCCTGTTCAAGGTGAGTCTTGCGGGTCCAACTGGGCTCTGCTGGGACCTACCTCTTCAAGTCCCCCCAGTCCAATGTTCTTCTCATGAATGTTTAATAAAGTGAGGTGAACTTTTGGACTTAGCAAGGGGTTTTGAAAAGGGGTATAGTTTTTCGGTTTTCCGTGGTGATTCATCCCGCGGTTTTCCTAATGTCACGCAGAAATTCCCGACTTTTCTGCTTGATCTTTGGGTTTGAAGTGGGTAGGTTTGTAACCTCCTCGCGCGTCAGGAGCGTTGAGTCCCAATTGTGTGGATTCTCCATGGGGTTTTGGTGGTTTTCGACATAGTGATCATTTATGCTGAAACCACCAATTCCATCTTGGAGTTTCAAACAATATAGTTCTCGTCGCTCCCGTCGTGCGGGAATGTTATTCACGTTTCCGCAAGCATGACCTAGAAGATCCTTCTTGGTTTGAATTCCCTGCAGAGTGCTAAGTACGTGAAGGGTTTTGCCTTGACACTGTACCCGCACTCGTCTTACGGTTACTTCACTTCCAAGGTATTCTTGGCTTCAATTCCCTGCGGGTGCTCGGTATGTGAAGGGTTTTGCCTTGACACTGTACCCGCATCCGTCTGACGGTTACTTGGTTGCCAAGTTATTCTTGGCTTCAATTCCTTGCGGGTGCTGGGTATGTGAAGGGTTTTGCCTTAACACTGTACCCGCGTCCGTCTTACGGTTACTTGGTTGCCAAGGTAAGGGGTATTTTCCCACTCACTTGAATCTTTTTGAATTTTGAATTTTGAAATTCGAAGAGTTGGTGGAAAGATAGGAACAGTCCAAACATCTGAAACGTCGTGCGACGGTTTCTTCTGACTGTGTCAGGACGTGCAGGAAGTTATGGTGACGTGACAGTACATGGTCATTCCAGACGCTTTTTCAGGCGCGTGGGCGCGATTTTTCGGGCGCGTGGCCGCGAAATTAATGGTATGCGTCCTGTCAACAGCTGTTGCCAGCTTGCTTTTTGCCACGTGTCGTGGTTTCATTGCACCTTCGTTTTCTCTCTCTTCCGCATTAATTTCATCGCATTAATTGCGATTTGTATATAAAGGGGGAGAGGGTTATTTGTAATCCACACTTTCACTCTTTTCTTCATCTTCTTTGCGATTTCCGGCGAATACTTATCCTTTTCAGGCAAGCATTCTCCCGAAATCGTTTTCTTCTTTTACAAGATGTTTCGTGATATCGATTCTACAGCTGACGACAGGAGTACTGCTGGCGAGTGCCAGTGTGCTCTGCCCGGCGATCTGTACCGGTATGTTGTCAGGAAGTTCATGCTCGAATCTCTCGAGCCTGAGTTTCCTGAACCCCATCAGACTGTGTACGATGCCCCCAGAGGCAAGATCGGGGTTTATGCAGCATTCTTTGTCTATGGGAATCTTAGGTTCCCATTGACAAAGTTTGTTTACCGTGTCCTTGAGAGGCACGGTGTTCATCTGACCGAGTTGCACCCCATGGCGATCGCCAAGATTCGCCACTTCGAGTGGGTGTGCCGGATTTTGGGCATCGAGCCCCATGTTGACCGCCTGATGACCTTCTACACTTGGAGGTGCATCCAGGGGTGGTATACCCTGACAACCCGTATCAAGGGTTTGAAGATTTGCGCGACCGAGCGCAGTCTTCGCGCGTGGAAGCGGGAGTTCTTCTTTATCTCCGCTCGCGCCATTCCCCTTGCCATGAAGTTTAAGAATGGGCAAGCTCTCCCAAGCCTTCACGCCTCCAACTACCAGGAGGCGGAATGGTTTTCGAGGATATCTCGGATCCAATCTCCGGTTTACCGGTTTGCGGAGTCCGGGATGGTCATGTTGGGGATGAGCCGGGTCTGGAAGGCGGCGGACGCGCAGAAGGTTCCGATCGTCCTCGAATACGGTTCGAACCCTGTCCCTTACGGTATGCTTTCTTTCCTTTTGTTGATTTTAAATTTCTTCTAACTTTTTCCCTGTTTATTTCAGAGGGGAACGACCTGAAGTCGCTCCTCAACCCGCGGGAGGCTGACGGTCCCGTACGGATGGGTACTCGCGCTCTTGACGAGAACGAGTTGCCCATCCTCGAACAAACTGCGGATCGGTTCGTGGAGGTCTATCCGCTAGGCCATGAGATCCTTAGCGCCAAGCGGCCAGGTAAGGCGCTCTTCAACCCTCGACCCCTCAATGTTGAAACCTCTGCTGGAATTCCTCTAATCGTCTGTTCTGATGAGGAATCCGCAGATGGTCCTCCGTTGGTGCGGAAGAAGAAGGCTGCCGGCGGGAAGGGAAAGGAGAAGGTGGCCTCCACTGCCGATCCGGTGCCTCTGTCTGACTCGGAGACTGAGAGCGAAGAGGTGGCGGGGAACCCCGGTGGTGAAAAGACCACTGCTCCGGAGGTTGCGACTGTCACCTCCGGAGAGCCCAAGAAGACGACGGTGACCGGCGCAAAGAGGCCGGCTCCATCGGGTTCGTCCCCGCCTCTCCGTACCTTCAGGCTCAAGAAAACCCGTAAGTACAAATTTCCTTCAGCTTTTGTCTTCATAGCATAGTATTCTAACACTTTTCTTCTTTACGCAGGCGTGGATGTTGACGCATTCCAGGGTGGAGTGCCGAGTAGTATCTCCCCGCCGATGACGGTAGGCTTGGTCAGCCTACCAGAGGCGACGACCCAGGTGCCTGCGCCTGCTTCCGCTGGTCCAGTTGCTCACTCTGAGCCGACTGTTCCAGCCGAGTTGACGTCACCGCCGGCCGTGAGTGCGATTTTTACAGCATCCTTCACCGAGCCGGCGGTTACTATTGCTGCTGATTCTGCGGCAGTGACTGCGGCGGCTGCTACCATGCCCCCGCCACCGGCAACGACGGCCGGCCCATCAGGTACGCATGGGGGTTCTCGCCAATCTTTGCCACCTTCCCATCTGCCTGACCTTTTGGATGGATTTCCTTTGGGTTCAGGTGATGGGTTCGGCGACTATCGGCCTGTTATAGACCCTACAGGTGCGTAGGTTTTTTTTTTTTTTTTTTATCATCTTTTCCTAACTGCTTTTTGTTTTTTGCAGTGTCGGATTCCAATGAAGTGTATGTTCCACGATGGAACATTGCCGAGGAACAACCCTTCGCACCCCTGTGGAGTGCGTGGACTGGGCTCGTCACGCTGCTCCTAGTGGTGCGTTGGGGGAAGCCATGGCTAGCTACCAGGAGGGTAGGCTAACCAATGAGCTTCGGGTTCTCCTGGCCCGGATGCAGCCGCGCGTCGAGCTGCTTTGTCGTGAAAACGACAAGTTAAAAGCAGCTCGCCTTAAGGAAGTAGCTCAGGCGCGGGCTGCCCGGGAGGAGAGCAAAAACTTGCCGCAGTGGCTGCGGAGAAGGAGAAGGCCTTCAAGGCCCTCGAGGTTGAAGTTCAGGCTCGACTCGAGGCCCGTTCCAAGGCTGCCCAAGCTGTTAATGAACAGCTTCGGCTGGCTAAGGAAACTGCGAGGAACTCAACTGAGAGGGCCACCAAGGCTGAAGCTGTTGCTGAGCCTCTGCGCGTGGAGAATGAAGAACTTAAAGCCAAATTAGAGGCTCTTCAGCAGGCTCATGATGCCTTGGCGATGGAAGACGCCAAAAAGCTCCAGGAGATCTTGGACCAGAGGGGGGTGCTTGACCATACTGAGCGGAAGCTAAAGGGCGTCGAAGAGGCTGCGGCAAAAGAAGTGTTGCTCGCCAACCTTAACAAGAATGAAGCCGAACGCGCCCGTAACGAAGCTCAAGCTGCCCTCCAAGAGGCTCTGGTTGCCAAGGAATGGCTTCTTCGAGAAGCGTTGTCTCAGGTAAGTCTATCTTCATGTCTTCACGCTTTTCCTTATAAATAGAAAAGGTTCTGACACTTGTATTTTTCTTTGTAGGTTGTGCATCGGGTCTTCTCAGAGACATCTTACGACGATGCTATGAGCGCAGCCCTCAACGCTTCTCACGAGGATGGGGAAAAGGTCGGCTTCCTGCTTGGTCTAGGGTTCGTTGAGAAAGGCGTCCCGCCGTCCAACTTCCCTTTGTACAATGTGGATACTGAAGCTATTTACGACCAAGCAGTGAATCAGTATGCTGCCTTCCCGCATCCGGTGGTGGAGAAGGTGAATGAAGTTGCTGCTGCTGATGATGGGCTAGCTATCCTTAAGGCTTTCCTTGAACAGCCACGCTCTACTAACGGCGCTGGTCCAAGTGGAAGTGGCCCTGAAGCCTGATCCTGAAGATCCCTTCCCGCTGCTAGGATAGATTTAGTTTGTATAGATTTACTTTCTTGTAGGCGGGTAGTTACCCGGCCATTCTTGTAACGAATACTTATGAAATGTAAATCTTTGTGCGGTTAAGACCGCTTCTTTCATTGGATTCCTTGCTTTATAAACGTTATATGACACATACTTTAGTTTAAATTAGCAATTTTCCAAGTGTTTAGAATAAGTTAACCTTTGAACGTGGTAGATAGGTGTGAAGTTTTGCTTCCTCTTCCGTGATTGTGCGGGTAGGACCGTCACTTGCACGTAGTAGAATGGCTAAACTTTACCATCTGACCTGCGTGTAGGTTTTCCTCATCTTTGAGGATAAGTTAACCTTTGATCGTGGTAGATAACAGGTGAAGGTTTGCTTCCTCTTTCGTGATTGTGCGGGTAGGACCGTCACTTGCACTTAGTAGGATGGCTAAACTTCACCCATATCTGACCTGCGTGTAGGTTTTCGTCATCTTTGAGGATAAGTTAACCTTTGAACGTGGTAGATAATAGGTGAAGTTTTGCTTCCTCTTTCGTGATTGTGCGGGTAGGACCGTCACTTGCACTTAGTAGGATGGCTAAACTTTACCATCTGACCTGCGTGTAGGTTTTCCTCATCTTTGAGGATAAGTTAACCTTTGATCGTGGTAGATAACAGGTGAAGTTTTGCTTCCTCTTTCGTGATTGTGCGGGTAGGACCGTCACTTGCACTTAGTAGGATGTCTAAACTTCACCCATATCTGACCTGCGTGTAGGTTTTCCTTATCCTTTTTTAATCATAAGTTAACCTTTGAACGTGGTAGATGATAGGTTGAAGTTTTGCTTCCTTGTTCGTGATTGTGCGGGTAAGACCGTCACTTGCACTTATAAGGATGGCAAAACTTTACTTACATCTGACCTGCGTGTAGGTTTTCCTTATTTTTAGCGCTGTGTTTATGCGGGTTTTGCCGCCTTTCACACGTAACGACTTACTTCTTCCCCATTTATGCGGTGAACACCGGCACCAATGTGGGAAGTTCATAAGTATAAAGGTAAAGTTTAACACATTCTGAAAGGAGAATCATTTCCATTAGAAGTGGCTCTAGGCCTTTTCTTTACAAGTTTGGAATTGATCTACATATAACATTTGCGTAATTGAGCTCCATTCCATGTTTTTGGGATGGGAGTGCCATCGAGCCTTTCGAGCCGGTATGCGCCCTTTCCCATGACTTCTTTGATAATGTATGGCCCTTCCCAGACCGGGGCCAGCTTTCCTGGGCGTTCTTGGTTCGAAGCCTCGTTGTTACGCAGTATGTAGTCTCCTATATTGAAGTTGCAGAGTTTTACCCGCGTGTTGTAGTACTTTTGCATTTGTCGCTTGTAGTTCTCTTCACGCACTGCGGCTAAGTCTCTGCGTTCCTCGGTTAGCATAAGGTCCAACCGTCTTTCCGCATCATTGTCTTCTGGCTGAATCAAGACCCTTGGTGAGGGTAAACCAACTTCGACCGGGACCATGGCTTCAGTGCCATAAGTGAGGCTGAACGGGGTTTCTCCCGTACTGGCCTTCTTCAGCGTTCTGTTTGCCCAAAGGACGTGCGAAAGCTCGTCCACCCAGCCGGATCTGTGTTCCAAGAGTCTTTTCTTTATGCCTTCGACGATGCTCTTATTTGCTCTTTCCACCTCACCATTACCTTGCGGGTGTGCCACTGAGGTAAAGGTGTGGGTGATTTGAAGTTCTTTCAGCCACTGTTGTAGCTTCTTGTCAGCAAAGTTGGTGCCGTTATCGCTCACCAAATTCTGTGGAAGTCCAAAACGACAAATAATAAATTCCCAAATAAATTTTTTGATATGTTTCGCGGTTGTTTGGGCTAAAGGTTTTGCTTCTATCCACTTGGTGAAGTAGTCGATGGCTACCACTAGGAACTGAACATTTCCTGCTGCTGTAGGAAATGGGCCTGTCACATCGATGGCCCACTTCTGAAATGGCCATGAAGAAGTGACTGGAACAAGTTCATTTTTCGGGCGGTGCGTGTTGGGTGCGTAAAGCTGGCAAGACCTGCATTTTCTGATGTATGCCAGTGCATCCGTATGCATCCCCGGCCAAAAATATCCCGCGTTGTTTAGCTTGGCTACAACAGCGCGGGGACCTGCGTGTACTCCACAGATGCCTTCGTGTACTTCCCTTAGGAGGTAGTCAGCATCTTGGTTGTCCACGCATCTTAAGAGTGGGCCAAGAAAGTTACGTCTGTAAAGGATGTCATTGACGAGTTGATAATTCAGTGCCTTAAAGCGTAGTTTTCTTGCCTGTGTTTTAGACTCCGGTAGTGTACCTGTCGCAAGACTCACCTTGAACAGGGACGTTCCAGCAGAGCCCAGTTGGACCTGCAAGACTCACCTTGAACAGGGACGTCTGCGCAATGACCAACTACTCCAGCAGGACACACCATGCTCAAAGAACCTTACGCGCAGTACGCCAGCTGTACCCGCAGGGAAAGCCTCCCAATGGTGAAGTACCTCGCCTGTTCCCGCAGCTGCGGATACAAGCCATCAGGGAAGGCTACCCGCACTAACAGCAAGGCTACACGCACAAGGCATTCGTTACTTCAGTAGTCACATGAAGGAATGAGCAAGGCGGGAATACTCCCGCCTAAATGAGCCAGTCCGTATGCTTCTGGAAGGTCTTTTCGTACTATACCTACTAAGGTATGGGCGGAACAGGCAATTTGACCAGAGCAGCCCATGAACTAATCACAGGGTGACAGCTCACCGACAACAATACGAGGAGGAGCACCCTCTAGTACTGTTTCACTATTAGCCGCTGCCTACTCACCAACCCTTACGAGGGGACGTGCACAGCCTACAGTTGGTGGAACAGTGCGTAGCCGGCAGTAAAGGAACAGTATACAGCCGACCTTATTACTGTTGGCCGTAACCTATCCACCAACCAGCATGGCCTGTGCGTACGTCCACTGTTGGTAGAACAGGAATACTATACAGGCGGCTGTACCTGCTTGGAAACCTACATTCGGCTATAAATACTCCAACACCTTGGAATGGTAAGGACATGATCTGATATCTCAATCTTATCTAGCAATCTCTCAATATACACTTGTATTCAGAGCAATCTAGTCTGATTCTCACGCCGGAGGGTGGTCACAAGGAGGAACCCCCCCTTCTCAGTGACGAGCTTACGGTGTCTGTTTTGCAGGTCTCCAGAAGAACAACCTTCTCTGCCAGACCTCATCCGTGGGAAACATTACTTAACCACCAGATTATCTATAATCTGTCCAGGGTTCACTTAGTGTTTCTTCAGTGAGCGTATTACACGTGAACAAGTTTGACGGCAACATCCAAGTGTACCTCCATCCTTTGGATAAACAGCTGGTTCGCACAGCGTATTTAGTAGGCATTAGAGAGAGTATGTGTGAAACAATATCTCTAGGCAACTGGCTAAGCCTGTCTGAGCCCATTGCTCGCTTCCTAAAACACAACAAAAAAAGCCAAAATTTTAATATTATAAAGTGTGAAGATGCTGACATGTTTAAACGTGAAAACTGTTGCATGCAAATCGAAAACAAAAATCGATTAGGGTTTGGAAAAAAAACAAAAAAATCCCATAGTATACTAAACAACACAGGGCTTAAAATCACATTCATACTAACGTCGATGTATTCATTCACGAAACAAAAATATTATTGGTTACTTACAGCGATAGAGAGATGAAACAAAACAACGGTGGTCGGAGAGATGAAGACACGGTGGCGGCCGTTTCCACCCACCAAAAATTTACAAAATACGATCCCTAAGTTAATTATAACTTATAAATGATTTTATATTCTAAAACAAAACCTCAAATTCACGGATTCTTATGTTATTATTTATTATTTTGTTCTATTTTTGGAACTATTAACTCAAACGCCCTATAATACATTATTGCTTGGGCTGTAAGCGAGTTGTGCCGAGCTTGACTCGTTTTAACTTATGAGAATTCGAGCTCGGCTCGTTTCAAGTCATTTTTTTAAACCTCAAGCTAAGCTCACGAGTCATTTTTTTCAAGCTCGGGCTCAGCTCGTTTGTTACTTATTAATTTATTAGTTGAGTGCCCGCACGATGTAACGGTAAATAACATTTTAAGGTTGTTAGCGAGCCAAGGCTAGCTCGACTCGAACCTTACACCAAACCGACTCATCTTAGCTCCAAATTAAAGTTGAAATTTTAAAGTTGAGTTTGTCTTAATTATTTTGATATTTATATAATTTGAATACTATTAATCATTTTGTAAAACATATAAAATGAAAAAAAAAAAATAAAAAGAGAGAGAAATCTGCAATTAGCCTCCCTGGGTTATATCGTCGATGGATGGGTTAACCACTGAAAAAGATTTTGCGAACTTTGGACCACTATGATTCTCCTGCGGGTTCTTCTGACTCCTGTCATCAGTTAACCCGTCGTTGACTCGTTAAAAATAAGGGAAATTACTATGTTACCCTTGATTCCTTTTATAACAAAACGATCTACCTTCTTTTCCTTTATGATTCCATCTCCAGCGATTCCCTCTACCTTGTAATATTCCATTTTCCGGCGACCGATTGACGGATGTCTCAATCCAAGTCAAGTCAATTATCCTCGGGTTCACCTTCCAAGCCTTCCCGTGCAGATGACCTTTGTGTGAGATGCTCATGTGGTGCCGCGACATGTTACCAGATAACCAGGACCGATGCAAACCCTGGTTGTCGATTCTTGTGCTGTGTATGTGTTTAATTACTCGCGAATTAGGGTTCTAGTCTGTTAATCGATGATGATTTGGTCTGTCGTGTGGCTTAGGTCAATTTTAGGGGTAATTGTTCTAATCTGTGAATCGAATTAGGGTTGTTTGTTTGTTGATATATTTAGTCCGTTACAGAAGGGGAGTTGTGGATGGCTAAAATGGGCTGATGATCCCACATGCCCTAGTTGTCAAAAGGTAATTCAAGCAATGGTGAAGATGATGAACAAGAAAGATGAATTTGCAAGAATGAAAACCAAAGAAGTAACAAGCTTGAAGATGTTGCTAGGAATTAGTTGGTTTTTGTTCTTCGTTTATGTGTATGTTTCTTGATTAGTTGTTAACATTGTATTTGTAGTATGGAATAATGTAATCTTTGTTGTTGTTATTTTAGTTTATGTTAAATCTTAGAGCTTCTTGTTTCATCTATTTACTTTAAATTTTTGTTCCACATTATCAGTCATGTTGCAGCCATGATGAAACTGAGAATGTTGAGTTAGGAAAGGATGAAATTGAGAATGTGCAGTTTGACCAAGACAAAAGTCAAATGGAAGACAAGGAATATCAATTGGGTGAAGATGAGTTGATGGCTTATTTAGTGCAAGAAGATGACTTATTTAGACCAAGTGAAGAACATGAAATGGATCCTGGTGATGATTATGACCCTGAGGTTGTGAAAGCAGCTTCCAAGTACACCAGTGAGCCGGAAGAAGATTACTATCATGATCCATATGAAGACGATCCAGTGTGGGACTCTGACTGGTCAAATGATGATTGTCATTGGAAGTAACATTGTACTTGGTTTCTAGTATTGTTTGCATTTGAATTGTACTTTAATTTGACATGATTAAATGTATTTTAATGTTTGCATGATTTGACTACATGCTACTAGTTTTAAAAGCATTAAACACAAACTGTGAAAATAGCATACACACCATCATATCCCAAATCAAACACACATTCTACAAGTCTTAAATTGTTTCAAACACAAACCATGATAACACACACATGGTACCAGCAAGTTCAAATAAAAGTCTTAAATTGTCTCAGCTTAGCTCCAAATTAAAGTTGAAATCTTAAAGTTGAGTTTGTCTTGGTTATTTTGATATTTATATAATTTGATACTATTAATCTTTTTGTAAAACATATAAAACGAAAAACAAAGAATAAAGTTGAGTAATATTTGTATATACACTAGGGCTCAAAGTTTTACATAAAATAGTAGAATATATTGATAAGTATACAATTGTATGACATCGCGGGAAACTTTTTTAATTGTAACAAGTTTATTTATGTTTTTTTTCTCAAATATATAAAGGGCTAGATATGTAATTAATGAGAACATAAAATTATAAACATTTATCATTTAAAAAATTTGTACATTCATACAATAATAACTTGTACATTTCAAACCGTCCATCAAATTTGAAAAAAAAAATTATATCGAAACGACGATAAGATTAATCATGTTTCTGTAAAACATATAAGATTAAAATAAAAAAGGATAAAGTTGAGTTAAAAGTGAGTAAACATTAGGGTTTAAAGTTGTAACTATTTCTTAAATGAGATCATTGTGATTTTCCCCTGTGTAATATGAGCGGGATGTAACACCCCGACCAAAGGCGGATTATACATCGGGGCGCCACATATTGCTTCATTACTCGCGACACTATTGGTGTCAATATTTATTAATACACATTTTATCGCGCACGCGCAGCGGGGAAAATAAAGAACATAAATCAAACATAAATCAATATATTATAAATTATAACATTCAAACAACATTAACTTGTCTTGATACATTTTAATTCTAGGTCCAAAAGTAAAAACGTCCTACGTGTCCACAAGCTCCAAAACAGCTACTGCAAACCTGAACATGTGTTAAAATAAACGTCAAACACTTGCGTGTTGGTGAGAAATCAAGTTTAATAGATAATCATAGATAATCACAGTAAATCTGCGCGCAACACGTGTATGTCTAGAGTTTAACAAGGGTGTAATCAGATTGTGATCAAGCCTAAGATAGTTCATAGATCATAGTTCATCCATGCTCCCAATTGAGCATAAAAACGAGAAAACATCTGTGCAAGTGTAAACAAAGAAAACCGTAAACGATAGGTCTCCCGTGTTCAACTAATGGTACCAACGGAACTGCGGAATAGGCCGAACAAAGCGGTTAATGATACACACATACAAATAAACAGCCAAGTAAACGTCCTCAACACATGGGATACTGCGCGACTAAAGTTCATAAACAAGTTTAAGACTCAAGTTTTGTATGAACACATGAACATCCCAAAGCATTTAAAATAAAAAGGGATTAGATACGAGATAACTCACATGATAAACGATGCGGTGATAGATAAAGCAAGAACCAACTTTAAACAAGCACAAGTTAACCTATAATTAAAGATTATTGTTTTAATGATTTGTTTTAAGTCTTGATTATAAGTTAGCATAATTAATAAGTAAACTATTATATATAATATATATATTACCGGAAAAGCAGGAAGAACAAGGAGGAAGACGGAGGCAGAGAGGAAGACGGCAGAGAGAGCAAGGAGCAAGAGAACAGGAGAGATTAAGTGTTTTGTGTGTGATGTGTTAGGAAAAATAATACTATTATTTATAGAGAAACCCTAGGGAACACAATCCTAGAAAAGGGGAAAAGATCTCAAAAAGCAAAAGATATCAAAAAGCATAAGAATCCAAAAGCAAAAGATATCAAAAGATATGGCAGCTGCAGGGGGCAAGATAAAGCTGACAGGGAACAGTAACAGGCATGGGCGGTTCAGATAAAGGTACTGGTCAAGCATGGCAAAAGCAGATCTCAAAAGATAATGTCAGTCACTTTATCTACCAACCAATGGGGTTGGTACGCATGCAGCGCCGAAAGTAACTATTCAGACATTAGATAGGTTAGGTCAACAGCACAGAAGATAAGACAACACAAAGCATACAGGCTGGAATAAACAGAAGATACAAGGGTTAAGCGCGGGAAGGCTGAGTGCGCGAGCGCGAAGGCTGGCACAACAACCCTTAGCGCACTGCGGAAAGAATCGCATCCTTAGCGTGCTGCGTGAACTAGAATTCTAAGCGCATCACGGGAAGAACATACATTCTTAGCGCATTGCGGGAAGAACATGCATTCTTAGCGCGCTGCGAGAAGAGTTCTCTTCACGCATCGCAGGAACAAGATGTCTTCACGCAGGCTTCCATGTAAGGAGTCTGGCGCGTGGAGCTGCAGACATCCTTAAGCGGGAGGAACCAAAGGACAAGCAAAGAGTTAGAAGAAAAAGAGGGAAACAAGGCTTAAGGGCGGGACAGCGACAAGAGGGAACAGAAGGCGGAAAGAGAGAAGAGGGACGGGACAGCGGGAAGGAAACAAAAGGCGGGAAGGAAAATACATATTATTATTAAAAATAAAATATAAGTATAAATATTAAATAATAAAAGAGAGATCGGGTCAGAGAAACGGGTACCTGGGTCGGGTCGGATCAGGGCAGATGTCACAGTCTCCCCTACTTTAAGAAATTTCGTCCCGAAATTTATCTCGAAGTAGGTTGCGCAGAGAACAGGTGCGGGTACTTGATCTTCATTTGATCTTCCCTTTCCCATGTAAACTCGGCTCCGCGCTTGGACTCCCAGCGAACTTTCACGATAGGGATACGACTGCGCTTGGTTTGCTTAACCTCGCGATCCATAATCTCAACAGGCTTCTCAACGAAATGCATAGTTTCATCAACTTGAACTTCATCAAGCGGAATGTGAAGGTTCTCGTCAGCTAAACACTTCTTGAGATTGGATACATGGAACGTTGGATGCACATTACTGAGCGCGGGCGGCAGGTCAAGTCTGCAGGCAACTTTTCCCACACGCGCGAGAATCTTGAATGGACCAACATAACGAGGAGCAAGCTTACCTTTCTTCCCAAAGCGGACAACACCCTTCCAAGGCGACACTTTGAGGAGAACAAGATCACCAACTTGAAATTCGAGAGGCTTTCGCCTACGATCTGCGTAACTCTTCTGTCGGCTTCTGGCAGTCAGCAAATGATCACGGATCTTGGCGATTTTATCGGTTGTCTCTTGAACAAGTTCGGGTCCTGTGATTTGAGTTTCACCCACTTCGCTCCAACAAATCGGGGAGCGGCACTTACGACCGTAAAGTGCTTCAAATGGGGCCATACCGATACTGGAATGATAGCTGTTATTATAAGAGAACTCGATCAAAGGCAGGTGTGAATCCCAATTACCTCCAAAATCAAGAACACAAGATCGGAGCATATCCTCAAGAGTTTGAATAGTTCGCTCAGACTGACCGTCAGTCTGAGGATGATATGCCGTACTCATGTCCAAGCGAGTTCCTAGTGCAGATTGGAGAGATTTCCAAAAGCGAGATATAAAACGGCCATCGCGATCGGATATGATGCTCAAAGGAGTACCATGGCGGCAGACAATTTCCTTGACATAAAGCTGCGCGAGATGCTCAACACGGTAGTTTTCACGAATGGGCAGAAAGTGAGCAGATTTAGTCAATCGATCCACTATTACCCAAATGCTATCATGTTTGCTTGCTGTCAAAGGTAACTTGGTAATAAAGTCCATCGCTACACATTCCCATTTCCACGTAGGAATTTCTGGTTGTTCGAGCAAACCAGACGGGCGTTGGTGTTCAGCTTTTACTTTAGAACAAGTCAGACATTTAGCTACGAACACAGCAATATCCTTTTTCATACCGGGCCACCAACAAGTTATGCGCAAATCCTTGTACATCTTATCAGCGCCAGGATGAATAGAATACCGAGATTTGTGCGCTTCACTCAGGATATCAGCGCGAAGATTCTCATCAAAGGGGATCCAGATGCGATTAAGATAGCAGAGAATTCCACTCAGATTAGGGACAAAGAGTGCTTCCGCGCCACACGCTAACTCGGCGCGAAGGTTACCATTACTGATGGATGCGCGCTGCGCGTCACGAATACGCGATTCAAGGTTGCTTTGAATCGGCGCGAAGTGAAGCTGGGTGCGCGGCAAGATGCAGTTAAGTTGGCAGGGTTTTCGGCTGAGCGCATCGGCTACCACATTAGCCTTACCAGGATGATACCGGATCTCACAATCGTAATCGCTGATGAGTTCGTTCCATCGGCGTTGCCTCATGTTAAGTTCCTTTTGATCAAAGATATGCTGAAGGCTTTTATGGTCAGTGTAAAGGATACACTTAGTACCATAAAGGTAGTGTCTCCAGATCTTCAAGGCAAAAACAACTGCACCAAGTTCGAGATCGTGAGTTGTATAATTCTTTTCATGAACCTTAAGTTGCCTTGATGCGTAAGCGATAACCTTGCCTCGTTGCATAAGAACACAACCGAGACCTTGGTTGGATGCATCGCAATACACGACAAAATCATCATTACCCTCAGGTAGCGCAAGAACAGGAGCTTCACACAACAATCGCTTAAGCGTTAGAAAGGCTTCTTCTTGCTTCGAGCCCCAAATATACGGTTTACCTTTGTGCGTCAGAGCTGTTAAAGGCAAAGCGATCTTTGAGAAGTTCGAAATGAAACGCCGGTAATAACCAGCTAAGCCCAGAAAGGAACGGATCTCAGAAGGAGAGGATGGCGTAATCCAGTTCTTGATTGCTTCAATCTTGGATGGGTCGACATGAATACCCATCTTGTTCACAACATGACCAAGAAACTGTACTTCATCAGACCAAAATTCACACTTGGAAAGCTTAGCATAGAGTTGCTCGGCTCTAAGCTTCTGCAACACCAACCGAAGATGTTGCTCATGCTCGGCCTTGGTCTTAGAATACACCAGAACATCATCGATAAACACGATCACGAATTTATCCAAGAAAGGCCTACACACCCGATTCATTAGATCCATGAAAACGGCGGGTGTGTTGGTTAGACCGAAGGACATGACCAAGAATTCAAAATGGCCATAACGAGTTCGAAAAGCAGTCTTCGGAACATCTTCATCGCGGATACGCAACTGGTGATAACCAGAGCGGAGATCGATCTTCGAGAAACAGGAGGCACCTTGGAGTTGATCAAAGAGGTCGTCAATACGCGGTAAGGGATACCGGTTTTTAATGGTGAGTTTGTTCAACTCGCGGTAATCAATACACATGCGAAACGATCCATCTTTCTTTTTAACGAACAACACCGGAGCACCCCAGGGCGAAGAGCTAGGGCGAATGAATCCTTTAGCAGTCAACTCTTGAAGTTGGCTGGCCAATTCTTGCATCTCAGCGGGTGCAAGACGGTAAGGAGATTTAGCTACGGGGGAAGCACCAGGGACAAGATCAACACGAAACTCGACTTCACGAGCGGGAGGGATACCAGGAAGATCATCAGGAAAAACTTCAGGAAAATCACGCACAACAGGGATATCGCGAAGCTTCTTTCCTTCATCGGGTTTAACCACATGAGCTAGAAATGCAATACACTTCTTCCGCATGAGTCTTTGGGCTTCGGCGCAAGACATAAGTTTAAGACCACTGGAGGGTTTTTCGCCGTAGATATGAAGATCACCATTTTCTCGAGGTATGCGAATCAATTTCTTGGCGCAAATAACTTCGGCGCGATTCTTCGAGAGCCAGTCCATACCAATGATAACATCAAAGCTTCCAAGAGGCATAGGGATGAGGTCGATCAGAAAATCGTTTTCGTTAAGGTTAAGCGTGCAATCTTTAATTACCGAGTTTATTAAAACAGTTTCGCCATTAGCCAATTCAACTGAAAAATCTTCTTTAAGTTATCGCGCGGTCGCGCAAGCTTCTGCTCGAAGGCGCGAGAGATAAAACTTCGATCGGCGCCAGTATCAAAAAGCATAGATGCATAAAATCCGTTAAGCAAAAATGTACCATTAACTACGTCGTTATTCGCTTGCGCTTGGTGCGCGGTTATGTTAAAAGCTCGGCCACGCGTCACTTGGTTTGAAATCTGGTTCACCGGATTCGCTTGAGTAATCTGAACTTGTAGCCTTGGGCACGCGTTCCGGAAATGACTTGGATCACCGCAGTTAAAGCACGATCTGGGTCGTGGGTTTTGGTAAGTTGGCTGTGGGTTCTGCGGGTAGGCTGGTGGTGTTGGCGCAATCGGATTGGAGGGAGGGGTTCTACAGTACTCAACGGAGTGACCTACGCGGCCACATCGGTTACATTGTGATGAAGTCTACAGGTTGGGCAAAAGGGTTGGTTTCCTGTGTAAGGTTTCTTAGTTGGCGGGGCAGGGAGTGCGGGATTGGTTAAGGCATAGTTGTGGACTGCAGGAGGTGCTGGGTAGGTTGACAGTGGGTTAGGCGCGTAAACTGGGGGTTGATAAATGGGTTGTTGGACAATGGGCGGGTTGGTAAGCGCATAGGCTTGTCTGCGCCTACGTTTCTGGTTATGGTTTGAGGGTTCTGGTTTGGTTTCTGTTGGTTCAGGGACAGTCTTGGTGGGTTTGGTCTTCTCAGTTCCCCGCAGGAACAGGGTTCCTGCTCTGACATGGTTGTCGCTGAGCACAGCGGCCAATTCGATGGCGTCAGAGAGGGTAACTGGGTTTCTGGCCCATACAGAATCTTGAATTTCCATGGGGAGACCCCCAAGGAATTTCTCGATGGCTCGGCGGGTAGGGGTAACAAGGTGAGGGACAAGCAGGCTTAGTTCATGGAAGCGCGTCGCGTACTCGCGCGCTTCACCGCTGTACTGCTTCAAGTTCCAAAATTCTTCCTCCAGGCGCTTAACTTCGTTGGGAGGGCAGAATTCTCGCGTAAGAATTTCCTTGAATTCCTCCCATGTCATGCTAGAAGCAGCCTCTGCGCCACGCGCATGGGCTACTCCATTCCACCATGTAAGCGCTCTGGATTCCAGGACACTGGAAGCATATAGGGTTCGTCTGTCTGAGGGGCATTGGGTGTGAAGGAAAGTGTTTTCTATCTTCTCGAGCCACTGGAGCATCACGGTAGCTCCTTCAAGACCTGTGAACTTTGGAGGGTTACCCGCGTTAAAGGACTTAATGTTATAACTCGAGGTGTTGGTATTGTTTTGGCTCAAAGCTTGGGCTATTGCGGCGGCCATTTCCTGGGAACGTTGCTGTCTACGCATGCGCGAGGCTTCTCTTCTCTGAAATCGGCGAGATAGCGGAGGCATTCTATAAAAATTTTAATTTTAGTTAATATCTTGGTTTTAGCGCAAAGTTTTAATCTTATAAAGCTTGGTTTCACGGAGTTAGATACTATCAAGAGTTAAAGTAAAATAAATGATCCTAAATGCAGACTTAATAAAGGTAACAAATTCGAATCAGAAATCGACAATTCATGTATCACCATGACTTTCCGAATTCCCAATTTAAAATATACGAGTAAACGAGTATTGGAGATTGACGATTCATGTATCACCATGACTTTTCAATCTTCAATATAAAATATACAAGAAAATGAGTATTGGAGGTTGACAATTCATGTATCACCATGACTTTTCAAGTCTCCAACCTCATAACATAATCGTAAATGGAAATTGAAAATCAACTATTCATGTATCACCATGACTTTTCGGATTTTCAAATCCAACAAACGAATATGTAAGTAAAATCAATAAAAATCGAAATTCACAAAAATCGAAATATCGCGGAATAAAATCATATACTGCGCAAGCGCGAGCATATTCATAAATAACGAGTAATTAACAATAAGCGCGCAAACATGAGATTTCTCTCATGCGCGAGAAGGGACTCTTAGGTATTCTAGGCCGTTACGTCTAACCACCTATCCTAAAGTCAACGAGCTCTGATACCAATCTGTAACACCCCGACCAAAGGCGGATTATACATCGGGGCGCCACATATTGCTTCATTACTCGCGACACTATTGGTGTCAATATTTATTAATACACATTTTATCGCGCACGCGCAGCGGGGAAAATAAAGAACATAAATCAAACATAAATCAATATATTATAAATTATAACATTCAAACAACATTAACTTGTCTTGATACATTTTAATTCTAGGTCCAAAAGTAAAAACGTCCTACGTGTCCACAAGCTCCAAAACAGCTACTGCAAACCTGAACATGTGTTAAAATAAACGTCAAACACTTGCGTGTTGGTGAGAAATCAAGTTTAATAGATAATCATAGATAATCACAGTAAATCTGCGCGCAACACGTGTATGTCTAGAGTTTAACAAGGGTGTAATCAGATTGTGATCAAGCCTAAGATAGTTCATAGATCATAGTTCAATCCATGCTCCCAATTGAGCATAAAAACGAGAAAACATCTGTGCAAGTGTAAACAAAGAAAACCGTAAACGATAGGTCTCCCGTGTTCAACTAATGGTACCAACGGAACTGCGGAATAGGCCGAACAAAGCGGTTAATGATACACACATACAAATAAACAGCCAAGTAAACGTCCTCAACACATGGGATACTGCGCGACTAAAGTTCATAAACAAGTTTAAGACTCAAGTTTTGTATGAACACATGAACATCCCAAAGCATTTAAAATAAAAAGGGATTAGATACGAGATAACTCACATGATAAACGATGCGGTGATAGATAAAGCAAGAACCAACTTTAAACAAGCACAAGTTAACCTATAATTAAAGATTATTGTTTTAATGATTTGTTTTAAGTCTTGATTATAAGTTAGCATAATTAATAAGTAAACTATTATATATAATATATATATTACCGGAAAAGCAGGAAGAACAAGGAGGAAGACGGAGGCAGAGAGGAAGACGGCAGAGAGAGCAAGGAGCAAGAGAACAGGAGAGATTAAGTGTTTTGTGTGTGATGTGTTAGGAAAAATAATACTATTATTTATAGAGAAACCCTAGGGAACACAATCCTAGAAAAGGGGAAAAGATCTCAAAAAGCAAAAGATATCAAAAAGCATAAGAATCCAAAAGCAAAAGATATCAAAAGATATGGCAGCTGCAGGGGGCAAGATAAAGCTGACAGGGAACAGTAACAGGCATGGGCGGTTCAGATAAAGGTACTGGTCAAGCATGGCAAAAGCAGATCTCAAAAGATAATGTCAGTCACTTTATCTACCAACCAATGGGGTTGGTACGCATGCAGCGCCGAAAGTAACTATTCAGACATTAGATAGGTTAGGTCAACAGCACAGAAGATAAGACAACACAAAGCATACAGGCTGGAATAAACAGAAGATACAAGGGTTAAGCGCGGGAAGGCTGAGTGCGCGAGCGCGAAGGCTGGCACAACAACCCTTAGCGCACTGCGGAAAGAATCGCATCCTTAGCGTGCTGCGTGAACTAGAATTCTAAGCGCATCACGGGAAGAACATACATTCTTAGCGCATTGCGGGAAGAACATGCATTCTTAGCGCGCTGCGAGAAGAGTTCTCTTCACGCATCGCAGGAACAAGATGTCTTCACGCAGGCTTCCATGTAAGGAGTCTGGCGCGTGGAGCTGCAGACATCCTTAAGCGGGAGGAACCAAAGGACAAGCAAAGAGTTAGAAGAAAAAGAGGGAAACAAGGCTTAAGGGCGGGACAGCGACAAGAGGGAACAGAAGGCGGAAAGAGAGAAGAGGGACGGGACAGCGGGAAGGAAACAAAAGGCGGGAAGGAAAATACATATTATTATTAAAAATAAAATATAAGTATAAATATTAAATAATAAAAGAGAGATCGGGTCAGAGAAACGGGTACCTGGGTCGGGTCGGATCAGGGCAGATGTCACACGGGAGACACTTGAACCATTGATTCTTAAATTGCGCGTATTAAGCCAGTATGGACCCTGCCGTTAGTTGACCATCGTTGACTTGTAAAAAACGTTGAAATGACCATTTTACCCTGAAGCCTATAATTAGTTATAAAAATTATCTTTCAAATCGTGTTGATGATGGGGCTCGAACCCCCAACTTCAGTTTAACAACACACAAAACTTACCATGTGAACTGATATGATATTTGGTATAGTTATACAATATGAGATATAAAAGACTTACTCATCATCATCATCTCCTAATCTTCATCATCATCTCAATATCTCATTATACCCAGAAAAAATTCACCCATCTTCATCTTCACCGGTTATCTCATAGCTTAATACAACTAAATCCAAACCAATCCATCTTCATCAATTATCTTAAATCAAACTTACAACAAGATACAAATATACAAACTAATCTGATAGAGATCTACAATTCAACAACACAACCATACATACCGAATCTACTCATTATAATATATAAAAGAAATGCATGGGTTCAATAATATTATTTCCAGTCTCTTACAAATCAAGGAGTTCATGACCAAATCTCCATTTCTCCTTCCATATCCGGACCAACGCCGCCGCCACCGTCATCTTCCCCACACCCCACCGAGCACCACCTGCAACTTTCCGTCATCGTCATCGTCTCCAGCCACCACCGTCGGAGGTGATATTGTTGTTGTTATTATTATTATACAGTCCTTACCAATTCCATTAAAACTTACACTGTGTTCCCGAGTCTCATTTAACATATGTACCTTTATAAATCCCTTATACATATGTACCTTATGCATTGGAAATTGTAAATCCTTTAAAACAAACGTCTTTATTTTCCCATGATTTATGTATTATATATAGTATAGATATTTTTATACATTTATATTTACTTTTATATATTTGAGAAAAACTTAAACAAAACAACAACCACCAAAGTAAATGCCACAAATAGTAAACCTATTGGTAAGGTTTCGGGATGGTAGGATGTAGGCAAGTCTTACCTTTATCAATAATGATGAAGAGATTGTTTCCAAATAGACCCTCGACTAAAAAAACGCAACATATAAAATATGCTAAAAGACATGAGATGTGTGTGTGTATAGGTAGCTACCAATAACAATATACATGTCGAAAGAGTGCATGGTAAAACTAGACAGATATAACACTAGAAGCAACATGTAATATAGATAGAAGGAGAAAATAATATGCAAAATCCACATGATGTTTAGGCGAAAAACGTTTAGGCGAAAACTAAGTCCCTACGACCTGTCACAACCCAACCTAAGGCGGAAATGTCGGGACGCGAACTGATAGCTCATAGGTCACAAGGTACTATCAAACAATTTAAATATGACAATATCTAACCATTTTTTTTAAGTTCAATCAAATATACATCGTCTCAACTTGTTACAAATAAATAAAAAAACAAATAAATCAAACTAATTGTCTTTTTTTTATATATAACCTAAAACCAATCTATGTAACCTTCAATCTTCACTTCAAACCAAAGAATACCCTTCAATATGCGTAAAAAAATATATTCTTTTTCAACAACACATGTTGAATAAGTAATCACCAAATTTTGATAATAAATATATTATATATAAAATATGCAAATCAATATAATGAGTATCAACAATTAAATGAAAACAATTAAATGGTGTCAGTTGACCATGACTCACAAAAGGGCTATGCCTACTACGACGACTTACTAAAATTACGACTTGCTATAGTCACAACTTTCTACAATTAGGACTTGTTAGAATTAAACAGATAAGCAGGTAAAAAATTAACAAATAATCATGATTTGCCAGTATGGAATATATGTAGTATGATTAATAAGATTTTATACACATAAAGTCCCCAAAAGCATTTGAAAAATAGTAAAATAGGGAAGTGATTACTCACCTTGATGATTAAGTGAGTAAATCGAGAGATAAAATAAACGAGCAAGTGTGACATCCTACTTTTGACAATAATAAATAAAGGAATTTCGTGTATTTAATAGTGTTTTATTATTTAGCTAAGTTAGATAAAAATAATAGAGTGTGGGTTTGATCGATAAAAGATGTAATAAGGGATGGTGATGGGCCTTAGGTCCATGGGTTTAAAGGTATATAAATCCCTTAAACTTCCCTAAAATCCTAAAACCCTCATTTCCATCTTCTAGCCTCCATAACACCCTAAAAAACACACACAAACACTCCTATCCATTTCGGATTAGATTTGAATCTGAACCAAGAAGGGTTTGTGCTAGATCTTCATCATACATACAAGGAAAACGTCCATAATCCCGTATCGAGCCAAACCGTAGCTAGAAGCAAACCCAAAAAGGTATGTTTTAGATTAAAGGTTATGTTTTTAAGGTAGGTTTGCCCTAAGATTTGATACTAAGGCAAATTGGGCATTTTTATGCAAGAAAAATATGAACTTGGACGTGAACAATGTGTTTTAGTATAATACGGGACAAACGGGTAACGTTTGGACCGAGTTATTGGAAGAAAACGATGTCGTTATAGACCAAGGCTTGTTTCTTATGCAAGACGGGCAAAACGAGTCGAAAGGAAAGGTTGGAAAGTGTTAAGAATGGAAAACATATATGACTCGAGTCCTTAAGAAACCTGATTCAATAAAGTGATCGAATCGAGTTGATAAAGTAATCGAATTGAGTTGATAAGTAATCGAATCGAATGGGCCAAAAAGTAATCGAGTTGATAGAAAAGTAATCGAATTGAATGGGCTAAAAAGTAATCAAATTGATAGAAAAGTAATCCAATCGAATGGGTCAAAAAGTAATCGAATTGACATAAAAGTAATCGAATCGAATGGCAAAGTAATCGAATCGAATGGTCATTCGATTAGAATTTCATTTGGATTAGAATTTCAATTCGATTAGATTAGTTCAAACTTCAATTTTTCTAATGAATTTTCAGTATAGGACTTTTATTGAAAATAAAATTTTTCCAAGCTGACCTGACAGCTCGTCCCAGCCAGGGCTCTGCCCCTTGGACCCTGTTAGGAGTTTCTGCCCTTAGACCCCACAGCCAGGGGCGCTGCCCTCGGACCCCGTTAGCTAGGGGTTACATTAACATAGAAGTATGATATAGTTAGGGCTAGTTAATTGATACTTGTAATTGTTATACAGTTAGCCGCCCAGGAAAGAAGTTACCATTAACTCTGAAAGGAATCAGACCCATGTGAGTTTCTAGCCCCCTTTCCTTGTTATGTTTTTGAGGTTGTGTGCATACTCGATGTGATTAGTTAATACACTTACCTTAAGTGGTAAGTGTATGTTATGTGAATGTTTTATAAAGTATGTATGAATGTTATAGAAAAGTATGTATGTAATTGTATTTATGATAGTATTAAGAAATATAGGTATGATGGTATGATTAAATGGAAATGAGGGACCAAAGATAATATCTGAGAGGATAAGGACCATAACCTTATAATATCTTAGAGGATAGGGGCTAGACCTTTATGATATCTGAGAGGATAGGACCAGACCCTTATAATATATGTGAGGTTATAGGGCGAAGGCTCTTTAAAACGTATAAGTATATATGTAAAGTAAGATAAAACATGAAGGTATGAATGAACGAAAGTATGAAAGCAAGAATGAAGATATATACTTATGTACGTACAAAAGAAAGTAAAGCAGGTTAAGTATATAGTATATGAATGTAATGTATGTTGCTTGATTAACTAGAACTCACTCAGCGTAGCTGACTTTTAGTATGCACGCGAGTAGATAGCCTATGGTAGCTAGCTTGAACTCACTCAGCCTAACTGACTTTTAATATGCACCGTTTCTAATAATCTATTAATTTTACTTTTTTAAAGAAACGTAATTATAACAGTTTAAATTAGTTGTCTGGTAAGTTTAGATATAACCGGTTCTTTTAGAAAACCATTATTGTTGTGGTAGAAATTATGGGTAAAAGTTTATTTATCTACCTACACAAATATGACATTTTTAAAATGTATAGTTTTTTTTACTTTTAAACTATTGGACTTTTTACTTATGCAAAAGTACACTTTTTAATATGTAGTAGTCAGCATATACTTTATTCATTTGTTTCTTTTTTTTCTTTTCTTGCTTCTTCCTTGAACTCCATAGAAACAAAAGCTACCAATTTACAACACAGTTAAGCTTTTCAGGTTTAGAGGTTAGTTATTATGTCTCAAAGTTTATGGATAGTCCTAATTCTGTAAGGATACTGCCTTGAGATTCATATTGATTGTTGGATCAGTCCCATTCGGTCCGGTCTTGGAAAATTCAGTTACTCTCGGTCTAGATCCGAGGACCGACCCGAACCCGAACTTTGGGGAATATAGGAACTGAAGTCGAACTTGTTTACATAGTTTCAGTTCTTTTTCGGGTAAATTTCGGTCCGAATTTCGGGTTTTTTCTCGGTTCTACCCGATTTCTGCACACCCCTACGTGCAACAACCCGAAATCGACTTTGATGATGTTTTCGCTCCAGTACCCCGAATTGAGACCGTTGGACTACTAATCACCTTAGCCGCATCTAACGTGTGGGAAATCCACCATCTTTACGTAAAAAGGCTTTTCTATATTGTGAATTAAAAGAAGTTTGTTCGTTTAACAACCCGAAGGATACGAGAAAAAAAGGCGAGGAGGAAAATTTTACAAGTTATCCAAGGCCATGTAAGGGTTAAGGCATGCTCCCCGAGCTTGGAACAAAAAGCTCGATAACATCCTTCGAGACATTAAGTTTCAAAAATGTTCCAAGGATCAATTGGTTTACCGAAAGACGGATGGGAAACATTTATTGATCGTAACCATGTATGTGGATGATTTATTTGTGACAAGTTCAAGCTCGAGTATAATTTCCGGTTTTATGATGGGTATGGTGACCAAATTTGAA
Source organism: Bidens hawaiensis (assembly GCF_021521415.1). Classification (NCBI taxonomy): domain Eukaryota; kingdom Viridiplantae; phylum Streptophyta; class Magnoliopsida; order Asterales; family Asteraceae; genus Bidens; species Bidens hawaiensis. The sequence continues at coordinate 127,614 of NW_027492406.1, read as the reverse complement.
ATGTCGGATCTTGGGAAGTTAACCTACTGTCTCATTAAAGCACTCACAAGAATCAAGTTCACGGAGATACGCGAGGTACTTCGAGGTGAAGACCTTTCTAATCTAAATCAGAAGTTAGGGGGTGAATGTTGGATTAATTTCTATTCTGGGTCAAAAGACGGTGAACCGGGCCTAAGAGGTTTTAGCAAGTCGGTTAAAGTCTAATGGGTATTATGAAACATTCTGCCATTTGCTTGGTGGCCATGCTCACCTTGTTGGCTAAGTTGACCATGTTGCCTAAGTTCACCTTGCTGGCCAAGTTGAGTGGTGCAAACATATTATGCTTGGTGATCAAGTTGGGTTACTATTATAAATACATGTACAAAGTTAGTGTTAAACAATAACAGCAAACACAACAATCACTACCATCACTACCAAAGATATTGTAATCAGTTTTTGAGTTATATTTTTTTGTTATAATATAAGTCGGTTATTTCTAAGTTTATTCGTTAATTATTGTTTATCATTCTTGATCCAGATCAACAAAGAGAATTTGGGTACAGTTTGGTTAATAAAACAACACAGGAAACAAAAAGAATTAGAGCACATTCCATTAATTAATGTTTGGTTTAAATCACAATTTTTCACTCATACCACCACGGTGTACGGGGTAATTCTTAACCGCCGAACCCAAAATCAAATTCACGAATCAATTAGCGATCAATCAGAAATTTGTTTCCATTATATCATTGAAAGAAAATAGTGTTGCATTATCTGCATATTCAAGTTCCATTATCTGCATATTTTGTATGCCTATTTATAGGCCATGTGTTTACCGCGGGCTTAGCCATTTGAAACTGAAGCTAGGTTGGATTTATTAAGAATTATTTTCGCTTGAAATTCAAACACCCCAATAACATGAAACAAAAAGTAGGATAAACCTAAATTGACATAGATAGTTCATAGTTGTAAACAAGAAAACCGAGTACAAGCACACTTCATGATACTATATAAATGTGCTCATTGCATGACTGAAGAATGAGAGAAACTTCCATGGAAGTGAATCTCACAATACTTTAGGAAGAAGTGTAACCAACTCTTCCATGAAAACGGATCTCATAACGTTTGGAAGCCCTAGGAAGAATCTTAATAACCAACTCTTCATACTTCAAAGGTCCCAAGTTTTCCCAAGCTATTGTTACTGACTTCAACACCTCTGCATTCCCCAACATGTATTTTAGAAACTCTGTTTCATGCTTTAGCCCTTTTCCTTTTGAAATCTTGATGCTTGTATGGTTTGTAAGCATACAAGCTGGTACAACCATGTTGATCAGTTCTTCATGTAAGTAATAGAAAACATGAATAAAAAGAAGCCTATGAACCTGTTACAACATGGAGAGTAGTAACAACAACAGATAATGATGTAGTCGACATGTTTGTCATCTTGATCGAGTTCCCCTTTAGGATTATAGTTAAAGATGGTGTTAGGGTTCTTGAGAGGAACCCAGTTTAGGAGAGATGAGGCACACATAATTGTATGTGTGTGAGATTAGGTTATGATGTTAGTATTTATCTCTCTTTATATACACCCAAGGGGAAACCCTTTATTAGTTAATTATAGGTAATATGGCCCATCAACAATTACCAAAATAATACATAATAAGGTATAGTTAATATTTTGATCTATTATAATATAAATGATAATAATGGCCATATATAAATATATATCATTAAATATTTAGTCTTACATTCTCCCACTTTGCCGAGTAATCATTTATTATGAGTGTTAGATAAGCCTGATCAGGAGTTAACACTCATTTTAGCTTTAAACTTAATATGGAGTAGAGAAATACAGTCATTGAATTGAACATCAGCTCAAGACCTCCATTAATCATACTGCAGTCCTTATTTAAAACCTAAGTAGTTATGATCAAAATTTTCAAATAAGTCCTTCAAACGTTTGATTTGTATAATAATTTGTCTATATGTCATTATGCATGCATAACATAATAAGAGACATACAAAATCAAAACAGACGAGGAAAATTAATAGTTAATCATTCATAGTACGATATGCAATTGTACATAGTCATCAATAAACCCCTCATGATTATAAGCGCTTTCATAATACTTATGGGTAATATACCTTTAGTTATAGGATCCTTAAGCATATCATGAATGTATTCAATATAAAAATTTAGATTCCTCAATTCGTTCATAAACGAATAATTAATTTCATATCAAAATTTAATGCAACACCTCTCAATTTGTTATTGTTTGAGAAAACATGGTAGCTGACTTTATCACAATAAGTCTTCAATATATAATTTATATGGAGTTTAATAAAACTTATGAGTCCACTAATAAATATTAAACAACATTTATTGACAACAATGTAGTAATTAATCAACATATTATGTCGTTATGACTTGGGTTGTTGTTATCAGTTCATTATGACTCCTCCATGAGATAGATTTATCTACTGCCATAAAAATATATCCCAAAAATTATATTTTCTTATCTCTGAATATGATAAAGTTTAGAGTAATCTATCGGTTTGAATTCTCACTTCTTCTTTTTAAAATTATAGTCTTTCGTTTCCTTTAAAGATATCTTAGTACTATTTTAGATGCTTCACATTAATCTAGACACATCTAGTGTGTTGCAATTTTGAGTAATATCTAAACGAGTATAGACTTGAACTTATATAAGGCTTCTACTTAATGAAGCATAAGGAAATAATCTATGTGATCCTATAATCCTCTAAAGTAGAGCAGTATTGTATGTAACACGTATAAGAAATATCTCTTTTAGATATATAATATCAAAGTATGTGTGAACAATGCTTTGACTTATGTAACATATACTTGTCAGAAGAATGTCATCTATTTAAGAACAAGTTTGTTTTTAGTCGCTCCCACTCATCTTGAGGTAGGTACATTAATCCACTTGATTTTGATGAAAATAATTGTATAAAGATTTCATCACATTTTGATATTTGCATTAACCCATATATGGATTTTATTGACTTATAGACTAAATGTTCTTTGACCTTCAGTTTATAACTTTTAGGTTATTTTATGAACATATAAATATGTAACCCAATTGTTAGGGAAAGTTTTTTAGTGTTCATCTAATGTAGCTCTTATCTATTATAAGCTACTAGAATGGTAATGATCCTTAAACAAATATTTTGTAAAATAGGAAAGAAGATTCTTTGATGATTTATTTCCTCTTGAATATAACCTTTAATAACCAATCATGCTTCTTAGTGTCTTAATGTTTGTGTTAGGATTTAGTTTAGTTATGAACACTCTTAGGTGATTCAACCAAATCTCAAAGATTATTCTGACTTATGGAGTCAATTTTGCTAATAATAGTTTTATTTCATTCAGAATATTGATTGATGTTAATGGTTTAATTAGAAGGGGTAGGATGATTAAACATTCCAACTTTAGTTAGGGAGGTTACATAATCGTCAATGTCAGTAGGTTTTAAAACCTAGATGGCCTCCTAAGTTGACTATTGGGTAATTTTAAAAAGTCTCGATTTTATGGATTAGCACTTGGTTAGGTTGCTATCATTTTCAGGATGCTAAGTGTGTAGGAGTTGGTGCAGTATGGTGTAGAAGAGGTGTAATCGGAGTGAAATTCAGAGTAAAATTTAATGACTCTCTTGACAAGTCATTATAAGGACTTTTACTGCTTCCACTAACCTTAGAAGCCTTTAGAAAATTTACATGCTTATGGTCAATATTTAAAGACCAATAGATTCTAATAGAGAAGCAAGTTAATAATATAAGTTGTTGTAGTTTCTCTTGTGAGGATTATTTTAGTAAGAAATAGGAGTATGCCCACATTTTAGAAACAATGAAACTTTTGTAAGTGTAGTAGTAAATTCTAAAGAGATAAGTTTTGATTGAATAGTGTTGTGATGGAGCAGTGTCTTATACAAGAGGTATAATTAAGATAATATCAAGTTTTCACTCACCCACCTCTTGCAAATCTTTTAAGTTGTGATTGAGACACTTAAGGCTCCCACTGATTTTTAATATCTCTAGGAAAGCTATAAGAGAAGTTTCAATGATGTGCGTGATGTGGGAATCTGTCATATATATGTTAGACTTGATTTGATTTCGTTAACGTCCAGATGTCATAATAAACTTAGGGACATATTTAGAAGAAATCATAATAAGTATATATGAATGGATCTCTTTAAGACTGAAGATAGATTAGATACAAGTAAATAGCCTTTTAAATGATAAAATAATTATGTCTGAATATTCCATTTGAATAAGTTCCACGAATGTCAGTGAAATATAACTTATGGTGGACCCATACTTATTTCTTAAGCCAAGTAATGTTTATGGCATTTAACACATGATTAAAATCACTAAGAATGAGATTATATAAAAAAATCACCCTCATCAACCATGTCATGATTTCTCATGCAATTTGGTTTTAATGGATGAATTTTATAAGTCTCATTTGTCTTTTGTTAACACTTATTTGCAAGATAACAAAAGTTGTGAAAGTATGTAGTATCATCTAATTCTATTTTATAAATATTTCAATCCATATATTGATAACAAATAATATGAGATTTTAAGGTAATAGTGACTTTATGTTGGCTATGCAAACCTCACAACTGTCATAATGTAGCTTAAGTATTGATACTAAATTCTGATTAATCTCCAGAATATTTAAGGTATCATAAAGCGTAACTAAAAGACAGTGTATCATGGTTAAATAACCTTAACATTTAAATTTGTCACTAACACTCATGTTAGTTATTTGTTGATTTCGGGTAAACATATAGAAGTAGACTCAATCAGTCATGTGTTAATGGGAATATAATGATTAACAAACTTAAATATCATTAATATTATACAACTATCAATTTTAGCCAGATATGCTTTTAAATTATAAATAGCTTTGTTGCTTATGCCTGATTTAATGACATATTATTGCAATGAGAATTCTCCTTAGAGAACTTAAAGCTGGAAGTAATACTTGTATTTTGTCTATGAACCTTAGAATTATCCTCATTAAGGTTTTAGTGGTAATGAGTTGAATAACATCTTATTTTCCAGTACCGGGCGTTTCTTTTCTTGTACATATGTTGTTGATCAACACACTCATTTTCCTTTGGTACTTCTGAGTGTTATAGTTGATTCTTAAGGCACCAAATTGTACTATTGAAAATTTTAGAATGTAGTGTACTAGAAAATTATACTTATTTTCATATGTGAGCCCCTAATTTATGGGTCATGCATAGTACATTATGATGTATCAGGGATATCATTTAACATTATAGTTAGAATATAGAAGAAATGCATGCATCTTAGGAGTTATTTTGATTAGTCTTAGGAAAAACTAAATCTAGAATAACTCTAGTGATAGCATTATTTAAATAAGTTCTTGATTATCATTATCATAAAAGACATTATGATTGACTCGTCCCATTTGTTATGATCTAGTTTTTAATAGAATGACTGTTATCAGAAAGAGCATTAAAATAGTCGTATCATGTATTCAGAGATAATTAAAACTGAGAATAGCTAAAAATTATTGAAACTCTTTATGATATATTATGTTTTAATATTAGAGTGGATGATTTGGATGAGATAGTTATTTATAGAAGAAAATTATAGGGAGTAATGTTATGGGATATTAAATAATACAGATTAAATTTATGATCATTAGATTAATGAAAGATCATTAATGTGATGATCATTATATTTTATTGAAGATGTGATATGTCTATTATTAACATCAAACTAATAGACTATAATTAAAAGTTCTACTTAAACAAAAAATAAATCACCTTTGGGCAGAATTAAAATTTATTTAAGTATGTGTGCAAAACAATTATATCCCATCACCTTTGAGCAGAAGTGATACAATTATTTTAATTATGCATGTGCTAGTTTTGTTAGATAAAAATGTAACACATCACCTTTGGACAGAAGTGAGACATTTGTATCATGTTAGACAAAACTAACAAAAGATTTTAGTTAGACAATTATATCACATCACCTTTGGGCAGAAGTGATATAATAATTTTAATTATGCATGTGCTAGTTTTGTTAGATAAAAATGTAACACATCACCTTTGGACAGAAGTGATACATTAAAAAATTCATTCAAGTTAAGCCTTTTATGTTTTGTAAAAATTTATAATATTTAAGGTTTTACAAAACATTTATCTAGTTATTAGTAAAAATTTGTTTAGAGTAAGGATTTTTTAAGTTTCCGGTAAAACCTTATTTTTCGGAATTAGTTCTCGGGAATTTTGGGTTCCCGAGAATGGCCAGTTTCCGGCTTTTAACGGGTTTTTCAGTATTTGGGTGCTTACATGATTTTATGGAGTTTTTAGAAAAAAATGTTGATTCCAGTATTAATGAGTTTTCGGGTTTATGGGTTATGACCCCAAACCAATATAGAAACTCATAAACTCTTAGAACATATAAGCTATTTTAAGCCCATAATACATGATTTTTAAATAGCCCGTGAGCCCGTAAACTGGTTTAAGCCCTTAACCAATGATATTTATTAACTAAATTAATAATGATAAGATTTGATTCAAATCTTTTTAATGATGAACAATTATATTTGTTTCCTATTTTAAGGGGATTCAAATCTTTTAAGAAAATATTAAAAGTTCTAAGTTATCCAAGATTTGAAAAAATATTTTCCTAAATAATAATTAACAAATTTTAATCTAGATTTTGAACCAACATATGTATAATTTTCGATAATAATGATGAAAACGAAGAACATCATCGAAAATTTTAACAATTAAACATACAAAAAACCTGGAATCGAAATCTTTAAACATGAAATTAATAGATTTCGAAAATATTAGAGTTTACTAAATATGAATTTTAGCGATTTTAAACAGTTTCATATATTGTTTTCGTAATAGAACATGAAAAAGAAACCGAAAAAATTAGGGTTTATCAAGTTTTAGTCCATGTATTCTGATTCAATTCCAGATTTAGGGAAAACATGAAGAACTGATTAATCAACATCACTCTGATACCACATGTTGATCAGTTCTTCATGTAAGTAATAGAAAACATGAATAAAAAGAAACCTATGAACCTGTTGCAGCATTGAGAGTAGTAACCACAACAGAGCATGATGTAGTCGACATGTTTGTCATCTTGATCGAGTTCCCCTTTAGGATGCATAGTTAAGGATGATGTTAGGGTTCTTGAGAGGAACCCGGTTTAGAAGAGATGAGGCACACATAATTGTATGTGTGTGAGATTAGGTTATGATGTTAATATTTATCTTTCTTTATATACACCCAATGGGAAACCCTTTATTAGTTAATTATAGGTAATATGACCCATCAACAATTACCAAACTAATATATAATAATGTATAGTTAATATTTTGATCTATTGTAATATAAATTATTATAATGGCCATATATAAATATATATAATTATATATTTAGTCTTACAAACCAAACTATATTCTACGTGCTCCTATTTTTTACGCAAACAAGATAGAAAGACATTAAAAAAGTTAATTTTTATAGAAAAACTAATTCAACCATTCATCCACGCAATCAAGATACATTAAAAACCAGAATATATGGTAATATTGAGTCGAATTTTGAACTCTACCAATCCGAATCAAATTTTGAACGGTTATGTTTAAAGTTACTGAGTTGAATAGGCTATTGATAACGAAGAATCGAGGGTAGAGGAGGTGTTATGGCTTGCGATCGAGAAGGTTTGGTGAGTTGGGGATTGTGGTGATGATGAACCAACAATTATTGAGACCTATTGATTTTAACAATAAAGGGTATTATGACCCGTAAGGTTATCCAAATCAAAAGTTGGTTAAATCAATGAGTGCTCATCATTTAAAAATAAAGAAATATGGTGGCTTAAAAAAGGTGGGGGAAGAGAAACGACCACAACGCGACACGTAGTATTTTAAAAGTTTCTTTTATATATATTACTAGCTTTTATCCCCCGTATTATGGGGTTGTTTTGTATTATTCATTTCTAATATTTGTGTATATTTTTTGGATTTTAATTTTATTAATTGTAAGGAGGTAAATAATATACTTAGAATTTGATGATGAAATGATTTCACAAATAAATGAGATGTTATAACCTGGTTTAAAAGTTATTACTATAAATAATATTTTTGGTGAGACCTATGACCCGCTTATTTTCTTTTATATAAAATATTTCTTAACTATAAATAATATTTTTTTTAAAAGATATTACTTTTTAATATATCAATATTTTATAGGATTTCCATATCAAATATTTGGTGAGATTAATTTTTAATTTAATGATATGTTATAACCCGTTTAAGGACTATCTGGGTTTGGTGAGACTCATACCCGTGAATTCTGGTCAAATGCATGAGAAGTATTCATTTACACATAATGCAATCTGGTGGCTTTAGAGAATGTAAGAAGCAACCAAAGAGCTTTTAAAGGTTTCGTTAATATATAGTTAAGATAGATATATTATGGCCTAGCAGTAGAAGGCTTGAGTTTTCCAATGAAGACTCAAGTTTGATTCTCATTTGTGTCACTTTGTTACAGTGCCAGAACTAAAACAAAATGATTACAATTTTAAAGTAAAAGATATATATGACTTGGTACTAGTTGATATCGGCACATGGGCCGATGACGATTTTGTTGTACCGAACCATCGATTTTGATCTTATATATAATTTTTTGTATGACTTTCAGGTTAAAATGAAGACTCAAGTTCTATTCTCACTTGTGTCACTTTGCGTTACAATGGTGTATTATCGCGCATTCAGTTGTTATGTGTTAAGTTCGTTATGAAATTAACATCAGACCGAAAAATTAATCGGTCAATGCAAAAAAAGTAGTGACACGCATGCAACTTTTAATAAAAAAATTAACATATTAAAAAGATATACAACTTATGATTACTGTGACGTATATTCGGCTGGTATCGGTGAGTTTCCTTATGGCACCGACACTAAACCCAATAATTATATTAGTAAATGTTAGAATACTCGTATAGCTTATAATACAAAAAGAAAAAAAAATAACATATTTAGAAACCTGGTAGTTGGTACGGCGAGTCGACGTGAATTGGGTTGGATTCAGTAACGTTTGTTACGATGCCAGAAATAAAACAAAATGATTACAATTTTAAAGTAAAAAATATATATGATTTGGTACTAGTTGATATCGGCGCATGGGCCATGACGATTTTGTTGTACCGAACCACCGATTTTGATCTTATATATAATTTTTTGTATGACTTCAGGTTAAAATAATTGTAACAATAATAGTATTATAAAAGATGACTCACTAATTCGACATAGTATCTTGGTGTATTTAAACTTACATTGAACAGAACATCATAAGGAATTTATTTGCTCACAAACAAAACACGAACACTTTTTTTTGCATAAATGTACAAAGTAGAGTTTTTTTCACTCCCTCCCTTTCAATACTATTTCCTCTGGATTTCGTTGTTCTATTGGGTAGGGCTGTTTAAAAAGCTCGAGGCTCGAAGCTCGCTCGATAAAAGCTCGATTAAAACTAACTAAAAAAAATTTGATTTTAAACATCCTGAGCTGAGTTGGCTCATTTTTGTTATCGAGCCAAAATCGACATAGGCTCGGCTCGATCATGGCTCGGCTCGTTGACTCGATCTTAATCTGGTTTAACTTCAAAATCAAGCTAGAGCCCTAGTTGAGTTGCCCTGTTTAATTTTGAGCCTGAGCTCGAAACCACCCTGGCTCGACTCATGAACAGCCCTACTATTCGGTAATTTGAGTTTAGAAAATAATCAACAAAATCTACCGCTAACTATTTGTTTAGTTTTAGTATATAGTTAATAGCAAATATATTTGGTTTCCACATATGATAATAACTGATAATACTTGTACTTTTATTTTTGCTTTTAAATATGTCTTTCATTAGAGCATCCATGAAAGAAATTTGTTATATAATACTTGTACTAATGAATGCTTGTACTTTTAAATATGCTCTGATGAAAGACATATTTAAAAGCAAAACTAAAAGTACAAGTATTATTAGTTATTATCATTTATGGAAACCAAATATATTTGTTATTAACTATATATTAAAATTAAACAAATAGTCAGCGGTAGATTTTGTTAATTGATTTCTAATTTCTAAACTCAAATTACCCAATAAAACCATGAAATCCAGAGGAAATAGTATTGAAAGAGAGGGAGTGAAAAAAACTCTACTTTGTTCATTTATGCAAAACGAGTGTTCATTTATTAGTTTTTAATATATGATTTTCAAATATTCTATTAATCATTAGTTTAAAAAAAAATTATCATGTCCAATTTCAACATTTTTAGTCAAGTTTTTTTTTGCCCAAAAAAATATCATGCCAATTAGCAAAACCAAAAAAACTACATCCAAAACCGAACCGAACCCAAAAACCATAAACCAAAAAAACCAAAACCGAATGGTTTTAAAAAATCATAAAATTGAAAGTTTGGTTTTCGGTTCGGTTTAGAGAAAAAACCGCACCAAACCACATCACGCACACCCCTATCCCTACCCCCCCCCCCCCCCCTCCTATGTTTTTTTGACAAGTTACATCCAATTGTAAAGTGGAATAATCATTTTTTTTAACAGCAGGAGTTTCTATCAAGACTTCAACCAGCTCCCAACGAAGGATTAGGAGATGAGAAATGTCACATTTACAGAGGAAATTCAAGAAAAGTAATTGGCATGCTTATATATCATCAAGTTTTAAGTTTTCATGATTATAAAAGTTACTGCGTTTGTTTTGTGAAAGTAACTTTTCTATAAACATGCAAATAATCATGTTTTTGGTTAACCCGTTTAATAAACGGTCATGTGGTTAATAATTGAAGGTTAAAATTTTTATAAATTTCTAGTTAAAAGTCTAAACACCCTATAAACATGAAGTGCACGGCAGGATATAAAGCATAAAACTACCTCCACATAACCATTAGTATGACCGGTCTTTAATCAACATAATTAGTTTATAGTTCTAAAAAAATATAACCAAGTGAGTGCATGCACATTGCATAATACATATGAATACGATGTTTACTGCATAATTGTAGAATTAGATAAATTACCATAAAATTGGATCTCACAACACCTAGAAGCCCTTGGAAACTTAAGCAACTCTTCAAACAACTGTGTTTGCTCTTCTTCTGGGCATAACTTTTCCCAAGCCCTTGGAAACTTAAGCAACTCTTCACACAACTGTGTTTGCTCTTCTTCTAGGCATAACTTTTCCCAAGTGACCGCCACCGTCTTCAACACCTCTGCATTCCCCAACATGTATTTCATAAACGGTAGATCACATTTCCACCACTCACCAACTGAAAACTTGACGGTGGTAAGTTTCGTTAGCATACAAGCCGGAACCAACCTCGGTTCAACCCAACTACATTCTTTAGGCTTCTGTTTTTAACACAAACAATATTAGAAAGAAGTCAATATTGCATAAGGATAAACTAAAAAAGTTAAAACAAGATGAGAAGAAATATCATCGGACCTTGAAAAACGGGTCAACTACTTTCTCAATACACAAATGTTTCAACTCGAGAAAACTATCAAGAAATTGAGATATTTGTCTAGAATGCCAATAACCCTTCAACTCCAAGTGCTTCACTTTCGGAAAAACGGGTAGAGATGAACTAAAAAAGGTCTTGTAGTCAATACAGGAACTAAGAACTTCGACAGAAAGTGATTTAACTCCTATTAATCCCTTTAGAAGCTCAACCCACACGTGATAAAATTTTATTTCCCCAAATGAAATAGAAGCCTCAACTAGAGATGACACATCTCCCATTACAAAAATCGAGTCGAAAAGACCTCCAACAAATAGGTGTTCAAGATTAGGGACGTTTAAAACAACCTTGTTACAATATAAAGAATTTTCCCGTATTATTTTCAGCCGTTTCAAAGTTGGGATATTGAATATGTAATCTCCAACTGTGTCGCCCCATCTTACTTCCAAAGATAAAATTTCAAGCATCGGGCAACCACCGATAAGTTTAAATACATAGGCAAAATGATCGGTATAAACAACAACATCAAGAGTTTTCAGACAAGGAAGATTGACATGACACGGAAACTCGCAAACATCGTCAACGAAGGAAAAACAACTTAACCTTAATGTTGTGAGAGTCTTACAGGTGAGAGCATGCTTAACGAAAACCCAAGCCCGATAACTTTTATGTCAAGCTCGTTGACATTTAACTTGATCGCCCCATTAATCCAACTTGATACACTCGAACTTTTAATCCGCAATTTAGAAAAGTGTAACCGAAATAATTTAATTTGTGATGATTTGCAATGCTTCAGTACCCCATCCACTAATTTTGTCAATACAGGGATGGTTCGAATATCATTATCAAAGTCAAGATTGTTGACATACATCCAACTGTACCTCCATCTTTTTGATAAAACGCTGGTTCGCACAGCATATTTAGTAGGCATTAGAGAGAGTATGTGTGAGATTATATCTGCAGGCAACTCACTAAGCCTGTCTGAACTCATTCTTGCTTCCTTAAAAAAATAAAAGAAACCCAAAATCAGAAATAATAATATTTGAATGTAGTAAAATTAATTAATGGGAAATCGGAATAACTTGATTCTAGGTTAGCTAAAATCACATTATATAACACAGGGCTTAAAATAATAACATTGTATTGATGTATGCCTATCGGAATCTTACCTACAGCGGTCGTCGGAGAGATAACGGCGGCGGCGCTCCGGTGGTTATTTTATTACGCAGAGAAGTTTGAGATGCGTGTGATTTGGGTTGAGTTATTTCATTAAGTTCGATTTTGGCTCGGTTTGTAGATGAGCGGATGGGCATGGTTCAGTTTGTAAACAAGCCAAGCATGAGAATAGCAACACTTGAATTATTTGATCTTTTTATTTTTTTAGATAGGCTGGTTTTTAATCGAGAAAACTACCAACTCGGCTAGTAGTTCGATCAAGATGTATAGGCGGTGGTGGACTCGTGATTTTTATCCAACGCGGTCTAATTTTTTTGGTGTTGCATTTTTTGGGTTGGTTTCGCGTCGGGCCGCGACGAGGAATACAATTAATTAATAAAAACAATATCATAATAAAAAATTTATGATGATTATTCATTAGAAAACTTACAAAATACTATGTCATTCGAAACGAGAAAAAAATAACATTAAAAATTTTTAAAGTTGTTACATTCGACTTTTCATATTTTGAAAATTACGAACGATTACGTCTTTGACTGTCACATTGGCAAAAAAAATCTCTTTTCATATAACAACCTGCATTTACCAATATAAAATTAGATGGAACAAGAACATTTCAATTGAAGGGTCACAACATAAACTCATTTCTTATACTATAATAACTAAAAAGACTCATCATAATCATCTTAATTTCTTTTATTAAAAGCTTAATTTGAATTGTTTTACTGTAATACCCAACATTACGTCTCTAAATAATTACAAAAGAATGTTCCTTAATTATATATTATGTTAAAAGAAAGAAAATAAATGTCAAATAAATTCAATAAATCTTACCGTAAATACTAAATAGTAAAAATTGTTCTTTAATTATATATTTTGTTAATAAAAGTTTTTAAATAAACTAATAATCTATAAAATAAAATAAGAGTTAAGTGAAAAAAAAAGTAACCGATAAATAACTAATTTTTAACAGAAACTAATGGTTAATTTATATAATATAACAATTTCAGGTGGGTTTTTGCATTATGGTGTTGTAAGTTACGCTTGAAAGGTGTTTTCTGTTCAAGTTGGATCCTGCATTGTATTGTTGATGGTATAATCTGAACCAAATTTGTACGGCTCCACTAACATTTCATTATCTCCTGCATTGTATGAGATTAAATCTTCATCTTTATTGTTTGTAGAAGAAATGCATGTAACATGTTTAATGAAATGCTTAGAGTAGCTTTTATTAGTGTTGAAATGCTTTAGTTGTTTCACATGCATACCACCTGTTTGATGAAATGCTTGAGAGATAAAGAATTGTTTTGTTGATTAAAAGTATATGTGTTTCTTCTTCTTTTTGACAGTTAGAATAATTGTTCACTTGATTAACAAACATATAGTTTAGTTTGTGGTAATTTGGTTGCTTGGTTGGTTATCATACAGATTAGGTGTTATACGTATTGCCATGTCTTTTGTATTTTCGACATGGTTGGTTATTTTTTACGACATCATATTAAGTAGTATACTATTAGCAGGCTATCGTATTTGATTAACCCCAATTTCGTTTGTTCTATTCCGTTTGACTAGCGGACGGGTAGAATGCTTTTTGTGTTTAGGATGCTCTTTGTTATGTTTGATGACATTATGCATTGTATTTTCTATTAACGATCTGTATTTGTGTCCGTGATTAGCAGCTCTTTTGTTGCTGTTGTTTCATGGTAAGTGGCAGGCAGCCAAGTTTTTTAAGGTATGCCATCTGTAGTTTCTTTTATTAGTCACAAAGACAAACGAAACCGATGTCCAAACAACGTTAATTAGTACCATTATCAATATCAACATACCCGAGTGTTGTATTTGTTTCTATGGTTTTCTATCGACGTAAAACATGATTTTATTTTTTGGTAAGTTCTAAACAAATTATCACTTCCCAAAAAGAATTTACATAAACTTATTAAAAGATATATATTACACTTATATCCTCGGAGTACACACATACTGACTTAGGCAACTTATGCTAATAGCAAATGCTAATATCAATTTTCAAAACAAAAAAATAACAGCCATTTTACCTAAAAGTCAAACAACAGTCCACAAACAATTTCCTTCCTGGTAGAAATAATGTGTTGGTTCCTAATGGTGGTTTTTGCTTAAAAAACGTGATATTGCATAATTCACTATTTTTTTGCTCACAACTCCAATGCAGATGTGTCTGCCTAAAGAAATGCATTTTTAATATGTTGTTTTGACTTATAAAGTCGAAGTCGGAAATTATCCTTACAATATGCAGATTACTTTTGGAGTTAACAATGAACATAGCAAACAATCATACATACACTTTGTTTTTGACGATTTTGACAAATGTTGGCCTTTCTGGTTAAATCTTAAAATTTCTAACAAATTGCGGTTTTCCGGCCGTCTATGGTGGTGTGAAGTTTTGGTGGCAGTTTTCTGTTGCCGTGGGCGATTGTCAGCCGTCTATCGTTGTCGGGCTCCGATTTGGAACCCTCGATGGCGGTGGAGTGGTTGTGGCGGTTGTCAATTGTGGTGGGCGATTATCGGTCGTATATCATTGCCAGATTCTGATACAGAACACTAGGTGGCAGTGGAGTTGTAGTGCAATTGTCAGTTGTGGTCGACACTTTTCGGTCTTCTATCATTGTCGGTCGTATATCGCAACTTATGTTCAAGCCGACTACTTTTTGGCGTTGCGACTCATGTTTAAGCTGCTGAGACTTATGATGTCAAAGGTTGCTTTGCGATGACCGAAATAGACCGTGGAAGCAATGTATGTAACGTTTTTTTCAATTATTTCATTTAGGTTTTTAAAATTTAACCGTGACATTATTTTCAGGGTCATTAACGAGTCATGTAAATAGGTGCCACTATTGTAAGACTTAATTCTTGAAAATACATTATTTAATAAATAATCAGTATACAAGAAACAATAAACCCGTTAAACACTATTAATGCAGTCGTTGTACAATTGTCTTTAAAACAATTTTAAAGTAAGAGATAAATATCAAATTTTTGAAAAAAAAAGAAATAAATATTAAATTAACAATTTTTGAAGCATAAATTTTAAATATGGTAACTATCATTTTACAATTATAAATTTATTGTAAAGGGTGAGGTTTAATGTGGGAGTGACAAGTTACAATTATAACCTACACGCTTCACGCAGGTTAAGACGATATTTCCAGGGCCACCCAATCACCATTCTCACCAACTTCAAACTCTCAAACGTTCTAGGCAAACCCGAATTATCGGGACGTCTAGCCAAATGGGCAATTGAATTGGGAGAATATGCAATTAAGTACAAGCCAAGACCAGCCATAAAAGGCCAGGTCCTGGCCGATTTTATTGCAGAAGTCCCCGCTTCGCTGGAGAAAGAGTGCCAGGAGGAGGCTCAACCCTCCCCAGCACAGGACATCAATGATGTCTGGCGACTCTACACTGATGGAGCCGCCAGTAACGAGGGTTCAGGCGCAGGGTTAAAATTAACCAACCCAGCAGGCCAAGAATATACTTACGCTATTCGGTTGGATTTTCCAAGTACGAATAACGAAGCCGAATACGAAGCATTCTTGGCCGGTTTGAGAATTGCGCATAAGATGGGAGTGAAAAACTTGGAAGCCCACGTGGATTCCATGCTGGTGGCCAACCAAATAAATGGGACGTACACGGCTGTGAACGACACAATGGCCCTGTACCTCGCCCAGGCAAAAACCCTCATGCGTGATTTTAATGATTGTAAAGTCATACACGTCAAGCGCAGCGAAAACAAATCTGCGAGTGCGTTAAGCAAGCTTGCGTCACTAGCCTTCACCCATTTGGGAAAGGACATCCGCATTGAACTCCTCGAAGCACCATCAGTCCCGCACAAGGAAATTTGTGTCATCCAAACCGGTACAGAAACGTGGATGACACCAATAATAAATTACCTTGCAGCAGGAACACTACCAGAGTCAAAAACACAGGCAAGAAAACTACGCTGTAAAGCACTGAATTATCAACTTGTCAATGACATCCTTTACAGACGTAACTTTCTTGGCCCACTCTTAAGATGCGTGGATAACCAAGATGCTGATTACCTCCTAAGGGAAGTACACGAAGGCATCTGTGGAGTACACGCAGGTCCCCGCGCTGTTGTAGCCAAGCTAAACAACGCGGGATACTTTTGGCCGGGGATGCATACGGATGCACTGGCATACATCAGAAAATGCAGGTCTTGCCAACTTTACGCACCCAACACGCACCGCCCGAGGAATGAACTGGTTCCAGTCACTTCTTCATGGCCATTTCAGAAGTGGGCCATCGATGTGACAGGCCCATTTCCTACAGCAGCAGGAAATGTTCAGTTCCTAGTGGTAGCCATCGACTACTTCACCAAGTGGATAGAAGCAAAACCTTTAGCCCAAACAACCGCGAAGCATATAAAAAAATTTATTTGGGAATTTATTATTTGTCGTTTTGGACTTCCACAGAATTTGGTGAGCGATAACGGCACCAACTTTGCTGACAAGAAGCTACAACAGTGGCTAAAAGAACTTCAAATCACCCACACCTTTACCTCAGTGGCACACCCGCAAGGTAATGGTGAGGTGGAAAGAGCAAACAAGAGCATCGTCGATGGCATAAAGAAAAGACTCTTGGAACACAGATCCGGCTAGGTGGACGAGCTTCCGCACGTCCTTTGGGCAAACAGAACGCTGAAGAAGGCCAGTACGGGAGAAACCCCATTCAGCCTCACTTATGGCACTGAAGCCATGGTCCCGGTCGAAATTGGTCTACCCTCGCCAAGGGTCTTGATTCAGCCAGAAGACAATGATGCGGAAAGACGGTTGGATCTTATGCTAACCGAGGAACGCAGAGACTTAGCCGCAGTGCGTGAAGAGAACTACAAACGACAAATGCAAAAGTACTACAACACGCGGGTAAAACTCTGCAACTTCAAGATAGGAGACTACATACTGCGTAACAACGAGGCTTCAAACCAAGAGCGCCCGGGAAAGCTGGCCCCGGTTTGGGAAGGGCCATACATTATCAAAGAAGTCCTGGGAAAGGGCGCATACCGGCTTGAAAGGCTCGATGGCACTCCCATCCCAAGAACATGGAATGGAGCTCAATTACGCAAATGTTATATGTAGATCAATTCCAAAACTTGTAAAGAAAAGGCCTAGAGCCACTTCTAATGGAAATGATTCTCCTTTCATAATGTGTTTACCTTTATCCTTATGAACTTCCCACTGGTGCCGGTATTTACCGCATAAACGGGGAGAAGTAAGTCGTTACGTGTGTAAGGCGGCAAAACCCGCATAAACACAACGTTAAAAATAAGGGAAACCTACACGCAGGTATGATGTAAGTAAAGTTTAGCCATCCTTGTAAGTGCAAGTGACGGTCTTACCCGCACAATCACAAACAAGGAAGCAAAACTTCAACCTATCATCTACCATGTTCAAAGGTTATCCTAAAAAAAATAAAAAAAAAAAAAAAAAAAAAAAAAAAGATAAGGAAAACCTACACGCAGGTCAGATATAGGTAAAGTTTAGCCATCCTACTAAGTGCAAGTGACGGTCATACCCGCACAATCACGAAGGAGGAAGCAAAACTTCACACCGATTACCTACCACGTTCAAAGGTTAACTTATCCTCAAAGATGAGAAAAACCTACACGCAGGTCAGATATGGGTAAAGTTTAGCCATCCTACCAAGTGCAAGTGACGGTCATACCCGCACAATCACGAAGGAGGAAGCAAAACTTCACACCTATCTACCACGTTCAAAGGTTAACTTATCCTAAACACTTGGAAAATTGCTAATTTAAACTAAAGAATGCAAGTCATATAAAGTTTATAAAGCAAGGAATCCAATGAATCAAGCGGTCTTAGCCGCACAAAGATTTACATTTCATAAATATTCGTTACAATGGCTGGGTGACTACCCGCCTACAAGAAAGTAAATCTATACAAACTAAATCTATCCTAGCAGTGGGAAGGGATCTTCAGGATCAGGCTTCAGGGCCACTTCCACTTGGACCAGCGCCGTCAGTAGAGCGTGGCTGTTCAAGGTAAGCCTTAAGGATAGGTAGCCCGTCATCAGCAGCAGCAATTTCATTCACCTTCTCCACCACCGGATGCGGGAAGGCGGCGTATTGATTTACTGCTTGGTCATATATGGCTTCGGTATCTATATTGTACAAAGGGAAGTTGGATGGCGGGACGCCTTTCTCAACAAACCCTAGACCAAGCAGGAAGCCGACCCGTTCCCCATCCTCGTGAGAAGCGTTGAGGGCTGCGCTCATTGCATCGTCGTAGGATGTCTCTGAAAAGACCCGATGCACAACCTACATACGAAAATATACAAGTGTCAGCACCCTATCTACAAAGAAAAGCGTGAAGACATGAAGATAGACTTACCTGAGACAACGCTTCTCGAAGAAGCCATTCCTTGGCAACCAGAGTTTCTTTAAGGGCGGCTTGAGCTTGGGTGCAGGCGCGTTCGGCTTCGCTTTTGTTAAGGTTGGCAAGTAGCACTTCCTTTGCGGCAGCCTCTTCGACGCCCTTAAGCTTCCGCTCAGTATGGTCAAGCACGCCCCTCTGGTCCAAGATCTCATGGAGCTTCTTGGCATCTTCCATCGCCAAGGCATCATGAGCGCGTTGGAGAGCCTCTAATTTGGCCTTGAGCTCCTCGTTCTCCACGCGTAAAGGCTCAGCAACGGCTTCAGCCTTGGTGGCCCTCTCGGTCGCGTTCCTCGCAGTCTCCTTAGCTAGCCGAAGCTGTTCGTTAACAGCTTGGGCAGCCTTGGAGCGGGCCTCGAGTCGCGCTTGAACCTCAACCTCGAGGGCCTTGAAGGCCTTCTCCTTCTCCGCAGCAGCTGCGGACAGCTTTTGGTTCTCCTCCCGAAGAGCCCGCGCTTGGGATACTTCCTTGGCGCGAGCTGCTTTCAACTTGTCATTTTCACGACAAAGCAGCTCGACGTGCGGCTGCATCCGGGCTTGGAGAACTCGAAGCTCGTTGGTTAGCCTACCCTCCTGGTAGCTAGCCATGGCTTCCCCCAACGCACCATGGGGAGCAGCGTGGCGAGCCCATTCCACGCACTCCACAGGGGTACGAAGGGTTGTTCCTCGGCGTATGTTCCATCGCGGAACATACACTTCATTGGAATCCGAAACTGCAGAAAACAAAAAGCAGTTAGGAAAAGATGATAAAATATATAAGTGAAAAAGGGCCAAATGAACCCTACGCACCTGTAGGGTCAATTACAGGCCGATAGCCGCCGAACCCATCACCTGAACCCAATGGAAATCCATCCAAGAGGTCAGGCAGATGGGAAGGTGGCGGAAAGATGCGAGAAGCCCCACGCGTACCTGAGGGTCCGGCCGTCGTTGCCGGGGGCATGGTAGCAGCCGCCGTGGTCGCCGCCGCGGTCGCTGCCGCAGAATCCGCGGCAAAAGTAACCGCCGGCTCTGTGAAGGATGCTGTAAAAATTGCACTCACAACCGGCGGTGACGTCATCTCGGCTGGAACAGTCGGCTCAGAATGAGCAACTGAACCAGCGGAAGCAGGCGCAGGCGCCTGGGTCGACGCCTCAGGTAGGCTGACCAAGCCTACCGTCATTGGCGGAAAGGTAGTACTTGGCCCCTCACCCTGGAATGCGCCAACATCCACACCTGCGTAAAGAAGAAAAGTGTTAAAAAGACTTGAAGATTAAACTACGAAGATAAAAGCTAAGAGTTGTACTTACGGGTTTTCTTGAGCTTGAACGTACGGACGGGCGGGGACGAACCCGATGGAGCCGGTCTCTTGATGCCGGTCACCGTCGTCGTCATTGGTTCTCCGGAGGTAACAGTCGTAGCCTCCGGAACAGTGGTCTTCTCACCACCGGGGTTCCCCGCCACCTCTTCACTATCTGACTCAGTGTCAGATAAAAGCACTGGATCGGCTGTGGAGGCCACCTTCTCCTTCCCCTTTCCGCCGGCACCTTTCCTCTTCCGCACCAGCGAAGGACCATCTGCGGATTCCTCAGAATAAGAGATGTCATGAATTCTGGCAGCGGGTACAGCATTGAGGGATTGAGGGTAGAATATCGCCTTACCTGGCCGTTGGTGGCTCAGGATCTCGTGGCCCAGCGGATAGACCTCCACAAACCGATCCGCCGTCTGTTCCAGGATGGGCAACTCGCCCTCGTCTAGAGCACGAGTACCCATCCGCGCGGGACCGTCAGCTTCCCGCGGGTACAGGAGCGACTCCAAATTATTCCCCTCTGAAAGAAAAGAAACAGTTAGAAGACAAACTCGTATCAGTAAAAAAGACAAGACATACCATAAGGAATAGAGTTCAAACCGTATTCGAGAAGGATAGGAACCTGAGACGCCTCCTTCCACACCCGGCTCATCCCCAACATCACCATCCCGGACTCCGCAAACCGGTAAACCGGAGATTGGACCAGGGATATCTTGGAGAACCATTCCGCCTCCTGGTAGTTGGGGGCGTGATGGCTCGGAATTGCTTGGCCATTTTTAAACTTCATGGCAAGGGGGACGGCGCGGGCGGATATGTAGAAGAACTCCTGCTTCCACGATCGGAGACTGCGCTCGGTCGCGCAAATCTTTAAACCCTTAATACGGGTTGTCAGGGTGTACCACCCCTGGATGCACCTCCAAGTATAGAAGGTCATCAGGCGGTCCACATGGGGCTCGATGCCCAAAATCCGGCACACCCACTCGAAGTGGCGAATCTTGGCGACCGCCATAGGGTGCAGCTCGGTCAAATGAACACCGTGCCTCTCAAGGACACGGTAAACAAACTTTGTCAATGGGAACCTAAGATTCCCATAGACAAAGAATGCTGCATAAACCCCGATCTTGCCTCTGGGGGCATCGTACACGGTCTGATGGGGTTCAGGAAACTCAGGCTCGAGAGGATCGAGCATGAACTTCCTAACAACATACCGGTACTGATCGCCGGGCAGAGCACACTGGCACTCGCCAGCAGTACTCCTGTCATCGGTGGTAGACTCGAGATCATGTGAAGACATCTTGCAGAAAGAGCGATTTCGGGAAAATGCTTGCCTGAAAAGGGGAGTATTTGCCGGAAATTGCTCAGAAGAAGAAGAGAAGGGTGAAGGTGTGAATTACAAAGGACCCTCTCCCCCTTTATATACTAATCGCAATTAATGCGGTGAATTTAATGCGGAGGAGAGAGAAATCGAGGGTGCAATGAAACTATGACGCGTGGCAAAAAGCAACCTGGCAACAGCTGTCAAAAGGACGCGTGCCAGTAATTTCGCGGCCACGCGCCCGAAAAATCGCGCCCACGCGCCTGAAAAAGCGTCTGGAATGACCATGTACTGTCACGTCACCATAACTTCCTGCACGTCCTGACACAGTCAGAAGAAACCGTCGCACGACGTTTCAGATGTTTGGACTGTCCTTATCCTTACCAACCTTTCGAATTTCAAAATTCAAAATTCAAAAAGATTCAAAAGTAAGCGGGAAAATACCCCTTACCTTGGCAACCAAGTAACCATAAGACGGATGCGGGTACAGTGTTAAGGCAAAACCCTTCACATACCTAGCACCCGCAGGGAATTGAAGCCAAGAATACCCCGGCAACAAAGTAACTATAAGACGGGTGCGGGTACAGTGTTAAGGCAAAACCCTTCACATACCTAGCACCCGCAGGGAATTGACGCCAGGGGTACCTTGAAAGTAAAGTAACCGTAAGACGAGCGCGGGTACAGTGTTAAGGCAAAACCCTTCACATACCTAGCGCTCCGCAGGGAATTGAAACCAAGAAGGGTCTTCTGGGCAATGCTTGCGGAAACGGAA
Source organism: Bidens hawaiensis (assembly GCF_021521415.1). NCBI lineage: Eukaryota > Viridiplantae > Streptophyta > Magnoliopsida > Asterales > Asteraceae > Bidens > Bidens hawaiensis. The sequence goes on along the minus strand of NW_027492406.1, from coordinate 105,090 downwards.
ATAACATCCCCGCATAGCGGGAACGTCGAGAACTACATTGTTTGAGGCTCCAGGATGGAATTGGTGGTTTAAACATAATTGATCACTATGTTCAAAACCACTAAAACCTCAAGGAGAATCCACACAAGTGAGACTCAACGCTCCTGACTTGCGAGAAGGTTACATACCTACCCGCATCATACCCAAAGATCAAGCAAAAAAATCGGGAATTTTTGCAAGTGACATTAGGAAACCCGCGGGAAGAATCCCCACGGAGAACCTTAAAACTAAAAACCCTTTTCAAAACCCCTTGCTTAAAGTCCAAAAGTTCACCTCACTTCATTAAACATTCATGAGAAGAACATTGGACTGGGGAGACTTGAAGAGGTAGGTCCCAGCAGAGACCAGTTGGTCCCGCAAGACTCACCTTGAACAGGGACGTCTGCGCAAAGGCCATCTGCTCCCGCAGGACCCACCATGCTCATAGAATCTTACGCGCAGTACGCAAGCTGTACACGCAGGGAAAGCCTCCCAATGGTGAAGTACCCCGCCTGTTCCCGCAGTTGCGGATACAAGCCATCAGGGAAGGCTACCCGCAGACAGCAGGGCTACACGCACAAGGCAATAGCTACTTCAGTAGTCACATGAAGGAATGAGCAAGGCGGGAACAATCCCGCCAAAATGAGCCAGTCCGTATGATTCTGAAAGATCTTTTGTACTATACCTACCAAGGTATGGGTAGGACAGACGATCTGACCAGAACAACCCATGAGCCAATCACAGGGTGACAGCTCACCGACAACAGTACGAGGAGGAGCACCCTCTAGTACTGTTTGTCACTATTAGCCGCTGCCTACTCACCAACTCTTACTGAGGGGCGTGCGTAGCCTACAGTTGGTAGAATAGTGTTACTGTTGGCCGTAACCTACTCACCAACCAGCATGGCCTGCGTATAATCCACAGTAGGTGGGACGTGCATAATCTACAGTTGGTGGAATAGTGCAGCCGACTTTGTTACTGTTGGCTGTAACCTATCTACCAACTAGTATGGCTTGTGCATAATCCACTGTTGGTAGAACAGGAATACTATTCAGCTGGCTGTACCTTCTAGGAAACCTACCTTCGGCTATAAATACTCCAACATCTTGGAATGGTGAGATCATCTGCTATCCTGTTATCTAGCAATCTCTTAATATACACTTATATTCAGAGCAATCTAGTCTGATTCTCACGCCGGAAGGTGGTCACAAGGAGGAACCCCCCCCCCTTCTCAGTGACGAGCTTACGGTGTTTGTTTTGCAGGTCCCCTGAAGAACAACTGTCTCTGTTGGACCTCATTCTCGTGGGAAACATTACTTAACCCCCAGATTATCTATAATCTGTTCCGGGTCACTTAGTGTTTCTTCAGGTGAGGTTTAATGTGGGAGTGACAAGTGGCAAAATTTGTAGTCATTTATTAGAGAGTATAGATATGACAAGATTGGCTTAGACATTAAAGGTATTTCATAATCTGGTTATTTACACGCAAACAAACGTCGGCGTATAAATAGAATGGTCTGGATTCGTTTTTGTATTCAAGGAAGCAGAGGAGAAGACCACAATGAAAAGGGTGAGTTCCCCGTGAATTGGTGCCATCTTAATTCTTACAATTTCTATTTATCCATTTAATATGAAAATATTGGCTTAGGCATTAAACGCATTTCATATTCAGGTTTTATACACGAGCATTGGCATATAAGCAGCATGATCTGGATTCATTTTTGTATTCAACAAAGGAGATGGGGAGAAGAAAACGACGAAAAGGTTGAGTTCCCGGCGACTCCCTGTCGCTCAAAGTCAAATTTCTTATTGAGCTTCATGTTTTAGCTCAATGTTTCCAAGCCCGTATGTTTTAGTTTAGCAGTAACACAAAGTGTTAGTAGCACGATGTGTTTCGTTAGGGTGTCATAAATAACTGACATTTATCGTTGCTAATCTTAATACAAGGCAATACAAGAAAATACACCATACCCCGCCGCATCGCGGCGGGTCAATTTACTAGTTTGTTCAATTTCTAAAGAAAAAGAAAAAGAAAAAGAAAACATAAATTTATTTAAGAAAAAAAATTATTTGAAATAGTTTATAGTGTGCAGTAAATATAGGAGTGATAGATTGAGGTGCATAAACCGAGTATTAGAAAAACCAGGGTTTGGGAATGGAACCGGGTTTGAATATGATCGGGCATTGGAATATCGTGTATTAGCAATACCCGGTTCGGGTTCGGGTCCGGGCATTGCCTCTAAAAACCATACCCTATGTATCGGGTTCGGGTTGGGTTAGAACTGAGTATTCTAAAACCGGGTGTTTGAATACCCTATTTTCGGGTATTGAAAAACCATATTTTCGGGTTTTTTCAGGGTTTTTTTCGGGTATTTTTTGGGTATAGATTGGACTTTTTTAGGGGTATTTTACGGGTATTTTCCAGTTATATTTCGGATAATTTCGGGCATAGGTTGGGTATTTGAAAAATCCGGTTTCGGGTATTGGAAAAACCCGGTTTCGGGTATGAAACCGGTTCAGGTTTTCGGGTATTACCGGGTACAAATTGGGTCCGGTTCGGGTACGGGTTTTAGTACTAAAATGCATATCTAATCCGTACCCCATTGGTAGTAGGGTCGGGTCAGATACGGGTCCGGATATTAAAAACCCAAGTATAAAAAAAATGGTTTCGGATTTTTTTCGGGTCTGGTTACGGGTTCGGGTTTTTTTCACATCTAGTGATAGACATTGAGTAGTTAAAAAATAAAAAGGCTACTACACTTAATTAAATGGGCCAAGGAATTACCACTACACTACATTAGTATTTGTGGATTCCATCTAGTAATTTATTTGAGGTTCTTTAAAAATTTAATATATCGTTTCATTAATTTTTGAAAAACACTTGGGTCCAGAGACCCCGGTCTTCACTATGCGGGTCCGGAGCAGATTTTGAGTACGCTTGCTAAAAATAATTTCAAACAAGTTACAAGCCACAATGCCACATGTAGCTTACAAGTGTAAAGTCATTGACCTTCTGGTTCACAACATGTGATGATGGTTAACACTTGGGATCTTGTGGTTTAACCAGTGTTTCCTCCTTGATGGTGTTCTTAGGTAAGTCAGGTCTTATCAAAATTAGTTTGAACAGTTGGTATCGCGTCTCATGACTCACTTAGGTATTGGAGGTAATTTCAAATGCCATTAGAAAAAAGAAGCTTACAAGTAGTAACATATTATGATAATTGAAACTTTGAAGGCAAACAAAAACTTATATATAATCTTACCCAACCCTTATTACTCCTATTAAAAAAAGTCAGCAAAGATTACCCAATTTAGATTTTGGATTACTTGTAAGTTCTTATCGACAATCTTAACGATACATTTTTATGAAAGTGTTACATGAGGGTTCAGTTATCGAATTTTGTAAGTTCTTATCGACAATCTTAACTTTGTATTTCATGGGACTCGAACTCATAACCTTTGAGTAAGGATAATCTTTGTTGAATAATATTCAAATTTTTTTAACTTTGACTGGAATTGAACTCCATTTTTAAAATCTTATACTTATTATGTGACTGATGATTCTTAGATGCATAAATATTAAACCACCCATGTATTAAAACAAAAGGAATTAAATCCAAATAAATATGTATGAGTAAGCTTACTTTTAGTTGCTATAAAGAAAGTATCAACTTGTTACATACAATTTGGTTGTTCACAAAAAATGCAAATGCAAGTCACACAAGCCAATTCAACTAGGTTGCTGCTGATGCTTTGAATGAAAGTATAACAATGCAGAAAAGCCAAGACCTTTTATACAGAAAGCAGCAGATAATAAAGTCAATAGAATAACTTCAAATTAATGAATTCATAAAGTCAATGTGACCGAACTATCGGTTATTCTTTCGGTTCGGTTATGATTCGGTTGGCTTCACCAATAGCCTCCACTTACAGTTGGTAACATTTTATTTCCTACTTATTTTATATGCATATGTTACAAGTGTGAACTTTATCAAAACAGTATGAATAAATCTGGGATTTATTTATATAATGACAATAAGTCTCTAAAAATACACGTCACATATGAAATAGAATTTATTTGAAAACTTAATTTAACTACAAATTTTACTTATACAAGATGAAATGATAATAGAATGAGACAATGGGTAACTAATTGTCATACCACTCTGCAGCCTACTCCTTACTCCTGACAGTCAAACTCCTCAATGACCCGTCGCCACTTTAACCGCCCTGGGCCCGCTTGCCCCTTGAAAATGGATCTCACAAGACCTGGAAGCCGTCGGAAGCTCAGTCAACTTTGTACATAACCGCCTTTCTTCTTCTACGCTCCCGCTTTCCCAAGTGACTGTTACCGTCTTCAAAACCTCTGCATTCGCCAAAATGTACGCCAGAAACTCCATATCACTCGTTTGCCATGTGCGTGTTGTAAGGTTGACGGTTGTAAGGTTTGTTAGCATACATGCGGGAACCAACTTTGGTTCAAACCAGCAAGATTCTCCCCAGCAATATTTTCCAGACTTTTGTTTTCAAGATAGACAAAACCAGATATTATAAAAGAATAAAAAAAGTTCACAAGTAAACAGCTCAAATACCTTACCTTTTCAATACACAGATGCTCCAGCGCGGGACAGCATTTTACAACTTCTCCAGAATACCAACAACTCTTCAAGTCCAACAGTGTCAGGTTTTGAAAGACGGGCAGAGGTGAACTGGATAGAACCTTCAACAAAGAACAGATTCGTTAGTTACAAACTACAAAGAGCAAACACTAACTAATAAACAATAACTTAAAAGACGAAGCACTTACTTCTTGAATCGTAAGTGATTTAACTCCACTTATTCCCCTCATAAACTGACTCCAGAGGTCAAGCATTGTACACTCACATGAAACTACACAATCAAATGAAACCAACACCTCAACCGATGGCGGCAAATCGTTCACGACAAACAACGAGCCCAACATACCGCCAACAGACAGGTGTTCAAGATTCGGGACATTTAAAACAACCGAGTTAACAGCATACCCGCATTTTACCAATATTAGTTTCAATTGTTTCAAAGTCGGGATATCAAATACGTAATCTCCTCCATTGTCACTGAACTTGACTTCCAAAGATAAACTTTCAAGCACCGGGCAGCCACGGATGAGTTTAAACACATTGACAAGCGGATTAGTATAAACAACAACATCAAGCGTTTTCAGACACGGAAGATTAACCGAAGACGCACACTCCCAACCATCATGTTCCGAGCCACTAAAATCCAATCTTAACTTTGTGAGCGTCTTGCACGTAAGCAAACTTAAAGGCAACTCGAACGGAATAACTTGCATATCAAGCTCACAAACATCTAACCTAACCGCCTTATCAATCCAACTCGACACTCTCGACTTCGAAACCACTTTATCACAAAACCGTAACCGAAACAACTGAAGCCGAGACGTTTTACAATTGCCCAAAACCCGATCAACAAACTTCGGAAAGCTATCTAAACCGTTGTCGGAATGCGTAACCGTATAATCAAAGTCGAGATTCGTAACCAACATCCAACTAAATCTCCACCTCTTCGACAAAACGCTTGTTTGCACCGCACACTTCGTCGGCATTAACGAGAGTATGTGCGAAAGAGTGTCTTCCGGTAACCGACTAATCCTATCATCTACATTCTCACCTACCGAGCTCATCGTTAAACCTCTTCACTTCCTAATAATATTAAACAAACAAACAAACAAACAAGTATCAGAACAACACTAATAAATTAAATTAACGTGCTAACTGTGAGAGAGGATTGAGTTTAATAATATAATATGTTGTATATATAATTACATTACTTGATTCTCACAGTTAGCTAGCACATTAATTTAACTTGTATTTAATCCAAACACTTTCGGAAACCGAAGCTAAAAATAGTTAAAAATCCGTACAGTACGTCAGCGTAACCCTAAATACCCAAATTAGTATTTGTGACGAAATCATGAAGTATACAAAATGTTAAGTTGAGATCATAATAATGTAAACAATATACGAATCAGAGTCATATTTGAGCTAAATTAATTAAAATTAGTTGAGAATAATAACATAATAATAATAATAATATAGTATTCTTATTACCTGAAACTGGAATTGGAATTACAACATTAAGTTAAGTAATTGGAAGAAGAATGAAATGGAAGTGAATGATGAGGTTAAAAGGCATGATGAAGATATGGAGATGATGAAGCTGGTAGGTGTAAGTAAGTGTGGAAGTGAATAATTTTTTAGTATTCCTACACGGCGAGTAAACTCTGAACAGGATGGATGGATGGATGGATGGATGGATGGATTATTATTCTCTCAAAAAAGGAACACTTGCTTGAGGATTATCCGTAACTTTTTCATTTAATTTTCTAATTCTAATTCTAATTTTGATTCTTATATATCCGGTTTCTAAATTAATCACTTTTTAAAAGAGGAAACAAAATCATATTATTCGATTTTTTATTTTGTTTTCTAAATTAATAATGGTTTATGTGGAATTCTGAAAATTGGTATCGATTACTTATACCTTTCTTGGACCCTTTACTATTTTAGAAAGAAACGTGGATTCCAGACTTAATCCTCTAAATAATGAAAGGATCAAGTATAAATAAGGGTTTCTAAGGTCCAACCCTTTACCTTTTAAAGAAATAATCACATCTTCTTTTTTTTCTTTATTTACTAGTTGTATATCTCATTTGACTTTAGCATATGAATCCTAGAAACAATTATATTTTTTATTTAATAACATAATAAAGTTTAACTTTGAAAGTTTTTCAACCATTTGAACTGCTACAAATAATCGCGAATCTAATGTGTATTTTCTAGAAACTAGTAAACGGGTCAAGGGTTTGATAAAGGGTTAGACCCTTTAAGGTGAAATTTAAACACCCTTAACGCGACCCATATTATATATTCTGGTCTAATTAAGGGTTTTGTGAGTCGAGTAACCGGGTTTCAAGGGTGTTCGATCCTTATCTTGCCCACCCCTAGATTTAGGATATACGTGTAAATTGGAATTGATTAGAGATTTACTAATTTATGGTTTATGTGGAAATTTGAATTTAGGGTGCTGCTAAACATACCATCTTCCCTTTTAGTTTTACTAAACATATCATATCCCTAAAGTTTTACATTAATTCGATTTAAACCTTTTTGTTTTTCCTTTGCCATTTTGTAATATCATTATTATCTAAAAATAGTTTTTTATACTTAAAGAGTTTTTCTTTTATTTATTATTATTATTTGCATATTATAAAACATTTTTTAGTTTTTAAAATAACCAAAATAATTGTTTATGCAAAAAAAAAAAAAACATTTCTGTAATTAAAAAGAATATTTTTTCTATTTTAGTGTTTTTAAACAATAATTTTTAGGGATGGCTTACCTTTTTTTTTTAATAAACATCACATTTTTTAATCAATAAAAAGATAAAACAACATACGAATTGATCAATAAGTTAGTTCGTTTCTCATGCCATGTCACATTTATCTTATACACTCAAACCTAACAAAAAAATATTCACATTTATCTTATAAAGACGTTATATCATTATTCCTTGAATACATTTTATAAAACATTTAATAATAAATATCATTATTATGACAAAGAACAATAAACACAAAAAGAGAGAAAATGAAAATAAACTATAAGGTTTTTTATTTGATATATTAAAGAGAGATTTGAAATAACAACAAATATTAGAGGGTAGTAGTATGTCAAATAAAATTGTAAAAGGTATTGAAAGTCTAGAGGAGGGGTATGACAAGTACACAAAGGGGTACATTTAGCCTAACCCTTGAATTTATTATGGATTTGTGGTTAAATTTTGTTTCTTCTTAAATTATGGAACTTGGAAGATATAAATTGAAACCAACGTCGGTTTTATAGGTTTCAATCGTTGAAAGATGTTTTTTTTAAACTGATGCTTATCAAAATGGATTTGCGCAATCGGGTGGTGGGGAGTATTCAAACAATGTTTTTGAGCGAAAGACAAACTTTTGATAAAGTAAAGGAGGATGCAATGACTCGATTTCAAGCTTTTAAAAACCAAAAAAGTGAAATCTCTTTTGGTAGGTGTTTAAATTTATTTATTTTCATGTTTCTATTTTTGTTTCGTTTACATTGTATGAAATATGTTTAAGAAATATTTTTTGAACGATAACCCAGAAAATTTAGTCTAGATCCGCCAGTGATGGCCACTCATGTTCGGGATCGCGAACAAGTGGTTTTATCTATCATCAATGGCACAAGAACCCATCGTCTAAAGCCCATTATAGTAATGTCGTTAGCTCGCGCAAAACATTTATTATTAACGAGACCGATCTAATAACCTTTTTAAAAAAAGAAACTAATAGGGTACCACTAAAGCACTACTCATATGGTTGTATTATTAAATTTTATTACATCAAATCATTATAAATATGTTATTGTTGTTATTATTATTTTATAAAAGAAATGATATTTGTATAAATCGTTTATTTTTAAAAGAGAAATCTGCATTTTGTCTCTCTGGTTTATATCGTCGCGCGATGGGTTAACCCCTGAAAAAGATTTTGTGAAATGTGGACCACTGTGAAATTTGGGCGGGTCAGTCTGTCTCATTGCCGTCAGTTGACCGTGAGTTGACTGACCAAAAAACGTTGAAATTACCGTTTTACCCCTGAGCCTATAATTAATCCTAAAACTAAATACCAAAATATCGTGTAAAGGGTGGGGTTCGAACCCCCGACCCATGGTTTAACAACAAACAACACCAACCAATTGAACTATACTAATATATCTTATAACTATATAATATGAAATATATATTACCACTTTATAACTTCATTAAAGGTTTATCATCATCATCATCATCTCCAGATTTTATTAACACATCATCATCATCACCATATCTTCATCATCTCAAGTTTATTATCATCTCCAGATTTACAAAACAATTAAGATCTAAATATCAATATTCATCCAAAAATCCAATAACAACAAATATGACACAAGAATTAATAATTATTAATTATTTTTGAAATAGAAAAACAAAAAAATTAAGATATAAATCAATATTCTTCTCTCTGAATTCGTAGATCGGAATCAAACGGGAGAAACGGGTGCGACGGGGTTGGGTTTGCGACGGGGTGGAGGTGCGACGGGGGTGGTGGCTTCCATGGATGCCGTGGTGGTGGCGTTGCAGAAGGTCGATGAAGCCACGAGCGTTGGTGCCGTGGTGGTGGCTGTCGTGACCGGAAAAACGAGATGGCCGGAATCCAAGGCGACGATGGCTGTCGTGGCGGTGGCGTGGTGCCAGAGGTTAGGGGTTTTGATCGGAATGATTTATGGGTGCGGTGATTGAAATATTGAAGCGATTGGTGGTGGGATTTGAGAGACTTGAGGGTTTGAGTGATGAAATCTAGGGTTTGTGATATTCGATTAATTGTTATGAAACTGATGATGAAGATGATGAGAGTAAGAGAGATTACTTGGTGGTGGGTTTGAGGATTTGAGGTTGATGATGATGAAGATGAACTGGTGATGATGATTAGAAATATGAACTGCAGCTGCCGGTGTTATTATATAAATATAGCATATTAATATTTATGATAATATAACATATTGATATTAGTATATGATAATATTAATATTAATATTAATATAACGTAGCTGCTGCTACGATGATTATTATTATTATTATTATTTATATTATTATATTATTATTACTATTATTATTATATTTATTATTTATTAGAAGAATATTACTAAAATACCCTTAGTATGTTGGTATTATTACTAAAATACCAGCAGTCAACTGACGGTAGGAGTCAGAAGAACCCGCCGGAGAAACACAGGGAGTCAAAGTTCACAAAATCTTTTTCAGGGGTTAACCCATCTCGCGACGATATAAACCAGGGAGACAAAATGCAGATTTCTCTTTTTAAAAAGGCTGATTGCATGAATGATTGGTTATAGCAAGATACAGTTTTGCATATGGTCCTGATATTTGAAAAAAAAAATTTATTTAGTACGTGTTTGAATGAGCTTTTAAATTTGCTTATTTGATTTTGAAAAGCTTTTTTTAAAGTATTTAGAGGAGTTTTACAAAACATTTTTTTGCATTTCAACAAAAAGTTAGCAAATAAACAAGCTTTAGAAGCTCACTCAAACACCCCCTTAATCCTACTTGTTTACTCACACATCATCTTTTTTGTCTCTCTAATAGATCAAAGTTTATTTTCTTTCATTTTTTTGATAGTCTTAGTTGTTTAATCACACGTCATCCTTTTGGTCACACTTAGAGTATCCACAATAAGAATCTTTTTTGAGATGTTTTTGATAGTGTCACATGACACATGCCCATCAATCAAAAATTTCTCTCATGTATCTACACACAACCTACTAAAAACATTAATTCTCTCATCTTCTATCTATTATACTCACTCTCACAATGGTGTTTTTAGGTGTTTTGTGAAAGAACAAGTCTACCATCTCTCTCATCTTCACATCACCCACTTTTTCCTCCACCCCATATTCTCTCTTCTCTAAAAACATTCAATTATGGATACTCTTGACATCTCCCACGTTTATAAGACTGATGTAAGAATGATACTTCAATTAATGTTTGCCACATCACATAACTATTCACTCTATTTTCTCTCTTTCTTCCTTTAATACCCAACTTCTTCTGCAATTTAAAATCAAAAAAATAAACAAATACTTAACTTCTCACAAACCTCATTATCTCTTTATAAATAAATGCACTTCACTAGAGTTTTTCTCTTTCTCTATCATTTATCACCTCCACATCATCTCCACCTCATCTCCATTTCTTAAAAAGCTCTCACAAATATTGCTACATCACCTCATTAGAGATGGTCTAACTAATCTAAGTAGACTGGTCAATACCTACCCTAAAGCTTACACTAGATCCTTTTATCAACTTGTGATTAAAAAACGGTCCAGGTGAGATTTCAATACAACCTATGGAAGATAATGAGTCGGGTTCGGATCATGTATTGCTTATCCCATACCCATATCCAATTGTAAAATTTAATCTCATACTCGACCCATTATCCGTTGGGTATCGAGCATACCCATTAGTTTTATTAAAAAATCGTTAGGCTTTCTAAGTATTTTTTTAATCATTATAATTATAATTATAATATCACAGATAATTTTATTTATATTTGAACTTACAAATTCAAATATAATAAATTACATACATATAAACATTATCATAAACAAATAATATCACTGTAGTTTTTATATAACTTTATGTTTAAACATGATAACATATAAAATGTAAACAAAATTTTAAAATACATATATTAATAAAAAAAATGTGTAATCAACCTACAAAGGAAGTGCTATTCGAAAATGGTTAATGAAAAATAAAATTAATCGTTAAAATTTTTTTGGTTTATAATTCGGGTATTAATTTGGGTAAATGGGTATGTGTTTTCGGGTAATCAGGTCGGGTATCACCAAATCCCATACTCGGCCCGTACTCACAAAAAATTTTCAAAACTAATCCTATAACCGGCCCAATGCGCGTCAGGCTTCGAGTATACCATCCCTGATGCTTCGAGTTTCGGGTGTACCCATCGAGCTCAGGTTATTTTGTCATCCCTGCCTACATGCATTTATTTTATGTGTTGTACAACTGCATGTAGGTTGTATTGGAATGGACGATGTAATGAAATGGACAGAAGAATGAAGTGAATTATTACCATTCTATTGTCTTATTTGGTTCACATGATCAATACTTTGTGTTGCTTCTAATATAGGAAAAGAAGAATGAATAAAATAAAATTGGTGGCGAATGGTGGGTGGCGGTGGTGGACAGTGGGCGGTTGTTGGTGGTGCAGTCAGTGATTGTGATTGTGATTGTGATTGTGGTTGGCGGTGACATGTGGTGTGGTGATGATGGACGGTGCCGGTGGCTGGCGATAGTGGTGAAGGCAGTGGTGGGTGTTGGCGGTAGTGGTGGGTGGTCGTGCTGGGTCATCATGGGCGACGATGGTTGTGGTGGTCGATGGTGGTGGTAGTGGTTGGGGGCGGGCGATGATTGACGGTGGTGGGTGGTTGCGGTCGGTGATTGTGTTTGGCGGTGACATGTGGTACGGCGAGGGTGGGGCGGTAGTGGTGATAACGGGGGCATTGGTGATTGGTTGCAGTGCGTGGGATGCGGCGGCGTGGTTAGTGGTGGTGGGTGGCGGTTGTGATGGTGGTGAGAGGGTGGTAGATGTGATGTAGTGTGAATGAGGGAATGAAATAAAGAAAACAAGGGTGTTGGATGAAATGTATTTGAAATATTTTAGAGGGAATGAAATAGACTAAACAATAATGAATTATTATATTCCATTAACCAACCAAACACATATTTTTATATTCATTGAGAATGGTCCATTTCATTCCACCTCTCATTCATATATACCAAACACTACTTATTACTTGAAAAACCAACAAGATTTCATATGAAATGTAACACACTGATCAAACATGTAAGACATATATATACAATCGTCATGTCAAATTCTCAACACCGAAGTGATTCTTAAAGAAGCTTCCATTTATTTGATCAGATTTTCTTTCACCTAAACACCAAGCTTTAAAAGATTTCTATCCTATTAACCAAATTTCTTCCTAAAACATTGAAACCAAATCATCGGTTTCTATTATCTTTAGTTATTAATGTTCTGTTTTTTGGGTTTAGTGTTCTAATTATTGGTTTTATGCTAAAAGTGAGTTTATTTAGGGAACAATTATTGAACGTTTTGATGACCTAGGTAACGATTAGCTAAAATATACTGATAAAATTGAATCAGGTATGAGAGGGAAATTTAGGGGTGTAAATTAGTCAAGTTGGGTCTGAGTATAGCACTTTTAACTTAACGGAGCTCAAGCTCAGCTCAGACTCGTCTTTTATTATTATTTATTAATTGTATAATTAATTTATTTATATACATTTATGATATAGTAATTATTGTTATGTAATATATTTTTAGTACATTAAATAAAGATTATAGAAGCCTGTTTAAGCTTGATTAGGCATACAAGCCTAGTCAAGCTTGTTATGTGAAGCATGGACTCGAACTTGTTTGTTGAATGGGCTTTATTATAATCTCGAGTTTGTTTACGCCTGGCTCTATTCGACTTTTTAGCAAACTGATATCAGCCCATGATCGGCTCAACTCATTTACCCAATATGAGTATTGATAATCTTAGTCACATACACGCTTATGATACCTAGAATATCTTACCCCTTGTGACGATTGATAATCTTAGTCACATGTTCAGACCGACACCTATCTAATACCTATTACTTTTTACTCGTCGGGTCGTGAGTAAACCTAAAATATCATGTATACATGTTTAATCGTTTATGGTCATTTGTGGTTAAAATTTACATGTTGGAATGCACATTAACATAAAACTAGTATTTTGACCCCCCGCGTTGTAGACGGTTGTGAAACCATAGCCGAAAATGAAAGTAATTCATAGTTTACGATTGATTGTTTCACAATGCTTGCACAATATTTCTATGTTGGTCTCAACTAATTGTACATATCAAAATACACAGAGAAGGAAACATACACTATTTGTGTAAGCACTCAATAACATGATTATAGAATTATAAACTTAGTGAGTTGTTTGATACAAAAACCAACTTTAACCGGACAACTTCAAATGCCACATTACTTTACGAAATTATAAATCAAACACATGTTAAAGCAAAATTCACATGTTTATTTGAACTGGTATAACTATACAACTACAAAATATAAATAACAAATATTAGCTTAAAAATATATGATTATTATTATCAAAATAAAAAAAAAGAAAGAAAAACATTGCATGTAACTAACTGATACACGTGGGGCTTGTCCCCCAACATTGCAAGCAAGTCCATCCATCTTGACTCTTGAGGCTCAACATAAGCTTGTCCACCCAACTTTGTAAGCGATAGGCCAATTGAAAATTTTACTTTAGTTCTATGTTGTCTACATATATATCTACATATGATTAAAAATTGTTATCATGTCATTTTTAATCTTATAAATAGTAGGTTCATCATTCTCGTCAAAGTTGTGTCCAATATTCACAGCTTGTAAACATCAAATATTGAGAATTTTAATAAGTTTGCAATGAAGTAGAATGCATAAAATGGAACTTATATATTAGTATATTATTATAGTATATTATAATTATAATAATACCTTTAATCGTCTCTTTTATGGAAGACCCATTTATTAAGCTCACAACTTAACATGAACAATGTTTGTACACCCAAATGCAAACTGCCAGAAAACATGACTCAAGCTAGCATTATTTCAAGCCTGCAATATAAAAAACAAAACCAAATGTCACACCCCCAATCTAGACCTAGGAGTGTGACCCACAGTTGGTATCGTGTTTGTAAATAAATCAGAGTAGCGGGTTATAGCGGAAGTCTTTATAAAAACAACGGATCGATATTATAAATATTTACAATACAAAAAGATGAGGCAAAAAGTCTCGTTTGGTTTTACTTGTTTATATGTTTTACAAAACCACCATGTTTTAATATTTACATAAAAGTTATCCGAGCCATCGGATACATGAGCTTCTTCGTCTTTCAAGCTCTAGTCCTGATTACCTGCAGAATGTTAAATAAAATACGTCAGCAACGAATGCTGGTGAATATGCTGACGCAAAAATTATTTTCTTTACTTAATTACCCCTCGAGACCACATAAGCCTCGGCCCATCTTGGCTTAGGAATAATCAAGTTAAAACAACAATCATTATAAACTCGAGTCTCTGCACTAGGTCACCTCAGCGAAACACCGCAGCGTTTATGACATAACTTAGGTACCATAAATATACGCATGGCCATTCCCCTCTCGGATGTAACTAAGGTCCGGCCCATCATGGCAGGAGGTCGTGACCAAGCGTGGTGTGGTGTGCCCACCGCGTTCCACATATGTAAGGATCCAGACAAACGTATACCATAGCCTGAGGGCTGGCTTATACTCTTATTTACAATGTTTTTAGAGACACATAACCTCATGTAAAGTTTTACATATAATCAAATTGACTCGTTGAAAACAAGTTTGTAAAAGTGGGGCATATTCACCTTTCAATGGGATCGGCTTCCAACACCGTCTGTTAGTTCTTCCTTTGCTATCTCGCACCTATAGTACGAGTATAACATTCATTAGTCGGATACACGATCCGGCTTAAGACCTTTAGTCTTATCATCTCGATGAACCTTTAGTTCATTTTTATTTACTTTAAAACCTTTAGTTTTAATAGTAATTTATAAACCTTTAGTTAATATTGAAAACCCGACGTTTCTTCTTCTGCAAGAAACGTATTTCTTTTATTATTTAAGCATATTCATAATACTCAAATAATATATTTCTACAACAAAGAATAATCTTATCTTTATATATATTCATATATATTTATTTTATCTTTCTTTTCTTTCTTTTCTTTGTTATATATTTCTTTCGTTAATCGAGAATAATATTGACTTAGGGTATTAAGTCCTTTCAATATTTTATTATTATTTTGGTCGGGTATTATGCCTACCTTGCTTGGCTTGGCAATACCCTAGACACTTGGGCAGCACTTCGACGTCGCTTGCTTATCAACTTTTACTTGATCAACACCTTCTTACACTTGGAACGCTTTTCGAGACGTCAACACCTTTGGCACGTACTTCAAGAAAATCACCAGGTCGTCGGGCAGTACCTCCTTCTTGTTCGGGATGTCGGATAGTGGCACGTATATCGAGGTAACGGGCACGGAAAACGAGGTTCGGGGCACGTTTATCGAGACGAATCAAGGGCACGCTTTACGAGGTAGTGTGAGAGTCTAGAGAGAGAGTATGTGTGTGATTTTTGAGGTGAGAATGTCACACCCTCAAAATCCACTAACGGAGTTTTATCGTCAGAGGGTGTGAACTGGCAGGATCGGAATCATTAGTTATAACCAAACCAAAGAAAAACGTTTAAATGAAAGTAAGTGCGGAAGCGTAAAACCTTAATTCAAAAGTTGCGTCACGCAGGACGACTTAAAACCAAATGTAACTGTTAAAATTAAGTTTGCAGAATAAAAGTGTTTTCATTAATGCATGCTCCTAAACCGCGCGCCCGCCTCGGCTACCTGAGAATAACATACTAAAAGTGTCAACACAAGGTTGGTGAGTTCACAAGTAAAATAAGATAAATCGTTTAGCGTTTTGCGTAACCTCGTTACGACGTTTAAATGTTGCGTAACCCCGTTACGACGTTTGAGTGTGTTACCGCGTTACAGCGTTTGAGTGTGTAACTACGTTACAGCGTTTAAGTGTGTAACTACGTTACAGCGTTTAAGTGTGTAACCACGTTACAGCGTTTAAGTGTTTTGCATTACCAGATAGTGTTATGTCAAATTATATATCGATAGGTAGCTAATCTATACAACAAGTATCGCTAAGTGGTTCGCGACCGAAGCTGACTGTTTATCAAGTGCCCGTCACCAGGTCCTCCAGACCATGGTAAGTGTTAGCCAAAATTTACACCCACTCAACCTCCAGTTGAGCTTAGCGTCGGGTGGGGTTTGTCAAACCCAGTAGTACTACCCAAAAGTGACTCGCTATTCCAAATATTAACCGGTCCGATGTGTGGGACTTCAAATGTTACGTATGCCGCTTAGCCTTTACAAGTGATATATAATTTATAACAAAATCTTTCATATGCGTTTATCTCAGAAAATATGTTTATCGGAGTATGTTATCTCCCCCAAGTGAAAAACGTTTGAAAACAGTTTAAGAGTGGGGTAAGTGAACTCACTGTTTGCGAAGAATATCCGATCTAGATCACCGAGTGATGCGCGTCGTAGAAAACTCTCTAGCGTTCTAACATAACAAAGAGATTTTCTAAGTATCGGAATGTTTAACGAGTCTCTAGACTCGGCACATAATACCTATGCACGTAACATGTTTCGTGTTTCGTTTGTGAATCGTGTGTGACTTAAACAAGTAAAATTGTGATACGATACATGAGTGAGCAATTACTTTCGTGTCACGTATTAATAACATACTTATTAGCAATTATTCCCGTAGGGGCATTTTGGTCAACAAACAAAGACTAACTAACCATTATTCCCCATAAGGGCAATTTGGTCAATTCATGGCAATCAACTAGCAACTATTCCCCGCAAGGGTATTTTGGTCAAAATACAACAATTATATAAAAACTATCATATTTCATGCATTCCTATACAACTCAGCAGCTAGTTTCGTTATGACAGAATTTCTACTTGAAAGATTGCACTAGTTTACCGATTATAACGTCTCAATTAATTTACCAAAAATTACCACAGGAGCATACATATCTTAGGTTTCCAGAACATCTTTTATCTTATTTTTATTCCATATAGATTGTTCATAATGATCAAAACATTACAGCTAACTTGTATCAGTCAGATTCATGCACATCAGAATGTTATTTGCAATTCCCGTTAAACGAAAAATCCAATAAATGCAAGACCACTTGGGTTTGGTTCCTAACTCAGTGAGTCAACCTCCAGAAGTGGAACCAACCCAATTGGTCTCGTAGTTCATGAGATATAACATTTACAACATAACCTAACAGCAGGTCTAACAGCTCAGCTTTGCATCACGTTTTTGTAAAATCATAAAAGTATACTTCCACTTATCCAAAAATTACGAATTTATACTTCATAGAAACTAGACTCAACCTAGTTTACTGCAGTACCTACAATCTCAATCAATTTTCACGTTTACACTTCGTTACAGTCAGTTAAACATCGTATATACGTTCTGTCCAGAATCTGTTCACATCAAAACTCATCATAATAACAATCTATGAACTATCATGCATCCATATAACCCTCTAGACACTATAACTACTATCCATGCATATCAATCACACCATACATACAAGATTAGGGTTTGTGTTTTAATTCAAATCAAGAACAACAATCAATCATGTATCAATATCAATCTAGTTATCAATCTATTATCCAACTAACAAGAATCATAACAATCATATACATACAAGATCGGCCGATTTAGGGTTTTCACACAACCCATCAAACATCAAAATTAAACAACAAAGAGGTAAGAGATGATCAAGTATACCTTCCTAGCACCTAGTTCTTGGATTAATCTCTTGATTTGATGTGTATACGTGTGTGATGGTGGACGGCAGCCGTGGGTCAAGAGAGGGAGAGAGAGCCGATCGGTGGTGTTGTAGGTTTAGAATAATAGGTTAGGGTTTGTTTATTAGTGATATATTTATAAACAAACAAGTTACACTCTAGTCCTTCTACTTTCAAGTGTTGTTTTTCTAGAACATTCTATCCTAACTTGCACATAATCATGACAATAATATAACACATAATCCTAACACATAGTTATCACATCATTAGTGTTTTAGTGTGCTTCGTTTATTCCTCAATCGTTTGCGTTTCGGTGCAAATCCCGAAAGACTACTACACATGTAGTAAGTGTTAAGCGTCATTTAAATCCTAGTTTAAATGTAATGAAGTATGCGTTATAGATTCAACGATCTTAAAGTTTGAATTAACGGAGTTGAGTTAACGAGGTTAACCTGAAATTGACGATTGTCACATCATTCCCATGTTAAAGAATTTTCGTCCCGAAAATTTGAGTCAAGTCGTGATGAGAGCCTGAAAAAGTAAGAAAGATTTTCAGTTTGTCATATCATCCCCTAGTAGAAAGAAATTTCGTCCCGAAATTTAGTTCATACCTCCGGTGATGTTTGACGGTTTGCCGGGTTTCGCGGTTTTCGGTGTTTGGTTAGCCCTTCAAAAAGGTGAGGATACTTTTTCATCATGTGATCCTCGCGTTCCCATGTGAACTCCGGTCCACGTCTCGAGTTCCAACGAACCTTAACAATTGGAATTTTGCTGTGTTTGAGCGTTTTGGTTTCCCAATCCAAAACCTCGACTGGTTCCTCAATGAACCGTAACTGTTCATCAACTTGTAGTTCCTCCAAAGGGACTACTTGGGTTTCATCAGATAGGCATTTCTTCAAATTTGATACGTGGAATACATCGTGTACGCCACTGAGTTCTGTTGGTAGGTCCAGTCGGTACGCCACCGGACCAATGCGCTCTGTTATCCGGTACGGACCAACATATCGTGGGTTGAGTTTGTTTCGCTTACCAAAGCGAACCACACCTTTCCAGGGTGAGACTTTGAGTAACACTCGATCGTTTACTTGAAATTCGAGAGGTTTTCGGCGCTTGTCGGCGTAACTCTTTTGGCGATCTCGTGCTGCTGCCATGCGATTTCGGATTTGAACAATCTTTTCCGAGGTTTCGAGTACCAGTTCCGGACCAGTGATTTGGCTATCACCCACCTCTGCCCAGCAGAGTGGTGATCGACACTTCCGTCCGTACAGCGCTTCAAACGGCGCTACCTTAATACTTGCGTGGTAGCTGTTATTATACGAAAACTCTACCAAGGGTAAGTGGGGTTCCCAACTTTTTCCGAAATCTAAGACGCATGCACGCAACATATCCTCCAGGGTCTGAATAGTCCGTTCACTTTGCCCATCCGTCTGAGGATGGTATGCGGTACTCATATCGAGACGTGTGCCCAGTGCGCTTTGCAGCGACTTCCAAAAGTGTGAGGTAAAACGAGAATCTCGATCGGAAATGATCGAGACAGGCACTCCGTGTCTCGACACTACTTCCTTCATGTAGACACGAGTCAGTCTTTCCATTTTGTCTGTTTCCTTAATCGCTAGGAAGTGCGCCGATTTAGTCAACCGGTCAACGATCACCCAGATGGTATCGCATCCCGTCGGTGTTTTAGGCAAACCCGTAATAAAGTCCATTGAGATGTGTTCCCATTTCCACATTGGGAGTTCCGGTTGTTGCAGTAGACCAGATGGTTTCTGGTATTCTATCTTGACTCTGGCACAAGTCAAGCATTTGCTCACGTAGGTGGCAATGTCGGCTTTCATGTTCGGCCACCAGTAAAGTTCCTTTAAATCATGATACATTTTATCTGAGCCAGGGTGGATAGAATATCGGGACTTGTGAGCTTCGTCCATCACTAGAGTTCTCAATTCTCCGTATCGTGGAACCCAAATCCGGTTCTCAAAATATCGGACCCCGTCCGATCTGGTTTCAAGTTGCTTGCTCATGCCCCGCATGAGTTCCGATGGAAGATTATCATCTTTCAACGCTTCCAGTTGCGCATCGCGAATCTGATCGGGTAAGCTGGCATGAATCGTAAGTTGCAATGCTCTCACCCGTCTGGGTTTATCTGTTTCTTTTCTGCTGAGGGCGTCGGCCACCACATTGGCCTTGCCAGGGTGGTACTTGATGGCACAATCGTAATCTTTAAGCAGCTCGACCCAACGACGCTGTCGCATGTTCAGCTCCTTCTGATCGTAGATATGTTGGAGACTCTTGTGGTCGGTGTAAATGGTAAACTTGGTACCGTACAAGTAATGCCTCCATATCTTAAGAGCAAACACTACAGCTCCGAGTTCCAAATCGTGGGTCGTGTAGTTCTTCTCGTGAACCCGTAGTTGTCTAGAGGCGTAGGCTATAACCTTCTCGAGTTGCATCAGCACACAACCGAGACCTTGTATAGATGCGTCACAGTGTACCTCAAAGTTTTCCGTTCCCTCGGGGAGAGCTAAAATAGGGGCGCTACAAAGCTTGGTTTTCAACAGTTGAAAAGCGGATTCTTGCGCGTCACCCCAGTTGTACTTAGTGCCCTTGTGAGTCAAAGTGGTGAGGGGTTGAGCAATCTTTGAAAATCCCTCGATGAAACGCCGATAGTAGCCGGCCAGTCCTAGGAATTGTCGCACCTCAGTCGGAGTCTTAGGTGCTTCCCAGTTTTTGATGGCCTCTACCTTACCGGGATCGACATGGATACCATTCTCGTTGATCACATGTCCTAAAAAGTGAACCTCGCGAAGCCAGAATTCACATTTCGAGAGTTTAGCATACAGTTGTTCCTTCTTCAGTAGTTCCAGAATTATCCTTAAGTGCTCTTCGTGGTCAGTCTCGTTCTTGGAATAGACGAGAATATCATCGATGAAAACAATCACGAACTTGTCGAGGTACGCCTTGCATACTCGATTCATGAGATCCATAAATACGGCTGGTGCGTTGGTTAGGCCAAAAGGCATAACCGAAAACTCGTAGTGACCATACCGTGTTCTGAAAGCCGTTTTTGAAATATCTTCTTCGCGCACTCTCAGCTGGTGATAACCGGATCGTAGATCGATCTTCGAGTAGTAACTCGATCCCTGAAGCTGGTCAAACAAATCATCAATTCGGGGTAAAGGATAACGGTTCTTGACCGTCATCTTGTTCAACTCCCGGTAGTCGATGCACATTCGGAAAGTCCCGTCTTTCTTTCGGACAAACAAGACAGGGGCTCCCCATGGCGATGAGCTAGGTCGGATAAAACCTTTATCCAACAAATCTTGCAACTGGGTGGACAACTCCTGAAGTTCCGCCGGTGCGAGCCGATACGGGGCTCGTGCTATGGGTGCTGCACCGGGTGTCAACTCGATCTGAAATTCGACTTGACGAATTGGAGGGAGTCCAGGTAAATCCTCCGGGAAAACTTCCGGGAAGTCTCGCACAACCGGTATGTCTTCAATTCGTTTCTCCTCCGCGGGTTTCTCAACAATCTGCGCCAAAATTGCCGGATGACCCTTTCGTAAATACTTCTGTGCCTTCATAAGGGTAATGACGCTGGTGGTCATGCCGCTTCTCTCGCCTCGGACCGAAATGATCTCGCCAGAAGGGGTGGTAATATGGACTATCTTATCATGGCATATAATCTCCGCTCGGTTCTCAGATAACCAGTCCATGCCGACAACGACATCGAAACTACTAAGCGTAAAAGGAATAAGGTCGATGTCAAAGACATGACCTGACAGTTTCAACTTACATCCCGCAAGTATATGAGTTGTTATTACAGTTTTACCGTTAGCTAATTCAACAGGAAACTTAGCGTCTAACGGGGTTGGAGTAAGGTTTAAAAGTTGGCTAAAGGCCTTTGACACAAAACTCCTATCAGCTCCAGTGTCAAACAAAACATAAGCAAAACAATCGTTTACAGGGAACTTACCAGACACCACATGCGGATCTCTGCGGGCTTGACCTGATCCAATCACAAACGCTCTTCCTTTGCCATTTCCTCCACCATTACTGCCACTTCCATTGCCCCCATTGTTGTCATTATGTTTCAGCTTGGGGCAATCCTTCCGGAAATGACCTTCCTGTCCACATTCAAAACATCCCTTAGTCGTCATCGGTGGCTTAGGAGCACCCTTCGCCGCAAGGTCTCCTCTACATTCCTTCGCTTGATGACCTATCTTTCCGCATCTTTGACACTTGACACGGTCACATTGACCAACATGATGAAAGTTGCACCTGTTGCACTTTGGATATTTCCCAACATATCCGCTCGAAACCTGCCCGCTACCATTGTTGTTGTTGTTGTGATTCTGAGTGTTGAAACTCCGAGTAAATTCGGGCTTACGGTAGTGGTGTTGCGGTGGGAGGTTTGAGGATGAAGATCTGGTGTTGTCAAACTTTCTCTTCCCGCTGTTCGGGTTGCTGTTGTTGTTACTGTTGCTGGCGTGGTCATTACTCGGGTTGTCACGGGCTTTAACAGTCGAACCCCTCGGTGGTAACGCACCCTGGGTCACAGTCTGATCCGTCAGTTTGTGAGCCAAACGGATCGCTTGTTGGATCGTGGCTGGTCTGGAAGACGTCACCATACCCTGAATCTGTGGTGCTAACCCATCAATGTACATCTCTATTCTCTTGCTCGGCGGATCCACCATCCGCGGACACATCACTGCCAACTCGTGCGAACGAGTAGTGTAGCTTTCAATCTCTGAACCCACCATTTTCAACGACCAAAACTCCGACTCTAACTTCGAAATTTCTTCCCTCGGACAGTACTCCTCTCGCATCATGTTTTTGAACTCCTCCCAGTTCATCGCGTTAGCCAGTTCCAATCCAAGGATCTGGACGTTCGAATTCCACCAAGTGAGGGCGGAATCCTCAAGTGTCCCAGCAGCGAATTTGACCCTACTGGCAGGGGGACAATTACACATCTCAAAGGCCGACTCGGCCTTCTCAGCCCAACGCAGGAAGCCTATAGCTCCCTCAGTGCCCTTAAACGTACTGGGCTTGCAGTCTAAGTAGTTCTTGAAGGTACATGCTCCATTCGGACCTCCTGTTTGATTTTGAACGTGTGCAGCTAAAGCGGCAGCAACATGGTCATTCAGCAGGGTTTGGAGTTCAACTGCAGTCATGCTGATGTTACCTCATCCTCGTCCAGCGTTTCTTCCGGCCATTTCCTAGAATCATAGTATAAAACGTGAATTTTTCTTTCATATACAACACACCATACATGTAATAAAAGATAGGTAAGAAAAAAAAAAAAACAACATCACATCACAACCACTTATTAGTCTAATTAAAAATTCATGATTAAAACCATTGTATTCGCTACAAAGTATTTCCAATCAATCCTTAAAATTATAGAAAAATAATAGTTCGGATGGAGACAACCCCTCCATCTAAGTGTCATCCTCACTAGATGTCGTCATCTGAGGACACCTCTGAATGTGCCTCCTCCTCAGCTGGTTCCTCCTCCGGTTCTTCTTCAGGTTCCTCCTCGGGCTCCTCATCGGGATCTTCCTCGGGATCCTCCTCAGGCTCCTCTTCGGGATCTTCTTCAGGTTCTACATCAGGCTCTGCCTCGGGCTCTGCCTCAGGTTCTGCTACGTTCTGGGCAAGTTGCATTTGTAGGATATCGCAACGTTCTAAGGCTATTTCGGTTCGGGTCCTTGCTTCTTGGAGTTGCTCTTGCAAGTCTATCATCTCGGCTTGCATCTTCATCATAACCTTGGTTTGTTGCTCACTAGACTCTTGCATTTCTTTCATTGCCACTGCCATGCGGGCAATCTCCTCCTGAGTCTCGGTTCCATCTTTAAACAGTGTGGCAACATTTTCTCTAGTGTAGCGCATGTAACCCACATCACGCTCCAAACAAGAAACGACAGCTGCGAGAACTCGCTCTACAGGTTCGGTTATAGGTGGTAGAGTGTTAGGGTAAGCAGGGTGGTTCGGGTGAGGCAATGGGGGAACTTGTTCACGGTAGACCATACGTCTGATCATGTTGGGGTACCATTCCCAGCTAACGTTGTTGTCATACAAGCCTCCGGATAGGCGGTACCTCTTTGGTGCAGGAGCTTCGAGTTCCGGGACTACACGGGGTGGCGAGGCAGTAGGTAACTGCGGTTCCTTCCCGTGAGCATGCGTCATCGAATCGGATGATGATGAGGGTGGCGTCGACATTCCTACAGGTAAGCCGGGTATATGCGCGCGTATGAGTGAAGGAGATAAGGAAATAAGATTTCAAGACTACACAAACCTATGCAGTGCGTATCATTATAACTAATGGGTCGTCGCGGTTATAGTCTAGTATGCATGCAGTTTCTAGTTCGCTATAACCAATGGCTCTGATACCAATCTGTCACACCCTCAAAATCCACTAACGGAGTTTTACCGTCAGAGGGTGTGAACTGGCAGGATCGGAATCATTAGTTATAACCAAACCAAAGAAAAACGTTTAAATGAAAGTAAGTGCGGAAGCGTAAAACCTTAATTCAAAAGTTGCGTCACGCAGGACGACTTAAAACCAAATGTAACTGTTAAAATTAAGTTTGCAGAATAAAAGTGTTTTCATTAATGCATGCTCCTAAACCGCGCGCCCGCCTCGGCTACCTGAGAATAACATACTAAAAGTGTCAACACAAGGTTGGTGAGTTCACAAGTAAAATAAGATAAATCGTTTAGCGTTTTGCGTAACCTCGTTACGACGTTTAAATGTTGCGTAACCCCGTTACGACGTTTGAGTGTGTTACCGCGTTACAGCGTTTGAGTGTGTAACTACGTTACAGCGTTTAAGTGTGTAACTACGTTACAGCGTTTAAGTGTGTAACCACGTTACAGCGTTTAAGTGTTTTGCATTACCAGATAGTGTTATGTCAAATTATATATCGATAGGTAGCTAATCTATACAACAAGTATCGCTAAGTGGTTCGCGACCGAAGCTGACTGTTTATCAAGTGCCCGTCACCAGGTCCTCCAGACCATGGTAAGTGTTAGCCAAAATTTACACCCACTCAACCTCCAGTTGAGCTTAGCGTCGGGTGGGGTTTGTCAAACCCAGTAGTACTACCCAAAAGTGACTCGCTATTCCAAATATTAACCGGTCCGATGTGTGGGACTTCAAATGTTACGTATGCCGCTTAGCCTTTACAAGTGATATATAATTTATAACAAAATCTTTCATATGCGTTTATCTCAGAAAATATGTTTATCGGAGTATGTTATCTCCCCCAAGTGAAAAACGTTTGAAAACAGTTTAAGAGTGGGGTAAGTGAACTCACTGTTTGCGAAGAATATCCGATCTAGATCACCGAGTGATGCGCGTCGTAGAAAACTCTCTAGCGTTCTAACATAACAAAGAGATTTTCTAAGTATCGGAATGTTTAACGAGTCTCTAGACTCGGCACATAATACCTATGCACGTAACATGTTTCGTGTTTCGTTTGTGAATCGTGTGTGACTTAAACAAGTAAAATTGTGATACGATACATGAGTGAGCAATTACTTTCGTGTCACGTATTAATAACATACTTATTAGCAATTATTCCCGTAGGGGCATTTTGGTCAACAAACAAAGACTAACTAACCATTATTCCCCATAAGGGCAATTTGGTCAATTCATGGCAATCAACTAGCAACTATTCCCCGCAAGGGTATTTTGGTCAAAATACAACAATTATATAAAAACTATCATATTTCATGCATTCCTATACAACTCAGCAGCTAGTTTCGTTATGACAGAATTTCTACTTGAAAGATTGCACTAGTTTACCGATTATAACGTCTCAATTAATTTACCAAAAATTACCACAGGAGCATACATATCTTAGGTTTCCAGAACATCTTTTATCTTATTTTTATTCCATATAGATTGTTCATAATGATCAAAACATTACAGCTAACTTGTATCAGTCAGATTCATGCACATCAGAATGTTATTTGCAATTCCCGTTAAACGAAAAATCCAATAAATGCAAGACCACTTGGGTTTGGTTCCTAACTCAGTGAGTCAACCTCCAGAAGTGGAACCAACCCAATTGGTCTCGTAGTTCATGAGATATAACATTTACAACATAACCTAACAGCAGGTCTAACAGCTCAGCTTTGCATCACGTTTTTGTAAAATCATAAAAGTATACTTCCACTTATCCAAAAATTACGAATTTATACTTCATAGAAACTAGACTCAACCTAGTTTACTGCAGTACCTACAATCTCAATCAATTTTCACGTTTACACTTCGTTACAGTCAGTTAAACATCGTATATACGTTCTGTCCAGAATCTGTTCACATCAAAACTCATCATAATAACAATCTATGAACTATCATGCATCCATATAACCCTCTAGACACTATAACTACTATCCATGCATATCAATCACACCATACATACAAGATTAGGGTTTGTGTTTTAATTCAAATCAAGAACAACAATCAATCATGTATCAATATCAATCTAGTTATCAATCTATTATCCAACTAACAAGAATCATAACAATCATATACATACAAGATCGGCCGATTTAGGGTTTTCACACAACCCATCAAACATCAAAATTAAACAACAAAGAGGTAAGAGATGATCAAGTATACCTTCCTAGCACCTAGTTCTTGGATTAATCTCTTGATTTGATGTGTATACGTGTGTGATGGTGGACGGCAGCCGTGGGTCAAGAGAGGGAGAGAGAGCCGATCGGTGGTGTTGTAGGTTTAGAATAATAGGTTAGGGTTTGTTTATTAGTGATATATTTATAAACAAACAAGTTACACTCTAGTCCTTCTACTTTCAAGTGTTGTTTTTCTAGAACATTCTATCCTAACTTGCACATAATCATGACAATAATATAACACATAATCCTAACACATAGTTATCACATCATTAGTGTTTTAGTGTGCTTCGTTTATTCCTCAATCGTTTGCGTTTCGGTGCAAATCCCGAAAGACTACTACACATGTAGTAAGTGTTAAGCGTCATTTAAATCCTAGTTTAAATGTAATGAAGTATGCGTTATAGATTCAACGATCTTAAAGTTTGAATTAACGGAGTTGAGTTAACGAGGTTAACCTGAAATTGACGATTGTCACATCATTCCCATGTTAAAGAATTTTCGTCCCGAAAATTTGAGTCAAGTCGTGATGAGAGCCTGAAAAAGTAAGAAAGATTTTCAGTTTGTCATATCATCCCCTAGTAGAAAGAAATTTCGTCCCGAAATTTAGTTCATACCTCCGGTGATGTTTGACGGTTTGCCGGGTTTCGCGGTTTTCGGTGTTTGGTTAGCCCTTCAAAAAGGTGAGGATACTTTTTCATCATGTGATCCTCGCGTTCCCATGTGAACTCCGGTCCACGTCTCGAGTTCCAACGAACCTTAACAATTGGAATTTTGCTGTGTTTGAGCGTTTTGGTTTCCCAATCCAAAACCTCGACTGGTTCCTCAATGAACCGTAACTGTTCATCAACTTGTAGTTCCTCCAAAGGGACTACTTGGGTTTCATCAGATAGGCATTTCTTCAAATTTGATACGTGGAATACATCGTGTACGCCACTGAGTTCTGTTGGTAGGTCCAGTCGGTACGCCACCGGACCAATGCGCTCTGTTATCCGGTACGGACCAACATATCGTGGGTTGAGTTTGTTTCGCTTACCAAAGCGAACCACACCTTTCCAGGGTGAGACTTTGAGTAACACTCGATCGTTTACTTGAAATTCGAGAGGTTTTCGGCGCTTGTCGGCGTAACTCTTTTGGCGATCTCGTGCTGCTGCCATGCGATTTCGGATTTGAACAATCTTTTCCGAGGTTTCGAGTACCAGTTCCGGACCAGTGATTTGGCTATCACCCACCTCTGCCCAGCAGAGTGGTGATCGACACTTCCGTCCGTACAGCGCTTCAAACGGCGCTACCTTAATACTTGCGTGGTAGCTGTTATTATACGAAAACTCTACCAAGGGTAAGTGGGGTTCCCAACTTTTTCCGAAATCTAAGACGCATGCACGCAACATATCCTCCAGGGTCTGAATAGTCCGTTCACTTTGCCCATCCGTCTGAGGATGGTATGCGGTACTCATATCGAGACGTGTGCCCAGTGCGCTTTGCAGCGACTTCCAAAAGTGTGAGGTAAAACGAGAATCTCGATCGGAAATGATCGAGACAGGCACTCCGTGTCTCGACACTACTTCCTTCATGTAGACACGAGTCAGTCTTTCCATTTTGTCTGTTTCCTTAATCGCTAGGAAGTGCGCCGATTTAGTCAACCGGTCAACGATCACCCAGATGGTATCGCATCCCGTCGGTGTTTTAGGCAAACCCGTAATAAAGTCCATTGAGATGTGTTCCCATTTCCACATTGGGAGTTCCGGTTGTTGCAGTAGACCAGATGGTTTCTGGTATTCTATCTTGACTCTGGCACAAGTCAAGCATTTGCTCACGTAGGTGGCAATGTCGGCTTTCATGTTCGGCCACCAGTAAAGTTCCTTTAAATCATGATACATTTTATCTGAGCCAGGGTGGATAGAATATCGGGACTTGTGAGCTTCGTCCATCACTAGAGTTCTCAATTCTCCGTATCGTGGAACCCAAATCCGGTTCTCAAAATATCGGACCCCGTCCGATCTGGTTTCAAGTTGCTTGCTCATGCCCCGCATGAGTTCCGATGGAAGATTATCATCTTTCAACGCTTCCAGTTGCGCATCGCGAATCTGATCGGGTTAGCTGGCATGAATCGTAAGTTGCAATGCTCTCACCCGTCTGGGTTTATCTGTTTCTTTTCTGCTGAGGGCGTCGGCCACCACATTGGCCTTGCCAGGGTGGTACTTGATGGCACAATCGTAATCTTTAAGCAGCTCGACCCAACGACGCTGTCGCATGTTCAGCTCCTTCTGATCGTAGATATGTTGGAGACTCTTGTGGTCGGTGTAAATGGTAAACTTGGTACCGTACAAGTAATGCCTCCATATCTTAAGAGCAAACACTACAGCTCCGAGTTCCAAATCGTGGGTCGTGTAGTTCTTCTCGTGAACCCGTAGTTGTCTAGAGGCGTAGGCTATAAGCGTCATTTAAACCCTAGTTTAAATGTAATGAAGTATGCGTTATAGATTCAACGATCTTAAAGTTTGAATTAACGGAGTTGAGTTAACGAGGTTAACCTGAAATTGACGATTGTCACATCATTCCCATGTTAAAGAATTTTCGTCCCGAAAATTTGAGTCAAGTCGTGATGAGAGCCTGAAAAAGTAAGAAAGATTTTCAGTTTGTCATAGAGAATGGCATGAACCCGTAACCCCTATTTATAGGGCTGACCTTGGACCCCATCGCGGTACGCGATGGGTATCTGGGCTGGCCTGTCGCGTACCGCGACGTAGGCCTGGCGAGTCAGACCCCTAGACTTGCCACGTGTCAAGACGTGGCAGGCGCCGCCACACGTGTCCACACGTGGTGACACGTGGCAGCAGACGCTGCCACCGTGTGCCACGTGGCACACGTGTCAATCCGTGTCAGATGTAACATCTGCCCCGATCCGACCCGACCCAGGTACCCGTTTCTCTTATCCGATCTCTTTCTTTTATGATTTAATATTTATTTATACTTATACTTTATTTTTAATAATAATGTTTTCCTTCCCGCCTCTTCCTCTCTTTTCCTTTCCGCCGTCCCGTCCCTCTTCTTCTCTCCGCCTTCTTTTCCCTCTTGTCGCCGTCCCGCCTTTTTTCTCTCTCTTGCCGTCGTTCCGCCCTTAAACCTTGTTTCCCTCTTTCTTCCAACTCTTTCCTTGTCCTTTGTTTCTTCCCGCCTATGGTTGTCTGCGCAGCTCCACGCGCCAGACTCCTTTCAAGGAAGCCTGCGTGAAGACCATCTGTTCCAGCGATACGCGAGACGAACTCTTCTCGCAGCGCGCTAAGAATTGTAATTCTTCTCGCAGCGCGCGAAGAACGGTAGTTCTTCCCGCGACGCGCTAAGGATTTGTAGTTCTTCTCGCAGCGCGCTAAGAATCGTAGTTCATCCCTCGACGCGCGAAGAATTATAGTTCTTCCCGCGGCGCGCTAGGAATTATAGTTCCTCCCGCGGCGCGCTAAGAAATGTGATTCTTCCCGCGGCGCGCCTTAGCCTTCTCGCGCTAAACCCTTTGAGTTTTCTTCTGTTGAATCTAGCCGTTTGCTTTTGTGTTGTCTTATCTTTTGAGCTGTTGACCTAATCTGCTTTATGTCTGAAAAGTTACTTTCGGCGCAGCATGCGCACCAACCCCATTGGTTGGCAGAAAAAGTGACTGACATTATCTTTTGAGATCTGCTTTTTCCATGCTTGACCAGTACCTTTATCTGACCCGCCCATGCCTGTTTACTGTTCCCTGACAGCTTTATCTTGCCCCCTGCAGCTGCCATATCTTTTGATATCTTTTGCTTTTGGAATCTTTTGCTTTTTGAGATCTTTTTCCCCTTTTCTAGGGATTGTGTTCCCTAGGGTTTCCCTATAAATAATAATGTTATTTTTCTTAACACTACACACACAAATACTTATTATCTTTCTCTTCCTTTGCTCTCTGCCGATTGTCCTTCTGCCGCCTCCTCTCTTGCCTCCGTTTTCTCCTCTCCTCTGCCCTGATTTTCGGTAATATATTATATATAATAATTTACTTATTAATTATGCTAACTTATAATCAAGACTTAAATCAATTCATTAAAACAATAATCTTATTTATAGGTTAACTTGTGCTTGTTTAAAGTTGGTTCTTGCTTTATCTTACACCGCATCGTTTATCAAGTGAGTAATCTCGTACCTAATCCCTTTTTGCTTTTAATGTTTTGGGATGTTCATGTGTTCATACAAACTTAGAGTCTTAAACTGTTTATGAACTTTAGTCGCGCAGTATCCCATGTGTTGAGGACGTAGACTTGGCTGTTTATTTGTATGTGTGGATCATTAACCGTCTTGTCGGTCTATTCCGCAGTTCTCATGGTACCATTAGATGAACACGGGAGAACTATCGTTTATGATTTTCTCTTTTGTTTGCACATGCACAGTTTGTCTTGTTTGTGAGCTCAATTGTGAGCACTGGCAGTCTATGAATCTTAGAGTTGATCCCGATCAGATTACACCCCTGTTGAAAACCAGACATACACATGTTGCGCGCAGATTTATTGTTATCTATGTATTGTATTAAATTTGATTTCTCACCAACACGCAAGTGTTTGACGTTTATTTTAACACATGTTCAGGTTTGCAGTAGCTGTTTTGGAGCTTGTGGACACTTAGGAAGTTTTCTTTATTTTTGACCTAGATTAAAATGTATCAAGACAAGTTATTTGTTGTTCTAATATTTTGCTTTATAATATATTGATTTATGATGATTTATGTTATCTTGTGTTTACCCTGCGCGTGCGCGAATGAATGTATTTATTAAATATTGACACCCAATAGTGTCACGAGTAATGAAACAATATGTGGCGCCCCGATGTATAATCCGCCTTTGGTCGGGGTGTTACAGATTGGTATCAGAGCTCGTTGACTTTAGGATAGGTGGTTAGACGTAACGGCCTAGAATACCTAAGAGTCCCTTCTTTCGCATGAGAGAAATCTCATGTTTGCGCGCTTATTATTAATTACTCGTTATTTATGAATATGCTCGCGCTTGCGCAGTATATGATTTTATGTTTTATTTCGCGATATTTCGATTTTTGTTGAATTTCGATTTTTATTGATTTTTCTTACATATTCGTTTGTTGGGTTTGAAAATCCGAAAAGTCATGGTGATACATGAATAGTTGATTTTCAATTTCCATTTACGATTATGTTATGAGGTTGGAGACTTGAAAAGTCATGGTGATACATGAATTGTCAACCTCCAATACTCATTTTCTTGTGTATTTTATATTGAAGATTGAAAAGTCATGGTGATACATGAATCGTCAATCTCCAATACTCGTTTGCTCGTATATTTTAAATTGGGAATTCGGAAAGTCATGGTGATACATGAATTGTCGATTCTTGATTCGAATTTGTTACCTTTATTAAGTCTGCATTTAGGGTCATTTATTTTACTTTAACTTTTGACAGTAACTGACTCCGCGAAACCAAGCTTTATAAGATTAAAACTTTGCGCTAAAATCAAGATATTAACTAAAATTAAAATTTTTATAGAATGCCTCCGCTATCTCGTCGCCATCTCAAGAAGAACGAAGCCGCGCGCAGACGCTCGCAGCAACGTTCCCAGGAAATGGCCGCCGCAATAGCCCAAGCTTTGAGCCAAAACAATACCAACACCTCTGGTTACAACATTAAGTCCTTTAACGCGGGTAACCCTCCAAAGTTCACAGGTCTTGAAGGAGCCACCGTGATGCTCC
This sequence comes from Bidens hawaiensis, assembly GCF_021521415.1. Lineage (NCBI taxonomy): Eukaryota > Viridiplantae > Streptophyta > Magnoliopsida > Asterales > Asteraceae > Bidens > Bidens hawaiensis. The sequence goes on along the minus strand of NW_027492406.1, from coordinate 72,552 downwards.
AGTGGCTTGAGAAAATAGAAAACGCTTTCCTCCACACCCAATGCCCCTCAGACAGACGAACCCTATATGCTTCCAGTGTCCTGGAATCTAGAGCGCTTACATGGTGGAATGGAGTAGCTCATGCGCGTGGCGCAGAAGCTGCTTCCAGCATGCTCTGGGAGGAATTTAAGGAAATTCTGACGCGAGAATTCTGCCCTCCCAACGAAGTTAAGCGCCTGGAGGAAGAATTCTGGAACTTGAAGCAATACAGCGGTGAAGCGCGCGAGTACGCGACGCGCTTCCATGAACTAAGCCTGCTTGTCCCTCACTTTGTTACCCCTTCCCGCCGAGCCATAGAGAAATTCCTTGGGGGTCTCCCCATGGAAATTCAAGATTCTGTATGGGCCAGAAACCCAGTAACCCTCTCTGACGCCATCGAGTTGGCCGCTGTACTCAGCGACAACCATGTCAGAGCAGGAACCCTGTTCCCGCGGGGAACAGAAAAGACCAAACTCACCAAAACTGCCCCTGAACCCGCAGAAACCAAACCAGAACCCTCAAACCATAACCAGAAACGTAGGCGCAGACAAGCTTACGCGCTTACCAGCCCACCCATAGTCCAGCAACCCGCATACCAACCTCCAGTTTATGCGCCTAACCCTCTGTCAACCTACCCAACTCCCCCTATAGTCCACAACTATGCCTTGACCAATTCAGCACTCCCTGCCCCGCCACCTAAGAAACCTTACACAGGAAACCACCCCTTTTGCCCAACCTGTAGACTTCACCACCCACCTCAAGTCCCATGTCGACTTTGTACCCGATGTGGCCGCGCTGGTCACCTTGCAGAAAACTGTAGAGTCCTTTCCGCCAATCCAATCGCGCCAACACCACCAGTCTACCCGCAGAACCCACAACCAACCTACCAAAACCCACGACCCAGATCGTGCTTTAACTGCGGTGATCCCAGTCATTTCCGGAACGCGTGCCCGAGACTACAAGTGCAAATCACACAAGCGAATCCGGTGAACCAGATTTCAAACCAAGTAACGCGTGGACGAGCTTTTAACATAACCGCGCACCAAGCGCAAGCGAATAATGACGTAGTTAATGGTACATTTTTGCTTAACGGATTTTATGCTTCTATACTTTTTGATACTGGCGCCGATCGAAGTTTTATCTCTCGCGCCTTCGAGCAGAAGCTTGCGCGACCGCGCGATAACTTAAAAGAAGATTTTTCAGTTGAATTGGCTAACGGTGAAACTGTTTTAATTAACTCTGTGATTAAAGATTGCACGCTTAACCTTAACGAAAACGATTTCCTGATCGACCTCATCCCCATGCCTCTTGGAAGCTTTGATGTTATCATTGGTATGGACTGGCTTACGCATAATCGCGCCGAAGTTATTTGCGCCAAGAAGATGATTCGCATACCTCGAGAAAATGGTGATCTTCATATCTACGGCGAAAAACCCTCCCGCGGTCTTAAACTTATGTCTTGCGCCGAAGCCCAAAGACTCATGCGGAAGAAGTGTATTGCATTTCTAGCCCATGTGGTTAAACCTGCTGAAGAAAAGAAGCTTCGCGATATCCCTGTTGTGCGCGATTTTCCTGAAGTTTTTCCTGATGATCTTCCTGGTATCCCTCCCGCTCGTGAAGTCGTGTTCCGTATTGATCTTGTCCCTGGTGCTTCCCCCGTAGCTAAATCTCCTTACCGTCTTGCGCCCGCTGAGATGCAAGAATTGGAAAGCCAACTTCAAGAGTTGACTGCTAAAGGATTCATTCGCCCTAGCTCTTCGCCCTGGGGTGCTCCGGTGTTGTTCGTTAAAAAGAAAGATGGATCGTTTCGCATGTGTATCGATTACCGCGAGTTGAACAAACTCACCATTAAAAACCGGTATCCCTTACCGCGTATTGACGACCTCTTCGATCAACTCCAAGGTGCCTCTTGTTTCTCCAAGATTGATCTCCGCTCTGGCTATCACCAGTTGCGCATCCGCGATGAAGATGTTCCGAAGACTGCTTTTCGAACTCGTTATGGCCATTTTGAATTCTTGGTCATGTCCTTCGGTTTAACCAACGCACCCGCCGTTTTCATGGATCTAATGAATCGGGTGTGTAGGCCTTTCTTGGATAAATTCGTGATTGTGTTTATCGATGATGTTCTGGTGTATTCTAAGACCAAGGCCGAGCATGAGCAACATCTTCGGTTGGTGTTGCAAAAGCTTAGAGCTGAGCAACTCTATGCTAAGCTTTCCAAGTGTGAATTTTGGTCTGATGAAGTACAGTTTCTCGGCCATGTTGTGAACAAGATGGGTATTCATGTCGACCCATCCAAAATTGAAGCAATCAAGAACTGGATTACGCCATCCTCTCCTTCCGAGATCCGTTCCTTCTTGGGCTTAGCTGGTTACTACCGGCGATTTATTTCGAACTTCTCAAAGATCGCTTTGCCTTTAACAGCTCTAACGCACAAAGGTAAACCATATATTTGGGGCTCGAAGCAAGAAGAAGCCTTTCTATCGCTCAAGCGTTTGTTGTGTGAAGCTCCTGTCCTTGCGCTACCTGAGGGTAATGAAGATTTTGTCGTGTATTGCGATGCATCCAACCAAGGTCTCGGTTGTGTTCTTATGCAACGAGGCAAGGTTATCGCTTACGCATCAAGGCAACTTAAGATTCATGAAAAGAATTATACAACTCACGACCTCGAACTAGGCGCAGTGGTATTTGCCTTGAAGATCTGGAGACACTACCTTTATGGTACTAAGTGTATCCTCTACACTGACCATAAAAGCCTTCAGCATATCTTTGATCAGAAGGAACTTAACATGAGGCAACGCCGATGGAACGAACTCATCAGCGATTACGATTGTGAGATCCGGTATCATCCTGGTAAGGCTAATGTGGTAGCCGATGCGCTCAGCCGAAAACCCTGCCAGCTTAACTGTATCTTGCCGCGCACCCAGCTTCACTTCGCGCCGATTCAAAGCAACCTTGAATCGCGTATTCGTGACGCGCAGCGCGCATCCATCAGTAATGGTAACCTTCGCGCCGAGTTAGCGTGTGGCGCGGAAGCGCATTTTGTCCCTAATCTGAGTGGAATTCTCTGCTACCTTAATCGCATCTGGATTCCCTTTGATGAGAATCTTCGCGCTGATATCCTGAGTGAAGCGCACAAATCTCGGTATTCTATTCATCCTGGCGCTGATAAGATGTACAAGGATTTGCGCATTACTTATTGGTGGCCCGGTATGAAAAAGGATATTGCTGTGTTCGTAGCTAAATGTCTGACTTGTTCTAAAGTGAAAGCTGAACACCAACGCCCATCTGGTTTGCTCGAACAACCAGAAATTCCTACGTGGAAATGGGAATGTGTAGCGATGGACTTTATTACCAAGTTACCTTTGACAGCAAGCAAACATGATAGCATTTGGGTAATAGTGGATCGTTTGACTAAGTCTGCTCACTTTCTGCCCATTCGTGAAAACTACCGTGTTGAGCAACTCGCGCAGCTTTATGTCAAGGAAATTGTCTGCCGCCATGGTACTCCTTTGAGCATCATATCCGATCGCGATGGCCGTTTTATATCTCGCTTTTGGAAATCTCTCCAATCTGCGCAAGGAACTCGCTTGGACATGAGTACGGCATATCATCCCCAGACTGACGGTCAGTCTGAGCGAACTATTCAAACTCTTGAGGATATGCTCCGATCTTGTGTTCTTGATTTTGGAGGTAATTGGGATTCGCACCTGCCTTTGATCGAGTTCTCTTATAATAACAGCTATCATTCCAGTATCGGTATGGCCCCATTTGAAGCACTTTACGGTCGTAAGTGCCGCTCCCCGATTTGTTGGAGCGAAGTGGGTGAAACTCAAATCACAGGACCCGAACTTGTTCAAGAGACAACCGATAAAATCGCCAAGATCCGTGATCATCTGCTGACTGCCAGAAGCCGACAGAAGAGTTACGCAGATCGCAGGCGAAAGCCTCTCGAATTTCAAGTTGGTGATCTTGTTCTCCTCAAGGTGTCGCCCTGGAAGGGTGTTGTCCGCTTTGGGAAGAAAGGTAAGCTTGCTCCTCGTTATGTTGGTCCATTCAAGATTCTCGCGCGTATAGGAAAAGTTGCCTACAGACTTGACCTGCCGCCCGCGCTCAGTAATGTGCATCCAACGTTCCATGTATCCAATCTCAAGAAGTGTTTAGCTGACGAGAACCTTCACATACCACTTGATGAAGTTCAAGTTGATGAAACTATGCATTTCGTTGAGAAGCCTGTTGAGATTATGGATCGCGAGGTTAAGCAAACCAAGCGCAGTCGTATCCCCATCGTGAAAGTTCGCTGGGAGTCCAAGCGCGGAGCCGAGTTTACATGGGAAAGGGAAGATCAAATGAAGATCAAGTACCCGTACCTGTTTTCTGCGCAACCTACTTCGAGATAAATTTCGGGACGAAATTTCTTAAAGTAGGGGAGACTGTAACATCTGCCCCGATCCGACCCGACCCAGGTACCCGTTTCTCTTATCCGATCTCTTTCTTTTATGATTTAATATTTATTTATACTTATACTTTATTTTTAATAATAATGTTTTCCTTCCCGCCTCTTCCTCTCTTTTCCTTTCCGCCGTCCCGTCCCTCTTCTTCTCTCCGCCTTCTTTTCCCTCTTGTCGCCGTCCCGCCTTTTTTCTCTCTCTTGCCGTCGTTCCGCCCTTAAGCCTTGTTTCCCTCTTTCTTCCAACTCTTTCCTTGTCCTTTGTTTCTTCCCGCCTAAGGTTGTCTGCGCAGCTCCACGCGCCAGACTCCTTTCAAGGAAGCCTGCGTGAAGACCATCTGTTCCAGCGATACGCGAGACGAACTCTTCTCGCAGCGCGCTAAGAATTGTAATTCTTCTCGCAGCGCGCGAAGAACGGTAGTTCTTCCCGCGACGCGCTAAGGATTTGTAGTTCTTCTCGCAGCGCGCTAAGAATCGTAGTTCATCCCTCGACGCGCGAAGAATTATAGTTCTTCCCGCGGCGCGCTAGGAATTATAGTTCCTCCCGCGGCGCGCTAAGAAATGTGATTCTTCCCGCGGCGCGCCTTAGCCTTCTCGCGCTAAACCCTTTGAGTTTTCTTCTGTTGAATCTAGCCGTTTGCTTTTGTGTTGTCTTATCTTTTGAGCTGTTGACCTAATCTGCTTTATGTCTGAAAAGTTACTTTCGGCGCAGCGTGCGCACCAACCCCATTGGTTGGCAGAAAAAGTGACTGACATTATCTTTTGAGATCTGCTTTTTCCATGCTTGACCAGTACCTTTATCTGACCCGCTCATGCCTGTTTACTGTTCCCTGACAGCTTTATCTTGCCCCCTGCAGCTGCCATATCTTTTGATATCTTTTGCTTTTGGAATCTTTTGCTTTTTGAGATCTTTTTCCCCTTTTCTAGGGATTGTGTTCCCTAGGGTTTCCCTATAAATAATAATGTTATTTTTCTTAACACTACACACACAAACACTTATTATCTTTCTCTTCCTTTGCTCTCTGCCGATTGTCCTTCTGCCGCCTCCTCTCTTGCCTCCGTTTTCTCCTCTCCTCTGCCCTGATTTTCGGTAATATATTATATATAATAATTTACTTATTAATTATGCTAACTTATAATCAAGACTTAAATCAATTCATTAAAACAATAATCTTATTTATAGGTTAACTTGTGCTTGTTTAAAGTTGGTTCTTGCTTTATCTTACACCGCATCGTTTATCAAGTGAGTAATCTCGTACCTAATCCCTTTTTGCTTTTAATGTTTTGGGATGTTCATGTGTTCATACAAACTTAGAGTCTTAAACTGTTTATGAACTTTAGTCGCGCAGTATCCCATGTGTTGAGGACGTAGACTTGGCTGTTTATTTGTATGTGTGGATCATTAACCGTCTTGTCGGTCTATTCCGCAGTTCTCATGGTACCATTAGATGAACACGGGAGAACTATCGTTTATGATTTTCTCTTTTGTTTGCACATGCACAGTTTGTCTTGTTTGTGAGCTCAATTGTGAGCACTGGCAGTCTATGAATCTTAGAGTTGATCCCGATCAGATTACACCCCTGTTGAAAACCAGACATACACATGTTGCGCGCAGATTTATTGTTATCTATGTATTGTATTAAACTTGATTTCTCACCAACACGCAAGTGTTTGACGTTTATTTTAACACATGTTCAGGTTTGCAGTAGCTGTTTTGGAGCTTGTGGACACTTAGGAAGTTTTCTTTATTTTTGACCTAGATTAAAATGTATCAAGACAAGTTATTTGTTGTTCTAATATTTTGCTTTATAATATATTGATTTATGTTGATTTATGTTATCTTGTGTTTACCCTGCGCGTGCGCGAATGAATGTATTTATTAAATATTGACACCCAATAGTGTCACGAGTAATGAAACAATATGTGGCGCCCCGATGTATAATCCGCCTTTGGTCGGGGTGTTACATCAGATACCCCATCGCGGTATGCGATGGGTGTCTTTCTTGACCCTGTCGCGTAGCGCGATGGGTTCAGAAAATAGAATTTACATTTTAGTCCCTGGAGTTTGGAAATTGGAAGAATTGGTCCATTGACTTTGGAAACTTGACATTTTTGGCCCGAAATTTACGTGATGTTACACCAAACATCATCATTCACATACAGACCTAATCCTAGTCATAGACTAAAAAGTACACCGAATATCATCATGGTCACATACCAATATACCATAAACAAATATTAAACTGTCAACTTGAAGCTCATTTCGGATCACGACTGCAACATACATAGCCACGTCTAAAACCGAACTTCCTCATAGCCGTAGATCGATAAGTATTGCTTTTTTTCACTTCAAAATTTGATCGATGTCTAATACCGAACTTCATCATAGCCATATAAATCAATGAGTATTACGTTTTTCACTTCAAAGTTAGATCAGAATTCAAAAACATTTGGATTTCGCTCAGATTGTTTTTAAACCATCATCATAGCACAAATGAATTAAAATAAATCAACAGTACAAATGAAGGCTAAGATCTTTGATATACATGTATTTATACATCTTGAATCCCGTGTAAAGTTGTGTTTCGTTAATGTTTTGAGTTCGGTTTGATTCGTGTTTCGTTTATCTTTCTTTAATTTAAGTTTTGAGTCAAGTATTTTATGCTTATCGTGTTTTATATCTTTTGGTGTCTTGCATGTTAAACCTAATTCTTTCTATCATTTCATGCGAAGTTTATGCTCGTTTTGCTCATCATTGGTTACATGATTACTTCACTTACGAGTTTTGATTTATGTTCATGTAGATGGTGGTTTGAAAGTCAAGGAAAAGATGATCTAGAAGGTTCTTAACGTTACTTTATGTTCAAGAAAGAGATCTAAGATGATATTATAACAAATAACAAGCAAAAATTCGTAGGCTACTCATATGGGCGCCGCGCCCCGCGAAGGCAAAGGGCCAAGGTGGTCGCGGGGCGCCTAGGCCTGGCCTTCTGGTCAGCAAAAAAAAAGCAAGCCGCGCCGCGCTAAGGCAAAAGGCAATATGCTTCACGCGGCGCCTAGGCCTCCTGGTCAGCCCATCTTCGCAATTCCAAGCCCGTTACTCGCTTATATAAACATCTCTTGCAAACCTAGTCGAGTGAAGCAATATTGGAGCCGATTTTCCAAGGGTTTGTGAAGGTTTTGAGGCTAGGAATCAAGGAGGATCATCAGGCTTTCATCCGGGTGTTCATGGATTAATCGCAAAGGGTTTTATCGCTCTAATTTTTGTTCCTTGTTCATTATTTATCATGTCTTTCCTCTTTGTTTTTAAGACTTGTTTAGGATTGTTTTTAATAATGATTCTAGGCTAGACTTCATGTCTACCTAGATTTGGTGAACATGTGTTGACTTGATTCTTGCTTTGGACATTTGATTTAATTATGGTTTCGTTTTTTTAATAGTAAAAGACTTGATTTTTCTTTCATGATGCATATGGGTGTTTATTATCTTGATTGATTGTTAATTATAGCTTCACATAGATCTTTAATCTTTTGGTTGTGTTCTTTAGATTTAGGGTTTATGTTTAATAATTACTTGGTGTTTTGATTATTGTGATTAAATGGGCCCATTAGATCATAGAAGCTAGTTGATAGTTGGTTAGGGTTTTGAATGTTCTGCTAAATTCCAATAGCTGTAAGGTGAGGAGTTGTTATGTGTCTTGGTCAATTGCATGCTAGGATAGTAGTGACAATATTCTTGCTTAGTGTGTTGATCCTTGTTCATGAAGTCATGATAAGTTTATCAAGTTATCTAGGGTTTAGTGTTTCGTGAGATTACTTTCTTTAGATACTATTAATTAACCCTATTTGATAACCGTGAGGAAATCAATTTAACTGATTGCTTAATAATCTAATAATCATTCTTTGGGATGTCGTTTGATTCAGTCAAGGGTCCTTTAGGGTTTGTTAGATGAATACGTTTAGAAATCAGTTTCCATAATCATGTTATTCGCCATTGCTTGATGATTGTTAATACATGGAATTCTTACCTAGGTAGATTCCTTCTCTGATTGGTTTCGATCTCGTGATTAATTTCTTGTTTTCTAGTTTACTTGTTTATTTGCTTTCTTAGTTTAATCTTAGTTTAAAAACCCCCTTTAAACATTAATAATAAATAGTTGTGTCATAAGTCGAGTCTAATTAGTTAATTAACGTAATTTATAGAGTCCTGTGGGTTCGATATTCCGGACTTACTTAGCTTTAGTACAATTGACCGGTTCACTTGCCAGTGTTTTGTGTAGTTGAGTCTTAAGTCTAGTTTTTATTACTTGTTTAGTTTAGTTAATATTTAATTGACTGTTTCTAGGACATCATTCTTCGCTATGCTTGCAACATACGTTACCCTCCCAAATAACGAAGTGTCATAACGAAAGACAATTTACTAAAGCTCGTAAAAAAAGAGCCGCAACGGACCGACATCAGATTTTCTCAGATCGGTTGCAAACCATCATCATAGAAACCTTGAACACCTTTCAACCCATAAACAAAATGAGTGTAATCTCATCATTTCGACTCGTAATCAGAGTATCGCATCAAAGTTATATAAACAATTCGCGGCTGCAAATCTCCGACGATCATCATATCCTTGAACCCCACACGTTGCAAATCTGCGGCTGCCATACATGACCCAAAATTCGCTGGCAACAAAGAAACCGCAAAGAAGACCAAACCAAACACCACTAACAATGAACAACAACCAACATACTATTACCCATAGGAAGATACCAACAATTGCTGCAAAATATAACCAATTTCAAGTACAACACATAAAGCATAAGGTATACTAAGATGAATAACTTTCAAGAATCATGACATTAACAAAACATACCAACCAATAACAACAACCGATGAAGGTTCCGATCACAAAATCTGTACTACCAGCGCTACCTAGGGGTTCCAAAAAGAAACCGGCAACAGTAGGGTTATCCGTGAAAACCCAACCCACCGCCTCATATCCGATCACAACCTTAAAGCCATAAACACCAAAAAATGAGAATAATCTCAACATTTCAGCCCATAATAAGAGAAACTCAAGACGCTTACCACCATTGCCTAGGGTTTCGTATTAGAAACCGGCAACAGTAGGTTAGGTTGAAGACGATGGTATCGGAGAATAAAGAGATGCAAAGCTAAGAATATAATCACCGTTTTACCTCCGCCTAGGATTCCAGAATGGATCCGGAAACTGCCACCGCCGCTACAAAAGACGGCCTAAAATTGACGCTGGCAACGACAGTATACCAGCACCATTGTCCGCCTTCGCCATAAACGGACAGAAAGCACGACCGGCCGGAGTTTTTGGCAGAGGAGAATGCAAACATGAGAGAGAGATGGTAGCATAGAAATATGAAACACCTCATGACTCATCTGATGTGAGTAATAAAACCATGACTCAGCTTGTGATATAATAGTGTAATACCAGGTGTCATCACATTAAACTTAAGAAAGGTTGTAAATTAATATATATATATATATATATATATATATATATATATATATATATATATATATATATATATATATAGGATGAGTATCATTACAGAACCCTTAAATTATTTAAAAACTTGAAAAAACCCTTGAAAACTAACGTTTTTCATAAAAATTTTTGTATGTTAATGTTAGTTGAGTGTAGCTTTATCATTTTTTTATATCTATATTTACGATTACAATTTTGAAAATTAGTTTTTATACATATCTATGTTTTGTTTTGCACCAATGTAAATTTGTTAGTACATAAATTTTACACATATGTAAACTTGTTATTTATATATGTAATCAAAATTTTTTATATAAAATATGATAAAACTACTCTTAAATTATGTTAGTATATAAAAAAATTTAAAAAATGTTTGGATGTTTAGAGTTCCTAACAGTTTTTAACTTTTTTAGAGTTCTTAAATGATACCAACCCTATATATATACATATATATATATATATACATACATATATATATATATACATACATATATATATATATATACATATATATACATATATACATATATACATATATATATATACATATATATATATATATAATGTTCTATTTTTTGGGTTTAGTGTTCTAATTATCAATTTTATGCTAAAAGTGAGTTCATTTAGTGAACAATTATTGAACATTTTGATGACCTAGGTCATGATTAGCTAAAATAAACTGATAAAAGTGAATCGGGCATGAGAGGGAAATTTAAGGGTGTAAATGAGTCAAGTTGGGTCTGAGTGTAGCTCTTTTAACTTAACGGAGCTCAAGCTCGACTCAGACTCGTCTTTTATTATTATTTATTAATTGTTTAGTTATTTTATTTATATACATTTATAATATAGTAATTATTGTTATGCAATATATTTTTAGTACATTAAATAAAGATTATAGAAGCATGTTTAAGCTCGATTAGGAATACAAGCCTAGTCAAGCTTGTTATGTAAAGCATGGACTCGAACTTGTTTGTTGAATGAGCTTCATTATAATCTTTAGTTTGTTTAAGCCTAACTCTATTCGACTTTTTAGCAAACTGATATCAAATAGCCCATGATCGGCTCAACTCATTTACTCAATATGAGTATTGATAATCTTAGTCACATACACGTTTATGATACCAATAATATCTTACCCCTTGTGAGGATTGATAATCTTAGTCACATGTTCAGACCGACACCAATCTAATACCTATTACTTTTTACTCGTCTGGTTGTGAGTAAACCTAGAATATTACGTATACATGTTTAATAGTTTATGGTTATTTGTGGTTAAAATTTACATGTTGGAATGCACATTAACATAAAATATGATCCTCTCTTAAACCCAGACTTTAAAAATTAATGTTTTTAACAACATATATAACATAAACTAGTTTTTATCCCATGTATTATGGGGGTTGTTTTAGATTATTTGTTTCTAATATTTATTTATTTTTTGAATTTTTATTTTTTTATTGTATGAAAGTTAATAATATACTTATGGTTTGATGATAAATTGTTTCACAAATAAATGAGATGTTATAACCCGGTTTAAAAGTTATATGAGTTTGATGAGACTCAAGCCCCCTTTATTTTTTTACTATAAAATTGGTTTTTTAAATATAAATAATATATATCTTTTTTTAAATAAATCATATATTAATTTTTAGTATAACCTACTTTATAGGATTTTAATATCAAATATTTGGTTAGATTAGTTTTTAATTTAATGAGATGTTATAATTCGTTTAAGAAATATTTGGGTTTGATGAGACTCATACCCGTAAATTCGGGTCAAATGCATGAGAAGCCTCCATTTAAAAATCAAGCAAATCTGGTGACTCCAAAAAAAGGCGGAGCGACAACATAGCGACACGTAAGATTTTTATGTTTTCGTTTATATGCATTATAGATTATATATATATATATTTAAAATTCTTAAATTTATAAAACTTATTTTGATAAAACGTTACAAAAGCTATACCAATCAATATCACATGGATTTGATTTTCAAATTCTAGTATTTTCGGGTTTGAGATAATAATGAATAAGATAAACTAATCCATATAACAACAAATGTAGCATACACGTAATAAAGGAGTCAAGCCCCTACCAAACTTGAGCTCTTGTAAGTTAAACGAGTCAAGTACGACTCGACTTGTTTACACCCTGAATTTTAGCTTTTGAAGAAAAAGGACAATACATGCTTGGATGATAGTATAAAGGTACTAGAAATAGATGCCTTATCGATGTACATAATAAACTGTCACACTCGGCTCCATAGATCTAGGCATGTAACTAATAGTTGATACATATTTTGTAAATATGCCAAAGTACATGTTGCATAGCGAAAGTCTTTTATTAAAATATTATTATATTGAAAATTCGGGAATTAAATACATGTAATGCCTTACAAAAGGTTAAATTGATAAAACGATAATTTACATCGTTTTATATAATCAAAATATATGACCCATCAAATCGTCTAATAGCTAAAACATCATCTTCCGCATTATATTCTTGGTTACCTGTAAAATGGTTTATAAAATATGTCATCGACAAATGTTGATGAACATGTCGACACAAAATCATTTGTGTAATACTTTTATATACATTAGATCAACTCGAAATCACTCAGAGGACAACGTCCGTGTACTTAGCGACTACCCATATACACGAGCCATTCCCCTAACGGGTTGCTTGCAAACTGGCATTTGCGGGCAGAGGAATGACTAAGTGTGATGTGGTGTGCCCATTAACTAACCACATATATAAGAATTCATACAAACATATACGATAAGAGTCATCATTTAGGAATGCATGCTCTAATCTAAACTTTTGACTTTGTATAAATAACTTATTTAGAAAGTTTATAAAGTGTGAGCATATTCATCTTTATTTATGATCATAATTAGTACAATACTAATTTAGTTATTTGACTTTTTTTTTCCTTAGTTATTTGTAGTTTGTAATGTGACTTGAGAATTGAGAATATCTTCTGGTACCGTGGGTGTTCTTTTTTATTTTTTATTTTTTTTCCATCTTTGTGTTGGTTTGCTGACTTGCTCGAATAGAACCTATTTAATATAATCTACTTACTAGCCCACATTAAAAAAACCACCCACATATCGTATTAAATCAGTTTCTTTTTTAATCCATTGAAATGAAGAGAGAGGGGTGGACCCCTGGAAACCACCGCCGTCTTCATCTGTCCCCGCTACCCCAGTTTTAATTAATTAGTATGACTTTGATTTAAACTAAACAAACATTAATTAATATATAATGGTGATATCTAGCCTTGTGTTGTTTAGTATATTTTGTTTCACACTTTAACGTGTGATTTTGTCGTTCTTTTTTCCAAAGCTACAACATAGAATGTGATTCAGGTTTCTTAATATATTTAGTACATTTAAATTTGAAGAAACACAGATCCAACCCTTAAGAGATTAGGCCGATGAATCCACAGAATACGGGTCGGATAAATGACAACTTGATGGTATGATCTCAACCTTATAAGTTCAATGACGGAAACCTGCAAAACAACCATCGTGAGCTCGTTACAGGAAGGACAAGAGGGGGGGGGGGGGGTTCTTCCCGTAACCACCCTCCGGCGTGAGAATAAGTATCGTTCTTAAGGAGAGAAATGTACTTAAAGTATTTAGAGTGATGAGGGAGGTGTGAATGAATACCTTGTGGTGATGACGAAGGTATTTATAGCCTTATTGGTATAGCTGTCCTCTTCTAGAAGATGTCTTTGTAACAACTTGGACACGTGTCCGCTTGTGATAGGACGAGCTACGTGGCCATGTGCACGGTTATAACAACCTCGCCAGCTGTCATTTTCTAATTGGTTGTTACATCACGTGCATTCCAAGGAAAGATCTTCGTAAATCTTCTAGAAGGAAGTTAGTTACAATTGATTCTCTGACGTCACCCTCTAGCCATCTTTGCGCGTGAAGGGGATTCCTTGCGGATGACTTCTGAGGACGTCCTGATCAACCCGCAGATAGTCTCTGGAGTTTATTCTTAATCTTCCTCTGACTTTTGAGTTATGCGGGTGATGAAGATGATCCACGGGTGACTTTTGAGGAAGTCTTAGACGACCCGCGGATGATATTTTATGGGTATTTGGGTCTTTTTACTACCCTACCTCTATAAGTCCCCCAGTCCATTGTTTCTTCGAACTTTTATGCGGGTGAAATTTTGGACTTAAGATATTTTATGTGGATTTTTGAATTTTCCCGTGTGCTGTGGAGATATTTATTTTTGAAGATAAACATGGGAAAGGACAACGTCACATCTTTGCAAGCACCGTATGGTTGTTGTGACGTCTGTGTCGGTTGTCAGCTGTACGCCACTGTACCATCATTTTTGGTTTTTCGGTTTTCCCGCGTGACGTGGCATAATCCTTCTGGGCCCTTCATATCTCTCTCCACTGTCGCACTTCCCATCGCATTAACTGCGATGGGTATACATAGGACTCTTGGGTTTCACTTGAAACTTTTATCGCCTTCAAAACTTCATCTTCTTCCTTATTTCTTTCGAACCAGATCCGATTTTCATTGTTCGTCATTGCCTGGTGTTTCCCCTTCCGTTCTGAACCAATGACTAGTGATAAGAAGGCTTCCTAATCTCCGACTATAGAAACGATCAAGATCAGTTGGAAACGATCGGAGTTCGACAAACTTATCACGATGTACGGAATAGCGCCGGAATGGGCACCAGAATTCCCAGATGCTGGGTCGACCGCTGATAAACCTCCAGCCGACAAAATGGTTGTATATGCCGAGATTTTTCGTTTGGGAATCTTCGGTTTCCGATAACCAAATTCCTGACAACGTTCTGACTGGCCACGGGATACACCTTTCATAGGTTCATATCTTCGGCCTGATGCGAATTCGTCATTTTGAATTCGTTTGTAAGGCAAACAACATTGTGCCCAATGTTGATAAATTTTCTATCTTTTACAAGATGCACGGCCTTGGTGGGTGGTTTAATTATGCCGCCGTGGCTAAGGGGGTTATAGGCACTGATCCTCCACACAGTGCTTATGAGTGGAGGATAAAATTTTTCTGGATACGGGAAGATGTGGTCCCGATAACTATGGTTCGTCTTCCTCTGAACGAAAAGCTTGCAGATATGAATATTGCAGCTTTTAAGGGTCAGGAATGGTTTAATACGCTGATCCAGAAGCCGACGCCCATGCGGGCTATTGTTGAAGAAGCCCTGGTATGGGCTGGTATGAGCCGCTTGTGGCCATACCCTGATCTGGAACCCTTTTTCCAGAATGCGGATGAAAGTAAGTTTTTCCTATCTTCCGCATTTCTTTTTGCATTCTTTACTTTTCTTTTTTATATTATCCTAGGTGAGGGATCAATGCTTTATTCCCTGTTGGACAAGACAGTGGGATGCGTGCAGAAGCGTCTCCGCGATCCCAAAGCCTTGGCTATCCTTGACAGAACACAGGGCCATTTTCTATTTCCCAAGACGTTGCGTTATGAGCCTGTTGTATCAGAGGCTATCTTCCAGATAGGTGTGTTTTCTTTGAACCCGCGACCTTTGAATGCTTTAACTTCTGACGGGGTAATCGTGCTTCTGTCTTCAAGTGACGAATCATCACCCCGCGAAGAACATTGTTCTGATGATACGCTTGAGGCGTCGGCTGTTATGCCTGCTTTGGCAGTTCTTGGGCAGAAGAGGAAACATCGTTCCTCCAAGTTTGGTGAGGCGGAAGAAAGCCAAGCCGGTGCTGAGGAGGAACCGTCCAAGAAGAAATGGGCAACATGGCCCAAAAAGTCTAATAAGGTCCGTTGGAGGACCGGGTTAAAGAAGCCGCGATGCGGTCGCCAATGAGTAAGTATTTGTTTGGGAAATTTCTAGCTATTCTCGTTTGTTTCTTCGTATTTTGATATATTATGTTTCATCTGCAGAGGCCACTATTGCATCTGATCAAGGTGTAATGATTCAAGACCCACCATCTCCTCCATAGACGATTCTTATTCCTGATGATGCGTCTGGTTCCAAAGGGAAGGAACCAATCCAAGACGTTGAGGGACGAAGGCGCAGGAATCTCCTCTCACATATCCGTTTTCTCCCTCGCATTCTCCTCCACATTCTCCTCCGCATTATTCACGTTCCTCACCCATGCGTCAGTCAGGTGGTGGAGGAACGTCTCAATCCTCCAAGTCATGAAGGTTTCCCCGCCCTTCCGATGCCGATTATTACAGGATGGATAATCCTGGGGAAGACGACCACCTGCATATACCCCACTGGACTTTAGTCCAAGGGTCACGCTTCACGGAGGCTGAAGTTTGTGCTGAATTTCTCAGCCACGGGATTCCGCCTGCAGAACGTGCGTTTCAGCGTGTTCGGCCGCACCACGATCTTGCCCGCAACTACAACTTTGTCATGGCCTATACTGTAGCTTGCGGGCAGGAGATTTTCAGTGAATGGATCTCCATGGGGGAGCAGTGGGGTGAGATGTCTCAGCAGACGGAGGAGGCTAAGAAGGCTGCTGAGGATCAACGTTTAGAAGCTAACACTGCAAAGTGGAGGCTGAAGGATGCTGAAATCGCCCTCTAAGCTGAGAAAGATCGCCAAGCTGCCAAGGCTCGCTCATGGGAGGAGGCGTGTAAAAAGCAAAGCGCCATCCTCCCCGCTTCCCGTGAGGAGACAAAACGCAAGGAGGCAGACCTGGTCAAAGCCCTTGAAGCCAACACTGCTTTAGAGAGTCAAGTTACTAATCAGGGTAAATTGATTCGACATATTAGGAAGAGGCTAGGTTGCGGAAAGAGCAGGCGGAGGCGATGGAGACGCGTGTGGGAGAGCTGACAGCTGACAACGTTAAGCTTGTGGAAGCTTATGATGAGTTGGAAAAGAGAGCTGAGCAGGCGGAGAAAGACAAACACTGGTTGATGTCTAAGGGGCTAGCGCATGTATGTTTCCCTTTTTTTTGACAAGTTTGTTATACGCATTTGTGCTTGTTTAAATGTCTAATTAGCAATGTTTTCTAATCTTGATAGGTGATTGACTATGTCAAAGATGGGCAGGAGTTGGGTGGTTGCCTTGCTGCTTTACTCAATGCCTCCACACAAACCTACCGCAAGATTGGTTTCGAGCAAGGTGTTGAGTACATGAAGGCCCAACATCCAGTTGAAGAGCATCCTCTTCATGGCCTGAATGTGGCAGGAGATTACCGCAAGAAGATGAAAGCCTATGACTATCTAACTTTCCCTCTTCAAGGTATGATCCTTGAGTTTGCCACTGAAAATAATGGAGTTCAACGCCAAAAAGTGTTTTTAGAGGGCCCTCAGATGACGCCTCCACTCCTCCTGATTCTCCGAAACCAGACACTCCTCTCGCTCAAAATCAAGAAGGCACATCTGCCCAAGATCCAGCAACATAGGTTTTATGTAATTATGTCTGAGGAAGTCTTTTGTAATCACCATATTTTATAATCCCATTTTGATCTATATAAGAAGTTTTTCTTCCTTTACACTTTGTCTTATTTGCTATAAATAATATAAGTGTTAATTTTAGGATCTTCTTATGTGTCAATAAAGGATTATTCCACCAATATTATGGCCCTAAGTTTAATGACGTTCGGGTTTTTTCAGGTACTCAGGCTAAGGTATAAAAGTTTAATGACACTCGGGTCACTTATGGCACACATGCCATGTATAAGAGTTTAATGACACGTGGGTCACTTCTGGCACGCAGACCAGGAATACAAGTTTACTGACACGCGAGTCAATTCTAGCACGCAGGCCAGGCGTAAGAGTTTAATGACACGTGATTCGCTTCTAGCACACATGCCACATATTAGAGTTGAATGACACGCCGGTCACTTCTGGCACACAGGCTAGTATTAAAAGTTAATTTGAACATAAGGCATATTGCGGCTAAATGAGTACTTGGATAAAAAAGGCACGCGTGCCAATTTACAAGACAATATTCAACATAAAGTACTACGCACATTTGTTGTTAACTACTGGTGGCACGCAGGCCCAAAAATAAAAACAACATGCAATTTTTATATGTAGAACTTTTTTAATTGCGCAATGTTCCAAGTTCTTGGGACTTCAGTTTCGTCTAATTTTTTCAACTTGTAGGCGCCTTTCGACAATACTTCCTTAACTCGTTATGGCCCTTCCCAAGTTGGGGCTAACTTGCCCGAGGGTTCTTGTCCCAATGCCTCATTATTGCGGAAGACAAAATTCCCCGCATAGAATTTTCACATTTGAACTCTTGAATCATAGTATTTTTGCAACTGGCGCTTGTAATTGTGCTCATGAATAAGTGCCAACTCTCGTATTTCCTCAAGAAGATTAAGGGTCAAACATGATTCTTCCTCGTTGTCACTGACGAACAACATTCTTGCAGATGGGACCCCAATTTCGGCGGGGATCATTGCCTTAGTGCCATATGTTAAACTGAATGGTGTTTCTGAATTACTTGTCTTCTTTTTGAGTTCGAAAAGACCAAAGGAAATGGGGTTATTCATCAACCCATCCGTTCGTTTAGTTCCCAATCGTGACATAATCCCATCTTTAATGGTTATGTTGGCTCTTTCCACCTGACCATTTGCCTGCGGGTGGGCTACATATATGAAGACTTGGTTAATCTGAAGTTATTTCAACCACGTCTGTATCCCGTCATCCGCAAACTGAGTTACATTATCACTGACTAATGTCTGCAGGAGACTAAAACGACAGATAATAAACTCCCACAAAAACTTCTTCACACTTGCGGCTGTGATAGAGGCAACTGGCTTAGCTTCGACTCATTTGGTGAAATAATCAATTTCAACATTTAGAAACTTGACGCGTCCTAGGGCTTCTGGGAATGGTCCCATGATGTCAATTGCCCACTTCTGACATGGCCATGCGGATGTCATTGGCACCAATTCATTTTTCGGTCTTAGGGTATTGGGAGCATGGCGTTGGCATGAGTCACATTTCCTGATCTCTTTGACTGTGTCCATGTGCATTCCCGGCAGTAGTAACTCGTATTCATCAATTTGGCTACTACCATTCTTGGACCTGCGTGTAGACCACATATTACTTTTTGGATTTCTCTTATCAGATAATTAGCATCTTCTGCGTCTACACATCTGAGAAGTGGGCCCAGGAATGATCGGCGGTATAGTACCCCGTCCTGTATTTAATAGTTCAAAGCCTTGTGCCGGATCTTTTGAGCCACTGATAATTCTTTTGGGAGTGTCCCGGATGACAGATAAGCAAGAATTAGCGTCATCCAAGACTCAACTCCCATTTGTATGACTATCACCTGATGCTGCGGGACTGAAGGGTGATATAGAACCTCAATGCGGATGTCTTTTGCAAAATGTTTGAAGTTTGTTGAAGCTAATTTTCTCAAGGCATCCGCAGACTTGTTTTCACTTCTTTTGATGCAAACTGGAGAATGAGCTCCTTTGCTTGTGAAAAATACGAGGCCATCACATTACTCTTTGCTTCCTATGATCCGTTGATCTGTCCTGCTATTAACATCGAGTCTATACGTGCTTCTAAGTGTTACACCGAGATTTTTGGCTATCTGCAAGCCTGCTAGAAAAGCTTCATATTCTGTATCATTGTTGGTACTTTTAAAGTCCAACTTGATGGTGTAAGTGAACTCGAGCCCTTCGGGGTTAACCAATCTAAGACCCGCGCCTGACCCTTCACCAATTGAAGCCCTATCAGTAAACAGTGACCGTATCTGATCGTGCTCGGGAGGTGCCGGAATTTGCTGTTCAATGAAACATTCTTTCTCTTTGTTTTGTGGGACCTTTGTGACAAAGTCTGCCAACGCTTGACCTTTGATTGTTGGCCTTGGTTTATATTTAATTGAATGTTCTCCAGCTCGATGGCCCATTTTGCTAACCTCCCAGACAATTCTGTCTTGCTTAACACACTTTTTAGTTTATATCCCGTCAACACTAATTTTTCGAGCATTGAGTATCTGGTTTCCGCATCAGTCAGTGCCCTACTCACATAATAAATCGACGTCTGAAGGTTCTTTCTGTCTGTCAACAGTACTGCCCCAATGGCTATGTCGGATGCTGAAAGGTATAAAGTCAATGGTTCCCCTTCCTGTGGTGCAATCAAGGTGGGTAATTCCATTAAGCATTTCTTGACTTCAAGAAACGCCTGTTCAGCTTCCGCGGTCCACTTGAAGTGTGCTTTCTTTAAATAATTTCTGAATGTTGGCACGAAAGGAAAAGATTTGGCCGCATGGTTGGCTAGGAATATGTTCAGGGCTACTAATATGCCATTCAGTGTTTGTACCTTTTTGAGGGAAGAAGGTGAGGGCATGCGGGCAACTACCTGAACTTTATTCCGGTTAGCCTTGAAATCCGCACTTGTAACAATCACACCCAAAAATTTCCCTTTCTCCAGCCAAATGAACATTTGCCGGGATTAAGTTTCATGTTAATCCTTCTCAATGTATTAAATGTCTCTTCTATATCCCGCAACATTTAGTCTTCTTTCACACTCTTTATCACCAAATCGTCCATGTAGACTTCTAAATTGTGCCTGATTTGTTCTTTAAATGCTTCATCCATCAGTCGCTGGTAAGTTGCTCCTGCATTTTTTAAGCCAAAAGGCATCATTTTATAACAAAATGTGACTTGGTTAGTACGAAATGAAGTTTTGTCTTCGTCCCCATCCATCATACGGATCTGATGATAGCCTTTATAAGCATCAGGAAAACATTTAAATTTGAAAGATGCCACCGCATCCACTTTCAAGTCAATTTCTGGCAGCGGATAACAATCTTTCGGGCACGCTTTGTTCAAGTCTTTGAAATCGATTCACATTCACCATGTTCCATTGCTTTTGGGAACAATGACCGGATTAGAAACCCACGTTTGGTACTGAATTTCTCGAATGATTTCAGTGTTCAATAAATCTTGAACCTACTCATTCATAGTTTTAGTCTGCTCAGGACACATCTTTTGTTTCTTCTGAACGATTGGAGTGAACGTTGGATTAACCCGCAGTTTGTGTTCCGCAATTCTTCTTGGGACACCCGTCATATCTGCGGGTTGCCAAGCAAAAATGTCCACATTCTTTGTTAACAGTTGTTTCAAAAATTTCCTCACTATCTCAGAGATAGTGGGACCGATTGTGATTGTCTCTTCTGGAAACTTTGGGTTCATCCCCCATTTCTCTGGCTCAGTTCGTTCTACTTTCTTTGGAATCATACTTGGTTTTGAACTCTCCATCGTGAAACAATGTTTGTTTATGCGGATGATTGCTACTACCGTGCGAGTTGGAACTCCTACCGCACCATGAGCTGTAGACGGATAAGCATTGAAGTCACCGATTGCCTCTCTTCTTAAAATTATATCATGTTTGGATTTAGCAGGCAATACCAAGAACTCTACATTCTCCGTCCTCGAATGAGTACCATTGCTAAGAGTAATGGGAAAAGAGATAACTTCCTGGGATGCATGCCTTCATATCCAAAACCAGACACTGGCGCTTGAATGGGTTTCAGCCTCACCTTGTCTTCCTCATCCAGTTGTTCAAAATATTGTTTGTACATTATATCCAACGTACTCCCCGTGTCAAAGAAAACGTATTGAGACTGGTAATGCCCGATCTGAGCAGTGATTATCAGTGGGTTCTTCATACACGGACCCTCTTTGACCCGCAGGAATACCACCGGTTCATTTTTCCATTCTTCATCGTCACTTCCTTGTCTTTTGTATCCGCTGATCCGTCCTCCTTTAATCATATGGTCGTTTAAATCTTTAACTGGTTTTTTATGCGGACCGGGATTGATCTGTGCGGATGGCTTGCGATTCTCCTGTCTTACATTTTTTAACAAGTGTTCCAACTGTCCAGATTTAACTGCGATTTCGATTTCATTCCTCAAGCTGACGCATTCATCTGTGTGATGACCAATGTCGTCATGAAACATGCAATGTTTTTTAGGTTTGAGATGTGTTCACTTCATGAGTGGTTGTGGTTTTTTGAAATTCACATTTTCTTTGGTTAAAATATTCGAGGGAGTCTTTGTGGATGGTGTCCAATTGTTGCTATTTTGTTTGAAATTCCGATATTTACTTTTGTTACCAATTAATGTTCTTGCATCTGATTGCTTTGAAACCTCCGCGGATGGTTGAAGTCTAGACCAAATTGAACCTCTAGTTGGTTTGTTCATCCGCGTATTTTTGTACTCCACCTTAGTTGTTTGTTTAGGGCTTTCAGAACCCAAAGTTTTTTCTGTTATGGCAAAAGTTTTTGCTGCAGACATAATTTCATCCCTCGTCTTGGGCATTCCATCTCTCCCCATTAAGCATCTGATCAAAGCTCCACTCTGCACATTTTTACGGAAAGCACAACACAACATGTCCTCACTAATACCACCAATGTTTAGACTCTCATTGTTAAACAGAGAAATGAAATATTTAATAGGCTCGTTATCATGTCTAACGACGTCTAAAATTTCATACGGATCTCGCATGTGCTTCTTTTGTTGACTGAAATGCTGGGAGAACTTAACTACCGAATCGTCCCAAATCTTGATCTATCCATCCGGTAATTTTTCGAACCATTCACGAGCCGCCATTGTCAATGTTAACGCGAACATGTGGCACCAATAGGGAAGAGTCCAACCACTGACTCCTCCTACCGCAACAATATTGAGTAAGTGGTCGCTCGGATCAGACATTCTGTTATATTTCCCTAAGTTGGTAGGGATCTTCACGTTGACCGGGAATGGAGCTTTAGCGATACATTGGAGGAAATTTGACTTCTCAGCAAATGCCGCGGGACGATACGACTTCATGTAACCTTCTTCCGCATCGCTACAGTATTCCGTATGTCGAACCATCGCACGCGGGCGACTAGTTCCTTCTCTTCCATGGACCTGACTATCACCATTAAAGAAACTAAATCATCATGACGATGCGCAAGATCTCTTCTTCTGGAAGCATGACTCTGATCATACGCAGTTCTGCGGGTAGTACCCCGCATAACTGGATGACCTCTGTCACGAATTCCTTCATACGTCTCTTCGTCAGAAAATACCTCGGTTCTGACGATTTCTCGCATATGAATCCGTCTGATTGTCGAAGGAGGAGATGGAGATCTAAGCGGAACTTCATCATAAACCAAAGTCCTTGCACGTATTCGCTCTTAACGAAGCATGCGTTCATACTCATCTATGACCTTCTCTTGTTGCAGTTGCAACCATTCCTCGAGAGACTGGACTCCCTCAGGTCTGATATTCTAGATGACGGGATCTCGCTGAAAGAGAAATTCCAATCTGTGTACCAGATCCGGTTCCCTACACTCCCGACGAGTTTAAACCGTCACATGTCCGATATCACTGGGAGTTGGACCTCCAGGCGTTGTGACTCCAGCAGAACGCCTGGTTATCGTTGTAGTTTCCGTCGGCCTTTTAATAGATTGACTCATACCGTTCAAAACAATAAAATATTCTTACAATTCTAGCATAAGCACGGATGGCGCCAATGAAGAAACACGGATCCAAACCCTAAGAGATTAGACCGATAAATTCACATAATACGAGTCAGATAAATGACAACTTGATTGTATGAGCTCAACCTTATAAGTCCGATGACGGAAACCTGCAAAAGAACCATCGTGAGCTCGTTACGGGAAGGACAATAGGGGGGGGGGAATATTCCCGTAACCACCCTCCGGTGTCAGAATAAGTATCGTTCTTAAGGAGAGAAAAGTACTTGAAGTATTTAGAGTGATGAGTGAGGTGTGAATGAATACCTTGTGGTGATGACGAAGGTATTTATATCCGAATGGTTAAGGAATATTCTTGGTACAGCTATCCCCTTCTAGAAGATGCCTTTGTAACAACCTGGACACATGTCCACCTGTGATAGGACGAGCTAGGTGGCCATGTGCACGGTTATAACAACCTCGCCAGCTGTCCTTTTCTAATTGGCTGTTACATCACGTGCTTTCCAAGGAAATATCTTCGTAAATCTTCTAGAAAGAAGTTAGTTACAGCTGATTCTCTGTAACATCCCGAAATTTCCAAAATAATATTAATTATATTATTTAATAATAGAGGGAAAGTTTACTCGGGTTATCGGGAAATAAATAAATAGAGTAGGAGTTGGTATGGGTCGGGCTAGTGTTGGGTAATGGATATGGGTTATGGACTTGGGTTATGAAGGAAAGAGGGAAGGACCATGGGCCTAAGCCCATGATCCATAATTATATAAACCTTAAATCACCAATTATCATTCATTTCTCATACTCCATACACCACCAAAACACACACTTAGCTCTCTCTCTCATCTTACTCTCTCTCTCTAAGCCGAAACCAAGAAGAAGAAGAACGAGAACTGAGTTCTGACCCGAGGTAATGTTAGTATGATATTGTAGAGGTCCAAAACTGCTAGATCTAGTTGCGAAACGAGGAGCCGACACCGTTAAACCGTTAAAGTCAAGAGATCCGGTGGAATCGGGTATAAACCGAACCTATGATGAGCTTAGGGGGTCACCCTAGCTCAGATCTGGATCGAACGGGACGAAAAAACGGTGAAAACGGTGCTAGAATACGTTTTTCCGGTGAACCCGCGGTTTTCCGGCGGCTTTCTGGCGGCGGCGCCGGAAAAGTTAATACGAGGTAAGTCAGGGAATGTTCTGACATTCCCTGACCTAACCCTAGTTCGCTAACGGAAGACTAACAAACCAGAGGTGATTCGCTAACTAGTTCGCCTGAGGGAGCGTAACGAATTAGCTCTTGTTCATGTCTCTTTCGTTAGGGGAAAAGGTAACGAATTAACCTTGATTCGTTATTGTCAGTTCGTTAGAGAAGATAAAGAATTAGATGGGCGATTTGTTAGAGGGACTGTTTCGTTAAGGCCCAATTCGTTATGGAAGATGACGAACTAGATTAACGAATCAACTAAGAATGGATAATGAATCAGAATGTGATCTGGATAGCGAATTAGAGTGTGATCTGATAACGAATTACACTTAATTCGTTATAGAGAATGAGATGGTGAATAAAATAATAATTTCAAATCCTAGTGGAAAACGTGATAAGACAGTTAATAGAAATAAATTTTTTAGAGCTCGACCCCAGCCAGTGGCTATGCCCCTTGGACCCTGCTACGGGCTGCCGCCCCTAGAACCCCGCTGAGGGCGCTGCCCCCGAACCCCCGTTCATTGAGGGTTGTAAATAGATTAGAAACGTGATATGGATAGTAATAGTTAATTGATATGTGTAATTGTTATACAGTTAGTCATGCTCAGCTAAGGAAGGAGTAACTGTTAACCGAGTTCAGGTGAGTTTCTAACCCCATTTCCTTGTTATGTTTTCGGGGCTGTGTGCATACTCGATGGAAGTGTGAATACACTTACCTTAAGTGGTAAGTGTATGCTATAGATGTTATACGAGGTAGCTATTATATAATGTTTGTCGATACATGAACGATCTTCGGATATTGCACGTATCGCCAAGGATAGTGAGTACCAAGTGGTTTTTAGTGTGTATGAATGCTATGATGTGACTTGCTTATTATGTAAATGATATGAAGCGTGTTGTAGACAAGTAGAGGTAGAATGTGTTAGAAGTGGCAAGAGTCTAGTAAGAGTGATAGTGGCATGACGATAGTACGTGGTAGGGTAAGCCTATACGTGACTACGTTATTAAAGTGGCAAAGTGGCATAACGTTATACGTTATTAAAGTGGCAAAGTGGTAGGTGTAAATAAGAGGCTAAGTGGTAAGGTGAGCAGGTTTGATAGTGGACTACGTGTCTTCGGATACGTATATGTTGTATGTAGTGGTTGTATGACAAGTTGCTTGATTAACTAGAACTCACTCAGCGTAGCTGACTTTTAGTATGCACGCAGGTGAGCTGACTATAGCATTAGCATGAGGACGGCACATGGCTTGGATTGAACGGCTGGCATGCGAAGATAGAAGTAAAGATGTTTAAATATAATGTTTTGT
The DNA here is from genome assembly GCF_021521415.1 of Bidens hawaiensis. Taxonomy (NCBI): domain Eukaryota; kingdom Viridiplantae; phylum Streptophyta; class Magnoliopsida; order Asterales; family Asteraceae; genus Bidens; species Bidens hawaiensis. Next base: position 46,630 of record NW_027492406.1, on the reverse strand, counting down.
GTTATGGTATCAAAGAAAAGATTTAATGTTTTGTAATGAATCATTTAAGTTGACGTTTCCGCGAAAGTTTTAATTAACTCTGATTGTAAGAACTGTGTTTATGAGTAAATCCGACGCTAAAGTAGGGCTACCGGGTATGGGGCCTTACATTCTCTGACGTCACCCTCTAGTCATCTTTGCGCGTGATAGGAATACCTTGCGGATGACTTCTGAGGACATCCTGATGAACCCGCAGATAGTCTCTGGAGTTTATTCTTAATCTTTCTCTGACTTTTGGGTTATGCAGGTGATGAGGATGTTCCGCGGGTGACTTTTGAGGAAGTCCTAGACGACCCACGGATGATCTTTTAAGGATATTTGGGTCTTTTTACTACCCTACCTCTATAAAATCCCAAACCCAAAATCAAATATTCAGACTGTTTAATGTTAAATATATTTATTTTAGCCTTTTTGTTTGTTAGATTTTTTGGAAGCCTAGTATTGAGTTCAGAGAGATTGTCTCACACATACTCTCGCTAATGCCTACTAAATATGTTGTGCGAACAAGCGTTTTATCGAAACTGTGTAGGTACCATTGGATGTATTCCGAAAATTTTTGGATTGGATAATGAAGCTTTGCAAGACATCCCAACTTAATCTAATTCCGGTTACACTTTTCAAAATTTGTTCAGAGCTCGACTGTATCAGATTGGATTAATGAAGGGGTCAAGTTAAATGTGAAAGAGCTTGATATACAAGTTATCAAGCTCGCATTGCCATTAAGCGTGTTCATGTGTAAGACACTCAAAAAATTAAGGATACATAGTGTAACAACTCGGTTTCGCCCATTTAATATTTTGTATTCATTACCCGACCCGTTTATTATTCGGGAAATTTTATCAACATATCGCGTCTATTGAGTTATCATTTTTATCATTATTAATTGTTTATTTATATTTAATTCCTATATATATATATAACTTTCATTTATATACTATTTACACCCTAGACCAAACTTCAATCCTATTTCGTATCCACACCCAAAATGCAGGGACTAGATTTCAATTTATTATATCATGATCCACGAATCCATAAACAGACCCGTTTACCCAGTGCTACCCGTATACCCGTTTTGAATCTTGGACAATAATTCTCGTAATAATTTTGGAAATTGAATCATGGTTATTACTCCTCCTACCATATACGTTCACACCGACGCGGTAATTATGTTATAGGATCCGAAATTGATACATATTAACATATTAAAGAAATTCGTCGTTGGCATATTATTAACACTATGTAAAATTGTTAAAATGCATACACTCGTCCTCACCCTCTACATCAGGCCGCGATCAAAACACCAAAACGAATTGGAGTATAACAGCTTGAAACTATCAGTTTTTGTTCGTGGTATGGTCGTCGGCTGCAACCCGTCTTCCACCGTCCATCCTTTATAATACTAGGTAATATTTATATGATTATGATTCGCGTAATCGTGCTTATCAAAAGCCCTAACATCAATTAAAGTGTAACATAACGGATCGAACGATTTCTTGAGTTAGGGTTCTTATGAATTGGGGGTTAATCTGGGCCATTGTATTTAATTAATTTTTCTTATCCTGTAACCATCTGATCAGTCAGCTCAGTTGGTTGGTTGTTTGGGTGTTAAACACCTATGAGCCGGCCAGGCGGGGGTTCGAGCCCTGGCCAGTGCGTTTTTTCTTTTATATGTTATTTTTTTTATAATTAATTTCTAATTAAATCCTTATAATCAATATAATTACCAAATAAACTTTATTTTTGCGAATCCGCCACGTCTAGCTTGACATTACTTGTGAACAACTTTTTGAATCATTAGTATATATATATATATATATATATATATATATGTATTTATGTATGTATATTTTTTTAAATAGAAAAGTATAAAAGCAATAAACATGTTAAGTATACATTTATCAATCGTTTATAAACTTACTTTTGGTAGGAACTTAAAATACATATTTGCCTAAATATAATAATTATTATAATTATTTAACTTATTTAATAATTTTCATACTTATATATTATGATTATATATTAAATATTTAAATATTGGATTGTATTTATTCAAATATTACAAGTGTATCTCATATTTAATTAAATTATTTTTATCTAATTATATATATATATATCCCAATATCGTTCAATCAATAATATACTAATCCTAATCATATCTCAAATCATATTGAAATCCTAAATTCATTATACATGTTATATCTTTATAATTTATTTAGTATTATATTACTGGGAATTTCTTGACGGTATATCTCGAAGGGTTTACTTTTCTCTTCATCCTCATTTGTATTTCGTTCACCTGATCAGGTGAGTAATCACTCCTTTATTTTACTTGTTTTCAAATGTTTTGGGGACACTTGCGTACCATTTATCAGATTATTTACCTTATTATTTCTCAAACGCAAAGTGTGATCTTTGTGCTGTGTATCAATTGAATGTTTGTCTGTTACTTGCTATTTGCTTACTTGCTTACTTGAATCGTATTCGGAAAGGTCCAACATAATCTCATTATAGTATGATCATACAACCGTCGTAGTGGCCGGAGCCCGATCCATTGGCAATGGTTTCACCGACATTCATTACTTGCTTAACACTTTCATTGTTTATACTCACAGATAACGATTTTTCTTATTTTTACTATATTATTTATATCATTATATATTATCATTTTGTTTGTGTCAAAATTGGTGAATCTACTCACTCAACATGTGTTGTTGACAAATATATATATTTTGTACGCATTTGCAGGTTATAGATTGGATTGCTTATCGAACTGAAGCTCACGTAGAGATGACCTTAGGATGTTAAACATAAACAAGAATAGTTGGTTTTGTATTGTAATTTTCTCTATTTTTGTTGCACTTAAATGTTCGTTGACAATTAATAAATTAATTAGATATTGTCGCTTTACAATTGCATGATAGTACCTTGTGAGCTGTGGCAATCAGTTCGCGCCGCGGCATTTCCGCCGTAGGTTGGGTTGTGACAGATTGGTATCAGAGCCAAAGGTTTAAGATAGGTCGTTAGTGGTGCCTTAGTAACATGCTTAGGAACCCCATACATGCTTATTTGTTTACCTAATGTGTTCTATTTGGTTATTTACAGCTTACGTAATTACTTGTTAGATTAAATACTTATTTAGCTTCTTAGCTAATTGTTTATTTTATTGTCATGTACACACACAACTCCGAAGCTATGCTTCACTCTCAAAATATTTTATTACTCCGAGACCGTGTCTCATCCTCAAAATATTTTTATAACTCCGACGCAATACCTCATTCCCAAGATATATATTTACATTTAAATTTTTGTTGGTTGTTTTTTTTGACGGGAATTTCTTTTAGGATTTCCTAAGTTTTGTTTTTACCTATTTTAGTGTTTATCGTAATCAGTTAACGGTTACATTTTTTTTCCATTGGGTTTTATTGTTATTATTTTATTACTTTTTAAATGTCTGGTCGGGTGAAAAATCCATGGGACGCCATGGACACGCCAACTATTCATTTTCACAATTATTATATTTACAATATTTGGTTGGAGCATTATCACGCGAGGTGATACATGAGATACTTCAACTACTTATACTTACTTTTGTCATTCGTTATTTAGTTTGGTCGGTTAAAACGGCACGTAACACTCATGGACCAACAAAATATCATGAATAAGCTTATGGGCAACCCAATATATCGAGAAACTTACGTTATTTATTATTTGTTTATGTATTTTATTCTATTTGAAACAAGTTACGACTTGACTCAATTATTTAATTATTCAATTACATTGAACCAAGACTTATTGATTCAATTCATTCACATACTCACAAATATTTTCATTCCCATGATGAAGCACAAATCATTTACTCACTGGGACTCTGTTATCACAAATTCATCTAAACAATTTACTATTTAATTATCTAATCGGTCATCTCGCACTCATATTATCACATTCACAAATTATCAAGAGCAATTAATAGCTATTTTCTCATACGCATATTATAACATCATCAGGCTATCAAATATAATAAAAGTATTATTAAATACCTTAATATTTAAACAATATCTCTCATGTTCACGATTATCACGTTATCAATTAACGAACTTATCACAAGTAACTCAATACCCCCAGTAACTATCAATTACATCTCAGTTATCACCCTCAAATTTTAAGTATTAACATTTTAATTTGTTATGCTTCGATAACATATCATATCAAATCATCTCATTGATTATATCACCTACTTAACGAATTATCGAATAGATGACCACATTTAAATTCTGACTTATCCTTAAGTCATGATTAACGCTAGCACAACTTATGTCGAATTTCACTTTTTCTTTAATAACTAATAAGAAATTTACACAACTTATTATTTATACTCATTTAATCTCAATTTACATGATTATAGAATGATTTCTACATCAAACAATACAAGTCATATATTCCCTACACCCGCTTTATGACCACAAGTACTGTCAAAGAGATAGCTCCTACAATCTCTAGGGTAAAAATTCTAACTCAAAACACTAATGCAATCAATTTAATTTTGTTCACTAATTTCTTTTAGAGAAATTTCGATTCATTTACCGTTACTCACCCTCATAACAACGATAATAACAAACGCAAGCTTAATAATCGAGTTTAGGTTATTAAGTAAACCAATCATCAATCTCAACGAAATCATAGTGTCCCAAACAAGAAACCTTACACCGGAATACGCTCGTTACGTCTTATTCGCGACTTTCGTCATCCAACTCAATTCTTGTGTTATTCTTACACTCACTATAACAGTTATGGTTATCCCGTTAACACTTGTCGTTACGCTGCCTACGACACAAAGACATCCCACAACGGTCTATGCCGTCGACTTAGCTTTATACACCTGCTACACGTGCCTTCAACAATTATGGAGACCCTAATCACCTACGCAACACATTGTTCTTTACTCATTCACGCCGAGTTCAAATTATACCGGCATCGTACCATACTACCCATGCTCATTTAGCTTAAACAACCAACTCTATGCCTTTCAGGCTTTCTTCATGTAACAAGGTTGTTCTCGCTTACTCGATTCTAGACCTGCAAGACTTAATTTCATCAAGCTTACCTTAGTCAAACCTCGTTTTCACAAACCTATTCGAGGTACCCCAAATCATTCGATCTCAATTATTTAAGTTTCAATAAGCTCAATAAAAAAAGGTGTTTTGAATTAAACCAATCGTAGTTATCTTTTCATAAAGAAGATTTTTTTTCATCTTCATCATTTTCGTCTAAACGTATTTTGTATTCAGTTATACCTTAAACGATTATTTGTCTAAATTTGTTATTTTTGAACAAACCCAACTTGGAAAATCCATCATTTTAAGTATCTTTTTCGCATACAATAAAATTTTTCTTATCTTTCCAAAGGTCAACATCGTTGGTTGTCGTATTTATCTATATGTTGATCAAAATTGTAGGAATCATTCGATCTCAATTATTTAAGTTTCATAAGCTCAATAAAAAAAGGTGTTTTGAATTAAACCAATCGTAGTTATCTTTTCACAAAGAAAATTTTTTTTCGTCGACATCATTTTCGTCTAAACGTATTTTGTATTCAATTATTACTTAAACGATTATTTGTCTACATTAGTTATTTTTAAACAAACCCAACTTGGAAAATCCATCATTTTAAGTATCTTTTTCGCATACAATAAAAATTTTCTTATCTTTCCAAAGGTCAACATCGTTGGTTGTCGTATTTATCTATACGTTGATCAAAATTGTAGGATTTGGTTCATTAACGTTTCGTCAACTAATCAAAATATTTATATTCTCATAAGTCGAAACAAATTTTTTTTTCCAGTTATAAAAGATACAATTTCGGCAGTCAATTATTAGTTGACCATATTATTCAATTTGTATTTTCTCATTTACCTTGTTTGCTTATTAAATTATTGACAACGTGTCAATTTCTACTCTCACATTTGATTTTTAACATTTTTGTACGTCGCGTATTTATTGATCTCGTGCATTACAAGTTACCTTTCATCTTGTAAAGTTTTATCGTTGAAACTGAATTGTTATAGTTTAATTATTAACTGAACTTGTCCTCATTTAAACAAAATTATTTTCGCTATGGATTTTATTTTCCATTATTTAAATTAATTTTAATTATTAAAAAAAACCCTATTTCATAGAATTCCCATAGTGATTTAATTGGAATTTTATTATTAATTTTCACTATTATCTAATGACATTTGCACGATTGTTGTCGAAAACCTGCGATGATTCGTGAATATCCGCTTCCCAACTTCATCTATTTACAGTTTGTTTGTATACATAAATTTTTTGCATTAATATTTTTGCATTCTCAATTACTACTACCAGTACTTTAATATTTTAATTTACCTCATCTTAAATACACGATTGCGACATTTCAATGTTGTATAAAGTTCTTTTTTAAATTTCATGAGTTTCTAATTTAACTAAACTAAACCCCTCAAAGTCTTCGTTTAATCTTGTTCAAATTTATGCTCTCGATCTTATGAATTCTACCTCGAATGTTGCAATATTTAAAAAAAAAATTCACAGGTTATTATTCGTCTATCAATTAATTCCTTCATAAACTTTTGTTGATGTTATCCTTGCAATCATAGAAGTTTTGGTAAGTTCACGTAAATTTGTTAGTTGGCTCGTATCCCCACTCTCTTCCTTCACAATCGATCTTGTCGACGCATCATATATCCCAACTTAAATGTTTCCGTTTCTCTTAACTTTTAAGTTATTTTAAAATTTTTACTAATTTCTTTAATCAAATTTGAAGGTTCACATAAATTGCGTTATTAGAAATAGTTTATAAAATCTTGAGATTTTACACTTATAATAAATCCACTCCCAATGGTCTTATAATATGTTAACACTTTCCTCAAATAAATTAATAACTTTTCTCACAAAATCATGCCTTTCAAGTATTTTGTAAACCACACGATGGGACGAGTTACGTGGACCATCCGACGACCTAAGTAATTATGGGGGCCTACATAATTATCGAAGTCCTCGCATGGAAATCATATTGCGTATAATTGTGTGTCATAATATAGAATAGAAAGTAGTTGAGATAACGGTACAAATGTAGAGATGATAAGGAGATGGTGGATACGCCGCTGGTACATCCCATATATAAGTATCCTTATCGGATTTCATTTGGAGCGTTGTTTTAACTATTCAAAATTCCGTGTTACGATAAATTTTTAAGTTATATATGTAAAAATTTTCTCTTTCTAAGAATTTAATGGTGTTATAGTATTATTTAATTTCGGGACGAAATTCCCTAAAGTAGGGGAGACTGTAACAACTCGGTTTCGCCCATTTAATATTTTGTATTCATTACCCGACCCGTTTATTATTCGGGAAATTTTATCAACATATCGCGTCTATTGAGTTATCATTTTTATCATTATTAATTGTTTATTTATATTTAATTCATATATATATAACTTTCATTTATATACCATTTACACCCTAGACCAAACTTCAATCCTATTTGTATCCACACCCAAAATGCAGGGACTAGTATTCAATTTATTATATCATGATCCAAGAATCCATAAACAGACCCGTTTACCCAGTGCTACCCGTATACCTGTTTTTAATCTTGGACCATAATTCTCGTAATAATTTTGGAAATCGAATCATGGTTATTACTCCTCCTACCATATACGTTAACACCGACGCGGTAATTATGTTATAGGATCCGAAATTGATACGTATTAACATATTAAAGAAATTCGTCGTTGGCATATTATTAATACTATGTAAAGATTGTTAAAATGCAATTACACTCGTCCTCACCCTCTATATCAGGCCGCGATCAAAACCCCAAAATGAATTGGAGTATAACAGCTTGCAACTATCAGTTTTTGCTCGTGGTATGGTCGTCGGCTGCAACCCGTCTTCCACCGTCCATCCTTTACAATGCTATTCTATTCGGTTGGCCCTGGAAACTCGGGGTGATGTAAGAGGATGTGTTGATCATATCCAATTTCTCTTTAACAACCGATGGATATGGGCTAAAGTGCCGATGATGCCTCATTCGAGGGGTTGCAGACAGACACTTCACGATCACGGTTAAAATTTTGTGCACTTCGTTTGTTTCTCCTATTGGTGACGCTACTATGAAAGCATTGCTTGATAAGCATCCCATCTTTCCCCCCACCCGCCTTGCTTGGGGCCTTACTCTCGGAGCCCCCTTTCATTGTAGACGTTGAAAATGTCCTTGGGTGTATTATATATTTTCCTAAAGGAACTTCTTGTGGGAGAGATGGGCTGAGGGCCTAACATATTTTGGATGCCCTATGTGTGGAAGGATCCGCTATTGCCGTGGAGTTGCTTAAAGCTATCACTAAGGTGGTTAACTTAAGGTTGGGGGAGACGCCTTGAGTCTTTGGCGGAGTTTGTGGCTTCTGCCACCCTCAACTATTTGGAGAAGGCTTGTATCCAAAGTAGCTATGAGGAGTGTTGGGGAAAAAATGACAAAAAACTCTTGGTGATTTTTAATTCGGGGTGAGGATCCCGGGTGAAGCGGAGGCGGTGATACATAGCGCGAATAGATTTCTTAAGATGTTCCACTATGATGGGTCATTGGCTTTGCTTACAGTAGATTCTTCTAATGGCTTCAACCTGGTGAACCAGACTCCTGCAGCAGAGGTTCGTGTCTGGCGCCCATCTATTTCCCTATGGGTTAATTTTCTTTATGGCCAATCGCCTAGGCTATATGTAGGGGATGATTGTATTCAGTCAACTATTGGGGTTCAACAAGGAGATCCTTTATGACCCATTCTCTTTGCATTAGCTTTACACCACTCATTCATCGGGTACGGGATGGTTGCAAGTTAGTTTTCCATGCATGGTACTTAGATGACGGCACGATTATAGGAGATGCCATTGAAATGGCTAAAGCCTTGGATATTATTATTTCTAAGGAGCCAAGTTTGGGGCTTGAGCTTAATATTAAAAGGACCAAAGTATTTTGGGCATCGTGCAATGAGGTATAGGAAAAAGTAGGTTTATTTTCTATCGGGATTAGAAGACCCGAGTTAAGGGTAAAATTCCTTGGAGCCGCGGTTTGCCGGGACACTGGTTTTATCAGTAGCTTGGCCATTACTAGAGCTTCAACAGCAGTGGACCTAATGATATGTCTTACTTGCCTGCGTGACCCTCAATGTGAGGTTTTCTTGCTTCGCTCCTGTATAGGGGGTGGCTAAACTGTTGTTCGGACTCAGAACATGTCAGCCTATGTTTGTTAAGAAAGTTGTCTCTATTTTTGACAAAGGGCTTCAAGCAGCGATTGAGGATATTGTGGTATGTGGAAGTCCATTTTTTATGCAGATTTTCAACGGAGACTAGCCTTTCTCCCTATCCGTATTGGTGGTTTAGGGTTATATTCAGCTGAGGATGTTTCCACTAGAGATGGGCAAAAAAACCGGTTGGTGAACTGGTTCAACGGTTTAAACCGAAAACCGGTTTTTACAAAAACCGGTTATTTAAAAACCGGTTTGACCGGTTTAGTAACCGTCGGTTCGTATATCGGTTACAAGTTCTAGAGAAAAAACCGGTTACTGAACCGGTTATGGAAAAAACCGGTTAATTTTAAAACCGGTTATTATGAAAAAAAACCGGTTATTAACCGGTTATTTTAAAAAAAAAACCGGTTAATTAAAAAAACCGGTTATTAACCGGTTCTAACCGGTCCTAACCGGTTAGACCGGTCCGAGTTTTGCACCAAAAAAACCGGTTAATAAACCGGTCCGGTTATTTAAAAACCGGTTTTTTTCCAGGCCAAGAAAAACCGGTCCGGTTATTAACCGAACCGGTTTTTTTAAAAAAACCGATTTGTGCACCTCTAGTTTCCACATATGCTTTCGTAGCCTCGAGAGCACAATCTTGGAAGATACAAGACCACATTTTGTGTGATTGTGGTGTTCATGGGTTAGATTCTGATTTCGGGTGTGTGTTGGTTTGTTTGCACAACTCTATTCCCGATCTTGTCTTGGCGGGTTCGCTACTAAGAACACTGCCCCCCTAAAGCCCAAAATGCTTTATCGAGTACCCTTTATAGTGAAACCGTCCAAAGTTTAGGAGAAAAGTTTGGCATGTCCTCTCGTTAGAGAGCGGTATTAGAAAGTCTTCACGGTCCTAATGCTCAAGACTTTTTAACTGTCATCCCCATCGAAGAGTTAGGATAGCATATGCTAGCAGTGGAGTACCAGGCTATTCTAAAATATCGTTTAATGATCCCCCTATTCCTAGTTAATGAGCCCTGCCCAGTCTGCTGAAAAGTTAGTTTAGATAATTTTGGTGAACATGCGGTTCATTGCAAAGAACTCGATGGGTTTAAATATAGACATGATTTGGTCAGGGATATCCTTTGTGATGTGTTAAAATATGCATCTCGAGAGAAAAAGAGGTTCATGTGAATTTCTTGTCGGATCCGCGTGAAGGAAGGTATAATCTCTGACCAATGGATATTCTTGTGTTTGTAGGGGGGGGGGGGCATGCTTATGCGGAGCTTACTGGGGTGTCCCCTCTTGTCAGGCTTAGGGACAGTGGGTTTGTTGCTAGGCAGGCCGTGCTAAAGGCAGAATTAGGGAAAATTGCTAAACACGAGAAGACGTGTGTTGAGAATCAACACGCCTTCATTCCTTTTGCTTTCGATACATTTGGCCTCTTGCCCCCGATGTTTCTACGTTTTCGAAAAGAGTTCAGTGGATCGTGCACATTAACTCAATGATACCGAAGAACGATAGCTTTGTTTTCAGTAGGATCGGTTTTGCCATTCAAAAGGGGTGGCGGCACAACTTGTTGCTCGCTTATCAGACTCTCTATTGTAATTGGATCATTTTATTTTCTTTAGTTAATAATAAACAAAAAAAAACTTTTTTTACATAATTGACATTTTCATATATGTCAAGTGCATTATTATCATTTGGTAAGTAAAAAAAAAGCAATTATTCAATCTATCTTGAACTTTGTGTTTTTCAAACCATGACACTTGAAGAGGGACGGAGAGAGTTGTGTTTTTTAATGTAATTATAGAGATGGAAATAGAAATGTTATCGGGAATGCTCTACCTCTTGTAAATATAATGTAAAACATGATTATGCTTATCTTAAAGTAGGGTGAAGTTAAAATACAAATGGAGACAAAAATGAGAAGTGTAAAACGGATTTGTGACCACACAAAAATAACCCTTAAAATAAATTCAAAAAAATAATAAAAAATCATAACTCAAAATATAAATATAAAAAGAAAAAAAAATAAAAAACTAAGATGTTTCCGCCATCATTCCCGTTAAAAAGATATTAAAAAAATACAAAAAAATGAAACACAATTGACGAAAGACACAATGTCAATATCAAAGACACAATGTCGAAAATGAATAAAAGACACAACTATAACTAAAAAAAACAATAGATCGCAAAATATAACACAATGTCGAACAAAATATAGAACAATGTTGAGTATTATAACAAAATATAAAGAAAAAAAACACAATGTTAAGCAAAAAAGACACAATTAATGACGAAAATAGACATAAAATACAATGATAAACAAAAGGATATAACGATTTTTTTCATTTACATTTGTGTTTTTTTTATGAGAACGAGAAAAACGGTGGAAACATTTTTGTGTTTTTACTTTTTTTCGTTTTTTTTATTAAATTTTGAGTTACGATTTTTTTATTTTTTAAGGGTTTTTTTGTGTGGCTACAAATTCTTCTCATCCGGTTTTACCGGCTCCTCGCTGTCATGGCGTTTGGCGGGCGTGGGGGTCGGGTTTTATCTGGGGAATCCCTCGATAGGTGGACTGTTAGGGGCTCCGTCCGTCCGGACTCGTGGCCGGCCCGGGCTACCTTTAGCCAATGGGTGCCGCATACAGAGTACCCAACGTTACTTAGTTGGTCATTCCAAACAAAAAAAAATTCTTATCCTTCTCATTTTTATTCCTCTTTATACATAGAATAACTTGGCCCTCTTCAAATAATTTCATTGTATATGGTAATTTGTTTATGTGCATGATTTTTCATGTATAGTTTTCATTGCATATGGTAATTTCATTGCTTTGTAGAATAACCTGGTTCTCTTAAAATAATTTCATTGTATATGGTAATTTGTTTAAGTGCATGATTTTTTGTTTATATAAAAACTCTAATGAAAAATCCCTTATAATATAGAAGTATCAATCTAGTTATTATAAAACACCATATTAAAACTTAACAAAGTAATAAAAAAAGAGGATATATGCAATTCCCCTATAAAATTAATAGAAACTAGGCCGATAGTCCGTAGTCGCGTGTACGCCTAAAATCCGAATTTAAGGAAAAAGGAGATAAAATAAAGAAGTCCCAAATGATCAATGATTTAAATATAATTATGAAACTCCAAACTCCAAATACCAAACACCAGGAACCACCAATCGTAAATGCATGGTTATAGTTCCAAAAGAGGAGACTCGGTTCCAACAAAATGGATTTCACAATTCCTGGAAGCCCTTGGAACCTTAAGCAATTGGACACACAGTGACACAACTGCAATTCTTCTTCTTTGCTTAAGTTTTCCCATATGATTGTTACCTTCTTCATAGCCTTCACATTCACGAAAATGTATTCCAGAAACTTTACATCACACGTTTTCCCCTCGCATTTTGAAAACTTGATGGTTGTAAGCCTTCTCAAAGCACGAACCAACTTCGGATCAATCCAACTATATCCTTCAATCTTTTGTTTTCAACCCAAACAAGATAGACAAAATCCCATTAAAGTACATGTGTGTGTATATAAAAGATGTTAAACAAGTACATGAATTAAAATTTTTTAAAAATAGCTAAAGTATATACCTTTTCAATACTCAAATGTTTCAGCCACGGAGTACGTCTAAGATGTCGAAGGACTAGTTGAGAATGCCAAAGCCCTTTCAACTTCAATTGCTTCATATTCGGAAATAAAGGCAAGCGTGAAGTGAACGGGTTCTTCATGTCCACAAGGGAAGTTACATTGCGAGTCAAAAGTGATTTAACTCCATGTATTCTCTTTAAAAGCTCAACCCACAAATGATCATATGGTATCTTACAAAAAGAAACATATACCTCAATCAAAGACACCACATCCTCCATTACATAAAACGAGCACAATACTCCACCAATGAATAGGTATTCAAGTTTAGGGACATGTAAAACTACTTTGTTGATAACTTTGGTGATAACCGATGAAAATGTTAGTTTCAGACGTTTCAAAGTATGAATATTGAATATGTAGTTTTCTTCATCGTCGCGTTCCGTTACTTCCAAAGATAAACTTTCAAGCATTGGGCAACCAGAAATGAGTTTGAATGCATTGCAAAAAGGGTTCTTATAAACAACAACATCAAGAGTTTTCAGGCAAGGAAGGTAGACCGAAGACGGCCACAACCAAATATTCTTATCATGGACACTACAGTTTATTCTTAAGTTTGTGAGTGTCTTGCAAGTGAACATGCTTAAAGGCACCTCAAGCTTCACAACGTGTATGTCAAGCTCATGAACGTTTAACAAAACTGCCTTATCAATCAAACTTGATGCACTTGACTTTAGAACCCAACATTTATTGGATACGTGTAATCGAAAGGTTTTAACTTGGGATGATTTGCAATGCATGAGTGCCTGATCAACCAAACTATCTAAACCACTAGGGTTTTCATGCATATTATCATCAAAGTCAAAGTTCGTGACCAACGTCCAACTGTACCTCCATCTTTTCGATAAAATACTAGTTTGTACCGCAAATTTCGTAGGCATTAGAGAGAGTATGCATGAACGAATGTGTTCATGCAAAGTGCTAAGCCTATCATCTACATCCTCACTTATGGAACTCATGGTTTGTTTCCTGAAAAACCAAACCCAAATGTTCCAAAATAAAGTATGAAAATTGTGATATTTTAATACTAATACTAAACATTCAATATAATGCTCTAACCTGATTGATCAAATTCGTCTCTGGAAAGAACATCAGTTAGATTACATCAGTTAGGGAATTAGGATTGGGAATTTGAAATATTATATTAGATTTATGATAAATTCAAGGACCGATAAAACAGAATACATTTAATGAAAAGATGCTAAAGAAAATGATAAAGGACCGATAAATTTATTTAAAAATCATTTAGAATTTTGGAGCTAGATTTTGTTATCCAAGACATAAGTTATTTAGATAAATTGTTGTTTGAAACGATAACATATAATTAAGTTAAAATTGAAATTAAATTTTGGATGTAAAGCTTGGTTTAAATATTTAATTTTTTATGTCATCTTTTAATTACTAGAACTAAGTTTTTGGGTCGCTTATCTTTTGGTTCAAGTTCTGGCACCCCCTATGAAGCGCGGGTAACGCACACCAATTAATATAATTAGTGTGCGGGTAGGACCATTGGAAAAATATGTTAAATTTAATGTGCTAATTGTATATATTAGCAATTTGTAAAGATCAGAACACCCATGCACATGTTGACTATTTTTTGACGTTCCTTTCATAGAGTAGTCAGTTGACCTTCAACTTGACCAAGATCCAAGAGTTGACTTCTTTTGACTTTTTATGAACATCGAATTAACCCATTTCCAATTATAGATAACATACCATTTCACATACTCACCAATTGCTTCCACATTAGAAAAACAAGCTTTTACATGAATTTAATAATTTTTTTAAAAACTTTTAATATTGCTCATGCTTAAGTGCTTAACAAAAAAAAAAACTTGAAACAATACATTTTGAGGACTAGTTTGGTAAAAATTCGTTTGTAATACAACTCAAGTTGATTTGAGAGCATTTACTAACACAACATGAAAATGAAGTATTTGAGTTTGACCTACTCGGACCATTGAGTAAACATGGATTTTTTTTTCAAACTAGTAGCTTATACCAAAATAAAGTTGGTTCTAAGTGTCTGACAAGAGTGTTAATGAATTTTAGGTATTCCTCTATTTTTTATAGAGAAACTGATCTAATGGCATGCCAAGTTAGCGGTGACGTGTAAGTTAGAGATGATTAGATCCTCCATCTGAGATAGTTGGATCCAAGATTCATCACTTGCGTCACACGGCAGCTTAACATGAAATCCTCCATTTGAGATGGACGGATTGAACTTCATATTTTTTCATTTTTAACAAACGTATATATAACACAAAAATATTTGAAATGTCATAGGGGCAACTTGAGAATGAGTGAAACCCTCCATATGAGATGAGGGATTGGACTTCAAATTTTCAGTTTTCGCACACCCACGGGTGCTACCAAATGTAACTTTTATTGTTATTTTTTAGTTTTCAAGTAAAAAGGTCATGCTTGGGCTATAATAATTACTAAAGCTAAACAAGTCGATATGGTAAACCTTGTAAATCTGAAGGGTTAATTATATATGTAAAAATTGTGTTGCTAAGCGTACTCCCTCCCTCTCATTTTAACTAAACATACTTGATCCCTAAAGTTTTACATTAATACAATCCAAACATTTGTTATTTCTTTTTTGTCATTTTGTTATATTTTATTATTGTTATTTTTAAAACATATTTTATAAGATGCTTTTTTTATATTTTTTTAATATGATTTTTTAATAACAAACTACATATTTTTTTATTAAAAAAACATTTTTTATTATTTAAAAATACGGTGTTTTTTTCTATAATTGTTTTATTTTTTTAAATACTTTTTAAAGCTAGTTTGCATTTTTTTAAAGAAATTTCATATTTTTCGTTAATAAAAAGTAGTGCATTTATGAAATAAACTACACAAATTTTATTGAGAATAAAATATATAATGTTACGTGATAATTAATGTTTTAACATAGAAATAATGTTATAGAGGATTAATATGTCAAATAATATTGTTAAAGAAATTAAAAGTTCAGAAAATAAGGTATGACAACTGACAAGTAAGGAAGGGAAGAGCGTTTAGCATACTCCATATAAAAACCCTATTTAAAAAGGTGTATGTTCAAAAGGTTGAATTTTATAAATTGTATCCACTTGAAACAATATGTTGGATAAAACTACTTACCAATGACCATCAAATTTCACCAATCTTAAATCACTTTCCATGAAAATGACCTCACAACACCTGGAAGCCTTGGGACGAAGCTGAACCATCTCTTCACAACAACATTTGTGTTTCTTTTTTTATGCTCTAAGTTTTCCCAAATGATTGTGTTACCGTCTTCAACACCTCTGTGTTCCCCAATATGTATGCCAGTAACTCTATATCTTGCTTTTGCCCCTCATGCTAGTGATTTTAATGTAATTAAGGATTAACTTGTTAATCAAGTTAATTGTAATACGAATCTAAATAAGTCGGGTGCAGGGTGCACAGTGTCGGAACTTGAACATTTGAATTGAGGGGGTGAAATCAATTCTAATAAATTTAATACTTAATATTTGTTTCTTTAACAATAGAAGGTACGTGGTCGATGTTTAAAGAATACAAAATGGCATACTTTAGTGTGAGTAAGAAGAAAATGATGACGAATTAACAATTTGTTCTTCTCACAATGAAAAAAGAAATTAATGCCCAACAAGATTTGTATAAATGAACTACTAATTAGATAATAAAATCTTCTTAATATTAACTGAGTGAATTAAAGAATTCCCTTCCAAAAGAAGTTTGTAACTTATGCTAGTAGGTGTGATGGCAATAGAAGACAAAACAACTTTAAAAAAAGTATTAAAATAATAGATATTAACCTTTGTCAGGTTTTTATATTGAGAGATAGGATATGTATCATAATTACTTCAATACCCTCATAAATCTATCATCTTCTCACTCATATTTCTTTACCAATTACCAGTGTTTTCAACTCAACCTCGCTTCATTTTTCGTCTACCAACGACTGTCTAAAACAATATCATAAGCAAAAACACAGGGGGCACGACCCCTCCCCGCCCCAAGTAGGTCCGTCGTTGGGGGTGCACACTTATTTGATCTTATATGGTACTTAGGGGCTTCGTCCCTAAGTCCTGGGGGTTCCAAGGGGGCAACGCCCCCTTGACAAGGGTCGGGGGCAGCGCCCCTGGCTGGGGACGAGCTGCTAGTAGAGGTGCACAAATCGGGTTTTTCAAATACCTGGGTTCAAGTATGGAATCGGGTTCAGGTATGACTGCGTATTGGAAAATCGGGTATTAGCAATAACCAAGTCCGGGTTCGGATCTGGTCAAATATAGAATCAGGTATTTGAATACCCTATTTTCGGGTATTGAAAAAACCCTATTTTCATGTTTTTTTTTTACTTTTTAGGGTATTTTTCGGATATATATTGGATTTTTAACGGGGTTGCACCTTTAGGAATATTTTTTCGGGTGTTTTTCGGGTATTTTCGGGTATTGATCGGGTATTTGAAAAACCCGGTTCCGGGTATTTATAAAACCCGGTTCGGGTTTTCGAGTATTACCGGGTCCGGGTACGGGTTTTGGTACTGAAATGTATACCTTATCTGTACCCTACGAGTAGGGTCGGGTACGGGTTCGGGTTTTAAGAACCCAAGTATAAAAAAATACGGTTTCGAGTTTATTTTTCGGGTCTGATTCCTGGTTCGGGTTTTTTATGCACCTTTATCTTCCAGGTTAGCTTGGAAATTTTTTTTGTGACATATATTGTTATATTAAATAACACATTAGAAATTTAGTTTAATTAGATTCGTATGTTGTATTTGTCACAAATTTCAGGAGCGTATTTTGTGATTATGAAATTCAAAATCAGATAACTGCAAAGGCAGTTACAATTGCCCAACCCTAATTAAAACTACTTTTGATCATACATAGACTCTCTGGTTCAGAAATCTCTCTCAATCACCATATTGATTCTTGCACTCAACCTGAGTTTTATCTGGTCAAAACATTTGAAAACCAACAAATAGTTTTGATCTGAAAGTGTTTCACAACTCTCGGATTTTCCTAAGATATACGACTGCAGTAATCCCCAACAACCTCACAGTTTGAAAAGTTCATGGTTGTAAGCTTTGTTAGCATACAAGCCGGACATGACTTCGGTTTAACCTAATTAGATTCTTCAGATTTCTGTTTTTAACACAAACAAGATAGAAAACACTCAATATTTTATAAGAATAAAATTTAGAAAATAAGTTAAATCAAAGTTGGGATGTTTAAAACCACTTTAATGATAAGATCCTCATGTTCTAGACATGTGAGTTTCAATCTTTTCAAAGTTGGGATATTATATATGTAATTTTCTTCACCGGTGCACGATGCTACTTCTGGATATAAACTTTCAAGCATCAGGCAACCAGGGGATGAGCGTAAACATACTAAGAGAAAAATAGAAAAAATAGCAATGTCGAGAGTTTTGAAACACGGAAGATTGACCTGACACGGAAACACCCGAACAGGGTAATTACTTTTTCCACGATGTAAAGACTTAAAAGGAAACTCAACAAGGGTAGGCTGTATGTCAAGCCCATGAACGTTTAACATGACCGCCTTATCAATCCAACTTGACAAACTTGACTTCTGAAACCAACTTTTAGAGAAGTTTAACAAAATAACTGAATTTGGGATGGTTTGCAACACTCCATTACTGGATCCACAAATTTTGACAAGACTGTTTTTATTATGGTATGGGTGAATATCATTAAAGTCCATGTTTGTTAAAAACATCCAACTATATATATATCTCTATTTTTTAGATCAAATGCTTGTTCGCACAGCAAACTTTGTAGGCATCAAAGAGAGTATTTGTGCAACAATGCCTTCAGGCAACTCGTTGAGTCGGTTGGAACTTATTTCCTTAAAAGCTACACAAAGGATAATATAAAAAAAAATTATCACAAAATGTCGAGCTATAAACAAACCGAACGTTCGGTGGGAAGCTCATTTATGTTCGTTTGTTTAATTAATGAACGGACATGAATAAAGAATTTCATTTGATTAACTAACTTAATGAACATGAACAAAGGCTATGCCCATTCAATTGTGTTTGTGAACGTTCGATAATATGTTCATTTACATTCATTTGTTTATGTTTGTACATTAAAGGTTTTTTTTTATACCTTTAAATGATTTTTGTAATCTTATTATATTAATTTAAACACAATTATTAACTATAATACAAAAAAATATATGGGTATTATGCGATTAATTTACATGTAAAATCAACATTTGAATATGAAGGTTAGAGAAACACCAACACAAATTTAGTAGCCGGATCGAACCGGGTACCATTCTCGGAGTCAAATCAAATAAAACATTGTTTATGTTAATTTGTGTTTGTGAACTATGCATAAACAAGTTCATTCCTTTAATGAACGAACATGAACAAAAAATTTAGTTCCATTATGTTCATGAACCGTCCACTTGTCTGATAAAGCATAACTCACGAACATGAACAATATCTTGTTCGGTTCCGCTCGGTTCTCTTTGTTTGCAGCCCTAATAAAAAGTGTGAAAATGCAAGCATAGTAACTATCTAACCCTGAGTCACACATTACTACTTTTTTTTAGTTTAAAACACCCGAAACTTGCCTAGGTGTCACGAATGATTCTGTGAAGGTAGGCAAACGGAATCGATGCCGTTCACGGTGGTGCGGTTTCTAATCTCGATGAGATTTTTGAAACCGAGTTACTGAGTTGCAATATGTACAAATGTATAATCATAACAGATTATTTGTGATGAATTTTATTACTAAGGGTGAGAATAGGTCTTTATTTTATTACAACTAACACTTTGGTTTTTGAGTTTTTGAAAATCATTCATGTTTGGTGTTTAGTCGGATTCGGTGCGATTTTCATTTTCAGGTTTGTCATTTAATGTTAAAAATTTTATGTCGAAAAAATTTGTCGAAGATAATGATTTGGACCTAAACGTTTTTGTTAGATCACACAACTAATTGACTAGAGTTAAATGCCATTTTAGTGCCTGTGGTTTGTTCAATTACGCAACTTTGGTACATTTTTTTAATTTATTGCAAATGGCTACCCGACTTTTCTAAAACCTGCAAATTTAGTACCTTTTTGTAACCCCGTTTATATTAGTCCGTTAAGTCAGGGGCTCTTTTGTAATTTCGTTTTTTAATTTCTTTTTCCTTTTCTTTTAAACAACTCAATATAATGTTTTTCCTTTTCTTTTAAACAAGTCCTGTATCAAAAAAACCCTAGAACGTTCCCACTTCTGATCCTTCATCACCACTTCTGATTGATCAATGATAACCACTCGTCATCGCAAATAACATTATAATCTTGTTCAATCGATCGACAATAGCCACTCTTCATCTCCAATTATGACCGAATTGTGGGTTATTAGGCATGAATCGTCTCACTTTGATGCTGCTGTTGAATATGGTTAGTAAAAATCAAATTCTTGTTAAATCATCTTGTTGTTTAATTCCCTGTTTTGATCCTAATATGTTTTTACTTTAAAATTTCAGCAAACAATTTGTACAACTTTACAATAGAGCTTCACCATGGTGGCAAGTTTAACAACAATCCAGAAGGCAGAAGATACAATCTGGGACATGTTGATTTTATCGATAAGGTTCATTCTGAATATTTTTCAGTGATTATTCTAAAAAACATGGTAGAAGAACTAGGTTATTTAGAAGAAGATGTGGTGGCATACCTTTATAGGGTACCTGGACAAGACTTTGATGTTGGTTTAAGACCATTGGGTACTGATAGGGATGTTATTGAAATGCTTGAACATACTCAAAATACCAAAGTTATTGAAGTTTATGTTGAACATTTCAAAACACATCCTAGAAAAAAGTTGAGTGTTAGAGGGGAAAGTAGTGATGATTTGAATGTTGGATATGAGGAATATCAGTTTAGCAGTGATGAGGGTATTGTTGAGAAGGGTACTGATGGGGGTGATGAAGGAGATGATGATTGGAGTGACGAGGGGTGTGATGATAGGAATGATAAGGGGGATGATGTTGGTAGTGATGAGAGGGCTGATGTTGGTAGTGATGAAAGAGGCGATGAAAGTGAAGATTCTGATTATATTGTAGATGAAGATTACTTAGATGATGATATAAATGTAGATATGGATGATTTTAGGGCTGTTGTGGAATTTGACATGAGTGATGAAGGTGAAGAATATGAGGAAGATGATGACTTAGATGAGATTGATTTAGAGGAGTTTGATAGTATTAGTGGTGACGATACACCATTGCAACAAGCTCTTAGGCTCATTAGGAAAAAGAAAAGGGGTACACAAGACGTGGATTCCCCATTTTATGTTGGCCAAATTTTTGATGATAAAGATTCTATAAAGTGGTTAGTTAAACGACATGCAATTGACTCAAGAAGGCAATTACATGTTAAGTTGAATGATAACCGTAGACATAGGGTGATTTGTTTAGGTGTGGACCCAAGCCATGTTAGGCGTAAAAGTAAAGGGGATGAGTCAAAAGAAATTGGGACTTCCAAAAAGGAGGGTACATCAAAGGGCAATTTAGTAAAATCCACTCCTAAAAAGAAGAACCAGGAGCCTACTTGTCCTTGGGTTTTACATATATCAAATGTTAGACAACAAGGTAGTTGGACTGTCAAAACCTACTTCAAAGAGCACACTTGTTTGCAAACTAGAGATGTGAAGTTGTGCATCATAAGTTGGCTGGCCAAGGAGATTGAACCAATAATTAAAAGTAATTCAAGCAATAATCCAGAGATCTGGCAGAAGACTTGACAAAGAAATTTCAGGTACAGGTTACCCCATATCAGATGTGCAGGGCTAAGGCCATGGCTGAGAAGAAGGTACTTGGAGATTTTGAGGCTCAATATGGGAATCTAAGGGATTACACCGAAGAGCTTGTTAGATCTAATCCGGGTACAACAGTGAAATTAGACGTTGAACCTTGTTGTAACCCTAGCAGTGCAACTAGGCAGTTTCGAAGAATATATATCTGTTTTGGTGCATTAAAGGAAGGGTTTAAGATTGCTGGAAGAGATCTACTTGGTCTTGATGGGTGTTTTTTAAAGGGCCCTTTCCAGGGCAGATTTTGATAGCTGTTGGAATAGATGCAAATAATGGGATTTATCCGGTTGCATACTCATTGGTGGAGGCTGAGACAACTGCTAGTTGGACCTGGTTTTTGGAGTGTTTGGGTAATGATTTGGATCTTTATTCCAATAGCAATTTCACCTTCATAAGTGATAGGCAAAAGGTTAGTTTACATGCATATGATTGTTTGCTTAATTTATGTACATATAATAGTTTGCTTAGTTTACATACTTTTACTTATTTTAGGGTATAATACCAGCTATACAAAAGGTGTTTCCAAGTGCTGAACACAGGTTTTGTGTAAGGCATATACATGAGAACATGAAGCCAAGGTGGAGAGGTGTGATGTACAAAAACGTGTTTCAGAAATGTGTTTTTGCAACCACACCACAAGAATTTGAAAGATGTATGAAAGAAATATTGACTATAGACAAATCACTCCATGATTGGTTGAAAGAGATTCCACCCAAACATTGGTCAAGAGCTTTTTTCAGTGGTATGTACTTTTTCATTAGCATTAGTGTTGAATGAGTTATACAAGTTGTCTGATGTTGTATTTCCTTGAATATATTGCAGTTAGGCCAAGATGTGATGTAGTATTGAACAATCTTTGTGAGGTGTTCAATAGGCAACTGGTTATTGCAAGGGATAAACCGATTATAACTTGTCTTGATTACATTAGGGAGTATATGATGAAAAGGATGGTTGCGGTGCATAAGGTCATTGCTAAGTGCCAAGGCCCGTTAACACCGGTTGCAACAAGGTTATTTGAGAAAATCAAGACAGAAGCCAATCTATACACTGTAATTTGGAATGGAAATACCAAATATCAAGTAACTGGTCCTACCAATGAGAAAAGAGCTGTAGATATGGAGCAAAGGACTTGCTAATGTCGAATATGGGAATTGACTGGCATGCCATGTAGGCATGCGGTGGCTTGTATTTATAACATGGCCATGAATGGACAAGCTGATTGCATACCAGAGAGGTGGGTGGATGAATCATATTGGTTAGAGACTTGGAAAAAGGTGTATCTAAAAGCCTTAGACCCAATTAACAGTAAGAACTTATGGCCAATCTCCGTATGCCCGACTACCTTAGCAGCCCCAAAATATCACAAGCAGATAGGTAGACCAAAGAAAAATAGAAAGAAGTCTGCTGAGGAGGTTCTTGAGTTAAGTCAAAACATTTCAAGAGGTGGTAAATTGACAAGGCAAGGTAATTTTGTAACATGTGATATTTGCAAACAGGTTGGGCATAACAAGAGGTCTTGTAACAAGAGGCCTAATGTTGTTGGGAACAAAGACGGGACTGCCAAGGCAAAGGGAAAACAAGTTGGGGCTGCTAAAGCAAAGGGAAAACAAGGTGGGTCTGTGAAGGCAAAGGGAACACAAGGTGGAGTTGTTAAGGCACAAAAGAGGGGTACAACACAAGATGGTAAGGCACAAAAGAGGGCTAGAACACAAGCTACAGTGTAGTTTGTTTACTATTAAGTGTTTGAATGTATGGTATCAAACTTATGCTATTATATCTATGCTATTAGGTCTATGTTTTATGTTTTGGATGTGTTGTGGACACTTGACAAATGAATATTTTGATAGTAATATGGTAATATGTTTTGGTATGATGTAACTATGTTTTATGTTTTGGCAAATCTGAATTTGGTTTGATTTATTTTGGTAAATTCATTATTTGGATGCTACTGGTTTGCATAAAACCATGTCAAAGTTGTTGTTGCTTGCTGGTTTGTATAAAACCATGATAAAGCTACTGTTGATTTTTTTCACCACATTTTCTCTTTATAATTGCATATCCATTAGCCATTTTTGTTACTGTTGAAAAAGAAGTCTGCATTTTTTGGGTGCAAGTAACCAAGCATTAATCATATTCTTCTATATTCTTAAATCTCTTGTCTACTTTTTAAATGCAATTTTGTTTTTCTTGAAAGCCAATGCTTTGGCTACTTATATATGTATGTAGCACTAACTTTGACTTTCTGAGGTCAAATTGACCATTATAAAGTGCATTTAAATTGCCAAACATTTGAGAAGTCAGTGTGCATTATGCATATGCAGTCCATCATAAACAACCAAAAAAGTTAATACACAACCAAACAACACATTACAGTACTTGCATTAAAATACTTGCATTAGTTTTTTAATACATAGACTACAAACAACACCATTACATATGAGATAGATAATATAAAATAAAAAATAGCCAAGAAATGCATAACATTTGTTTCAGCCTCTTGTTCTCCATTTTCATTTTTCTTCCAATTGCTTCAAGGTTTGAGTTCGTCTTAGCCATGGTTCTTGCAGCTTCTTTATGTTCGTTAATCAACTTCAAAAGGCCTGGTATAATCGCAGCCGCTCTTTGACACGTTGGCGGATCAAGCCAAAGAACAAACCCACAGTTTCGTCCCTTCAAATATCAGAATTAGGTTAGAGATTAGGTTAGAGATTGAAGCAACATACATGAATTAGGTAAAAAAAATTAACAAAATTTACCGGCCTATCACAACAAAAGAATCGTCTACCAGGATTATAAGATGTCCAAGAGGTGCGAATGATGGTTGGCGAACCACACGAACAAACCACCATGATCGACAGATTTGGGGAGAAATGGTTTGATTTGTGGATTAGGGTTTTTATTGGTTTTATGATTTGGGGATTTAGCTTTTATGGATATAAAGGAGGGGAGTTGTTTAAAAGAAAAGGAAAAAGAAATTAAAAAACGAAATTACAAAAGAGCCCCTGACTTAACAGACTAATATAAACGGGGTTACAAAAAGGTACTAAATTTGCAGGTTTTAGAAAAGTCGGGTAGCCATTTGCAATAAATTAAAAAAAGGTACCAAAATTGCGTAATTGAACAAACCACAGGTACTAAAATGGCACTTAACTCAATTGACTATAATACACGTGGGTTAAAATATTTGGGTTAAATCAAATATTAAGTAACTAGTTTTTATCCCCCGTATTACGAGGGGTTGTTTTTCATTATTCGTTTATAATGTTTATGTATTTTTAGCTCCTTTTATTTAATATATGAAACAACCGACTGTTTTTTTAGATTTTAATTTTATTTATTGTACAGAAATTAATAATATACTTCTTATACAAGGGTTTCACAAATAAATAAGTTGTTATGACCTGGTTTAAAAGTTATTTGGGTTTGGTGAGACGTATGACCCGCTTTTTTAACTATAAAATTGTTTTTTAATTATAAATAATATATATCTTTTTTTAAAGATATCAAATATTATTTTAAGTTAAGTGTCATTTTCATACCTGTGGTTTTATCAACTACGCAATTTTATACTTTTTTTAAATTTTTTGCAACTGGCTACTCCATGTTTCAAAAACTGGCCATTTTAGTACTTTTTCATAACTCCATCTATTTTACACCGTTAAGTCAAGGGAAAACTGGTAATTTCTTTTTTTAGTTATTTTCCTTTTTTCTTTAATCACCTAACCCCTTTGTATCTTCATACCATAAATCTAAACAACACTAATCACCACCACCACCTCCCCACATTCCTAAACCGGCCGTCGAACGGATTTAGATCCACCAAAACCTGTAATCCTAAGCTCCGATTTGTGTTCTCAGATCTGACATAACCTGATCATAATATGACTTACCCGGTGATAAAAAAATTCAAAACCCTTACATTCTTGTTAAATCTCTAAGAACCCTAAAAAAACCTCAAACTCCACCCAAATCAATGGCTTTGAAACGAAAGCATATGCACCTTCATCAACACTATAAAGACCTAATTTCGTTGAATTTGAGTTACCATGATGAAGAACTGTAGTTGGGTTCTTCCAAATATGTACAGAGGAGGCGAGGAGCAATCGGGGAAGACGAAGAGAAGCGGAGGGATGTCGTGGTGGCCAAGTTTGGTTGTGTTGGATTTGAGATGGGAGGGGTGTGGTGGTGTCGGGCTTGCCGGCGGTTATGGTGGCGGCATGGGTTTGTGGTGGCGGCGGTTATTACGGCGTGGTGCAGTGGTGGTTGGTTAACTGATGGTAGTTCGCCGGAGGTGATAGATGAATAACATTTGTGGTGGTGGTTTGCAATGACTATAGTTGTTGGTCATAGACAAAGAAGATGGATCTTGTGATGTTAGGATTGTGATGTGTGGATATACTGGTGTATAGGTGTATAGAGAGAGAAAGAAAATATAGAAAGAGAGGAGAAAGATAGATTGATTAAAAGAAAATAAAAAAAAAAGAAAAATAACGAAGTTACCAGTTTACCCTTGATTTAACGGAAAAATTAAACGGGGTTACGAAAAAGTACTAAAATGGCCAATTTTTGAAACATGGAGTAGCCAGTTGAGAAAAAATTAAAAAAAGTACTAAAATTGCGTAGTTGATAAAACCACAGGTATGAAAATGGTACTTAACTCTATTATTTTTTTAGTATATCCCTATTTTATATGATTTTCATATCAAATATTTGGTGAGATTAATTTTTAATTTAATGAGATGCTATACCACGATTAAGGAATATCTGGGTTTGGTGAGACTCATACCCGTGAATTCGGGTCAAATGCATGAGAAACCTCCATTTACAAATAATGCAATCTGATGGCTTGAGAGAATTTAGGGAGCAACCAGAGAACTTTTAAAGGTTTCGTTTATATATATTATAGATGGATAGATTAATAATCTTTATATATTCAAATGTTCGGTATATGTAGATGTTAATTAATTAAATTTTCAGTCTATTGTAGGGTCAAAATTCAACCCCATAAACATGACCCGTGAACAAAGAAAAATAGATTAATACACATAATAATAATAATAATAATAATAATAATAATAACATAAAAGCTAAACTATAGATTAAAATATTTTATAATGAAATTGTATGAATTTGCAAGTAATTTATACAATCTTGGTTTTCATAGTTTATGTATAACAATTATATCTTGTTATAACAACAATTACTAATATATGTTTACATTTAAAGCATAATATAGTTAATATAATATTCATATCTATACTATATATAATACATAAGTAAAGGGCAAATATATTATTACTTTTTAGTATATCACTACTTTATAAGATTTTTATATCAAATATTTGATGAGATTAGTTTTTAATTTTAATGAGATGTTATAACCCGTTTAAGAAATATTTGGGTTTGATGAGACCCATACCCATGAATTCGGGTCAAATACATGAGAAACCTCCATTTAAAAATCAAGCAAACCTGGTGACTCCAAAAAAAGGGGGAGCGACCACATCACGACCCATATGATTTTTATGTTTTTGTTTATATATATTACTAGTTTTTATCCCCCGTATTACGGGGGTCGTTTTATATTATTTGTTTTTAATACTTATCTGTTTTTTGAATTTTTATTTTTTTTATTGTATGAAAGTTAATAATATACTTATGGTTTGATATTAAATTGTTTAAAAAATAAATTAGATGTTATAACCCGGTTTAAAAGCTATATGAGTTTGATGGAACCCAAGACCCATTTATTTTTTTTACTATAAAATTGGTTTTTTAATTATAAATAACACATATCTTTTTTTAAATAAATCATATGTTAATTTTAGTATATTCCTACTTTATAGGATTTTTGTATCAAATATTGGTGATATTAGTTTTTAATTTAATAAGATGTTATAACCCGTTTAAGAAATATCTGGGTTTGATAAGACCCATACCCGTGAATTCGGGTCAAATGCATAAGAAGCCTCCATTTAAAAATCAAGCAAATCTGGTGACTCCAAAAAAAGGGGGAGCAACTACATCACGACACGTAAGATTTTTATGTTTTCGTTTATTTATATTATAGATAAATTATAAATTACTTAAAATTCAAAACTTTTTTTTGTTAGAACACAGAACTAATTGAATATTATACATAACTAGTTTTTGTTATAGATAAATTATAGATTTTTATGAACGCGCCGGGGCAGATTGTTAAAACGCGGATGATAGTAAATCTCAAGCATTGTCGGTCCCGGGTGTTAAGGGTGTAATTAAGCCAATGTGAATTCGGTTTTTTCGGTTACGTACGTTATGGTACCGAAACTAAAACAAAAAATAATACGAAAAAATATATAAATTGAGGTGGACCAACGGGGGGTTGTCGGTCTGTAAAACTCGGGTGTTGGTAAAACCCAAGCGTTGACGGTTGTAGTCGATGAGGCGGTTAGTCTAGGAAAAATCGGCTGGTCTCCACTACGTTTGTTATGGTACCGGAACTGAAACAACAACAAAAAAAAAAACAAAAGCAAATTTGTCATTCGTTAGTTAACGTTGCGTTCGTTACGTTACCATAACAAAAACAAAAAGTGGTAAGTTTACGCGAATTCGGTCGGTTTCCATTACGTTACGATACCACAACTAAAAAAAACATAAAAATTGACATTCCGTCAGTTTCCATTATGTTTGTAACGATACCAAAATTAAAAAAAAAAGAAGCAAAACGCCTTCAACCATCAGGGTGCCGAATTGCGGCACCAAAGTTTTAATTTATATATATTAGTAATATCGGCTAAAATATTTGGGTTAAATCATATATTATATAATGATAAATTACTTAAAATTCAAAATAAAAAACAAAAATCAATTAATTCATTTCGGTTTTAATTGCACGCAAAATTAAAACCGAACCAAAAGTTCGGTTTAATTTTTAGAAAACACAAAATCAAACCATCGGCTTTTATTACATTCTTTTATTTCAGCTTGGTGTTTTCGGATTGGTTTTTTCAGTTGCATGCACACTCCTACTTTTTAAAATACAATTGTTCTTTTATATTTTGTTTTGACTTGAAATAATATGTGATACATATATGATAATAAGGGTTGAGTTATTCTACAAAGACTAAAAAAATTGAGAAGTGTGAGAAGCCAAAATTAATTGACATGTGTCAGGAGGGACCAAAGAAAAAAAGGGTATAAAAGTAATTGTACATATTTTTTCTCTCCACATGCAAGTCACATGTTAATTCCCCCATCATTCTTAAACGTTTATAACTTTTTCATATGTTATATTTTTTTTAAATAAAATTCACCATAATAACAAACATTTTTTTATCTTTAATATGAGTATCATTTTATTATATAAAAATAAAAAAATTACATCATTGTGTCTTTTTTTGCTTACCATTGTGTCTTTCTGTTTGTTAATGTGTTTTTTGGCCATTGTGCCTTTCAACGAATCATTATGTTTTTTTAAATACAAATAACACCGTTGTGTAATAATATGTAAATATAATGAAAAATACCAACAAATTATCTAATGCATAAAACACAATGATGAATACTGATGTGCAAAAAGCTATATATATATATATAAATATTAATAACTAATTCTCGCAATTCAACACTAAGTCTTAAATTTATAAAACCAAACAATCCTTACTAAACTTTCCACTAACGGCAAGTGTACCGATCGCGTAGCAGCACAGTCTAATGGAAGTCCGGATGTCGAACACAAAGACACATGAGAACGACTAAGATAATTAACCCTAATCTAAGTCCTGCCTAAATAATATATTTATTTATCTTAATTATTTAAACTAACTTAACTTAACTTAACTTAACTTAACTTAACTAACGGTGAAGCTTAATGGAAATAACGATAATAAGAAAACGAATCACCTAGGTAGGATGACTTAACAGCTATAAGATGACACGTGTGCTAACATGTGGTTGAAACCAGGGTTCTAAAGATGAGCTAACATATGTGAGGTCAAGGCAACTGGGTCCCTACTGTCAGTTTTACCAGAAAACCCTAACAAAGTCTAGATAGGTTGTAATTCGTGGTTGTTTATCTACGTACCCTAAAGACTCATCACTTGGTCCATGTCTAAATCACAAATCACACTAAGGCTTGAGCTAATTACAAACCTAGGAGAAGAGGGGTAATTCAATACTAAAGACAAAATAACTCAACTTACAAACTAACCTAGTCAACAGCTGGAAAACTGCAAGTGGTCTTGCAACGACTAACTAAATCAACTAAACCAGCAAGATAAGCCAACACCTAAGGTTTTGGTCCAACTCAAAGGTGGTGAACCTACTGACTTTAATGATCCAAGAAACACAAATCCTAATGGTATGCCTACCACAATCAATCAACACACACAGTATTAACCGAAACATGCAATTAACGCCTACATGAAACTAATGCATGCAATAATCAACCACACGTGGCACATGCAACCTGATATACATCTATGGCAGCAGGTATACACGGAATAATATCACAAAATATGAACTTTAAAATAGAAAAACAATCAACTACTTGTTAAGCACCCTAAACTAGTTAATTTAAAACATTAAACATCAAACCTAGGCGATTCAAACAAGTTTAGCCAACCATAATGAATGAATAGCATATAATAATCAAAATTTAGCTCAAAGTATCCATTACTAACTGACTGGAACTTGTTTCAAAGTCTAAAACTCAAAAACGAACTCATAAACGTTAAAACAAGCAAAACCGACAACCGGTGGATGAAACTCCGATCCGGAAGCTCCTCCTTCTTGGTATTTCATATAGAACTGATGTGGGATGGCTGGAATGAAGTCTATCTCATTCATAGGGTTTAGGGTTCTTAAATATATCAATAAACTTGATAAACAAGCCAAACTAGGTCCAAAACAAGCCCACAAGCCCATATAAGGACAAAATAATCATGGTGATGGATTTGGGCAGCCTTAGAACACCCCTAGGGCGTCGCGCTACGTGGCCACCAAGGCCTATCATGGTCGCGCGGCGTGGCCATGTCACTTGGCTGGTTTTTTTTCATTTTCTGACTCGCTTATCTTCAAACGCGCATATCGGCTTTATCCGAATCACGTTTGAGCTGACTCTTTCTTCATTAAACTCGTTTTTTTGCTCTCTTCAACATGGTACCTTTCATATACACAAAAAAATAATTTCATGAAAGAACAAGTTATATTCGTTAACGGTTTACGCACAAAACAACACAAAAACGGGATAAAACGCTATGTGTTTTGCAACACATCATATATCCCCACACTTGAACATTTTTCGTCCCTGAAAAAGTAAACTGCACAGGATCATACCCAAGAAGAAAATAAAAACTCTCGGTTTATTATATTATTTTATTTTATTAAAGCAACAGAAACAAATTGACGTATTAACCGCGATTGCCGATAGATTGATCCACTTTAAACCCAGGCACCAACCCATCGAGCCCCCAGTAGCATATAGTATTAAGTTCAAATGTTCTCAATAAGCCTATGGAACCCTCACTCAGGAGTGGCAGCTAATCTTAACCGTATCTCAAATATAGGGAGCTAGCTAGGCTAGAGTCGATGCAAAATGGTCCAACAAATCATCGTAAGCAAATGACTCTTTAATGGTAAGAAGAAAGTGCACTAGATGGAATTATGAATGATTAGTCATGTGATGGTCAGACGAGCAGATCCTACATATTATTGGACTTTGTCCTATATAAACCTAAAATTTTATTTATTGACTAAGAACTTTCAAGCCCCAATAGCGATAACCTCAGAGTCGCTATCCCATTGGCAACGCATAAAATCTCAGCCATGCCTAGTATGGACATCTTTGGCCTCTTTTGCTATTTTTGAATGTTTTTTTGCATCTTTTATTTGAACTTTATTTGACAACTTTTTTTTACGTTTTTTTTCTTTTTTTTCTCTCTCTCTTTTTTTTAATAATGCCCTAAATATATAACTAAATCTAAGCTCTTGAAAAGATGGACTTTTGGGGCGCCACCACTCAATTTATTTTCATAAAAACGAGTGGTGTGCTGGATTTTGGTTGCACCGAATTCTCACCACTTCAAAGTAAAAAGATTACGGTAATTCTCCCTATATTTTACTGAATTTTAGCTTCGCCGCTTCCCCCAAAGATGAGAACCCACAAAATTTATGAATCTGTTAAGGTAAAATTAAAAATACTAAAGGGAAACTTTTCAGGATTAGTTTTGGCCTACCGACACATTCCAAATTATATACGCATTGTTCTGATTTATTATATATATATATATATATATTAAGAAAACATCAGGAGATTGTCAAAAACACTAGGTGATACTATCATTTCCTGTTTAATGTAGAAAAAATTGAAAACAAGGGATATTTTAAAACTCTTTTACTCCTTTTTAAATTTTCTTTTAAACATTTCTTTAATTTTATTTTTGTTATTTATTAGTACATTTAAAACATCAATTCCTTATCCCCACACTTAACTTCCCTCAAGGTGAGACAGGAAAAAGATAACAAAAAAATAAAGAAAGAAAAATGGAACAGGCTCCCCTTGTAAAGAGAATTGAACGTATGTCATTAGTCATGTTCCGTGCCCTCCAATTCAAACGCAAGCCTCAAACTCAAGTGCTCTCTACCAAGCAGTCACTCACGAACAAACACGGCTCTCATATAAAACAAGTGGCATCCCCACACTTGATTATAATCATCTCATAAACCGTCATCAACCAACCATAGAATAACCTGCAAACAAGAAAAGAAGCTTGTAACATCACGTAAAATTCTGCCAATTCCCAAACTCCAGTGACTAAAAATGAAAAATCTGTTTTCTGAACCTATCGCGCTACCCGACAGGGTAAAGAAAGACACCCATCGCGTACCGCGATGGGGTGTCTGACACAGCGTGACACGTGTGCCACGTGGCACACGGTGGCAGCGCCTGCTGCCACGTGTCACCACGTGTTGACACGTGTGGCGGCGCCTGCCACGTGTCGACACGTGGCAAGTCTACGCCTGTGACTCACCAACCCTATATCGCGGTACGCGATAGGTGAGCTAGGGAACCCATCGCGTACCGCGATGGGGTCCAAGATCAGCCCTATAAATAGAAGCCACGGGTTCAAGACAAACACACCTCAAAATCACATACTTAATCTCTCTAGACTCTCTCACTACCCCGAGTTACGTGCCAACGATCCCTCTCGATAAACGTGCCCCGAAACCTCGTTTTCCGTGCCCATTACCTCGATATACGTGCCACTTTCCGTCGACATTCCGAGTTAAGAGGAGGTGCTGTCCGACGTCCCGATATTTACCTCTAAGTGCGTGGCAAGAGTGTTGGTGTCTCGAAAAGCGTGCCAAGGGTTGATCAAGCGAGTATTGATAAGAAAGAATGAGTCGAAGTACTGCCCGAGTATTCCTAAGCCGATAAAGGTAGGCATAATGCCCAACCAAAATAATAATAAAATATGGAAAGGGCTTAATACCCTAAGTCGAAGTTATTCTTGATAATCAAAGAAAGATATAACAAAGAAAATAAAGAAAAGAAAAGATATAATATATATATGAATAGTTATATATATAAGATTATTCTTTGTTATGAAATATATTATTTAAGTATAATGAGTATACTTAAATAATAAAAGAATACGTTTCTTAAAAAAAAGAAACGTCGGGTTTTATAAATAAACTAAAGGTTTATAAGAATTACTTTTCAACTAAAGGTTTTAAAGTAAAAAGAAATAATGAACTAAAGGTTCATCGAGATAAATAAGACTAAAGGTCTTAAGCCGGATCGTGTATCCGACTAACAAAGGTTATACTCGTACTATAGGTGCGAGATAGCAAGAGAAGAACACGGACGGTGTTGGAAACCGATCCCTATCAAAAGGTGAATACGCCCCACTTTTACAAACTTGTTTTAAACAAACAAACGTGTTACGTGTAAAACTTTATATGAGGCTACATGTCTCTAAAAACATTGTATATAAGAGTATAAGCCAGCCTTCAGGCTATGGTATACGTTTGTCTGGATCCTTACATATGTGGAACGCGGTGGGCACATCGCACCACGCTTGGTCACGACCTCCAGCCACGATGGGCCGGACCTAAGTTACGTCCAAGTGAGGAATGGCCATGTATATATTTATGGTACCTAAGTTATGTCATAAACGCTGCGGTGTTTCGCTGAGGTGACCTAGTGCAGAGACTCGAATTTATGATGATGGTTTAACTTAATTATTCCTAAGCCAAGATGGGCCGAGGCTTACGTGGTCTCAAGGGATGATTAAGTAAAAGAAAATATTTTAGCGTCAGCATATTCACCAGCATTCGTTGCTGACGTATTTTATTTAACATTTTGCAGGTAATCAGGATTAGAGCTTGAAAGACGAAGAAGCTCAAGTATCCGATGGCTCGGATAATTTTGTGTAAATATTAAAACATGGTGGTTTTTGTAAACTTATAAACAAGTAAAACAAATCGAGACTTTCGTCTCGTATTTTGTAATGTAAATATTTATTATCGATCCTTATGTTTTTATAAGACTTCCGCTAATAACCGTAACTCTGATTTATTTACAAATATGGTACCAACTAAGGTTCATACTCCTAGGCCTAGATTGGGGGTGTGACAGGTTGGTATCAGAGCCATCGATCTTAGCGAATTGGGTATCATAAAACAATACCCAAGCTTCGATTCAAGCATAGGAAATATTTACTTGTTTATTTGAATAGGGATAAGATTGGTTGGTAACCGTTTCTTTCCCTCTCTACATTCTAAACCACCTATCAAAGATGTCGTACGAAGAATTAATGAAGTATTATGATAATGAAGCAAGAAGAGCAAGGAAGTACTACAAATTCCCCAAGGACATCATGAGCAAAGATTACTTCGAGTCGTTTTTCAATTCCAAAGAAGGACCAAGCCAACAACCCAACATGGAACCAAGTCCTATCTATCATTTGGATAATACCCCACACGAAGTGTACCAACCACCGAGACACTCGAGTTATCATCCTACAAGTCTGCCAATGTACCAACCATCGGAGGTACCAACGTATTATCCTTCCGAGATTCCGACTTCTCAACCCATGGAGACTCCGCCATATTACCCAACCGAAGATCCAGCATATGTGCCGCCAAATCCACATCCATCATATTATTTTCTTGCCAACAAGCAAATAAAATAGGAACCCAATTCTCCTTCTTCCGAATGGATGAAATGCCACTCCGACCAGCGAAGGTGGCATACCGGCACTTCAACAATGGATACTGCCAATTCCCACCTCAACAATGAAGGGCCATCTCACAGGCCTAAGATGAGAGTGACTATGCCGTACGAGAAGATCCATATTCCTGCAATGACCAAAGAAGAACTGGAAGAGGAACCAGAGGAGGAATCGGAAGAGGAACCTGAGGAAGAAACCGATCCTGAAGAAGAGGAATTTCCCGACAACCCAAATGAAGAGATGAAACCGATGGAAAAACCATACTCTCAACAAACCCCAAGTTATGGTTCTGTTGACCCTTACATGCAATTTCTTCAAGAGCTCAAGGGTAAGGCAACATCAAGTTTCCCACCATACACTGGCGAGATCCCCTCAGTTGAAGAACAAGCAAAAGAAATCCAAGAGCAGAATGAGGCTGCCGACACTTTCTTCAACTACCAATCCGATGTGACTGCTTCCCTGTATCCTGATCCAAGGAATCACTTTGACGTGGTGATGATGGGGTACCGTGATCCACCACCGCGTTACGGTTATCCCAATGACATTCCCCAGTCACAGGAGGAACATCTGGATCGGGCCTTACACGAGACCGATGATTTAAGGAAGAAGATTGCGGTTAATGGGAAAAAGAAAAAGAAGATGGGAGACAAACTACTTCGCAAATGCAACAAGCTCACCAAAGTTGTGAAGAAATTTATGAAGGATTAAGAAGAAGAAGTTTATGTGTGTAAAATAGTTTGTATGATATGTGTATAATATGCATCATATGTAATAAGGATAGGATATTATATATCGTTTTAACGACATATAAAGTATGTTGTAAAATAATATACATATCATTTATGATATGTATATGGATGTGAAATAAATAAAATTTGTATAATAAGAAAAGAAATGTGTAAAATTTCCGATAAAAAGAACAAATTTAAAAGAGAATGTCTAGACAAAGCGATAATTGTGAGGTTTCCCGAAATGAAGCCGAAAGACGTGAAGCGAAAGGGAAAGGTCCCGAGAAAGCACTAGAGGATCCGATTCCCGAAAAATACATGAATCAAATACAACAAATGATCAAAAAGGCTATTAGGGAAGAATCTGAAAATAGATCCCAAACAAAACATTCTCAATCTGAACATCCTTCTCAAAAGCTGTTTCAAAACCTCGATCTAGACCCTCCCGTATGGACGAAAGTATACACGAATCAAATGCCGATGGAGGCATAAGACAAGAATTTAAGAAACTTAAAATTGGTGGTTGCTCATTCAAAGACTTTAAGTGTTATGGGCCGAAAGAGTTTCACGGTGACAAGGGAGCCATCAATACCGTAAGGTGGCTTGAAGAGATGGAGACAATAGTAATTACGAGCAAATGCACGAATGAAGAAAGGATCCAATACTCCGCCTTAATGTTCAAAGATGAAGTGCTAGAATGGTGGAACACGTTAATCATGAGTAGAGGAAGGGAGGTGATGTATGGTTTGACCTGGAATGAGTTCAAGGAGTTGTTGATGTCGAAGTTCTATCCGATGCACGAGACAGATCAAATTCAAACCAAGTTTTTAGCTCACAAGGTTGTTGGAACAAACCTTCGTGAGTATAACACGAAATTTCACGAGTATTGTCGTTTAGTTCCCCAGATGGTTACCCCGGAGTCCAGCAAAGTGACACGTTACATTTGAGGACTACCACGTGAAATTCGTAACATGGTAAGATCACACTTGCCACAAACCGCTGACTCCGCGATGAAGTTAGCAGGATACTTGATGGGCGGAATGATCCGCAATCAAGAGGAAGATAAGAAGGTCATATCAACACATGACTCAAGAAGAGGTGGAGATACCCGCTTCAAGGGTAAAGGAGTTGACCAACGAAGGTCTAGCTCCAATCTTGGCGTCCCTCAATGTAAAATTTGCAAGAAGTATCATCGAGGTAGATGCAACTTCGCCTCACGAGTTTGTGAATCATGCAATAGACCCGGCCACGCCGTGGCCGATTGCTGGAAAAAGAAAATGACCTGTTACAGTTGTAAAGAAATGGGGCATCTTAGCTTCGAGTGCCCCAAGAATAAGCCCGCGACTGGTGGTGCGGGTGGTAGCGGTCAGAAGAATGAGCCCAAGAAGAGCAATGCAAGAGTCTTCGTGCTTGACACCAAGAAAGCGGCTGACATGCCGGAAACTATCACCGGTACGTTTCTTGTTAACAACGCCTATGCTAGAGTCTTGTTTGATTCAGGAGCCAATTTAAGTTTTATAGATTATAATTTTTGTTGTCTATTAAACGAACCTTAATAAAACTCTAATCGTCGAAGCCGCTAATGGCGACATTGTTAAAATCTCCGAAGCATTAGAAAACGGAAAAATCTTGTTAGCTGGTTATGTTTTGCCTATTCAATTGTTACCCATGACTCTTGCTGGTTTTGATGTTGTATTGGGTATGGATTGGTTATCCGACAACCATGCACGTATCCTTTGCAATACCAAGACTGTTGAACTTCAAGCCCCCGATAAACGTACCATACAAATTGAAGGGGATAAAGACGCTGGCCAAGTTAGCCTAATCTCCATGATAAGGGTTAACAAATGTTTGAATCAAGGATGCTTAGCATTTATGGCCTACATCACCGAGGAATCAAAACCTAAAGAACTTCAAGATGTTCCTACTGTTTCCGAGTATGCCGATGTCTTTCTTGATGAACTCCCCGGCATTCCACCCGATCGTGAAGTAGAGTTTAGAATCAATCTTATTCCTGGAACTACTCCGATCGCCAAGGCACCATATCGCCTTGCGCCAACCGAGATGAAAGAACTAAAGAAGCAATTGGACGAACTACTCGAGAAAGGCTTTATTCGACCAAGTTCATCACCATGGGGAGCACCGATGTTATTCGTCAAGAAGAAAGATGGATCTATGCGGATGTGCATCGATTACTGAGCTCTCGACAAAGTTACCATCAAGAATCGTTATCCACTTCCGCGTATCGATGACCTATTCGACCAATTGCAAGGTGCTAGCTACTTTTCCAAGATCGATCTTCGTTCCGGCTATCACCAACTTAAGGTTCAATCCGAAGACATTCCTAAAACCACCTTCTGAACAAGGTATGGCCATTATGAGTTCACCGTTATGCCATTCAGACTCACTAATGCGCCAACCGCGTTTATGGATATGATGAACCGTATCTGCAAGCCTTACTTGGATAAATTCGTTATCGTCTTCATCGACGACATACTTATTTACTCTAAGTCAAAGGATGATCATGAAGTTCACCTTCGAACCTTACTTGAAATCCTTAGGACCGAGAAGTTGTACGCCAAGTTCTCGAAATGCGTGTTCTGGTTGCACGAAGTGCAATTTCTTGGTCACATAATAAACTTTAACGGAATTCAAGTAGATCCCGC
Organism: Bidens hawaiensis; assembly: GCF_021521415.1. Taxonomy (NCBI): domain Eukaryota; kingdom Viridiplantae; phylum Streptophyta; class Magnoliopsida; order Asterales; family Asteraceae; genus Bidens; species Bidens hawaiensis. The sequence continues at coordinate 8,220 of NW_027492406.1, read as the reverse complement.
TAAGATTGAAGCCATTTCAAAGTGGGAGGTTCCAAAGTCGCCAACCGAGATCCGAAGTTTCTTGGGATAGGCCGGCTATTATCGAAGGTTCATCGAAAATTTTTCCCGAATCGCTGTTCCCTTAACTTCTCTAACTCGTAAAAACATCAAATATGAATGGGGAACAAAGCAACAAGAGGCGTTTGATATACTTAAACAAAATCTTACCCAAGCTCCTATACTGGCTTTGCCAGAAGGGATGGAAGACTTCGTGGTCTTTTGCGATGCATCACATTCCGGTTTAGGATGTGTGTTGATGCAACGCAAGAAAGTTATAGCTTACGCCTCTTGAAAACTCAAGGTGCATGAAAAGAATTATACAACTCACGATTTAGAGTTAGGCGCCATAATCTTTGCACTTAAGATATGGAGGCACTATCTCTATGGAGTAAGATTTATCATGTACACCGATCACAAGAGTTTAAAACACATTTTTTTATCAAAAAGAACTTAATATGCGCCAACAACGCTGGATGGAATCTCTAAACGACTATGATAGCGAAATTGTCTATAACAAAGGTAAGGCCAACGTGGTGGCCGACGCCTTAAGTCGTAAAGAGCACGAAAAGCCGAAAAGAGTCCGAGCGTTAAGGCTAGAACTTCAAATTGATCTTATCGACCAAATCAAATCAGCGTAAACTCAAGCGATTAACGAAAATCAAATTTCTGACGAAAAGCGAAACGGCACCATTGACTCGCTAGTCAAAGGTGACGATGGTATCCTTAGACTTGGCAATAGGATTTGGGTACCAATCGTTGGAGGATTGCGTGAGAAGATCTTAAACGAAGCCCATAAATCCAAATATACGATGCATCCCGGAAGCGACAAAATGTACCAAAATCTTAAAGCGAATTATTGGTGGAACGGAATGAAAAAGGATGTCGCTTCGAATGTTGCGAAATGTCTTACTTTTTTGAAGGTCAAGGCTGAACACCAAAAGCCTTCTGGACTGCTTCAACAACCCCAACTTCCCATATGGAAGTGGGAGTTGATTACTATGGATTTTATTACCAAACTCTCGCAAACGACTCGACAACACAATCCGATATGGGTGATTGTGGATCGTCTAACTAAGTCCGCACATTTCATACCCATTAATGAGTCGTACTCAATGGATAGATTAGTGTGTATATATGTGAACAACATCGTTGCTTTGCATGGAGTACCGCTATCTATAATATCCGATAGAGACAGTCGTTTTACGTCTCACTTTTGGAAAAGCTTCCAACAAGCACTCGGCACAAGATTAAACCTTTGCACCGCCTATCATCTACAAACCGATGGGCAAACCGAAAGGACAATCCAAACGTTGGAAGATATGCTCCGCGTATTTATGATAGATTTAGGAGGAAGTTGGGACGACCACTTACCTCTAATGGAATTTTCCTATAACAATAGTTATCACACGAGTATTCAAACTGCACCATTCGAGGCGTTGTATGGAGGAAAATGTAGAACGCCCGTGTGCTGATCTGAAACCGGAGATAATCAATTATCTGGACCCGAGATAGTCCAAGAAACTACCGACAAAGTATTTCAAATCCGAGAACGACTTAAGACGTCATGTGATCGCCAAAAGAGTTACGCCGATGTCCGTCGTAAGCCGTTAGAGTTTAATGTTGGTGACAAAGTACTTTTGAAGTCTCGCCATGGAAAGGCGTAGTCCGATTCGGCAAGAAAGACAAACTAAGTCCTCGATTCGTTGGACCCTTTGAGGTACTCGAACGAATTGGTACCGTTGTATACCGTTTGCGACTACCCGAGGAAATGCAAGGGATACACGATGTATTCCATGTTTCGAACCTACGAAAATGTCTAGCCAATGAATCTCTTTCGATGCCGTTAAAAGACGTAGAAATTAACGAGAACTTAAAATTTGTAGAACGTCCAATCCAAATTGAAGATTCAAAGTTAAAGAAACTTAAAAGACGAACTTTGAAAATTGTGAAAGTGAAATGGGACTCTCGACGAGGACCCGAGTACACTTGGGAACTCGAGTCCGAAATGAGAAAGAAATACCCCCACTTATTTTCGTAAGCAATCTTGAGGGCGAGATTTATTTCAAGGTGGGGAGGATGTAACATCACATAAAATTCGGGCCAAAAATGTCAGGTTTCCAAAGTTAAAGGACCAATTCTGCCAATTTCCAAACTCCAGGGACTAAAAATGAAAAATCTGTGCAATCTCCGTAGAGCGTTCATGTATGGAACATACGGAAATCGTATGAGATAAAAGGTCTGCATTTTTTCTTCAATGCTTGAGGTTCGCTTGGATACAAGAAAGAACCAACTTCTACTCAATCCAACAAGGATCCTGCGACTTTTGTCTTTTAGACAAATTAGTTTAAATATAGTTACAGTTCTTATTAGTCTAAAACGAAGAAACAGTGAACATATAAAACAATCTTAAATATTTAACAAAAAGCTCACAATAAGTTACATTCATGTCATATGCTTTCCAAAAACCAGAAGTGAGTAGCAAAAGGGAAGTTTCAGTACTCTCAGATTCCAAAATGCATATGATCTTCATTTCAAAAAAATGCTAGTTTCCATGAAGATTCATCTCACAGCACCTAGAAGCCCTAGGAAATTTATGCAACTCTGCACATAATAGCTTTTCTTCTTTTATATTGCTTAAGTATTCCGGAATTATAGTTACCGCCTTCAACAACTCTGCATTCCCCAACATGTATTCCAGAAACGATGTATCACATTTCCACCACTTGCTAATAGAAAACTTGATGGTTGTAAGGTTTGTTAGCATACTAGTCAGAACCACCTTCGGCTCAATCCAAGGAGATTCTTGAAGCTTTTGTAGATAACACAAAAAAGATAGTCAATATCATATCTTGGAAGAATAAATTAAGAAGTACAAAATAGAAATAGTTAAAGCTATACAAATTCATAGCTCAATTACCTTTTCAATATACACATGTTTTAGCTCGGGAGAATTTTCAAGAAACTGGAAGATTGATCCAGAATTCCAATAACTTGTTAACTTCAGATGCTTCATATTTGGAAAGCATGGCAAACGAAAAGTGGATGAGATCTTCAACACAGAATAAAGTTACAGTTAGTGCATATATGCAAAGAAAAACCATTCACGGTATCTCTAACAAACATTAAAACAACTTAGTAAGAAGTTAGAAACTTACGTTTTGAAATGAGAGTATTTTAACCCCCCTTAAATCCTTAATCCCTTTAGAAGTTTAGCCAGCAGATGATCATATCTTATTTCGCAAAATGAAACAGAAGCCTCAACAAGAGATGACACGTCTTTCATTACATAAACGGAGCTCAACATTCCACCAACAAATAGGTATTCAAGATTAGGGACATGTAAAACAACTTTGTTGTATGCACAATTTTGAAATGCTAATTTTAATCGCTTCAAAGTAGGGATATTGAATGTGTAGTCTTCTTCATCCATTTGGTACCCTATTACTTTCCAGGATAAACTTTCAAGAATTGGGCAACCTTTGATGAGTTTAAATGCATTGACTAAAGAATTGTCGTAAAAAGTCATGTCAAGAGTTTTCATGCAAGGAAGCTTGACCTGGCACGTAAACTCATCCCACATATGGTAAACACTCTTATCACTCATGCGCAATCTTAACTTTGTGAGTGTCTTGCAAGTCAACATTCTTAAAGGCAACTTACTCTGCACAGCTTGTATGTCAAGCTCACAGACGTTTAACCTCACTGCCTCATTAATCCAATCTGATACTATATCAGTTGCCCAAAGTTTAGAAAGGTGTAACCGAAATAATTGAACTTGGGATGTTTTGCATAGCTTGAGTACTCGATCCACAAAACGTGTGAATCTAAATGAACCATTGATTGTGTGAGTATAATCAAAGTCTAGGTTGGTGACTAGCGCCCATCTATACCTCCAACTCTTGGATAAAATGCTAGTTCGCACAACATATTTAGTAGGCATTAGAGAGAGTATGTGATACAGAATCTCATTAGGCAAGCTGCTAAACGCGTCGTCTGTATTCTTGAAAATCATTGCTCGGATTCTTTCCTTTCTAAAAAATTAATCAAACACAAAAGCTTACAATCAAAATGGTTTCATATATTTATATGCGATCAAATCTCTACATGCAACCTAACCTGCCGTTGACGACCGTTGTTACTGACATTATTGTTGTAACTCATATTAAGGTCTTTTTAATCCTAAACAATTAAACACAAAAGTTAACAATTAAAACATATCAAAAAGTGTTTCTTAACAACCAACACGTGTTTATAGGGTAGATATATAGGGAAATAAATAATAATAACGATCGATCCTTATAATATACCTGTCGTGAATGAATGAAAGAAAGCAATAGAGGTTGGCTGCTAGGGTTAGACAATGGAGTCGATGGTGTTAAATCATGATGGCCGCGTAGAATACAGAGAGAGAAAGATATATAAAGTTTGCAGAGGCGGTTTCTGAGAGAGAATACGGGGTTAATTTCCTCTTTATTTTGTTGAATATAATTTTCTTGAATATCATTTAGTTATGATTTATTTTTACTTTCTTAATTATTTTAGCTGCTTCTTCTTCTTCATCATTTTTTTAAATCAAGTTTAGCTTCACATGAAAGTAAATGTTTTGAATTAGTACATCAAAACCCAGGCTTTATGGCCCCGTTTTGTTATATAGTTTTTGTGTTTTATATTATTTGTTTTTAATATTTATTTATTTTTTGAATGTTTATTTTTTTTATTATATAAAAGTTAATAATATACTTACGGTTTGATGATAAATTGTTTCACAAATAAAGGAGATGTTATAACACGGTTTAAAATTTATATAGGTTTAATGAGACCCAAGACCCGTTTATTTTTATTATAAAATTGGTTTTTTAATTATAAATAATATATATCTTTTTTTAAATAAATCAAATATTAATTTTTAGTATATCCCTACTTTATAGGATTTTTATATCAAATATTTGGTGAGATTTGTTTTTAATTTACTGAGATGTTATAACCAATTTAAGAAATATATGGGTTTGATGAGACACATACACGGGAATTCGGGTCAAATGCATGAAAAACCTTAATTTAAAATCAAGCAAATCTGGTGACTCCAAAAAAAAGGGGTAGCGACCACATCACGACACGTAGGATTTTTATGTTTTCGTTTATATATATTATAGATGTCATTATGTAATCTTTTAGCTTTCGTTTTTAATGTAATAACGTTTGGGCCCGATATCATGTATTTGGAATCCATTGGGCAGGTTGTAATGGAAGAATTCATGGAATGCTCTCACCTATAAATTGTAGGTCTCGAAACCAGATCCGAAAAACGAGAACGATTTAGTTCTTGATAAGCGATCGAGACGGGGTGCGTTATAAACAAATTATCGAACAAATAATATAAAGTAATATTGAATGACTTTGTAATCAGTTTAAACAAAAAGATTCATAATATATATATATATATTAAATTTCTGATTAACTTCTCACACTTCCCGCAATAATTTGATTTCCCTCCTGAATATATATATATATTATATATATTATATATATATATATATATATATATATATTCAGGAGAGAAATCAAATTATTGCGAGAAGTGTGAGAAGTCAATCAGAAATTTTCTTTTCCTTTTCATTTTTAATTAAATATAAGAGTAGGATGGTAAAATCTCATGAGAATTTTATATGGTAACTATTAGTATTGTTTATGAAAATTTTTAAAAAATAACATTATATATAGTATAGGGTAAAGTTAAAATATAAAGGACAACAAACATGAGAAGAGTGAGAAGAAATACAGTCTATTGATCTTAGATATTAATGACTGAGATTAATTTAATAAATAAAAATTGATGGGAAGGGCATGAATGTAATAACTTACATTTGTTGACTTTCTCTCTCCACATGCAAGGCACATATCAATTCTTCCATCATTTTAAAATTTCCATAACTTTTTTATACGGCATTATTTTTTTAAAAAAATTCACCATAATAAAAAGCGTTTTTTTATCTTTAATATGAGTATCATATTGTTATATAATAAATAAAAAAAATTAATGGGTTTTTTTAATTGTGTTTTTTGTTGTTCATTGTGTAATATGTCTGTGTTTTACGTTTCAAATCATTGTGTTATACATATTCACCATTGTGTCTTACGTTTTAAGTCATTGTGTTATACGTATTCACCATTGTGTCTTACGTTTTAAGTCATTGTGTTATACGTATTCACCATTGTGTCTTACGTTTTAGGTCATTGTGTTATACGTATTCACTATTGTGTTTTACGTTTTAAGTTATTGTGTAACATGTATTAATCATTGTGTTTTATGTATTAGATAATTTGTTGTTATTTTATCATTATTTTTACATATTATTATTACACAACGGTGTTATTAGTATGAAAAAAAACACAATGATGAGTTGAAAGACACAATTACGAAAAGACATAATAACGAAAAAAGATAAGCGAAAAGACACAATGGTGTGCGAAAAGACACAATGACGAAAAAAAGATACAATGATAAGCGAAAAGACACAATGGTGTGCGAAAAGACACAATGACGAAAAAAGACACAATGGAGTGCGAAAAGACACAATGACAAGACACAATGATAAGCGAAAAGACACAATGGTGTGCGAAAAGACACAATGGTTTGCGAAAAGACACAATGAAGAAAAAAGACACAATGATAAGCGAAAAGACACAATGGTGTGCGAAAAGACAAGATGACGAAAAAAGACACAATGATGTGCGAAAAGATACAATGACGAAAAAAGACACAATGATAAGCGAAAAGACACAATGGTGTGCGAAAAGACATGATGACGAAAAAAGTCACAATGGTGTGCGAAAAGACATGATGACGAAAAAAGTCACAATGGTGTGCGAAAAGACACAATGACGAAAAAAGACACAATGATAAGCGAAAAGACACAATGGTGTGCGAAAAGACATGATGACGAAAAAAGTCACAATGGTGTGCGAAAAGACACAATGACGAAAAAAGATACCTTGATAAGCGAAAAAGACACAATGACGAAAAAAGACACAATGATAAGTGAAAAGACACAATGGTGTGCGAAAAGACACAATGACGTAATTTTTGTTTTAATTTTTATATAACAAAAATCATACTCATATTAAAGATAAAAAACGCTTGTTATTGTGATGATTTTTTTTTAAAAATATCATACGAAAAAAATTATTGACGTTCTAATATGATAGGGGTATTAACATGTGCCTTGCATGTGGAGAGAGAAAATGTGCACAATTACCTCTATACCCTTTTTCTTTTGGTCCCCACTTGACACATGTAAATTATTTATGGCTTCTCACACTTCTCATTTTTGTTACCCTTTGTAGAATAACTTGACCCTATATATATACTAGTTTGAGACCCGTGCTACAATGGTAGTTCTTGAAAATACAATATATAATAAATAATTAGCATACAGGAAACAATAAACACGTTAAACACAATTAATACAGTCAATGTACGATAGTCTTTAAAACAATTTTAATGTAAAAGATTATACAAATCTTTGAGAAAAATAGGAAGTAAATATTAAATTAACAAATTTTGAAGCATATATTTTGTGAATTGTAACTATTATAATGCTATTATAAATTTGTTAAAAAATGTGAGGTTTAATGTGAGAGTGACAAGTAGCAAAACTTGTAGCTTTTTATTATATAGCTAGGTTAGAACCCATCACACGGGTTAGTAAGAAAATCTAAATTCTTGAAAATGCACAAACTACAAATATAATGCTAAAAACAAATTTAGTGTTTAAAATATTAGCAAAACTGAGACAAAAAATCTTCTTGCTACCATGGGACCAAAAATCTGCAACTTTTAACTCAAACGAACCAAACTTTCACAAATCCCTAAACTGTCATTCGACCAAAAACTGAAGAATTGTGACTCACACACAAAATCTTAACTCAAAACTATATATTTGGTATGTTCACCCTACACATGTATAACTTTTAGTTCGCAAATTTTATGTTACAAAAATAACAAATAAAAAATTAGATACTTATCCTTCATATGCGAATTTCATTTACAATATGTTGTTGGTAATTTGAGGCTAACACTTTTGGTTAAAGAAAATGAAGATCCAGAATGGCCATCTTTAAACTTGATCATTATCTTAAATTTATTTCTTTGTTTTTTAAGTCACGAAAGTCCTGTTTCAA